>NW_028093210.1:450138-1650138 GCF_014824575.4 Sturnira hondurensis
CATGGATGGAACTGGAAAGCATTATGCTGAGTGAAATAAGCCAGGTGTTGAAGGACAAATACCATATGATCTCACCTCTAACAGGAAGCTAAACAACAAAGCAAACAAGCAAGCAAAATATAACCAAAGACACTGAAATAGAGAACAGGCTGACAGTGACCGGAGGGGAGAGGGGAGGGAATTTCAGGGGAAATAAGGGAGGGATTTAGAGGAACCTATATAAAGGATACATGGACAACAACTGAGAAGGGTGGAAATGGGAGGGAGGGGGGAGGATGGGGGGTGGGACAGGATGGGAGTAATAGACAGAAAACTGTACTTGAAAAATAATTAAATAAAAAAATTGAAAAAAAAATTTGCTGTTTTTCCAGAAATAGAAACATACAAAAATGTGTGGCCATAAGTTTGAAAACTTTAATGCAAATGACAGTCGTAACAGTCTCATTTTAAGTGGTTCCAAGAGTGAATGGTGCAACCTTGCACAGGGCAAGGTCTAGTTCTAGTTTCTTCTGTGGACGTTACTTTCTAGATTTATAGGTTTGCAGTGTTTGCATTCAGAGCCTCGTGAGCTTCTTAGTTTTGGTATTGATTTTTTGAGGGGGCCTGTGTTGTGCAGACCCTTAGTAGCCTCCCTTGCTGCCCTTTGAGTATAGCAATGCTTTAAATCTGCATTTAATACTTGTGTGTTTTGTGAAGGGAAAGCTGTTAAATAATATTTAGTCAACCTTAACGCCTGAACCTCTGTTAGAATCACTACTGACAAATCCAAACCTATATTTCATGAGTTATTTAATTACTGAATATAAAATATCTCTTCTTTCAATCACACTGAACATTTTTAGATCATCTGAATGGCCTATTTGCTCTATCTGGATATCTTCTAAGGATGCACTACTTAGCAAATAAAAATCCAAGACTCCAAGCCAATTGAATATGTAATAAATAGATGCATCTTCAGTACAAATATGTCCCAAATAGTGCATATAGCAATTTACACTAAAAGTGCATGTGCCATTCACTTCCTCTTCCAAGAGGAAATGAAGAATACAATTTCTGAACTGAAGAACACAGTAGAAGCTATGAAGAATAGAATCGATATGGTGGAAGATCGCATCAGTGACATAGAAGACAGGATAGAAAGAATCTCCCAGATGGACTAAGTAATGGAAAAGAGAATCAGCAAAAATGAGGAGAATTTAAGAGAAATGCAAGACAACATGAAATGTAATAATATCCGAATAATAGGAATACCAGAAGGAGAGGAAGAGGAACAAGGGATAGAAAACCTACTTGAAAGAGTAATAACGGAAAATTTTCCTAGGTGGAGGAGAGATAAAGTCACACGGATTCAGGAATCGCAGAGAGCCCCAAGCAGGTGGAACCCAAAGAGGCCTACTGCAAGACACATCATCATTAAAATGGCAAACTTCCAAGACAAAGAGAAAATCCTAAAGGCAGAAAGGGAGAAAAAGGAAGTAACATACAAGGGGGTCCCAATAAGGTTGGCTACTGACTTCTCAATGGAAACATTCCAAGCAAGAAGAGAATGGCAAGAAATATTCCAAGTAATAAGAAACAGAGGCCTACAACCAAGGCTACTGTACCCAGCAAGGCTCTCAATCAAGATAGAAGGCCAAATAAAGAGCTTCCAAGACAAAAGAAGTCTAAAAGAATATGCCTCCACCAAACCAGCTCTACAAGAATTACTAAAAGGGCTGCTTTAAGGAAAGGAAGGAAAAGAGAGAGACAGAGAGGAACATAGTACACAAATGGCAATGAATAAGCAGCTTTCAATAATAACCTTAAACGTAAATGGATTAAATGCACCAATTAAAAGACATAGAATAGCTGAATGGATAACAAAGCATGACCCACATATATGCTGCCTACACGAAACACACCTCAGGTCAAAAGACCACCACAGACTAAAAGTGAAAGGATGGAAACAAATTTTCCAAGCAAATGGACAAGAAAAAAAAGCTGGGGTAGCAAATCTAATATCAGACAAAATAGATTTCAAAAAAGGGACCATAAAGAGAGACCCAGAAGGTCACTTCATAATACTCAAGGGAAGAATCCACCAAGAAGACATTAACATTGTAAATATATATGCACCCAACATAGGAGCACCCAAATATATAAAGAAAATTCTAGAGGACCTCAAGAAAGATATTGACAGCAACACAATTATAGTAGGGGATTTTAATATCCCACTGTCTAAAATGGACAAATCTTCCAAACAGAATATCAACAAAGATATTGCAGCATTAAATGACACCCTAGATGAAGTGCACCTAATTGATATATATAGAGAGCACTTCATCCCAAAGAAGCTAAATATACATTCTTTTCAAATGCACATGGAACATTTTCAAAGATAGATCACATGATAGGACACAAAACGAGTCTCAACAAATTCAGGAAAATAGAAATCATACCAAGCATTTTCTCTGATCACAAGGGACTGAAATTGGAAACCAACCCCACAAGAAAAAACCCAAAACACCCAAAAGCATGGAGACTGAATGGTATGCTATTAAACAATGAATGGGTCAAGACTGAAATTAGGGAAGAAATCAGAAAGCTTCTGGAAACAAATGAAAATGAACTCACAACAACCCAAAACCTATGGGACACAGTGAAGGCAGTCCTGAGAGGGAAGTTCATAGCAATGCAGGCTTACCTAAAGAAGATAGAAACATTTCAAACAAACAACCTAACCTGTTGCCTGCAAGAACTTGAGGAACAACAACAAAGACAGACCAGAGCAAGTAGAAGGAAGGAAATAAGCAAGATGAGAGCGGAATTAAATGACATAGAGATGAAAAGCAGAATTCTAAGGATCAATGAATCCAGGAGTTGGTTTTTTGAAAAGATAAACAAAATAGAGAAACCTTTAAGTAGGCTCATTAAGAAAAGAAGAGAGAGGACACAAATAAACACAATCAGAAATGAAAGAGGAGAGACTACAACTGATACCACAGAAATAGAAAGGATAGTAAGAAATTACTATGCAGAAGTGTATACCAAGAAATTTGAAAACCTAGGTGAAATGGACAAATTTCTAGGCAAATATAATCTTCCAAAACTCAATGATAAAGAAGCAGAAAACCTGCACAGGCCAATAACAGCAAAGGAAATTGAAGAAGTAATCAAAAAACTCCCATCACACAAAAGCCCTGGACCAGATGGTTTCACAGGAGAATTCTACAAAACTTTTAAGGAAGAAATAACCCCTATTCTACACAGACTATTCAAAAAAATCCAAAAGGAGGGAAAACTCCCCAACTCTTTTTATGAAGCCAGCATCACCCTAATTCCAAAGCCAGATAGAGACACAACAAAGAAAAAAAATTACAGGCCAATATCGCTGATGAACATAGATGCTAAAATCCTCAACAAAATATTGGCAAATCGCATCCAACAATACATCAAAAAGATCATACACCACAACCAAGTGGGATTCATCCCAGGGATGCAAGGATGGTTCAATATATGCAAATCAATAAATGTAATACACCACATAAACAAAAGCAAGGACAAAAACCACACGATCATATCAATAGTTGTGGAAAAAGCTTTTGATAAGGTTCAACACCCATTTATGATAAAGGTACTCAGAAAAATGGGAATAGAGGGAGCATTCCTCAATATAATAAAGGCCATATATGAACGACCTACAGCCAACATCATACTCAATGGGCAAAAACTAAAACCTTTTCCACTAAGATCAGGAAGAAGACATGGTTGCCCACTTTCACCACTTCTATTCAATATAGTATTAGTTCTAGACACAGCAATCAGACAAGAAAAGGAAATAAAAGGCATCCAAATCAGAAAGGAAGAAACAAAACTGTCATTGTTTGCAGATGACATGATAGTGTACATGGAAAACCCTATAGCCTCTACCAAAAAACTGCTCGAACTAATAAATGAATTTGGCAAAACAGCGGGATACAAAGTCAATATCCAGAAATCAAAGGCATTTTTGTATACCAACAATGAAGCAGCAGAAGCAGAACTCAAGAAAAAAATCCCATTCGATATAGCAAAAAGAAAAATAAAATATCTGGGAATAAACCTAACCAAGGAGGTTAAAGACCTGTATGCAGAAGACTACACAACACTGAAGAAACAAATCAAGGAAGATACAAATAAATGGAAGCATATACCGTGTTTATGGATNCACGACGCTCTTCCGATCTTCAGGTAGTTGCGCACCACCAGTCAGAATGGCTATCATAAACAAAGAAACAAACAACAAGTGCTGGAGAGGTTGTGGGGAAACAGGGTACCTAGTTCACTATTGGTGGGATTGCAGACTGGTACAACCACTATGGAAAACAGTATGGAATTTTCTAAGAAAACTAAAAATGGATGTGCCTTTTGACCCAGCAATTCCACTCTTAGGAGTATATCCTAAGAATCCTGAAACACCAATCCAAAAGAACCTATGCACCCCAATGTTAATAGCAGCACAATTCACGATAGCCAAGAGTTGGAAGCAACCTAGATGCCCATCGGTCAATGACTGGATCAAAAAGCTATGGTACATTTACACAATGGAATTCTATGCTGCAGAAAGGAAGAAGGAACTACTACCCTTTGCAACATCATGAATGGAACTGAAAAGCATTATGCTGAGTGAAATAAGCCAGGCAGTGAAAGACAAATACCATAGGATATCACCATTAACAGGAATCTAAACAACCAAACAAACAAGCAAGCAAAATATGACCAATGGCACTCAAATACGGAACAGGATGACAGAGTCCAGAGGGGAGAGGGGAGAGAATCATAGGGGAAAAGGGGATGGATTCACATGAACAAGTATAAAGAACACATGGACAATAACTGAAGGTGGGGGGCTGAAATGGGAGGGAGGTGGGGAGCACGGGGCGGAGGGAGGGCAGGGCTGGGAATATGAGACAGAAAGCTGTACTTGAACAAGAATTAAATAAAAAATTATTAAAAAAAGAAGTTTACCCTATTTTCTATAAAAAAAGAAATTTGTGGAAAGTGGAGCAGTCATAGTCTATCACATGAATAAAAAAGCAATAATATCAATCTGCAATATTTAAAAAGAATGAGACACATTTTTACAGAGATGAGATGACAAGAAACAATGCAATGTATTTTCTCACATTAATAATTTCCTACTTCCTGGTTTCATACAAGATTTAGCTAATCTTTTGCTCTTAGTTTATGTGAACAACCATACCTTATTAAGAAAAAACTTTTTTTATGTACAAAAGCAGGGATATAGAAAATTATTTAAATAACATTTTTATTTGAATGTATATGCCCTTTATTGGACAAAAGTACTTTTTAAATGATAAAATATGATAACATTTTATAACAAATTAATAAGCACTAAATATCAATATCACAAAAGAAAAATATTTTGTGTGAAGGTAAAGTGCATTTGTGAATTCTGCAGCTCATCTTTGACCAATTAAATTAAAAAAAAACTTTCATGCTATATTTCCAGTTACTTTTATTAAATTTTTACAGTAATTTTGCATAATAGTTGGTAATAAAAACTGACTCTCCTTTTGGAAAAGAAACATGCCAACTAATTAAGTATTTTTATTTAAAGTTCAGCTGTAGGACCTATCACATCTGAACATTTTAAACAGATTATGTCCAGTTATAAAAATAGAACTTATCTTGAGAGAAATCTGGCACTCCTCATTTCTGGTAGTGTGGAAATGTTTTGTTCTTTGTTTTTCTGTCTCAAATAATGCCATGATTGTTATTAAGAATTTCCATTAAAAACAAAATTCTTAGACGGTCCTTGAAACTCTATTGCTTTATCATCTCAAAAATTATATACTGTGTTCTGTTTTTCAGTTACACTCTTGATTATTTTTATTTATTTATCTTAAAACAAAGTAATTCATGTTATAATCAAGATCGGAATGTAATTTTCTTCTAACATCAAGTTCAAATCTGCTGATTTCTGTCTCATTATAAGATAAAAAAGAGAGAGAGTAAGAGGTAAGAATGCATGATTTATTACAATACACATAAAAAAAGAACATGACATCTACAGAGTTGACGAGGACATTTTTCAACAGCATAGGCAGTCGGTACCTGTCAGAGGTAGTGTTCCAGCAGTCCAAGTGCCTTCCTCAAGACATTGTTTACAAAGTAAGATGAATCAACGGATTCAACCAGGCATGTTATTATCCTGCCTTGTTTAAACTGGCTTTCTACAGGAGGTGTGATTCTCAAGAAGCTCGGTAAGCTAATAAGAGCTTTAAGCAATTCAAAAGCAAATTTGTGTTAGGATACAATAAACTCCTATTCTTGGTTTTAAATAATAAAATTATTTTTAGAGCTCTCAAAGTATAGTACTTACAGCTTTGCTTTACAGAAAGCTTTTTTGTGCCTAGTGTGGGAGGAACTCTGGCCAGCAGAATCCTCTTGGCCTCCAAGGAGGGTGAATGAATTGTCCCGGATGCAATCTTGCTGTTCTGGTGGAAAGAGGGGTGGCAATTCCCTCTAGTAGAGAATGCCCGAACCTTTCTCCCAAATGGCTTTTATTGGGAATGGTACGTGTAAGCATATACATCATACCTGCATAGTTCATCAATCACTGCCACAAAGGCTATAGTCACATAAAAACAGGTATTATCTATAGATAACAATGGAAGGAACACAGAGATCTGTCATAGGTCAGGGTCTGTTAGTCAGGCTGATACCAGAGAGTCTTTAAGACGGGTTTCATGAGATAAGGAGTTTATTGCCTATGTCTTTAGAGATCCAGTTTATAACACCAGGGCTATGCAAAACAAAGCAGAGCAAGCTTCAAAGGATAGCTTTGTATTTATCAGGCCTGGTTTCCATGGGAACCCTTAGTATTAGAGTCCAGTCACACCTGCCATCTGAATTTTTTACCTGGTTTTCCAGGGAGACTTACTTAATAGCCCCTTTTAGGACTTGCTCTCATAGGGCTACAGTCTTGCAAACCACCACACAGAGTGGTCCCCAACAACACACAAAGGCAAGTATTATATCTTCCCCAAATATTCAAACTCGTGGTTAAATGTAGCACCGTTTTATTTCTTAAAAGTTTTGTTTCTATAATCAGTAGCCTTTTATTCTACCTAGGGAGGATGGCCTATATTAAATGTAAACATTTCAATGGCTGGTCATGCCATTCAGTTGAAAGTCTCTTTTATGCAAATTATGTGTGGACTAATTTGCATGTGAATCTATTATTTTTATAGCTAAAAAAATAATATAATTTTCCCAGTCTTACCCAGAGGACAACCAAGAACATTTTTAATGATATTAAAACCCCAGATAATTTTGAGTGAAAGAGCCTGTAAATTAAACTAGAGCCTCTCTAGGCTTTTTCATATGCTCTTTTCTGCTGAAATGCTTTACAGATGATGCATTTTCTAATGGTAAAATGTTATTAAAATAATTTTAAAAGAACCAAGAAAATTAACATAAATTCTGTAAGTACTGATAAGGTTCTGGTGTGGTGGTATGGTATCTATATTTATAGCTCTTAATTTTTCATGTTATTATCAAATAAGAAATATTTCGTTAACAAATTTTAATGTATTTTATTAATTTGTTCATCGATTGGTATTTATTCAACACAGTTGTGTGCTAGACACTCTTATAGTCCCTAGGGAGATTGCATTAATCAGAGAACAGATAGCAACTCCTCGTGGAGCTTATATTCTGGTGGGAGACAGAGCGACACAGAAAAATGAAGTAGGCGTAGCATTAAGTAGTGAGTGCTCTGGAGAAGACTTACGTGGAAAGTTATAAATTTGATAAGAAATACCAGGGTAGGAAGTATTTACTATTAAATATGGAGGATAAAGAAGTTTTTACTGAAAAAAAAGTAAACTTTGGGTAAAGACTAAATGGAGATGAGGGAACAAATTTTTAAATAAAATCTTTTAATAAAGGAAACAGCATTAGGGAAGTGGAGTATCTGGAATGTCTTGGAGCAGCAAAGAGAGCACGATGGCTCAAGGAGAGACATTGAGCACCAAAAATTGAGGCCAGTTGAGTGGTGGGGAAAGGTGGGTAAGGTTGTGTTGGAACTTGTAGGAAACTTGGCTTTTCTTTAAGCGAAATGTGGAGTTTGGCTGGGTTTAGTACCAGAGTGTGGTACATTTTGACAGGGTCACTAAAGCTGTGTTGTGTCTAGACTGACGGTAGGCAGGGCTAAAGTAAGAAGTCCAGTTAGAAGGCCATTAACACAAGGCAGGTGAAAGGTGATATGACAGACCAATAATGGTGGTACATTATGGATATATTCTGAAGCCAGAGTCCACCAAATTTGCTGACAGATTAAATGGGAAATGTGTATTAAGGAAATAAGTAAAAAAAATACACCAAGGTTTTGCACTTAATTATAGGTACACATTAATTGTTAGTAATAACAACAGTTGAAACTGGAAATAAAATATTTACTTGAGTGGGAGGAGGTGAGAGAAAAAAGAGTTTAGTTTTAAACATGTTAAGTTTGAGGGCCTATTTTTTATCCAGATACCAATCTAAGATGGGAAACCTTTTAAATGTGAGACAATCCAACTCATATTTTATTTAACAGCATTAATCGCACTACTTTGTTAAGAAAAGACAAAAGTGAAAGGGAACAGTCCAGGCTAATCATGTTGGAAGTAAGAAATTGGCTGTTACCAACATAAATATTATACATAATGGATACATCATCCATGTTCTAATTAAACTGCAAGGATCATAAATGTGTTAGTTACTAATGGGATCTGTAAAAATAACCAATAAGTAAAAAGTCTTGAACTAAAGGTTTTTCAAACTGTGGACTTTGTCTAAAGTCACTTCTCCAGGAAACAAATAGCACTCAAAAAGACCAAGCCTGACCATTGCTTATTCATAATCCTGGTTGGCATTCATAGCAATATGTTTCACCAGCACACATGATAATTTCGAAGTTTGCTCAGAATTGAACAAGAAGGTGCAGAACATCCGGTTTATTCTGGTTTAGGAGTTGGGTTTGCTTAAGGCAGATGGTTGTTTTATCCATTTGAATTCTCTAGTGAATTTCTGAGGAGATTGCATGAAAATAAATACAATTGTAATAGTGAAAATGTTCGAAAAAAGTTTGTTCTTGGAAGCTCATTACTGATTTATGATTGCTGATTATCCTAGATAAAATCAAGGGACCAGGCAATACACCAGATAAGGGAATTTCCTAAACCATCTCTAATCTCCATCATGAATTTTTATTTTACTATAATTTTATAACTGTTACAACAATTTTAGTGACATATGTTGGTCCAGTAATAAATCTGGTAAAGTCAGCCAAGACTTCTATATAAATAGACTTTAATAAATAGGTTTACTTTTACCCATTTAAAAACAATTGGTTTCAAAGGACACTCTGTAAAGGCCAACAATGCAGACCTGAAGGGCAGTCAGTAGATCCAGTGTGTTTAGAATTCATTCTGGCTAGATTGGTATCCTAGCCTGTTTATTTGCCTTTAATCTATTCCCAGACTGGATAGGCAAACCCAGGTGTCATGCTGCTGAAAGATTTTGCAAGAATTCATACTTTTATTCTTCTTGTGATGCCTCAGAAAATTTTGCCGAAATTTTGCCAAAACTTTTTGTACTGGATTATTTTAAAAAGAAATTAATATGATATGTTTCAAGTAAATAAAGTCTATTTACTTGTATCAGTGCTATTGTAGCAAATTTGGAAGAACTGAGAGATCTACCTGTGGGGAGAATAATGATGCTAATAGGAGGGAAGCAGTGTTAGATAATGTCTTCACTGTGCTAAAGGTGAAGGTCCGTTTCCACACTTCCTAGACACACTAGATTATCCAACTCATCTTGCTCTCATTTCAGAGCCATTTCTCAGCAGCAGGAGCTGCCATTGTTTCCACTGTTTTGCTTTCACTTTGAAGGACTAGAATCTCTTTAAATGGACTATTACATGACATAAGAATTCTAGGCAAAAAAAACTGTCAAAACCAAAGACCCCACACATCTCCCTAAACTTGCTCATTAATCCACAAATATCCATGTACACCAACATTTGAGCCTTAACACATAAGAAAAGAATAATTATTAAACATTGTTCTCAAATTAATAAAATATACATTATTAAACAGTTTGTAGGTACTCAATCGCTCCCAGTTGTCTATTCATTTTCAGTGGAGAGGGCTGCTGTTGGAAGCACCTGTGAAACTGGGGGATCCAAGAGCACCAGTCAAGGGTGAAAGGGGTCTAGTCTGATTAGCTGGGCAAGAACTTTTCCTTAATTCAAGTTAAATGGTAACTTACACTATTTTCTGTAAACTAACAGAACTTACATTAACTATTTTTTTTAATTTATGAATGTGTTACACAAACACTTGGAATAATAATAAATTCAGCTATACAGGAGAACTTGGATTCCTGACCATGTCTCTGTTACATTGGGTCATATGCACAGTAGGTCAACCAACCTCAATTTGGTCTGAAAAACTGACCACTACTTGTGTTAGGGGAATAACAGGAAAAAGTACAGCATGCATGCAGACAAAGCCTAATCGGAGGAGATGGGGATCTATCCACACAATCCTTCCCCAGACCTCCTCATCATCTTGCGTTACTTATTTTCCACAGCGATGACCTTTATCATTACAAGATGAAAATAGTTTATATACCTTTAATTTTTCAGTTTCTTATCTATGACATTAATGCATTTCAAGACATATGCCATGATTTTTCTCAGTGCTTATAAGTGGATAACACTAGCAGTTTTGATGAAACTCCACAGGCTTCAGTCACGTCTTTAAAAAATGAAGGTGATAGATGGCATCGAGGTCTCTACTATCCATCACTTCCTCACACTTACTAGTGTCTGTAAATCCCATTTACTGTTTTGGAATGCTTGGGGTATGGCTTTGTCTTCAGAAGGACTGGATTCATGGCTTTTTGGTGTTTTGTTTCACAACCATCCATATTTGCTGTATGGTTCTGTAATTCAGAATTTATGGCAGAACATAAATCTCTCCAGCATCATGGAAGGCCCTAATCCCCACCTGACATGCCCTTTCTCTGAGGGAGTTCTCTTCTCTTACCTAACACTGGACCCAATATTTAAGTGTGCAGCCTATAATAAGAATCTAGTCAGGGTTAATCTGTTGGGGTTATAAACTCAGGCAACATGGGAGTGTCTTCTGCTCCATTACTTGTTTGTCAGATTTTGGGAAGCACTTGTAATTGTTATTCATAGACTAGGTACAGGGCAGTAGAACTACTACCTGGGGTATACTTCTTCTAGGAATCTTTTGGTTTCCAGTTTTTGTTATATTCCACAAGCATTCATTTTCTTCCAATCATTGACAATGTAGAAATTAACATTACTATTTTCTAAATATATTTTTTCCTAACAAAAGTTGAGTTTGCTAGTGATTATACTCTAGTGAGTCTAGTGGGTATGTGTGTATATATATGTGTATACACACATACACACATACACACACACACACACACACACACAGCACACATACGGTGGACTGGATCCAAGTAAATGGAAGCTTTTCATTTCTAACCTAAGGTGAAAAAGTGGAATGCAGAATATATTCTTTTCCTTAACTTTCTAATAATTTTTTCTTCTTTCTGGTACTGAATGCAAAATATGTAGCCATGCTCTTTATTGCTTTGCCTATTCTAGTAGCATCATTTAATGTAGCAATTAGTCGATATTGTAGCATAACTCAGACGCTTTCCTGTTGCCATGCATTTTTTATTTCTTTTTGTTTTGGCCAGTTTTCAAGGATGATTAAAGGAAAGAAGTGAAACAGGAGATACTAGTTTACAATTTAGTCTGGAAATCTACCTGATTTTGACAAGCTAACATTTGTGCTTGTGGCAGGTGTCCAGAATTTCAGCACAAGTCCATCTGTCTATTGCCACAGTGTTGTGCTTGCAGATTACCAGTGAGAAAAAGCAGGCGAGCAAAAGCAGATTTATCCAACAGTACTACATACACTAGGAACTGTATACTCCTAGAATGAATACTATTAACTATTCCAAGACCATTTCAATTTTTCAAAATGAACCTAATATCATAGAATGAGTGCTAATTGTTAATTTCTGTAGTGGAAGGTAGGTATTTGTGAATTGTGGCTGCCTACAATGTGCGATTTCTGTGTCTAAATTTAAGGAGACCACTAAATATTATCATCTTATAAGAAAACAAATTTTTGGACCATAATAAAGAATACAAGTTTATTTTACCTTTAGATAGTGCAACAAGATAAATTGTCCAGAGAGCTGAGAACTTCAGAATTATGCAAGTCTTGGCTGTGCATTTCTTTATTTTTTTTTAATTTAAAATATTTTATTTGTTTATTTTTAGACAGAAGGGAAGGGAGGAGAAAGGGAAGGAGAGAAACATGGACATGTGACAGAAACACCCATCAGCAGCCTCTTTTAGGCACCCCAGCTGATGACTGACCCCAAGCATGTGCCCTGACCCAGAACCAAACTGGGGACTTTTTTTGGCTTTGTGGGATGATGCCCAACCAACTGAGCCACATTAGTCAGGGCTTGGCAGTACATTTCTTTTGAGAAGTGACTGGGGAAATTAACTTTATCATTGCAATTACTATTTAAAAATTAGAATATCTACTTGTGAATTTGTTTTCCAAACTAAAGTAAATCATAAATGGTATTGATGAATATTTTATAAATCAAAATACAGTCTTGAAATGTGTAGCATATCAACAGTAGAAAAAAGATGTTTGCCAATATTAAATATATTAGACCTAAAATTAAAAATAGCAATGTGTTTGACCTATTTTTTCATAATGTAATCTTAGAGATCTGCATTTGAACACTAGACATAATATGACACAATTTCTATTATTAAATGCAGTTCCTAGCATTATAACTTTTTTAAAATTTGGAGATTTCTGTATATGTTTCAACATATTTGAATCACAGAGTGTTTTAAGGAAGCTGTAAAGGGAGGAAGGAGTGCCTGAAAAATAATTTGGAAAAAATAGTAATATGTTAAATAAGAATGATGTTTTCTATAAATTTAGATTTTGTTTGTGTTTAGTGAAAAAATATTTGAAAGTGCATTAAAATAAAAAGAAAATGCATAAATAATTTTCTAAATTATAGTCCATATTCTAAGTACTAGTTATATACAAATTAAACTTTTTAATGAAAAGATGTAACAAATACATTTAGAAAAGAAAAAAGTCTTTCTTGGAAAGATAAGACAGAAACAAAAAAAAATTTTTTGGAAAATGCTCTAGTAAGAATCATTATGAAAACTTATTTAGTTTCTAAAATAAAATTAAGCACTAAAAGGCATTTCCAAATCATTACTTTTCTTTTTTAAATAAAAATAATATTTACTGTTAGTGGTCATGTGACACTAATTAAAGTAGATGGAATCATACATATTCAGGATTATTTTGATCTTCTGAAAACTATTATATATATAAAATTATTCAGTTTGAGTTTTGCTCTAGTCAAATTATTTTATAATTTAAATAACAAAATAATATTTAATATTTTCACACATGGAATATATATCAATACTTTATATATTAATAATATTAATATTATTTAGTTCAGGGGTAAGCAAACTACATCTCACAAAGTAAATCCAGGCATACATTGATTTTTGTAAATAAAGTTTTATTGGAACACATGCACATCTCTCATTTAAGTATTGTTGATGGCTGCTTTCCTGTTACAATGGCAGAACTGAATAAATGTCAGAGTCTTCAAGGCCCATACTGTCTAAATCATTTACTATCTTTTTGCAGGAAAAGTTTCCTAAAACATGACTCAGGATATTGTTTAGAACAGGGGTATCCAAGCTGAGGCCCATGGGCCGCATGTGGCTCAGGATGGCTATGAATGTGGCCCCACACAAAATTGTAAATTTACTTAAAACATGAGATTTTATGTGATTATGTGTTTCAGTGTATTTAATGTGTGGCCCAAGACAACTCTTCTTCCAGTGTGGCCTAGAGATGCCAAAAGATTGTACACACCTGGTAGAACACAGTAGAAATTCAGAATTACTTACTGCTGTCAAATATATTCAATGAGGTAAAATATCATTATATAGAGTCTGATAATCAAACTTAACAAAAAGCTTTCATAAAATGTTGTAGAATAAAATATTTTAAGAAAAGCAATACTATACTATATATCAATTGTGGTAGAAATGTGTAAACATTTTTTTGAATAATTATTTCTCAGAACATCTATTATAAAAAGACATGAAATGTGTAAAAATATTTATAATTCTATTTGTATATTTATAGAAAAGTTCAAAAATAAAACTTGTATTATAATGGTTTTTTATAACGTATTATAATGGTTCTCCGCATGAACCATTCATATAACCATTTGAAGTACACTCAATAATACCTAAATATATTATTAAACTAAACAACCATATGTATGATGATTTTTACATATTTAATAATTTTATATAACTCAGTTACTAAAATTATGAAAACAAATACAATACAATGATCATGTTACTTATGGGTTAGATGATTATGTGGATGATTATTTTTCTGTTTCCAAAAGTTCTATTTTGTACTTAAGATTATACCTAAAATGAATGAGATATATCATTATGTTCCCAGGTTTTACATTTTAAAAATGTAATATATATATAAATGTATTGACATCTGAGCTCTATTACAGTAAATATTACAGGATCTTGGTGCTAGAAATATATTTATATATTAACTACTCTAACTTCCAATCTATTTTAAAACTTTTTGTAGAAAAAACCTTGTAAAGTAGTTTTTCATCCTCTGCATCATTTCAGTGACAAGAATGATGTAATCAAATACTGGTACTTTTAGCGACAAGATAAATATGTTTTCCATACAACTGTTACGTAAGTCTTATGCTGCTTATTTTCCTTAGTGATGACCTTTTACATTATGAGATTGAAATAGTTTATATACCTCAAATTTTTCAGTTTCTTATCTATGACATCAGTGTATTTCAAGACATATGCCATGATTTTTCTCAGTGCTTTTAAGTGGATAATACTAGTGGTTTTGATGAAAGTCCACAGGCTTCAGTCACGTTTCCGAAAAATGAGGGTGATAGATGGCATCGAGGTCTCTACTATCCATCACTTCCTCACACTTACTAGTGTCTATAAATCCCATTTACTGTTTTGGGATGTTTGGGGTGTGGTTTTGCCTTCAGAAGGACTGGATTCATGTCCTTCGTATCAATCTATAATTGTTGTACGGTTCTGTAACTCAAAATATAATTTTAGTTTCTTTTTTTGACATCTGAGCCCACCCTAAAATACTTGGTGGGTAAGAGGAACTTCTGGATCTTTATAAATTACAGAAATAGGATTTTGGCTGCAAGTATCAGCTATATCTACTTGTTTTAGGGATCTGCCCTTTAAATTGTTCAGGGTATTTCTTTAAATCAGAGATTCCTGTGAGGGAAAATAACTGAGAATCAAACCCTGAGTATAAAATAAACTTACTTCTACTTACCAGAAGTTAATGTAGGCATATAAACGTAGAGCAAATAATTAAAAACAACTTAAAAGTTACTGTGGGTCTGTTGCTCACTCCCATTTCTTCATTGCCATGACAGTGAAGAAACTGCCTGCAGTTTGTCGCTGAGTTTGCTTCTTTCTTGTCCTTGTCCTTTGTTAAAACCCACACAACTCAATGCACAGAGATGATACATCATAGAATGGTATACTTGAAACACATATAATTTTCACATGTCACCCCAATAAATTTAGTTCATAACAAATGAAAACCATAGGTGCATGCTTTTGCTTCTGCTTGCGCAATGACGTAGCCAAACTTGTGGGCTTGTGTGTTTTAATATAAAGCCTGTTAAGGAATTATGAAGTATTTTTATCCTTTCATTTGAAATTAGTGCTTAGTTTTTAAGTGTGCTTATTTTGCCTTATTTAAAAAGACTCAACCCTATCATTGCAGTGCTGTGGTCATTGGTGTCCAGATTGTTAGACATTCAATTTAAAGAGATATAATGAAGATGTAAGGTTACATTGCATATGCACCAATTCTTTTGTTTACATTTTATTAAGAAAATGTATTATTGACTTTTGGAGATGGTGGGGAAAATTATCTGCACTGCGATTTGTTTACAATAAATGGATTTTTAAATGAACCTTAATGCAGTAGTTGGGTAAACATGTGTCTTAACGAGCCAAGTGCTATTACATATATTGATTATGTATGCATTTATTATATGTTGATGCATTCTGTTTTATTAACATGGGCAATGAAGACATTGTAGTTTTCTCAATAGCATTAAATGTGCAGTATATATTATCTATGGCCTTTTTCTACTTACATAGATATATAAATTAAGTTTATATAGAGTGATAGTTTTAGTTCTCTGTTAAAATTGTGTTTTCATTATAGAAATAAAACATTATTTTATTCTTTGAAAAATAGATCTGAAAATACTAAATACAAAACAAAATATGTAACTTTTTTAAAATAAGAGAACACAGTTTCACATGCTTTAAATATAAATACAGACTGCCCTGGCTGGTGTAGCTCAGTGGATTGAGCGCGGGCCTGCGAACCAGACGATCGCAGTTCGATTCTCAGTCAGGGCACATGCCTGGGTTGCAGGCGAGTTCCCTGCAGGCCAACTCCCAGCAGGGGACGCCCGAAAGGCAACCATACATTGATGTTTCTCTCCCTCTCTCCTTCCCTTCCCCTCTAAAGATAAATAAATAAAATCTTTAAAAAATAAAATAAATAAAAAATAAATAAATATAAATACAGGTTTTATTGACTGTGGAGAATATATGCCAAATAATTTTGTAAAATATGAAAAATGCAGAAAATATACATTGAGTTTCTGCTTAAAAAACAGGTGATGCAAATATGTTAAGAAGAGATTATTACTTACTTTTGGTTAAAGTCTGCTTTGTATAGACAATATAAGACAGTATAAGACAGATAAATCAATGAGATTATAAATTAAATCAGAAACAGATAAAATCATTCCAATATTAGAGATATGCTAAACAAAAGAAAAATAAATAAATAAAGCAAGCAAAATACCAAACACTTGGGGCTTTGGATCAGTTTAGAGGAAGGTATAAATAAGTATTATAATTTATTGACACTGGGTTTAAATTGAAAAATCATACATTTCCCTATTACCAACTTAGCACAATAGTCAAACTTACAAACATTACAGAAAACAGTACAGGAAAGTATAAAAGTATGCAATAGATATTATCTCTTCTCTGTAGCTCATAGGTAAGAATTTAAGGCACTGAATTTTTCTTTGTGTTGGGTATATGGTTAGAGGAAGTGAAAGTTTTATTTCTCAAATCATACATAAATCACTGAAATTACCAGTACTTAGCTACTTACCACTCTTAAAAGTGCTTTTTTCTGGTTTAAATTTCTATATACTTTATTGAAAATAGAAACTTGTTCTCTCCAAAATACCTTTAAAATTGTCTTCATTATGCATACTTGTACATATCAATTAATAATAGTATTAATCTCTTAGATTAGGAAAACGTACAGATAAATATGTCCAACTACTTTCCATCATCATGAAAAATTCTGAACACTATGTTTTTATTACTGCTTTCTAATGATATCCAAATTTATGTCTTAAATGTTATATATTTAATTGCTTAAATGTAATAACATTGTAATGACAGCATTTAATGAGTGCTACTACATATTCAGGCTCTTGGTTATATAAATATTAGTAAACTTCATTAATTTTCAGTGGAGGAACAAATGTCTGTATTTAGCATTTTCCATATGATGGAACTAAGAATTAAAATGAAAAAGTTAATTGATTAGAATTAACATAGTTTATAATTAATGGTGCTGAATTTGAAACCAAGACTGAAAAACTCAGTGAGTCCACTGCTAAATGCCATGAAATTTGCTCTCTCATGTAAGTTTTGATGACAACTGAAGACTAGGAAGTGCATGAAAATGTTGTTTCACTGCTCAAACACCTTGATGGATGACAAAGAATTCCAATGTAAAATGTTACAGTTCCTTTAGAGAAATCTTTCCTCAGCTCCTTCCTTCACCTACAACTATTAAAGTTATGCTTCTTTCCCCCTGAATTCTTGGACTAAAAGCATAGTTCACAGCACAGTTGACAGGAAGATTCATCAGATAATTAACTCAAATATTTTGATTCTCATGGCAAGTCACCTAATGATTAAAAAACAGACACTTCTCCAAGGAGGACATACAGAGGATCCAGAGATACATGAAAAGATGCTCAATTTCACTAACTATCAGAGAGATGCAAATTAAAACCACAATGAAATACCACTTTACACCAGTCAGAATGGCTATCACAAATAAAGAAACAAACAACAAATGTTGGAGAGGTTGTGGGAAAAAGGGGACCCTAGTTCACTGTTGGTGGGATTGCATACTGCCACAACCATTATGAAAAACAGTATGGAATTTTCTCAGAACGGTAGAAATGAATATGCCTTTTGACCCAGCAATTCCACTGCTAGGAGTATATCCTAAGAACCCTGAAACACCAATACAAAAGAACCTATGCACATCAATGTTCATAGCAGCACAATTTACAATAGCTAAGTGCTGGAAGCAACCAACCTAGGTGCCCATCAGTAAATGAATGGATCCCAAAACTATGGTACATTTACACAGTGGAATTCTATGCAGCAGAAAGAGAGGAGGAGCTCCTACCCTTTGCAACAGCATGGATGGAACTGGAAAGCATTATGCTGAGTGAAATAAGCCAGGCAGTGAAAGACAAATACCATATGATCTCACCTTTAACAGGAAGCTAATTAACAAAACAAACAAGCAAGCAAAATATAACCAAATACACTGAAATAGAGAACAGGCTGACAGGGACCAGAGGGGAGAGGGGAGGGAATTTCAGAGGAAAAAGGGGAAAGAATCACAGGAACAAGTATAAAGGACACATGGACAACAACTAACGGGGGTGGAAATGGGAAGGAGGTGGGGAGCACTGGGTGGGCAGGGCTGGGATAGAAGTAAAAGACAGAAAACTGTACTTGAACAATAATTGATAAAAAAAATGATGTAATAAAACAAACAAAAAAACAAACATTATCACCATCATCATTAATTATTTTCCCTGGTTCTTATTTGTGGTCCATTGTGCCAAGCACATGTTTTTAAGTAATGGGAGTACAGTATATTCATGAATTAACTTATTTTTCCCATCATCCAGTGTTTTTTATCATGGTGACTGATATTTTAATAAACTTTAAAGGAAGCACACTACAGAGTGTTAGAAGCATCATGTATGTTCAATTATTTGCAAAGTGAACTTACATGTAGAATGTCTTATAATCATTACATTCATGCAGTTACATAATAAATATTTGCACAAATTTATTATCCTCTTTCCTAATAAGTGCATTCTGTCTTAAAATTATGATTCAATAATTAATATGATTCAAAATATGTATTATCAGGTATAGATAAAAATATTCAGATTTTTGTAAAATATAGATGTGGGATGCATTATTCCATTTCTACAGCACTTTTGAGAGAATAAATTGGATTAATAGGTTTGGTAAACTCTTTGGCAATATATACAGAAGTCGAACCACATGCACACTTGGCCCAGGNCATCATCATTAATTATTTTCCCTGGTTCTTATTTGTGGTCCATTGTGCCAAGCACATGTTTTTAAGTAATGGGAGTACAGTATATTCATGAATTAACTTATTTTTCCCATCATCCAGTGTTTTTTATCATGGTGACTGATATTTTAATAAACTTTAAAGGAAGCACACTACAGAGTGTTAGAAGCATCATGTATGTTCAATTATTTGCAAAGTGAACTTACATGTAGAATGTCTTATAATAATTATATTCATGCAGTTACATAATAAATATTTGCACAAATTTATTATCCTCTTTCCTAATAAGTGCATTTTTAGATGAAAAATCCAAACCTTTCTGGACTGTACCATGAAAAATACAGAGCACTTATGTATATTTATCTAACACCCTCTTGAACAAACCAGATATTTTAAATTAGTGGCAAATTTCTTTATAGATTACACAGAGTTGAAATAACTTTTTCAAAAAATCAGTATTTTATGAAGACATATGCTCTTTAATGTAAACTGCGTTGTCTCTGAGACTGAACCATGGTTCAGTTGAAGCCACACTAAAATTAGACTTCAATTCTCTTAATGATTACATAAAAAATTAACTCTGTTATTTGTAATGCATAGTAACTTGAAGGGTATAATATAACATTTTTAATAACAGTACATTTAAGTAATTCTGTCTTAAAATTATGATTCAATAATTAATATGATTCAAAATATGTATTATCAGGTATAGATAAAAATATTCAGATTTTTGTAAAATATAGACGTGGGATGCATTATTCCATTTCTACAGCACTTTTGAGAGAATAAATTGGATTAATAGGTTTGGTAAACTGTTTGGCAATATATACAGAAGTTGAACCACATGCACACTTGGCCCAGGGATGTCCCTTGTTTGTGTACGCTAAATTAAAGTGGGATCTTATGTTAACAAAAAGGTGTGAAAAAGAAAGTTCATGGCAGCATTATTGTAAACAGCAAAACTGTAAAGCATTCAGCTACAGTTGGTGGATACATTGATTTTACAATAATGATATGCTGAGATAATATACATTTGAAAAATGAACATGATAAGACTACATAAGAAACATGGGCGGATCTTTTCAAAAGAAATCAGAAACAAATTTATTAATGGTAATGAGATGTAGTTGTTCAGGCATCTATAAACATCTTGTGTAATGTTCATGAAACATGCATGACTAAACCATGATGTTTGATGTCTGGAAACTGGTTAACCTATGGGGTATAATAATTAGAAGAGACATGAAGAGCCCTCAGAGTTGCTTGTAGTGTTATTTTTCTTGACATGTGTGATAATTACCTGTGAGTGTATATTTGGTGAAAATGTAGTAAGTTACATATTTGTCATTTCTTTTTATCAGTGTTTGTTATATGTCAATGAAATTTTACTGCAATAATGCATGTGATTTTTTAAAAGATTTTATTTATTTATCTTTAGAGGGGAAAGGAAGGAGAGAAAGAGAGAAATATCAATGTATGGTTGCTTCTTGTAAGTCCTCTGCTAGGAACTGGCCTGCAACCCAGGCATGTGCCCTGACCGAGAATCAAACTGTGATCGTGTGGTTCGCAGGCCTGCACTCAATCCACTGAGCTACACCAGCCAGGGCTGCATGTGATTTTTAAATCATCAGTCTACTTCCAGGAGTCATTTCCTATTGTTTTCATAAACATAACCCATACTTTAGCTCCAACAGACCCACCCAACAAGAAATGTTAAAGAACATTCTTCAGGCAGATAGAAAATATTATAGATGGAAATATGTATCTGTACAAAAGTTTTTTTAAAACCTCAGGAAATAGTAAAGTACATAGATTACTATGTTTGTTTCCCTTCTAAAAAGTTAAACATCCTTGAAATGTAATTGAACGAAAACAATCATTATACAGTGTGGGCTCACGGCATATGTGTAAACAACATGCATGATGCCAATAGTACAAAGGATGGGAGGGAAGAACGGAAAGATGTTATTGTAAGACCTATATCTATATGTAATCTAATATAACTTAGTGATAGACAGAGAAATGTTAAAGATGTATACCTCCAAAAGTAGAGTAACAGCTAATACAACAAAAATTATAATTAATAAGTCTGTGGGTGAGTTAAAAAGAAATGAAAATACACAATTTTTCTGTAAAAGAAGAAAATAAAAAATACTAAAAAGAACATAATACAAGTAAAGACGATTTAAGAATACCTATAGCAATAATCATACCAAATGTAATTGATTGAAACATCCCATTTGGAAGTAAGTTGTTGTTGGATCAGAAAAAGAATAATACCCATACATGCCTAACAAAACACACTTTAATAATGAAAACATAAGCAGATTAAAAGTAAGAGATTGGTTAAAGATTTCCCATGCTAAAACAAAGATGAAATGGCTAGATTAATTCAGACATAGTAGATTTTAGTAAGAAAAAATAATACAATAAAGAATACATTTCTAAACATTTATGCCCATAGTAACAAAGCTTCAAAGTATAAGAAGCAAAATCTAGTAAAACTACAAAAAATAAATAAATCCACAATTATAGTTGAAAATTTCAAAAGCCTTCTCACAATACATAGACCAAATAAACAAAGAATCAACTAAGGTTATAGAAGACTTAAGCAACATCACTAACCAACTTGGCTTAACTGAGTTTGTGGAAAACACCAACCAACAATAGCAGAAAACAATTATTTTCAGTTGGATGAACAACTCTCACTATAGACTCAACCATAAAATAAGTTTCAATAAATTTTAAAGTATTTAAATCATAAAACAAATGTTCTGAGACAGTGATTTGATTAAATCAGAAATAACAATCGAACTTAGAAATAAATCACAGAAATATCACTGAAAAACTCCCAACGGTACAGAGACTAAATGAGACACTTCTAAATAAATCAACATTCTTTCATCCATGGCCAATGAGAAAAACAAAGAAAAATTAGGAAAAAATTGAATTGAATGGAGATAAAAAATATATATCCAAATTTGCAGAACATGAAAGCTGATAAATTGTATGTTATCAAACATAAGACTTTCGGTATTCACAAAGCACTGTTAAATGAGTTGAAAGGAAAGTCAGTGACTGGTAGAAACTATTTGTAAATTATATTTATATGTGATAAAGTTCATGGACCCAGGATACATAAAACAAGCAACTCTTAAAGCTCAATAATAAGAAAGCATAATTTTAAAGAACAGAAAAATATTTGGACAGTTATTTCTCCAAAGATACACAGATGGCAAATAACCACACAGGAATTTTCTTAGTACTGGTAGTTATTATGGAAATGCAAATTAAAATCCAACTCCTATTAGAAATCCTAATATTAAAAGCATTGACCCCCAAGTGTTTATGAGGACACAGAGCAACTTGAACTCTCATCATACTGATAGTAGAAATGTAAAGTGGTGCAACCACTTTGGAAAACAGTTGGTAGTATCTTAAAAATTTAAATATATGCTTACTATTCATACAGCCATTCTATTACTAGGTATTTACAGCCCACCACTACTACAGCCACAATACATAAGTTGACACAAAGACCAAAGATGTCTCAAGCTCAGCTGTAGCCATCGTGTTGTGATGGAGGAAGCTAACTGAGTACCAAGTGGTGAGTTCCTGTCTATTTTGGGACTAGAATCACTCAATATTCATTTCAAATATGCAGAAGTGGTTAATGCAGATTTTTAGTCCAACTGAACATGTTTAAAAGTGCCTGAAATAAGACTGCCGACTGCCATATGAATATGATTCTGCAGTAGAAACACAAAACAGCTCATGTACCTGCAGAAAATGAGATCCTCTGACTTCTGAATGTTAAAAACAAATACTTTTTAACCCTCTTTTACTGTTTTTAATACTACAATCTGCAGAAATAGAATGGGAATCTTAAAGGTGGGTATGAACTTATCATAAATCTGACAGTTTTAGAGCCTGTGAAAAGTTCTCTTGAGAATTAAATAGCGGGGTTGTTGATATTCTCGCACCTTTGAAATACCAAGTCATTCTGTTTCCTGCATAAATCCTTGACTCAAATGAAATCACATCTCCATTCAAAACATGTCTTCAGGCGTGTTTTGTGACCCCAAGGATCACAAACTCAACAGAGCATGTAAATGAGTGAAACAGTCAAGGGGAGTAAGACAGCTAGGAGCAGTAGGAGCCTCAGCAAACTGGGCTGCCCAAGACCCATTGAAAAGGCCCATCCACTCCAGCTCAGCTCCACTTGCTTGGTGGATGCTAGACCAGGGTTACCAGCTCCTCAAATTTTCATAAAATCCAAAATTTTATGAGAAACATTTTCATTTTTAAACATCAAGAACTGATTAAATATTTACAGCAACTTTATTTGTAATAGCCTCAAAATGAAAACAACCAAATTTTTACAAGTAGGTAAGTGAATAAAGTGTGGGATATTTATACAATCAAATGCTTCTCAGCAATAAAAAGGAATAACTGCCACCCTCAGTGATACATGTACATCTCAGAATAACCATACTGAGTGAAATAAATCAGTTTTCAAGAATTTTATAACATTTTGTTTCCAAATCATTATACATTATGTAGACCGTATATGAATGAGTTAGTCTTTTAATGAGAATAAGAGAGAAAATGAGAAAATTCAAGATGTAGATATAAGTATAGTGACTTGTTTTCTTTTTTATTCTTTTTATTTTTTTATTGTTGTTCAATTACAGTTGTCCCCATTTCCCCTATTACTCTCACTTGCCCTACCCACCCCCCACCTTCCACATTCAATCCTTAGATGGCAAAAATATATGTAGATATTAATGTATTTGCATTATGATTATAAAAATAGGAAGGAAGCTGTGGAATTTACATTAGGCTGTTAACCATTGTCTTGTAGCTGGCAGTTGTAGTTCAATGACAACAAAAACCCAGAGGGTTTGGGGAGGTGGGTAATGGAGAAAGGTCAAGGGGAAGGATCAAGTCAAGGAACTTGTATACAGGACCCATGGACAAGGACAATGGCAGGGGGCCTGAATGTAGGAGGTGGGTGTGGGTAAGGCAGGGGAGAGTAATGCAGGAAGATGGGACAACTGTACCTGAACATCAATTAAAAAATTAAAATTTTTCCTTAGAAATATAATTCCTTTGTGATAAAATTAAAATAAAACTTGCATACATGCTAAAAATCCAAGAAAAAGAATACATTGGAAAGAAAGATGAAGTGATTGTTAGTTATGTCTCCTTCTACTAATGCTAACAGGTGTTTTAAAGTTAATTTCATACTAATTTATTTGTTATTACAACCCCAGTGCTTTGGAGGTTCTCCAAGGAAAGTTCTGTGCTGTATATAAGTTTTACCTAAAGGATATAGACACATCTTATAAGTTTTCATGTCTTATAAATTTTCAGCCCATACACTCCTGCCAGCTCTTACCTTGACAGCCTCATTCTATCAATATTTACAGTCTAGCATTTCTTGATTTGGGAGTGAAAGCTGCTGTCACAGGTATCTTTGCACCTTGGCTGTTCCAGAGCATTGATACTTTCCCATCCCCACATTCACTCTTCTCTCTCTCCACTCACACACACATTTATGTGCACACACATGACTTAGGACAACACTTCATTCCTTCAATCTAGTGGTCTCATTTCTCTACAAGTGAGCACTTCATATGTTTTGCTTTAAAATGATATTTCCCTTTGGTCCACTGTTGGTGGGATTGCAGACTGGTACAACCATTATGGAAAACAGTATGGAATTTTCTCAGAAAACTAAAATTGGACCTGCCTTTTGACCCAGCAATTCCACTGCTAGGATTGTATCCTAAGAACCCTAAAACACCAATCCCAAAGAACATATGCACCCCAGTGTTCATGGCAGCATAATTTACAATGGCCAAGAGTTGGAAGCAACCTAGATGCCCGTCAGTAAGTGAATGGATCCCAGAACTATGGTACATATACACAATGGAATTTTATGCTGCAGAAAGAAAGAAGGAGCTCCTACCTTTTGCAACATCATGGATGGAACTGGAAAGCATTATGCTGAGTGAAATAAGCCAGGTGTTGAAGGACAAATACCATATGATCTCACCTTTAACAGGAGCCTAAACAACAAAACAAACAAGTAAGCAAAATATAACCAAAGACACTGAAATAGAGAACAGGCTGACAGTGACGAGAGGGGAGAGGGGAGGGAATTTCAGGGGAAATAGGGGAGGGATTTAGAGGAACCTATATAAAGGATACATGGGCAACAACTGAGAAGGGTGGAAATGGGAGGGAGTGGGGGAGGATGGGGGATGGGATGGGATGGGAGTAATAGACAGAAAACTGTACTTGAAAAGTAATTAAATAAATTTGAAAAAATAATAAAATAATGTTTCCCTTCAAAGTAAAATTGTTGATGATGCAATGAAAGAACTTTTAGAATTTAAACATGAACTTGATTAACTAATACTTCAAATATCACTTAAAATATCCAATGAATAGAAATTAGATCCTTGATATTTTATATTTCTTTTTTCCCTGACACTTTTAGTAGAGAATCATGATGTTCATAATAAGAATGAAGGGAGCCATTTTACTTCAGTTAAAAAAATGTGCAGTTTAAATTAAAATTTCTGGCCCAATTTATCCTTTCAATCATAGATCTGACTAATTAATGCAAAAATTAGTTAAATGTATGACACTATTAAAATTATAATGTATATGTATGTGCATACATATATATTTTATGGTGTTTTCCCTTTCTTTCACTTTCTACATTTACCTCTCTCATCAAATGCTTCTCCTTTTTCTTGTGTGAAAACCCTACTAGAAATATTTACTCCAAAGGACTAAGTATATTTTAGCACATTTCCCAACATCTTCAAACAGGAAAAAACATTACTTTCTATCATTATTCAAACAAAATGATACAGATTTGACATGGCAAACATTTTTGAAATAATGCAGGAATCATGCATGACGCAAATCTAGGCATTAGTGAAGATCCATCCCTACAGTCTCTTTTAATCTCTCCTGTATGCCTCCAGAGACACTCCCTGTATAAGACCAAACGGGAGTAGGCAAAGCAGTCAAAATATGGATTTCTAAACTAAAATGTATTTTAAAATATAATATTATCCTAAAAATAGTGTTTATATCAATATCACTATTATTCAGTTAAAGGCTTGTGTAACAGCACACACACAAAAAAACCCTAACAACCAAGATATTATTTCTTTCTTTTTTTTTTTTAATATTTTATTTATTTATCTTTAGAGGGGAAGGAGAGANAATATCACTATTATTCAGTTAAAGGCTTGTGTAACAGCACACACACAAAAAAACCCTAACAACCAAGATATTATTTCTAAAACAAATGTACTCCAATTCAGATTTTTAACTTAAAATCAAAATTTTCTCATACTGAAAAAAAGGAACAGAAATTTAAAATCTCACATCTGCATTTCTGAAAGTCAGACACCTGAAGTGTTGCTTCATAATTTTCTAAAAAAAAAAACTTTAGTGCTAGGATAAGAGGTGCAATTTGTTGTTCATGTCAATTTTCAAGGAAATGTAAACAAAAACCATCATCACCAATTAATTATGATTGTTCTAACACATGAATTTTCTCTGTATTTTAAAGTAAATTACAGGAAATTTTGCATTGTGATTTAGAATCAGGCAAATCACACATGGTTTTATCAGCAAAGTAAAACTATTGCACAGGATAGCTTTTTTTTAATGCATATGTGATGGATAAATGCCAGTATCCTTTACAAATGAGAAAGGAGGTTTGTAAATAATAGTAGGTTTGTAAATAAGCCTCTAAAGTTGTTATTCTGCTGGAAAAATGTTCTCCAGCCTGCCCAGCGACGGTATGTGACAGAGATGCTGCATAATGACTGGGGGATCAGTACTGAGGAAGCACAAGGATGTGGTAGATCATTTCCATTTTTATCAGAGGCATGCTTTTTCCTGAGCGTCATTCCTTGCAGCATTAGCCAAGGTGCTTTTGAGCTCTGGTTCCTGAGCAGATATAATTTCCATGTCATCAGTGTTCCATTTGTGAATTTTTATAAAATTTAATCCAGGAATCTTTTTAAAGTGCTGCTTTTTCCCCCTACACTGATCATGGACAAAGACCGAAGTACAAATGCAAATTCTCTCTGAAATGCAAAATAAATTATGGGTCATATAGTTATCTACATTGGAAAACATATCAGAAAATGTCATCTCATGATCCCTAGTCTATCCTATTTATTTATATTCATTATTTATTATTGGCCAGTTCAATAATTTATCTATTCATTAACTTATTCATTCATCCATTCATTAGATATAATTAAATAATGTAATGATTATTTAGGAAAAATGAATATATAATCTCACATGTAATAAATGGCAATAGGCAGATGGGAATTATTCTTTCCCACTTATTACATCCTTCAGCTCCTGAGAACCCATCTCCTGCTTCCCCTGTCGTGCCAGGAACTGCCCAATTCAAATGAACCAAGATCTGACTTCCAGATTATCGTTTTCAGTTCCTCTGTGTCCAGTTAAGATATTGGTTCACTGAGATGCTCTTATAATTCTTCTACTATCCTTAAAATTTAAAAAAATTATGAACATTTTATTAGACAAGGGACCATTTTCCCAGCAATAATCTACAGTGTATATACAGCATATTCCTGGACTGAGTCAAGTTCTGTATTGCTTCTCTTCCTCAGTGTGACTGAAAACAAGCACGAAGCCACATCATCAGAACAGGATTTATGCATTCACTATATGATTGTGTAGATAAATAATATCTGGAAAATTCTTTGACTTTGTATTTTTCTCATATACAAAATGCCCATTACAATACCTAATTGCAGGAATGTTGAATGGATTAAAGGTGATTATGTATGTAAATTGCTTGACATGCTCTGAAGTGCAGTGAATCCATTATTTCCACAGCCAGGCATGCTGCCTCATTTATAAAACCATACTGAAACTGCCCACAAGGGTTAGAATTGAGTGCGATTGTGCATGGATAGGTGATATTCAGACTAAAAATTGCCATATAAATGTTGTTCATTGTGATTCCAGAAAAGAGCAATGTGGCCTGAATGTTAAAATTGTCCATTTTATATTCTTTTATTTATGTATATTTATATAAATTCAAGTAGGACAGTTGCTCAAATCTGACAACTTTCTATGCAATTTAAAACAAAAAAAATGATACTGTTGTAAATACATGCCATAAATTTATTGACTACTTATTACCATCTAATCTAATTTCTAGGCTTATCAATAGTAGACATCAATATTAGATTCTAATAATTCTTAAATCACATTTGATTGTTTTTGAGTTGCTGCTTTTCGCACATAAATGAATAGCTTGTTGTTCAAAACATCAAATTTTCACTTTCTTTTTCTATAAAGTTTTTTCTAAATGACATATTTAACAGAAAGCTTTTGATAGATTTCTTTACTAACACATATACTCTCTAATTCCTTTATTTCTTCAAGATATTAATGTTTCAAACATGTATATAATAAAGGACAGGCAATACCATCTCTTGTTAAAATATTCTTAGAATGCCTGGTAAGGCATATAGCCTTAATCAGTGAGGTGAACAAATAACATAAATAGTTTGGTAATTATGTGCTTATGTTTTTTCCAGAGGATTTAGGATGCACTCACCTTAGACTGCTCTCAACTTTATATTGGTTGATATACAGTTCAGTTCAAATGCAGCTTTGTCTTCTACATAGTTTATTGTTCTTAGTTGTAAATTGTGCCCTGATTTGTTCTCATATGATCATATTTTAAATACAGGCTTGAGCTAATGGTTTTCCTTGATTTTCCTCTTTGGTTTTTCAACTTGTGGTGGTAAATAGAAGTAGAAGAACAAATTGATCTCTCTCTCTCTCTCTGTCTTTAAAAATCAATAAATAAAAATTTTAGAAAAACAATGGGCCTCTTTTACATATAAGTAAATGAGATAAGATATTATTTTAGGATAGATCATGGAGATTGCAAACATAAAAATTTTAAAATATACAAGAAAATATTCTACAAGTGAAAACATTAATAATTACTCATAAACCAAAATAAATCACTGACTGTCTAAAGTTAAATTGTGTACAATCACAGTTGAACTAGCTAGATCACCCTCTTGAAAAGATGTGGGACCCTATGGGACCTATATCATTATTAGTCTCAATGCACCACATAGTGAAATACATATATCTCCAATGAACAGGTATATTATATATTCAAACAACATTACTTTGTACTGCCTCTCATATACCATAAAGAACAACATATCATTTTTGATGACATTTAAGGTTAAAATACACATTCTGGAGCCCAGGGAAACTCAACACTTGAAAAATACTGTTCATGATTTGAAAGCTAAATATATCACGTGGAATTCCATTGTGTTTCTAACTAAACATAAAATCCCATTTTTATAAATATGTATTATGAGACCTAGAACAATATCATTAAGTAATGAAATTTGCATTTTTCACATATTTATATAAATACTTGTATAAATACTAAAAAATACATATATAATAGTACGAGTCTAAATATTTTCACAATCCTGTGTTGTCAAGGTTTCCCAGAAACACAGAATCAGTAGAATATTTATACATAAGGAGATTTTAAAAAGAAATTGAGTTGCAGAGTTTAAGGGCTAGCAAGTCTGAAATCTGTAGAATAGTCAGATAGCCTGGAAAATAGTAGAAGCTAATGGTTCAAGCTTTTTTTTTCACTTTTTTCAATGTAAAATATACCACATGCTTTTTTGTACATAACCTGAAATTTACTATTTAACCATGTTTAAGTGTATACATTGTAGTTTGGTGGCATGAAGTACATTCACGCTGCTGTGTAGACTTTCATTTCTTACAAAGTATTTCATAAAATGGAATCTTCAAAAGTATTCGCCAAGTTTCAAAAGAATTTTTCTTAAAAAGAACATGTATATTACTCAAGCTAAGAATTATTATTGAGTAATGTTTCTTTTATAGTATAGTATTTTCTCTTGATAAATGAATCTTCTGTTTTTCTTTAGGTAATGAGAATGATATATCATTATGGTTTTCCCCTGGAAACACAGAGTAAAATTCAGTAGTTGATTGCATTAGCCATTTTTCTGTTCTCAGTGTAATCATTCGCCATATGCTTATCTTCCTTTAACTATAAATTATTCTGTTTTATGTGTTTTATATTGCACCTTGCTTCAGATTCTCTTTAGGAAGCAGGTACTATCTAGGTTTCAAATTCTGCACAATGAGAACTTTTCTCAAAGTAGTCATTTATTTACTAAATAAATTAAAGCTTTAATTCAACCTAAATTATAGAAACTCCTTTCTTTAATAATAGCAACTAATCTATTGAAAGTACTTAAAAAGCACTGCGGCATTGCGCTAACCAATTTACTTTAATATTTCTAGTGAAACACTACAGAGACATGAGAACTATTATTATCCCCAATTTACATAAATTCAAAGAAATGTGGAAGTATCTTCCAGAAGGTCAAGAAAGGAGCCTGTCAGAACTAAAATCTGCCTGAATCCAAGCTCAGGCTCCTGACCACATTGTGTGTTGTTACCCCAGTTTCGTATTCTACTTTGTATTTTTTTCTTGAGGTTCTTTGTGGCAAAAATGTTCTGTGCTGTCCTCAACAATAGGGGACCCTATTTCAACAAATTTTGCTCTTCCCCTAGGTCTGCTGGCACATTACCAATCCTCCATCCTTGGTTCCACTCAGACCCTTCATCCTGAACAGAAGCCCTTCCCCTCGTGCTGTGGTTCCCTCAGCAGCTTGTGAAGCCGACACCTTGGTTCCCCAGCAGGATCTCCGACCTTCAGACCCTGAGCTCCTAGCAGGGCATCAACCACTCAGACTGGTGATTCCTGTAGAGCTTCTTTCTCTCATCCCCTATAAAACCTCAGACTCTGCATTTTCAGCAAAATCACCATTCTTGTATCCCAGCCAAAAGCAATACTTTTCAGAAAATATTTCTAGAGACTCCTTACAAAGGTCCCAACTCAAATCACAATCAGGGCACCTCTCTACAGGGCTCTCTCCCAGTCTTCTCTCAGAAAAGTGGTTTTTTCCCCCTTTATTCCCATTGTCTTATTGTCACTTCTTATTCACCCTCTACAATCTCTTGGTCTGGTTTCAGTTCTTGGACTGTACCCCAAACACCTGACACCATCCTTTACACTGAGATGCCAAACAACACAGTGCTTTACCTTGCAGCTTCTTATGCTGCACTCCTGACACAAAATTTATTCTTCCTCGGGGAAGCCTAAGTTTTACTCTTAAGATCTTTCAACTGACTGGCTGAGGCTGGCCACATTATCTAGATAATCAACTTTACTTAAAGTCATCTTGGGGTAAATGCTAACTAACCACATGTTAACATATCAACCCTGAGTTCTATAAAAAAACCTTACAGAAACAACTAGATTGTGTTTAATCGAATAACTGGTGATTGTGTTGGTAAATATAGCATAGTTATTGTATTTAAATTTCTTTAAGATAATTAGCTTTCAAAATAAAAAGTAATAATAATGTATTTAGTGATGAATAGAAAATGAAGACAGCATGAGAGCAAAAAAGAAAGGCCAATAGTAATGAAGAAAAAGTAAACTCCTGTAAATTTACTTTTATAATAAACTTGAAGCACTGTAATATAATTACATTTAAATTGTGCAAAGTTAAAGAATAAAGGAAGTTAAATAATTATAGTATAAACAAATTTTGACTTTGTAACCTAGATATATTCTATTTCTGTAATTTAAAATATTTGTACTAGCACAGCTAGGACATTTTGGAAAAATGAATTTTTGCTAGAGATAAAAAATAAAATGCTGTGATTTGCACATATACAAAAGTAACTAGGCTTTTTAAAATTATGCCATTTTCTACATCCTTATAGTAGCTTGAGTGATATAAATTGATACCCAGTACAATTATTTTGAAGATATTTGTGTTGAGCAAGTTTAAAAAGAGATTTAATGTTTCAGAAAACTATTATAAAAGAGCACATAAAACAATGTAAGAGAAAAGTAAAAGCTTTAGAATTGTGTATGAATAGTGTTTTTTAATCTGGTTCTATCATGCATCAGTGTAGTGACTTGTGTGGCCTTGGGTGTCCTGGCACCGTGAACTGTCTTGCTGGGCACGGGATGTTTTTGTATCCCTGTAAATATTTCTGCAGTTTTATCAAGTTAATTTACTTGATGACAAGTAAATTATTGGATTGTGCTGAAATCTGTGCATAAGTTCTATTAGACAGATCCAGAACAGCATCTACTTTTAGGGCTAATTTAGCAAAAACACAGAAGCAGAACCATTCATTCTGAACTCTCTATCCAATACCCTGTACAAATTCAGTTTCACTGGTAGAAAACTAACTGTCCCTTCCTTGTGTAATGCTGGTCATTGGCCCCTGCAGTCTCATTGGATGGCTTTCTCCAGCCTCATGTAGTTTCTCTTCTAGTTTCCTCTCTTCAGTATCATTTTCAGCTACCGAGTCAGAGGTTCCTTTTCAGACTACCAGAGTAGGCATGCACTCTGTCTCTCTCCCATCTCTCCTGAAATCCCTCTTATCTCTTTCCTGTTGGATATCCTCCCCATATAAGTTATAGCTTCCTCTTTGTCGTCAGAGTCTCTGTCATTTTATTTTTTATTTGCAGAGCAATTCTGGGCTCTACCTGTGTTCTTCCTAAATCATAGCTTGAGAACTTCCTTCAGAAGATAAGCCAAGGTAGTTGTTGGGTTTTACTCTTTTCTTCCCCACTTCTCTGGGATCACTGCCATTGACTTATATGCAACATCTTGAGTGTGACTGACATGTATTTGTCTCTGGCGGGGTTTTTTTTTAGTTCTTTTAGGTGGGAAGGGAAATTTATTGTCCATTACTCTATTTTAGTCATATGAATTTAGTTCTGGTTTGTACAGCTTTTCATAAAAATAATCTGTGTAATCAATTTAGAAGAGCTTTAGTATTACATTTCATTATGACATCTAAAATTAGTATTTTGCTCAACATCACTAATTATCAAGAAATACAAATTAAAACCACAAGGAGATATCATCTCATACCTGTCAGAATGTTCATCATCAGAAAATCAACAAACAACAAATGCTGCCAAAGATGTGGAGATAGGGAAACATTTTTTGCACTGTTGGTGGGAATTCAGATTGGTGTGGCCATTGTGGAAAGCCGTATGCAGATACCTCAAAAAATTAAAAATAGATATGCCTTTTGATTCAGTAATCCCACTTCTGGGAATCTATTCAAAGAAACCCAAAACACTAATTTGGAAGAACATAAGCACCCTAGTATTCCTTGCAGTGTTATTTGCAATCACCAAGATATGGAAGCAGCCCAAGTGTTCATCAGTAGATGAGTGAAAAGAATTATGGCGTGTTTACACAGTGGTACATTACTCAGTCATAAAAAAGAAGAGTTTAACCCTTTGTGGGAGTGTGGAAGGACCTGGAGAACATTATTGCTAGGTGAAATAAGCCAGTCAGAGAAAGACAAATGCCATATGATTTCATTCATATGTGGAATCTAATCAACAAACTGAACTAACAAGCAAAATAAAGACAGACTCATAGATAAAGGGATGAAGCTAAGGGGGAGATGCTAGGAGATGGAAGGACTGAGCAAAAAAGGAAATGGACTCATGGACATGGACAACAGTGTGATGATTGCTGGGGGTGTGGTGCAATGTGTGTGAGGGGACTAAATACCAAAGGAAAAAATACAATAAACCTAATGAGAGAGAAAAAACTAAAACCAAATAAAATTATTATTCTGGAATGTATCGTTGTCTATATGTTAAGAATCCACAAGTTGTCTTTATAGGAATCAACATTTTAAACATGAACTAAGCAAACTTTGGTTTCTTACACATATGATCATTTTCTATATGTATTCTACTTTTACAGCAAGATTATTCTTAAATGTCCCTTTAAACTTTTAACTTTCACATTATGAACATAAGCAAAATTTCAAACTGTTGAACTATGTTTAAAAGTCACTCCAATATGTGTTTGTAACTCTATTGATCTATATTTACTTTGTGCCTACATTAACAGTAGTCAGATTCTGTTCGTAAGAACCAGTTGGAGAGTAGTAGTCAATGTAAATTACATAACACCCTATAAGTAATAAAGTAGTAATTTGGGGGAAATTTGTATGAATGGTGCTTTATTAAAAATAGGTTATTTTGTATTTTCTGGATATTGTTTTATTCCAGCACTTATAAAACTTGTTCTGCTAGCTATTAATTCATGGCACAAATTACAAGATATAAACCATTGTTCATGTTGTATATAGCATGGAAATATCTGTTGCTTTAAATGACATCTAAATGACATTTTAGATGTCACAACTGAACCTGACAGAATTTTGTTCTGCTTTGTAAAGTTCATTATAAAAATTATTTGTATGATCTGCTCAGAAGCTTCTGTACTATATATATTTCACTGGGTTCTAAAATTATGCTTACCAAATGTACTTTTTTTTAAAGATTTTATTTATTTATCTTTAGAGGGGAAGGGAAGGAGAGAGGGAGAGAAACATCAATGTATGGTTGCCTCTTGTGAGTCTCCTGCTGGGAACTGGCCTGCAACCCAGGCATGTGCCCTGACTGGGAATCAAACCACGATCTTGAGGTTCACAGGCCCTCGCTCAATCCACTGAGCTACACCAGCCAGGGCCAAATGTACCTTTTTTAAAAGATTTTAAGAGTACTTTTTTAGTGTTTGACATTAAAAATAAAGTTATTAAAACCACCAGTTATTCATCATGAAACCTGATTTTATTTTTATTTGCATTTATTATAAAAACAAAATAATACTGTAGAACAAGTGTTAGAACACTTAGTTCCTTGTGGAATATTTGGTTACTTTGTGTTGTTTGAGAAAACTGATTATCCATTGGGTGGCTTAAGTTACCATTTTGGTTGATAACTTTGAACACCTGCTTGCAATATCAATGTGTTTCTATATTTTATAAATTAAATTTAAATATATATTATATTTAAATGTTTATAGATGAAATATTAAAAAACATCAATATGCTTTTTTCAATATCCTCATATGTTGGAACTTAGACATAAATGTAAAATATTAATAAGTACTATGTAAATGATAGTTATTACTGTACACCTGTATCAGATTTATTCTTAAGAAATAAGGTGTTTGTGTATTTGTTAATGAACTATTTTGAAAAATGAAATTTAATTCAAGAAAAAGAGGAAAAAAGACAAATGAAAGAAAGAGAGAGGAAGGTAGAAGCTCCTTCCTGGACATTTATCCTGAAGAAATTAGGACTTAAATTGACACAAAAACTGTATAACAATGTTTATAGAGCTTTCTTTGAAATAGCCAAATGCTGGAAACAGCCCAGTTGTGCTTAAATAGGTAGGTGAATGCTTGTTAAATTGGCCAGTTTGGCTGTTTAACAAGCCACCTCCTCCTGAGGGCTTCTAAAGCCCATGATATACATATATGCAAAATATAGCTATAGTCCTTCACTATTTACATTAAAAACATACCTCAATTAGTCTTCCATAGTATTTACTTATAGGTAATACACTTTTGTTTACTTTTTTCAGTTTCTTCTAGACCACAGTTTTCTTGAAATTATGGTCTGTGTCTTTCCCACACCTGGTCCACAGTAGAAACTCAAAACATTCTTACCAAATAAGTGTTGAAACCTAAAGTATGGTAATCATTGCTGTCATATATTCTGTTCCTTTACTACACTTCATATCACTTACTGTTTCCTGGGAATGTCTCCCTGTATCATAGGATATGTTCGGATATACCTCTCTAGAAATCTAATGGTAGCAATCTTTGGCAACTTTCTCAAATTCCAGGTAATTAATTTATAAGTGAAAATGAATCAAGAAAAATTAGCTCAGATATAATTTATAAATCACTGTGTAAAGATGTAACAAAGGACTTAATCAAATTCAAATATCCTACTATGATACTCTCTAAAACACAACTTACCTTAATTATAATCTGGTAAGCGCATGTTATTATTTCCCCATTTGAAGGTGTATTCTATAAAATTTCTATTTTAGTTTATCACCAACATTAAAAGGGAAAGAAAAGCCATTAGAAAGTGACTCAAGGATTTCATTATCAGTAAAAAATTATTAGAGCTAAGAAAACAAGTGTTATTCTGTGTTTTTGCTTTTCCCCCAGTAATCTGTATACTGAAATGGGTTGTGTTTTCCCTTCAGATATTTAAAATAATAACAATGATAATTTCCTTTGTTCTAAGCTACCATCAAATTAGACAAATTAAAAGTCAATTTTTGTTATAGCTTATTTTGAGTGATTTATCAATTCATTTTGCATTTTAACTAATGTATCTCATTTACAGAGCAATCAATGTTATATAACTTAACAAGTATGGTAATTTTAATTTCCTTTATTTTTATGTTTGCTGTTATGAAATACCATTCAAAACCAACTCTAGATGTGATTTACATACAGTTAAATAAAGTATGCTTTTTTTCTCTCCTTTTGGATAACAAGGACTTGAGGTTCTATAATTTAAAAACAATGCAGAGTACAAAAAATACTAGACCAACAGTAAAATCAGTAAGCAATTGGCTCAATATCAGCTCGTGGCCAAAGTCACTTACACTATGGTAATTTTCAAATACATAGACTAGTTTCCCATGGCTCTTGCCCACTTCACGTCTGACTCTCCTCTCTGATTGTTAGCTCAGCTGATCTATGGTTAAACTGGTCCAACACTAGCTGCCAATGAAACAGCCTTACAAAGATTTCTCCACCAACTCCTGCAATTGCTTAAAGTCTAAATCTTACAAAAAATCTCTTACTTGATATTAATGTCAATATCTATATCAATAAGTCCCTTTTTATCATTTATTATCTTTCCATTTCTTGGATAAAACACTAACTGATATATGGCTAAGATATGGAATAATTTTCCAAATAATATGCTCTCATTTGTTTTTATATAAACTGCAAATGCATGAAAGTAACACAATAAAAAACCCTAAGGATTTCAATAGTCATCTAACCTGAGTCTTGCAAATGGAACAGCATTAAATGTTGATGTAGCCCTGGCTGGTGTAGCTCAGTGGATTGAGCGCGGGCCTGAGAACCACACAATCGCGGTTCGATTCCCAGTCAAGGGCACATGCCTGGGTTGCAGTCCAGTTCCCGGTTCCTGGCAGGGGATGCATGAGAAGCAACCATACATTGATATTTCTCTCCCTCTCTCCTTCCCTACCCCTCTAAAGATAAATAAATAAAATAAAATAAAAATAAATAAAAGTTGATGTGATTTATAAAATGCTATCATACCATATCTTTAAAAATTTGTCAATTAAATTTTGGATTAGAAGTCTCTTTCCAAGTTAAACACATATGGAACAAAGACACCATATAATTTAATTATGTTAATTAAATTTATAGTAGTAAAAGTGGCTACATTTAAGTAATGAATCAAACAATAACTTACATAGCCTTACCTTGCAAAAACATTGTAATTACAAAACAATTTGTGATTAGAAACCAGCTCTTTGAAAATTCTAATTGTTTATTCTTAGTAATCCAGTACCCCATATACATATATATGCAAAAAAGGTTTAAACCATTTAAATGATAATAAAATCTTAATATTATAATAATAGAAATAGAAATACGGATAATTACATATAAGTAAACATAAAAGTAAAAAATTGTATTAATAAAAAAGTTAATAACTAGTGAATTTGAAAACATTGAAATTTTAAAATCTTTGTATTAAACATCGCTATAAACAAAGTTCAAATATTACTGCTAACAAATAAGAGAAGTCAGCATTTAGGAAAGACAATGAAAAGTTTCAGAAGAGCATTAAGAAGCTTTAAAGAAACAATAGAACATCTTTTTAAAAACAATTACAGTAAAATGCTCTCAAAGAAATACTGGTGAATCATCCAATTTATCTATTGTATAAGGCCAGTGTTACCAAAAATTGTCAAGTTCAGCAAAACTAAAACCTGAATATTTTAACTTCCATGGGGACTTAGTGGTGTTTGAGTCCTTGCAATGATTCCTATATATCAAGCCGTCACCTTGTGTATTACTTTCCCTAGCACAGTAAATTTTTGCTGTGTTCTTCCTCTGTTTGGTCTGATCTGAGATATATTACATCTTAGCTTCATCATCCCAACTCTATGTAATATCTGCTATTTTTTAGATCCACTATTTTCTGTCACTATTTGGATTTTCAAGAAATTTTTTATTTTTGTCCTTACCACGTGGAAATCAAGGCTATGTGAAAAACTCAACATGACTGTCCATTTGCCGTTTAAGCAGCAACTCTGTAGGCTACTGTGGCAACAGCATACAAGGTCACTTTCTTCCCGGGGTCTCAAAGAACAAAAAGGTAGATCCATGGGCTGCAGCATTTCCATTATTTTTTCTAACATACTTCATTTTCTCTACACTATTGGGATACCAGGGACCTCATGTGTTGTCTCCGCTATTTTTGTCTCTTTTTCCCCCCATTTTTTAACCTAATAATTTCCATGATTGGCTGTCTAGGAATCTTCACTGACAAAGCATAACCACCAAGTATACCTTAGTACTCAAGTAATCAGTCTCTAATTAAACTGCCTATTTAAATATTACTTTACAGTTTTCAAAGGACAGTAAGAGAAGTCCTCAATAATGTTACTTATATTGTTTGGTATGAATTAAACATTTATTAGTCATATGAATGTAACAGGTAAATGTACATATTTTCAGGAATGAAATCATTTATTGGGGACATATACCAGGTGGCTTACAGATTGGTGAGAACAAACAAATGTTTTAAAACAAATACTAGTGTCATTTTTTAATTACTAGAAAATATGTTTAAAATATGAAAGAAAGCATTATCTTAATGAGGAACTGGATAGAGAACTTCTGCAGACCAACTGAAAGTGTACCAATTGTAATGCAACAACCAAATAAACATTCAAGGACAAAAAGGTGAAAAATATAGCAAGTGAGCATTGCTGATGACTGGAGCTAGAGATATAAAGGGTTTTATAGCTCAAAGACAACATAATGGAATGTGGTGTTAAATTTTAAAAGTTAGGGGAAAAGGATTGAAGAAAACAAAACAGAACTTCAAAAGCAGATGGGCAGTTTCAGGACAGCTTTTTACAAAGTTACAAACAGAAGTTCTAAAACTAACACAATGTCATTTCTACCATGTTTCATTGGACGAAGTGAATTTTAAAGAAAACCTTTATCAAAGTAGCTAAATCAATTGATTCCTGCAGTGAAAAAGAAGTTTTAAAAATTTAGAATGAAACAGGGACAGTCGTACTATGGTTAAAATACCATATGGCCAGTAAATAAAAACTACCTGGACCTAGAGATGGTATTACTTCATCACAACTAATGTGGCCACCAAACTGTACTAAGAGTCAATAGTATATAACACATTAATTTTATCAATGCTTCCTTATGACACACTTATTATCAATGCTTTCTGTATAAACAGTAGTTAGCAGGACCCATTGTCTTTTAAGTTAACGTAAACAAATAGAAACAGATCCATCTTCCTAGGGTCTCAGGAAATGTTTTTCCCCTGTACATTAAAGAAATGATTGGTTTCAAGTAAAGATAATGAAGACATTCTAGAAAACAAAACACATAGTCTTGAACATGTAACTGCTTTAAAGTTAGAGTCATAAGGGGTATTGAAGCCGGAAATCAGGGTGATTACTTTCCTGAAAGAAAATGTATGTATCAATCAACACATGTTCTAAAACTAAAAAAAAAAACAAAACAAAAAATCCTCAGGTTATTTAGACAGAAAAGTAAGCCATGAATGAGGACTTATTTATTCTCTAGAGCAATATCCAATACCAGATAGCAGAAGAAAAAAATGCCTTCTAAGTCCCGAGGGGGGAAAGATAAACTAGCATTACAGTATTTATAAGACATTTTTTTCATGAACTATCAGGTCTCCCTGAGTATTTCAAAACATAGATGAGCCCTGGCTGGTGTAGCTCAGTGGACTGAGCACGGGCCTGCGGATCACACGATCGAGGTTCGATTCCCAGTCAGGGCACATGCCTAGATTGCAGGCCAGTTCCTAGTGGGGGACTCACGAGAGGCAACCATACATTGATATTTCTCTCTTTCTCTCCTTCTTTCTGCTCTAAAGATAAATAAATAAAATCTTAAAAAAAAAAAACAAACAACTAAGAAAGTGGTTCAACCTTAAAAAAAAAAACATAGATGAAACATAGATGATATAGCACCTTTAACCCTGTGAAGGTCATCTAAGAGATGCAAAAAATCTATTTTGTTTTTTTAATTTTCTTTTACTTTTCATTGTTTCTAAATAGAGTTGTCTCTATTTTCTCTCAATCACCCCTCTCAACCCGAGCCATCCCCACCTCCCACCTCTATATTACCCTACTTCGGCTTTGCCCATGTGTTCTTTACACATGTTCCTGAAAACCCTTCCCCTTTTGCCCCCATTATCCCCTCCCAATTCCCCCTGGTTACTTTTTTTAGGGAGAGGGTCAGTTTGTTCTTAATTTCAATGTCTCTGGTTCAATTTGGCTTGCTCATTTGTTTTGTTGATTAGGTTCCACTTATAAGTGAGATTATACGGTAGTTGTCTTTTACCACCTGACTTATTTTACTTAACACAGTGTTCTCCAGATCCATCCATGGTGTCACAAAGGATAGGATCTCTTTCTTTCTTTTTGCTGCACAGTATTCCATCGTGTAAATGTACCATAGTTTTTTGGTCCACTTATTTACTGATGGGCACTTAGGTTTCTTCAAGCACTTGGCTATTGTAATTGTGCTGCTATGAACATTGGGGTACATAGGTTCTTTTGACCTGGACACAGGAATCAGATAAGAAAAAGAAGTAAAAGATATCCAAATTAGAAAGAAGGAAGCAAAATTGTCATTGTTTTCAGATGACATGGTAGTGTACATAGAGTATCCTATGGATTCCACCAAAAAACCACTCAACCTAATCAGTGAATTTGGCAAAACAACAGGATGCAAAGTCAATATTCAGAAATGGAAGTCATTTTTGTATAACAACAATGAAATATCAGAAACAGAAATCAGGAAAGAAATCCCATTTGATATAAAAACAAGAAAAACTGAGTATTTAGGAATAAACCTAACCAAGGAGGTAAAAGACCTGTACTCAGAAAACTACACAACACTGAAGAAAGAAATCAAAGAAGACACAAACAAATGGAAACATATACCGTGTTCATGGATTGGAAGAATTAACATCATCAAAATGTCCATACTACCCAAAGCAATTTACAGATTCATTAAAATACCAATGACATGTTTCACAGATATAGAACAAACATTTCAACAATTTATATGGAGCCTTAAATTACCTCAAACAGCTGCAGCAATTTTGAGAAAGAAGAACAAAGTAAGAAGGATTAAAATATCTGATATCAAACTAGAGTATAAGGCCACTGTAATCAAAACAGTCTGGTACTAGCATAAAAACTGACACATGGATCAAAAGAACAAAACAGAGAGCCCAGGAAAGAATCTAAGTCTCTATGGTCAATTAATATTCAACAAAGGGGGTAGAAGCATAAAATGGAGTAAAAATAGCCTCTTCAACAAATGGTGTTGAGAGATCTATATAGCTACATGAAAAAAAAATGAAACTCAATCATGAACTTACATCATATGCAAAAGTAAACCCAAGATGGATAAAAAACTTAAATATAAGTCAGTACACCATAACATTCCTGAAGGAGAACATAGCGAGGAAAATCTCAGGTATTCCATACAGCAATATTTTCACTGAGGTGTCCCCTAGAGCAAGGGACTTCAAAGAAAGAATAAACAAATGGGACTTTATCAGAATAAAAAGCTTCTTCATGGCTAAAGACAACATCAGGAAAATGAAAAGGGAGCCACCTGTATGGGAAAATATATTTGCAAATTATGTATTTGCACTCAGTCCTACCGCTGCTGGGAATATCTGTGGTTGATGACTCTTCCCTGATTCCCCTGCCGGGAATTTCCTTTGGTCACAGGAGGGCACCTCCCCCTAAGTTTTTGTCCTCTTCTATAAAAGTCCAGTGATTTGTTGATGTAGATATAAATAGCTTGGCCCATCCAAATTAAACAAAGCTGAAATGCCATTACACCTCTACAGCTCCCAGTCCACCATGTAGGCCAGGATCTTTTTGCAACTGCACTGTTGTTCACATTCTTGCTCTTCCTGGGCCTACTACTCCATTTATTCAAAGTCTGACCTAAGTCTCTCCAGTAAATTTATTGCATAGAAACCTACATCTCAAAGGCTGATTCAAAAGAAACCAGATCTGCTACTATTAGTTCAAAGACCGGTCAGAAGAAAGCAGTTAAAAAAAAGACCCAGAGTCTAAAATGCAATTTTGGCCCTGGCTGGTGTGGCTCAGTGGATTGAGTGCTAGCCCTCGAACCAAAGGGCTGCTAGTTCCATTCCCAGTTAGGGCATAGGCCTGAGTTGGGGGTCTGGTACCTGGTGGGGGGTGTGTGAGGGGTAACCACAAACTGATATTTCTCTCCTTCTCTTTCTCCCCCTTCTCTCTTTACAAATGAATAAATAAAGTAAAATAAAAATAAAGTGGGATTTTGTAACTAGTTTACTCAATGCTTGGCTAGTCACGATGCCCTCATCAGTAGTGAGAGGTGGATCATGCAATAGTAGTGTATTCATTAAACTTTCATTAGTGAGTGCCTGGAACCATGCACCAGTGGTAGAGGAGGTCACTAATGGTAGAACAAGTCAAGCATTTGAGAAATTTGAGGCATGATAATTATATAGCATTGGGCGCTTGAGGAATTCATGCCTTTGGGAAAAGGCAAAGATTAAAGATAATTAATCATCCATTAGAAATTAAATTCAAATGCCAGAACATATTTTTAGTAAAATATAGAAAGACTCTAATCTCCTGAATCAGGAGTCGGAAAAAGATGAGAAGGCAAAGGATTAAATTATTAAAGAAGCAACCTAAAGGATGCAGGAATGGTGAGCACTTATTACATCCTCCACTTAATTCACCAGCCTATTTACCCCCAAAACTGATAAATCCTGAAGGATGTCAATAGATTATGGAAAAACTATCAAACTCTTTCCCACGGAGGCTACAGTGCCAGATGTTCTCTCTTTGTTAGATCAGTACAGCCTCGGGATGCATTCATTCCCTGGTAAAATGCATTATTATCCATCTTAATGAAGAAAGGAAATCATACACAGCTTGCAGTGGGCATACTGGACAACCAAGTAGGTTTAGAGTCTCACTCCACTCCAGTGCTGTGTGGACTTGCCACTGACGCCCCCTAGAGTGTAGTCCAAAGGGAACTGGCAGCTGGACACTCTGTGGAACATCACCTTGCTGCAGTATATCAATGTCTTCATGTTAATCAGATTAGGCTATCAAAAAGTGACATTACAGTGCGGTCTTTGCAAGGCAAATGCCTTTGAAACAGTGGAAAACCATTATAGATTCAGGCATCCAGTGTTCTGGATTTACAGAGACATTTACCAAAATTCCAAAGACCCATTATTGCATCTGATCCCTCCCACCAAGAAGTAAGTACAATGCCTGTGGGGCTTCTTTGGGTTCTGGAGGCAGCACGTACCACAGGTAGGGCTAGTATTTTTGAACCATGTACTAGACGACACAAAATGCTGGTGTGGGGTGAGGGCAGATATAAGGTGGCCTAACATCCCATCTCATCTCATCTTGCCCAGTTGTGCTGGCACCTGCAGGTGTCCCTTATAATCAGCATATAGAGAAGGTATATGTATGCTCTTTTAACAGATAAAGTCACTGAGAATGTGGAAAGTAGAAAGGATCGCAGCTGCACTACAGCCCCACCTAGAGGTGGCCCTGAGAGGTAGCAGTGGAGGAAAAATCAGGACAGACCTGTGTAGTTGGTGCAGCCCATCACCCACTGGTGGAAGAATAAGCAATTCAAAGTAAGAATATATGCAATCATTTAAAACGCAAACGGCTGTCAGATTTTCTTCCAATCTTAGGGCAATTTTTGGAAGTTGTGCTTGTGCAAGATAAAATGTCTTCAGTTTTGATTTGTTGGAAATTGGATCTACAATAAAATAGCACTAAACTAACTCAAATACCTAGACTTTTCAGAACTCATAATTTTGCATATCAAATATTTGTCATCTAAATTTCAGTCTGTTATTCCCATCTCTTTAGAATTCAGTCACCCATAGACACCCTCCCTTAATTTTAACATATACAATATAAAATATTTTCCTCCTACAAGTTCATATCCATGACTAGAATGTGCATATCTCCCCAAAGGCATTATATTTTCCAGATGACTGAGATTAAAACTTTCCACAAAGTAGTGGGGGTTTCTCGTATTATCTTTTAATTTGTACTACATATGACCTTCTTCTTCCTCTTCTTCTTCTTCTCCTTCTCCTTCTTTGTATTGATGATCCCTAAACCTCTCTGATCATCAGGAAATTGTCGATTGGAACTTTGGGGACACCTACATTGCCTTCCCAAATCTAGTTTACCTTAGAGATTATCTAGTTTACTATGGAGATTACCTTAGAAATGCAATTTCAGTGATGACTTGTAGGTAACTATATGCAAATCCCCAGTGGAAACTACTCTCAGAGAAAATGAGCATTTATGAATTAGTGCAGAACTGGGAAATAATCTTGCTAATAAGGAAGCGTTGTGAGGCCTGTAAATGAAATCGTACATATCACTCACATTAATTCTTCTTCCTTGATTAAATGATGACATCTAAATACCAGGTATATTCTGCACATAAACAAACATATAAAACAGAATAGGCAATAGTAATAGAAAATACAAAAGGTAGATCAGATGAAGTGAACAATTAAAAAATGGAGACTGTATTGACACCAGGCAAGGGATACGCAGGCCCACAAGCCTTCGCACGCTGATGACATCAAGTACACATCCAAGTAAAGTGCACATCACCCTTTCATAAAAATTGATAGTATACAGGACCACAATTGAAAATTTAACACATTTCATAAAATAAAAACAAAATGAATAAAACCCAGACGTGTGGAAGAAAGTGAGCAACACAATGACCTTACCAGCTCTGGAGGCCTTTGTGGAGGCCTTATGAACTCAGAGATATACAGTAACCACAAAGGATGGTCAGAAATAAAAATATTGACTAAAAGCAGTTTATGGCAGGTAGTCATGCTCTAGGCTCAAATCTGCCTAGATGAAAGTTGATCTTGACCTTAATTGAGCCTATTGTTTTTTGCCTCTACAATAACATACCTTTGGAATGTCAAAGTAACTTCCTTTTTCCAGACCCCCTCAAGCACAGGCACAGCACCTGGAGGAGATCCAGCCACCTCACTGTTCTTCTTATCATGTTAATTGTTGACTGTTAACTGTCCTGTACTCACCCATTATATGTAAAAGAGGTTTGTGGCTTTCATTTTACTTTTTATCCAATCCAAAAGGTTTTCCCCTGTTTACTCTCTCTTATCTCCCTCCTCTATTACCAATGGATTTCACGTTACCCACTTATATCTTCCCTTTTGATCGCAATGTATAAAGTAAGGTGCAAAACTGCCATTTTCTGCAACATTTTTTTAATCTGTTGAGATTTTGCTTTTCAGCAATTGTCATTATTTTCACTCAAACAAGCTCACAAGAATTCTCTACAGATTTGAATATTTCTTACCTTGACAGACCGCAAATAAAATATTAAAGTTATTACAAAAATAAAGAAGTCCCACTTGTGTTTTTCTTTGTTTATCACATTGTCATACAGCACTCAGAGGAAGAATGACATAGAAAAAAAGGGTAGAGTTTCTAAAAAAATAGTGATAATGAAAATTCTACATATACAAGTCTAAAAATAAAGAAGGTATTTTTAAAGTAAAATAAGGAAATAAAAGATTTTAAAAGCATATGTTAATGAATTATAAAATGCAAAAATGGAGTTAATCAAATATTCTTAAATGAGAAAAAAAGCACAAATTCACAAAGACATGTCCACAAGAAACTAGCTATTGAAGTAAAGAAAAAAAACTGAAAAGAGACAATTATTTGCTCAAAATTAGGCAAATAAACTGTTAACTTAGACTGTGAGCCAGAAAACTTTTTCTAAAGGTCCAGATGATAACTATTTTCAGCTACCTAAGTCAATACTACCTCAACTATTCAACAGCCACTTTAGTGTGAAGGTAGCCAATCACAAATGCATGGACAAGGCTGCGTGTGCCCTGGTGTTACAGAACAGACTGGGGGGGCGCACAATTATTGGCCCACTCAGGGATGCCAAAAACGTACAGAACACAGGGCAAGGCTAAAGCGGGGAGTACGATATACTATTACCAAAAGGACCCCCTACCAGGTTTGTTATGTCCACTGCCAGATGAGAAAGACGTCTGTCAATGCCAGAGATTTGTGAAAAGGAAAGGAAATGTTTTTTTAAAGCTATAAAGACTTAAAGTAGTGACCTAACAACTTCATTAAAATATCAAAGTCCTTTTTGGATACCCTCAGACGTCCACAGTGCCCTCTTCCCACCCCCCACCCTAATTCAGGGCACCGTAACTCCGGAAGAGAAACACACATCCATGTTTCAGGCCACTGGCACCGTCAGCTGTGTCACCGTCCAAGCAGGATCTCCAATTAATCCAAAGCCGTGTGACACCTTCTCATGGCCTACTGGCAAGACTTCTTTCACCCTTCTTCCAGGCAAAGTCTCTCCTGTTTCCCAGGCCACACAGCCAAAGGGAGCACCCCAAAGCCTCATGGTCCTCTTCTACCAAAGCTGCAGGGGTCCCCACTCTGGCCAAACTGCATGATTCCCTCTTGGATTAAACTGTGGAGAGGAGGTCCCTGCTCTGACAAAGTTGTATGGCTCTCCACATTGCCAGAGCTGAGTGGTCCTCTCCCCTACCAAAGCTGTGTGTGGCTCCCTCCTCAATGGCTGCCGAGTCTGGGTTTAAATCCCAAGCCAGTCTTCTGCAGCCCCATTTCCTACTCCTCCCACAATTGGCTACACCTGCTAGCACTCCCGTATCCTTCCAGGTTTACTGGGCTGCCAGCCAGTCAGGGCAGGCCTAGCCCGATGGCGAGGAGCCAATCACCTGCAAGCTCTCGCACAGGCTGCTATTGCCTCCCAGTTACATCTTGGGTGGAAGCCACTCCCTTCTCCCTGGCTCAAAGCATGGCCACAGCTATTCAACATATCTATGAAACCAGTTAAAGACTATAGATACGTTAAATGACCATCCCAGAGGTTAGTTGGAAAGCTGTTGCTATGCAACTGTTCTCAATGGCCCTGCTCCATTTGTCTCTTCCCCCAACTCACACCTGAGGTAGGGGAGGGTTGAGGACATCTTATATGTCTTTCTAATATTTCCTGGACATCCTGAGTTCTGGGCCCCATTCCAAATCCCTTCAGGAAACCCCCTCTTGGCTGCACCCTATTACACTGGGCAGTAGTTTGCTGACAGAATTCTAAATGATATGGAAAATTTTCAACTCAGGTTAATGTATCAAACATGAGCCTTATAGAGAAAGGTAGTTTCATTAAATATATTTTCATTAAAGACATAGAGAATATTAATTTATCTACCCTTACAATGAAACAAGTCTTAATGATCACAGATAAACTCTAGGAAAATGTGAAAGGCCAGATCATCGCAATGCTGCCTGACTTGTACTTTAATTGTCTGGAGTGAATAGGATGAAGTACAATTAAAATATTATTTTAATGAAGCAAATCAGTCATTGATTTATTGATTTAAATAATAAAAAATATAAAATTATCCCCAAATACATGAAAATTATGTAAATGGTCTGGCCAAAATAACATCCCTTTTTATTACAAAATATTTTACTGCAAAATCATAAGCATGTGATTCTGTAACATAACAACATCACACTTAAGCACACCCTATGACATTTTAGCTGAAATGTTTAAATTAAAACTATATATTACTACACATATATTATTACCCTACCAACCACACTCAAGCAAACCTTACTTCTGACAGATGATGTATTTAAATTAAGTGGAGTTTTTGATCCAAAAATGTAAGAATTATTCATATAACCATGTGGTTATCTTCAGTATGCTAACTGGTATTATACAAATTTAACAACCATTTTTGCCTTGGTCATATCTGTTTATACACTTATTTATCATTTATTTACATACCTATTTATCTGCTATTCAGCTCATTATGTAGCTATACAGTAAGCCATTGTCTTACTTGATGAGACAACAATAACATCATTCTTATTAAGGTAAAAACTAAGGCAAAACTACTATTTCTATTCAATCCCACTTAAAATATGTATATGGTATGTCAACCAATGCAATTTCAAAGCAAGTGATAGAGATACAGAGCATAGAGAAGAAATATAGATACATCTTTTATACATAATAGCGTGAAATGCAAATAAAATTGGTGCTGAAACTAAAATTAAAAAAGGAACATTTAATAATCTAGAAGAATATAAAATTGACACACTAAAATAACCTTTTGTATACACTCAAGATAATCATTTAAAAGTCATAATTGAATTAAAAATGTTTACATTAGCCCTTGCTGGTGCAGCTCAGTGGATTTAGTGTTGGTTTACCAACTGAAAGGTTGCCGGTTCAATTCCCAGTCAGGACACACCCCTGGGTTGCAGGCTGGGTCCCCATTTAGGAGCACGCAAGAGGTAACCCAGTCAATGTTTCTCTCACACATTGATGTTTCTTTCCATCTCTTTCTCCTTCCTTCCTCTCTCTCTAAAAATAAATACATAATTTTTGAAAATATGTATAGTTTTACATTAGTAACAAGAAGATAACGAATACAGAGATAAATTTGGCAAGTGCATGAAAATCTATTTGAGGAAAACATTTAAAATATTTAGAAGTTATTTATATAGATTTTCATAAGATTGAAGACACCTTCGTCTCACTCTCTCCATGGTGGGAGTAGCTGAGCAAGAAAGAATGGAGAATTTCTTATTGCAGAGAAAGTAATTTGGATTTTATTGGGACGTGAGGTAGCATTAGACAATGCCATTAAGAGGCTGTGATTTTGTAGGTGGTGACTGAGAGGGGATAAAATTAATCATAAGAAATTAACTCTTTAAATATTCATGATAACAAGACTAGAGAAGAGCCATGCAAATGAACACTGAAGTCATTCAGATGTCGGGAGTATGAATGAAAATAAACAAAATGATCAGGAGTGCATATCGTCAGTGCATGAAGGGGCGTATATCAGAACCCAGAGATATCTACACGAGTATGACTTTGAGAGAGTAATAGTGCCCTTCAAATATGTCCTCAGATAAACTGCTTTTTCCTCAGCGTTCCATAGTGCTTTATTGCTTTAGTAAAACATACGTTTTAATTACTGTTGCTTGTTGTTATGTTCTCCTTATCTAAGGGTTGTGTTGAAATTTGTGGGCACTGATCTTTTTATGTGTTGATAGTCTCTGAAGAGTGAAATTGTATGTTGAATCTAAGAGAACAATTTCTGCAAGATTAGCAGGGAAGTTTTACATGTAATTGAAAATGCAAATAAGAGACTGAAAATTAGAATGGTATATCCTTACTTCTTTTCTGTAAAGTATAAAGGATGATTGTTTGATCTTTTCTTAAACGAGTAACTGTAATTTCAGGATGTAGGACTACAAGGGCCATTAAGTCCCGGTACAATTTGCCTTTGAGTTGTGAATCTCAATTTTAAGAAATTTAACTTGCTGTTCTTCAAAAGGCCATGATGACAACTCATTTAAAACAAATGAATGTATGTTATAAAATGCTTATATCCCAGGAATGACTGTGCAAAGAGCAAAAGTACTTGTTATTCTAATTTTAAATTTTACATGCTTTCAAATACTTTTTTCATAAAAAATGTATAAAAACTTTTTTGATTAAAATTGAAGGGAAAGTTAGCTAATATTAATTATTGATACAACTTATATTTTGTAAAACTTAAATGTTAAATTTTGGTACACCAGTACCTTTCACTGAGATTAATTTCAACCATGTTCTGAATATAACCAATAATTGATTATTTCTATTTTCTAAATGTTATTTAAATGACCAGAACTATAGATATTTATAAATGTTTTCAGTGACTTATAGAATCCCCTTTATCTACAAAATGTATACATACTTATAGTTTTATATATAAAATATATATACATATTTTAGAAATTTTATTTTAATTTTTTTAAAAGATTTTATTCATTTATCTTAGAGGGAAAGGGAAGGAGAGAGAGAGAGAGAAATATCAATGTATGGTTGCCTCTCGTGCATCCCCTGCCAGGAACCGGGAACTGGCCTGCAACCCAGGCATGTGCCCTGACTGGGAATTGAACCTCGATGGTGTGGTTCTCAGGCCCGCGCTCAATCCACTGAGCTACACCAGCCAGGGCAAAAATTTTATTTTTTAATTTATTTTTTTACATGTTATTGTTGTTCAATAACATGTGAAAAATGTTCAATGGAGACAGTTGTTTCCATTTTCCACCCACCACTCCCCCACCCCAATCATCCCTACCTCCCACCCTTGATCCTACCCTCTTTGTTTTTTTCTATGTGTCCTTTATACGTGTTCCTGACAACCCTTCCCACTTTTCCCTTCCTAAGACGTTGATGGTGGATGTAGAATTTTATATAATAGCAAAAATAAAGTGAATGGAAACCACAAAAGATTCAGCCAAAGAAATCCTGAAAAAGTAAAGTAAGGCTGGTGGCATTACAATTCCTGATTTTAAACATTATTACAAAGATGCAGGAATCAAAACAGTATGATGTTTACATAAAAATAGACACATAGATGAATGGAACAGGCTCAGGAGCCCAGAAACAAACCAACTGGCATATGGTAAACTAATGTTTGTCCAGGGAGCTGAGAAGATGCAATGGGAAAGGATATTCCTATCATTAAATGGGATTGAGAACAATGAAAAAATACGTTCAGAAGAATAATACTGGACCCCCTATCTTAAATCACTCATAAATTTAACTCAAAATAAATTAGAGGCTTAAATGAATGACTGGGAAATATAAAACTGCTAGAAGAAACTACAGGAAATGAGCTCCTTGGTGTTGATATTGGCAGAGAATAGTTTGGATATGACATCAAAATCACAAGCAACAAAAGCAAAAATCAATGATTGGAACTGTATCAGAGTAAAAAGCCTTTGTACAGCAAGAGAAACAATCAACAAAAAAATAAAAGACAACCTATTTAATGGGAGAAAACATTTGCAAACCATCTAATTGGTAAGAAGTTAATATTCAAAATATGTAAGGAACTCATATAACACAGCAAAAAACCCAAATCTGATTTTTTAAAGTGGGGAAACTATTAGAAAAGGCATTTTTCCAAAGAAGACTCATAAGTAGCCAACAAGAACATGAAAAGATATTCTATATCATTAACCATCAAGGAAATGGATACCAAAACCACAATGAAATATCACTTCATTCTCATTAGAATGGCTATTATAAAAAAAGACAAAAAATAACAATGTTGGCAAACTGTGGAGAAAATAAAACCCTGTGCACATTTAGTGAGAATGTAAATAGGTACAGTCACTATAGAAAATATTAAAAATAGAACTACCACATGGTCTAGCAATATCACTTCTAGTACATTCAAACAAAATAAAACACTATCTTGAAGAAATAATTATACCTCCATATTTGTTGCAGTATTATTCACCCAAGATATGGGAACTGCTTGTGACCACCAACAGATGAATAAATAAAAAGATAAGTGGATAGAGACGTCATGCTATATATAAAATATATGTAATACATATAGTATACATGGATAAAGGAATCATGCCACATATTATGCATCACATATATCATATGTTATATTTATCATATCATATACAATATATTACATATGTCATATATAATAGATTGTAATCACATACATTACATAAAATATATGTGCAGAGTTACACTTATAAGTGGACTTTTATTGAGTCCAGCTCAGTTTAAATAACAGCAGTTCCTTTAAGCTGTGTAATTCTAAGCAGGGTGGATTGTCACCTGAATATGTATATATATAAAATTCAGCCACAAAAAAGGAAATTCTCCCTCTTGCAACAACATTAATGGACTTTGAGAGTGTTGTGCTAGGTGAAATATACCAGACATAGAAAAACAAATATTGTATGTTCTTACTTATATGCAGAATCTTAAGAAAAAAAAAAACAAAGTCATAAAAATACAGAGAAGAATGGTGGTTATCGGGGGCTGCAAGGTGGCGAAACCAGGCAGACATTTGTCAAAGAGTAATATTTCCAGCTGTAAGGTAAGATTTAGGGATCTATTGCATAACATGGAGATTTTAATCAGCACTGTTGTGTTATCGAGATTAAATCTTAAATGTTATCACCACACACAGAAATCATAATTATGTGAGTGGATGGTGGTATTAACTAACCAAAAACATTGTAGTAATCACTTTGCAATGTACACATATATCTAATCATCACATTGTATTTGTTAAACTTACATATTATGTGTCAATAACATCTCAATAAAGCTGGGAAAGTATTATAATAAACCTAAAATAAATCTAGTTGCATGTATTTTAATATTTTTTGATAACTTTATTTTAAGGTAGGTGTATGCATATGTATTACATAATAATAATTTAAACAACTGCAATTCTTTCTTTCACTTTAAGACCACAAAATAAAGAAGACTATGGAAAATTAGAATTCATTATGTGATTATACTTGGTAATATTGAAAGATTTTTGCATATATTAATTCATTTAGATTTTACAATAATTATGGGTTAGGCACAATTGTTAGCCACATTTTATTTATAGATGAGGAAACAGAGGCACAAAAAGAATTACTTTTCTGTCCCATAGCTAGCTAGTGGCAAGGCCAATAGTTAAAGCTAGGCCTTCTGTCTCCAAATCATACATGCTTAACACCCCCCACCGCCGCCGCGCACACCCCTCCCCCCACCCCCGCCCCCGTGCTTAATCCCCCAGGGTATTATATTTCTTTGCTCATAGAATCTATGTTACAAATAAAGTAAAACAATGTTTTACTCTTTAGCTTAAAAGTCTTTACTTGCTTTCTAAACATGAAGTATCATCTGAAATAAACTAGATACCAAAATTTTAGTGCATTACTTTAAAGAACAAATTTCACTTGAAATAAATATATATTATTATTGCCATCATGATGAACAAAAAATATTGAGCTCACAGTATCACCGTATTTTGCAAATTTCTTTTCTTCTTAAGAAAAGTGAAATTGTATTCAAAATAAATTCCAAGTCATATGGTTTTAATTGTATTAAATTTTACACTAAATATTTGTCAAAATATTAAAAATTAGTAATAAAATCTGCCTGGAATGCTTATTTTTCAAGTATATGTTAGCAGAATTCTTTACACATTATTGCACTGGATGATTTACAGAAGATACGAATTACTGAGAGGGCTATACATAAACAGGTGTTGAGTTAAAAAAGAGAAGAAAACATTAATGTCCTGAAAAACATGGAGGAGGAAAAATATCAAATGCAGAATGTGATTTATAAAAGTAGCTATAAAATAGTCATGGAGATGTAACATTCAGCATAGAAAATTCAGTAGATAATATTTTAGTAGCTATGTATGGAGCGAGGTGGGTACTGGAAATATCAGGGGGAACACATTATTAAAGTATACGATTGCCTAATGACTGTTTTATACCTGAAACTGGTACAAAATAACATTGAATATAAGGTATAATTGAAAAAATAAAAATAAAATAATGCCAAAAATTATGTCTATCAAACATCTAAATACAAAAAAAATGATAGACCTTTAGAATTATATAGCTTATTATGGCTAATTTAGCTATCTGAATTTTGAATTGTGTAATTCTCAAAGATTTATAGCACCCAAAATACCCATAACATTTTTCTCATAATATTAAAAAAAAACCTTTGACTAGCTGCATTTACAAGAAATTCAATATATTTGAATACAGTCTATTTTATCTTTGCTATTACTAAAAGATATTCTACCTTAAAAGTGTCTTCTAAATTATTTTATTTAGTCATTCTATTTTCTCCTGGGAGCTAAAGCCTATACAAGACTAATGCTTCTTTAAATTGACACTCTTACACTCTCATAAGATATGCAGTCAAGAAAAGCACTGGGCGCATTATAATACATGTCTCTAAATATCTTTGCCAGCTAACAGAATGAAATGAAATGAAAGAACAAGAAGGGACAAATAATTTCAACATGAAGCTGCACACTTAGCATAACTTAAATACAGACAATGCCAAATTGTAAATAGCAGTGAGTAAAAAGTGAAATATCACCAAATTTGTGTGGGTAGCATCTCGATCTGTAACGCTACCTCAGCCCAGCTGCAGGGCTTTGGGAAGAGCAAATGTAACCAGAGTATTTGCAGGGACGATGGAAAAAGACTAGTGAGGAGCTGTGAGCATGATTTGAAACAAATACCAAGACAATTAAACCCACTCTAAATGAAAAACATAGCAAATGTGTCTAGACAGAGTAGAGCATGCTCTGCAGGGAAAGGATTCAAAGTAGCAGCTACTTGAAAAGACACAATTTAAGCTACAGGTCCTATTTAAAGAGGCTAGTCAAATTTTAAAGGGTGGCACGATGTATAAGCCTGCATAAGCCTGCTGTTGTAACACATAGATGCTGTGGGAGAAAACTAAAAAAAACCAAACTACTGGAACATTAAAAGTATCCTTTAGAAACTGGGGAAAAGAAAAGGTGAAATTTGAAGGCAATGAGAGACAAAGGTAAATCAATTTGGGTTTCTCATAAAACCTCCCATATCAACATTTAAAAAAAAATATGCTAAGGTCCTTGGACTTTGGTATCCTAACAGAAGAGGGCACCATTAAACTAATAATCTTTGGCACACTCTATTATAAAAATCGGTAAGATAAAAATTAAGATTTTACATCGTTAATGCAGAAAATCTAGAGACAAAATTCCAACTACAGCAGAATGAGGAAGATCACCCAGTGACAAACAGTTCTCGTTTCTCCACATCCTCGCTGGCTCTCGCTGTTTGTTGATTTGTTAACAATGGCTATTCTGACCCCTGTGAGGTGATATCTCATTGTAGTTTTAGTTTGCATCTCTCTGAAGGCTAGTGATATTAAGCATTTTTTTCATACGCTCCTGGGCCATCTATATGTCCTCCTTGTACAAGTGCCTTTTGAGGTCCTTTGCCCATTTTTTATTTAGGTTGTTTGTCTTCCTGATGTTAAGTCATGAATTCTTTTTTTATTTTGGAGATTAAGCCCTTGTCTGATGTATCATCGGCAAACATGCATTCTCATAGAGTTGGTTCTCATTTCATTTTTATTATAAATTACTGATTATATTACAGTTGTCCCAATTTTCCTGCTTTGCCCCCCCTCTAGCCAGCAGCTCTCACTACGTCAGACAATTACCACACCATTGTTCATGTCTAAGGGTCATGCTATAAGTTCTTTGGCTACTCCATTTCCTTTAGAGTACTTTTACATCCCCATGGCTATTCTGTAACTACTTATTTGTACTTCTTAATCCCATTGTTAATAAAATGAGAATAGTATACGAATCATTGATGTAACCTGGCAGCCACAGAGAGTGGACTGGAATGCACATTAGTAAACAATGATGACTTCACTGTACTAGCCAGCAGGATGGTAGACACAATTGAGTGAGCATGTGTACTGTGTGGCCATCTCATTCAAAATGATTAAGTGAGTAGCACAAAGAATTTACATCAATTTTTTTATTACAGGGCAGTTGATGATGACTGGAGAATTGTACGAGCTCCCAAATTGCCTACTTTGAAGGAAACCGAGGCACCGTTGTCTCGTGTAGAATGTTTCTTGTACCTTGTACATTCTTTAATAAATTTCTCCATTTTTCATATTCCATGGCTGGATATCTTCTGGACAGACTGTTCCCTATCTATCTATCTATCATCTATCTCTGTGTATATATATGTATATATATATACACACATATATATGTATATATAGTTAGGTATATAGATATATCTATATATAGTATAGAAATATAGGAGGAAGCAAGAAGATAATAAAGGAACATGAAATAATCTTGAGAACCACAGAAAACAAATATCTCTTACAAGTCTTTATTCTATAAATATCTGAGTCTTCACTTAGATTGGAAATTTGCTAGACCTTTTTGAGAAAAATAGTAAAAGTCACAGGGAGTTAATGTATTAAAATTTGTGCTGAGTGGAATATGTATGAGTTCTAACAGGTGGGAAAATATTTGTATTGATATATAGTGAGTCCTAAAAATACTCAAATTGCTGGTGAAAAACTCTGCCAGACAAAACTCTAGATCATAAGATTTTATTAAGAATATCTAGAGTTAAGTCAAGAGAAGTCCCAGATAGCAGAGGGAGAGGGGAACAAAGCAAAAATAAACAAACAAAAACAATGAAAGTTGTTCTAAAGACATTCCCACAACAAGATGAAATGTGTAACACAGTATATCAAAACCAACTAAAGTATAATTTTGAAAGTAACATTATTATTAAAACTGAAAAATATATTAGAATTCTCTTGTCAGAGAAAGGTGATTAAAAAATAGAAAAAAAGAAAAAAATGATGCCTGAACCTAGGAAAAATAGAAATACAGTTAAAGATCACTTTACAAATGCAAATAAAGATTAAAGTTGACACCAGTATAAAAATATGTAAATGATCACCAGAGAAACCAGAAGGGATGAAGCAGAAAAAAAAAAATCAACAGAAATAAGGGAGGAAGAAATTATAACACCATAAATTGAGAAGTTTGGCAAAATCACACCCAGACAGCAAGTAAAAACGAGAAAAGATTGTGGAAAATAACCACTTGACAATATGGAACTCAATCAAAAGAATGTGATCAATTTGAAGCTTCTTTTTAAAATAATATTAAGATGCTTGTAAAAAGATTACCGGTCTGTGACACTCTTGCTTGAGGCTTCTCTCTTGTGCTCGTTTTGCTTAGAGCAGATTTCGTGTCGTGTCCTAGGGTGGACTAGGTCATGAAAACTAACAGCTTTTCTGCCAAAGGAAGCTTATTTCATTTGGAGCAGAAAGCACCCCCAAAAGGGTCTAGCAGCATCTGAAGTTACCATCACGGTTGGGAAAGCAATGACTTGGTAGACTAGCTACAGATTTAACATGTGTGGAGAGACTTGGTCGGCGTGACTGTGCTACTCTCAATCAAGACAGAAAAACAATAAATCATATGTGTTACATTTTAAACTGTAGACCCAGAAGTTTTAATGCCACTTATTCTCAAAGCTCAGTGGCTGTCACTCAGTCACATGGCTATCCCTGACGGCTTCAGGGTCTCCAGTGTGTAGTGGAGCAAATGGGTAAGGCCATTATTTAGCAGTCTCTGAAACAGGAAGGTTATAATAAAGGATTTGAATCCACTGTTGGCATTTGTCTGCATGTAACTTTCAAGTCCTACTATTGCAATTTCCACTACCGACACACATCTGAACAAACTAATAAAAAAGCCTACAAACTCCCTGCTTTTTCAGAGGTAGAAAAGTCAAAACACACAAGCCCTCATCAGCTCAAGAACACCCACCCCTTAACCATTGTAAAACTCAAGCCAGGTTTCTCTCTCTGTCTCACAAGCCTACTCTGTAGCAGGTTGCGAATTCAGCCTGTTCTCCCCAGAAAGCCTCCTTCTGTTATAGCAATGCGTTTCCATGTGCGGCACTGTCAGTATCAACAAGCCAAATCTGTGGTATGTGTCAGGGGGTGCATTTCACCCCCGAAGGGTGACGACTAGAGACATGAAAATATTCGTAACCACGTACTATACAGAGTGTAATAGGGAGTCAAAAACAACTGAACAAGATGATATAAGGGCATATTTGAAACTTAAATAACTAGTTGTTTTCCATTTAATAATAATTGTATTTGGAAATATGCTTATATCTTCAAATGTGCTTGCTTGGAAAAAAAACAATATTGACACAGAGCATGCCAATGGGAAAAAACAGGTGATGCCTTTTCGGGGCTATTATATATGCTTTCCATATAGTGGCCGATCCATAAAACATATCGGTAAACTTTTTTTTGCCAAACTTTCATATTTTGTTTGAAACTCTATTAACTAGTAACTGAGTTTATTATTTGAATCAATTTAGCCTCAGTATTTGTCTGAAATCTGAATACATTTTTAAGAAAGAAGACAGGCAACCAATGATGCCTGCCAAGTAAAACAGTAATAAACTCTCCCGGCTGATTGCTTTGTTGGAGGAATCAATTTCACTCGCCTTCAGTTGTGCGTCTGTTAGTTATGCAGGAAAAAATAGCCAATGTTGCTTGTTTTTACTGGAGTAATTGCTTCTTTTGTATTAAAAGCTTCTTAAACAATTCACCTAATCTTACTTCTTAGATCACTCTCAGTATGTGTTGCTTAGTTTTCACAGCTTCTGAGCACGTAATATAATTAATTCAAATGAGCCTCCAAGCCAAAAAGATTTTTTTTCATTAATATGAGATTAAAGTCTGGAAATGGTTGTTGCTGTGTGAATTATTGAATCCCACTCATTTGATTAAATCGGTAGGTAGATTTTAAGGAATACGAGAAATTCTCCTTTTCCTTTTTCTTTTTCATTCTTTACCCCTTTTCTCCATGTTTTCTTTCTTCTTTAAGTGTGACTTGATATTTACTTAAAAATACATAACATTTTCTTATAAAATTTTTCAGTTTCTTCTAACATCAAAACTACAAGTAGCTGTGAGAAGTCATATACCGTCACTTTTAACCATTGCATTTACTTTATAAATGGTTGTCAGTTCCTCCCTAGTTTATTGAAAATAAAGACATGATCAACTGTGCGTACGACTTTATGACTAGTATAAAAATAAATACAAACAAAATATATATTGAATTAGTACTATTTAATAAATATTGTGCTTATCGGTGAAAAATGCATAGTTGAAGATTCTAGGTTAAAATAAAAAATTGTCAAAAATGCTGCATTTCTGCTCACTCAGATGCCCCCAATGTAATGAGAGGAATGAATAAGGAGCTGAATTCAAACCCAAGAATTTGTGAAATATATCAAACATACAAAAAGTATATAAAATATAATAAAAAGCAAGTACAATTTAAGGAGTAACAGAGGGCTAATTTGGTCTAGCCCTATTATCTTCACATAGAATTACATTCCTGTATCTCCCCACACTCCTTTACACCCGGAGGGCACCACTACCTTAAATTAGATATTTATTATTTCTATACATGACTTGGTACTTCTATTACATATCTATGTATGTGTAGATGTGATTACAAATAGTACTTAATGTTGTATTATAATATATAATATTATATTAGTATGTTATATGATTATAATAATATGTTAGATTAGTGGCCTAGTTTACTTTGTACAAGTGACATCCTACACTGCATTTTCTTACAAAGTTTAAAATGGGTTTCTCTTTCAGGTGGGTGCTCGTCCATTATCAATTCAAGGGTGAGAACTTCTTTAATTCATATAATTCTGTCATCATCATACAACTGTGTCAGTATGAGTCAGGTTAAGAAAAGAGGAGAAAACAAGGGGGAAAGTATGTTTACATTATGATACTACATTATACCAAAACAATGGAAAATAACAGCATTGTTAAAATAAGGAAGGCAGATCTATATTGCAATATGGATTTCTTAGAGACAGTGTTAAATAAACCAGGCAGAAACATTGAATATAAGCACTATATGTTAACATATAAAAGTGTTACTTTATATTGAAACCATATATGTATACATACTCAATAACATACAGGATGTATTATGGTTTGAACTTTATATAAATGTTACTCTTTGCATATATTTGTCATATTTATCAAAGTACTTATTGAAATGTCAATGCATTTATTTTTATTGCACTTTAGTATTCCATTTGCACAAATATACCATGATTTATTGGTTTATTCTCTTATCAATGGAAATTGTTTTAGTTTGGGGATCTTTCCACTTACCGTTGCATAAACATTCTTCACATGTTTCCTCATTCATTACTATGAGCTTCGTTTATAAAAATGACATGAAATTACTGAGTGTGTGCATTTCAAATTGTGCAAGATACAGTCATATTTAATTTACTCTCCATCTTAGTTGTATAAATGTTCATACAGCAGAGCTCACCTGGGTTGCATAATTAGCATTGTATCTCATTGAAACTTTACCTTTATTCTTTCATTGATAGTCAAATTGAGTAACATTTTAATTTTATAAGTTTATAATTTACAAGAATTTTTTCCTGCTAATTGTCTTAAGGATGTTTATTTCTTAATTACTAGATTTTGATAATTAAAATAAAAATAACATTTTCTAACATTAAAATTCATATAATTTTAAGGTCAGAGGGAGAAGAATGGTGGTAAAATCAATCTAACTTTTATTTATTATTTCAAAAAGTTAATAGGTATTTTCTTAAATTAATACAAGATCTGACTGGGGCGGGCAGGGCTGGGAATACAAAACAGAAAACTGTACTTGAACAAGAGTTAAATAAAAAAAATCTGAAAGTGTTAATATGTTATTTAGATAAATAGAATCAACTATCAGAAAGGCTACTTAAGATTTTTTAAAAATTTCCTCGTGAGAGTAGGACTAGCAATGCATAAGGGAAACTTCTTTCCATGAATACAGTGAAACACAAATATTTATGTTCCCACTCTAAAGCATAAACATAATTATTACAAATACAATGTTTTTGTAAAAATACACAAGAGACAGACAATTTTAAAAATAACTGGATCTAGATAAAGGAGTTCTGATGGAGTGGGTAAGGATGATTTTTTTCACTGCATACCGTTTTATTTCCTTTTGATTTTTTCTTTGTGACTTTATTATTCGTCAGAAAACAAAGAAGATATAATTTAAGAAATTGACTTTACTAAACTCTAATTATGTTTTAATTATCCTTGGAGGATGGTAGCTATTAAAATAGATTTAACAAAATCTTTAGCGCAGAGAAAGAAAGGAAGGTAATGCATAATATCCACATTTAATGAGCTATACATTCCTGTATATTGAGAATGTAGGTTGGTGGGAACTTGGCGCGTCATTAAGAATATCCATATTAATAATAAGCTTACAAAAAACCTCTAATATTTACTGTATAATTATTTTACATTTGTGGCATTGTAACAATGTCTTGAGTGAAACAGCCCATTTATTTACTTTAAAATCTTACTTTACAAGCTATAACATTTGAGGTCATTCGTTGTTCTTAGCATAGACTCGCCACATATTATTTTATAAAGCATGGTAAAATTGGCAATTGAAGAATTACTACTAGTGTTTTTATGTGTATTTTATATTGTATATTTATTTCAGAACAATCTAATCGTAAGATTTCATCTCTTTTCTTTCTTCCCTTCTGTAGCTGTATGATTTCCAACCCTTCCTCAAATTTGCATACCTTGACATTTTCAACATTTCAAAGACTAGACAGTTTTATTTTGCTAAGCTGGAATAGAAAAACAGCCAGCAATTACGTCTCATTGATATTCAATCCTAGTAAGAGTACTTCTCAAATAAAGGCTAGCATTTATTATTTTCAGAGTAGTCCCCTGGTGTGCTTTCTTGTCATATCTCTTTAATTTCCATATCTATATCTAATATCTATATCTTTTACACAGTTTTGAAGTATTATGATAGTGAAAACCATTCCTACAATAAATATAGAAATGAAATTACTATATTTTTCTGCCTTTCATATCGAATTCATTTTCAAATGATGACAATATTGAGATATTTTAAAAATATTAATAATAAACCAAATATATTTGCAAGATATTTGACAGACGACTTATTAATTACTGAATGCTGCTTTGAAAATTACCCACATTTCTAGCTAAAAACAACGTCCATTTATTGTCTTAGTTCTAGTACAACAGAAGTCTGGGGACAGTGCAGTGTGTCTCCAGCTGAAATGCCGGTGTTCATCAGGCTTCTGTTGCATCTGGAGGCTTCGCTACAGAAAATTCTGTTTCGAGGCTCATTAAGGATTTTGGAAGCACCCCTTTCATGAGGTTGTATGAATGAAATCCCCTTATTCTTGCTGTAGCTAAAGATGCTTTTCAGCTGCTAGAAACCACTCTTAGTTTCCTACCACCTGGCCCCATCCTCTCACACCAAGGCACCTAATGTTTTCTTTTTCTTTTTTACTGTTTATAGTTGTCCCAATTTTCCCCATTTCCCCCTCCTCCCAGCACCCTCCTGCTCACAGTCAGTCCCCACACCACTGTTCATATCCATGTGTGATGTATCCATATGTGCACTTTTTTGCCCAAAATTTTGAGTGAAAAATAAGGATATGCATTATTCATGGTAGTACTAATTCCATGCCTATATAAATGTTTTAATTCTTATATTTGTGCTTATGCATTGCAAGTGTAACTCTAGGAAGCAATAATATCTGTAGCAAAATAATACCCCAGAAAACAATAATTGATTTTGTTGGACTTTTAAAATTTAATTTAAAAAATTAAAACCAGAGATTTTATTTTCCTGAAAGTTTGGGCCGAAAACATGCATGTGCATTACCCATGGTAAAATACAGTGTCAAGGGTGTCCAGTGTTTTGGCATCTCTGGGCCACACTGGGAGAAGAAGAGTCGCCTTGGGCAACACATTAAATACACAAACACCAATAAAAACTGATGAGCAAAAAAAAAAAAGATTTTATGTGAATTCATGATTTTGTGTTGGGCCATATTCATAGCCATCCTGGGCTGCATGTAGCCCACAGGCTGTCGGTTGGACACCCGTGGGTCCCTTCACGTTGTTTCAACCAGCACCCCCACCCCTCCGCCACTTACAGCTGTTAGTCTGTTCATTGTTTCTGTGCCTGTGATTCTATTTTGCTCATTAGTTTATTTTGTTCCTTAAATTCCAGTTATAAGTGAGATCATATGGTATTCGTCATTCATTGCCTGCCTTATTTTCCTTAACATAATAGTCTCCAGTTTCATTCATTCTGCCACAAAAGGTAAGAATTCCTTTTTTTTAAACTGCTGCAAAATAATCCATTGTGTAAATTTATAGTACCACAGCTTTTTCATCCACTTATCTACTAACAGGCACTCATACTGTCTCCAAATCTTGACTATTGAAAATAATACTGGTACGAACATAGGGGTGCATATATTCTTTTGAATTGATATTTTGGGATTCTTTGAATGTATTCCCAGAAGTGGAACCACCAGGTTAAAAGGCAATTCCATTTTTAATTTGTTGAGGAAACCATAGTATTTTCCAGAGTGACTGCGCCAGTCTGCATTCCCATCAACAGTGCACTAGGGTTCCCTTTCTCCACATCCTCGCCAGCGCTTGTAAAAAGAATATTGCCCTGGCTGGCGTACGTAGCTCAGTGGATCGAGCGCGGGCTGCGAACCAAAGGGTTGCAAGTCTGATTCCCAGTCAGGGGATGTGCCTGGGTTTTGGGCCAGGTCACCAGTGGGGGGTCACAGTAGAGGCAACCACACATTGATGTTTCTTTCTATCACTTTCATCTTCCCTTCCTATCTCTAAAAATAAATAAATAAAATCTTTAAAAAAAGGAATATTGACCTTTTAAGGGCTCAATTGTTATATCAGGCCTGCTCATATGATTTAATGAGACATGATTTAGCTAATATTTATAACAATAATAGAAGAGAGACATGGTTGACTCCAATCACTGATTACAGAGATCCCTGCACCTTTGTTATTTAAGGCTGTTTGTCATAGAGATTCTATCTCATCATATTGACAGCCTCCCCCCACCCCCAACTCAAGGAGATGAGATTGTAGAAGGAGTACCTAACAAGGGGCAGGAACCTTCATAACAATTTTAGAATTCTGCCTACCATAATGTTTTATTGATTATTTCATATTTACTATTCGAAACATCACTTACCTTATTTTCTATTTTTTGTTGTTTATTCAAGTATTAATGATTGAAGGCCTCATTTTCTTGCAGTCTTACTCAGCACACACATATATATATATATGTCACATTATATCTGGAAGCTAGAGTATGATCTTCACTCTCAAAGCATAATAATGAAGACTGTATTTCTAGAAAACCTCATGTATCGTGCTGATATAAGAAGAATTAAACTCTATTTCAAAGTTTAAAACAATATTAATACTTTGTAAAGCTCTTAGAATAAAATACCCTTATAATAACTAAATGCCTTGAATTTGCTTTTTTATGTGAAAAGTTGTGATAAATTTTCATAGTTAACAAGCTCTCAAAGTATGAAGATAAAAATCAAAGAAACAGTTTCTTACAAAACTCAATTGTTTGAAAATTTTCCATTTTTTCTTTTAATTTGTATAAGCATTTTTAAGTGTTTTCCTGTTCCACATTATGATTTTAGTGTTTGTTTTGTTACTTTGTTTTCAGTTTCTTCATTTTATCTTTTAATTCTTTTGAAAAATAAAATCCTTCTACAGCTGCATGTTCTCCATAACAGTCTTCTTATATTGTCTTTATTTACGAATATAAAATACTGATAAAATTGTTTGGAAAAGGTTTTTCTATACCTACAAAATCTATGGTCTCCTGAAGTCAGTAGTGCCACTTTTCAGTTGTATACAGTGGTCCAATCACAGACGCAGGTGCCCAAATAAACAAAAGCTTGTCTCATCAGGAATGTCTCGCCTTGCCCAGCATTGCAGAGAATATGACTGAACACATCAATTTCCCGGAAGGACAATCCCAAAGACAGAACTTGCCCATTTTTATTTCTATCACACATGTCCTTTTACAACAAAATTTTACCTTTATTTTTTAAAGGTTAACCTCAATTTTATTTTATTTTTTAAACTTTGTTTTATTGTTGTTCAAGCGCAGTTGTCTCCATTTCCTCCCCATCACTCTCCCCACCCCAAACCGTCGCCACTTCCCACCCTTGATCCTACCCCACTTTGTTTTTTGCCATGTGTCCTTTATAATTGTTCCTGAAAACCCTTCCCCTTTTTGTTTATCCCATCAAGAAGTCACCATCTGTGTCACTTCCCCTTAGATATGGGCATAGTTTTGAATATAATATATTCAAAATAATGGCTTATAACTTTCAGGACTACAAGCCAAAAGACCATGAAGCTCTCATTATTACCTTTGGACATTAAACCGAGACTCCAATGCTGGAGAGCCATGTATTAGTGCTCCAGTCAGCATTTCCTGACAGCAGAAACTGGCACCAGCCAACTGTGTAAGCCATGATGACTGCCTAGCCCACTCAGGTCTTCAGGTTATTATAGCCCCAGCTGACATCTAACTAAAACAATAGGAGATATTCCAAGGGAAGAGCTGTCTGACAGGACCCTGCCCAAATTCCTGAGTCACAGAATCCAAGAGAATAATAGCATAGGCACTTGCTTTACACTACTTAAGTGGGGTGGTATGGAACTCAGTCACATAGCTATTTGGAAAAGTATTGTAATACTAATTGTCGTTTTAATGATAACACTTACTAAAAATATTCACTAAACTATTTGCATGAGAATTGCCAATATGCATGATGATAAAAATATGTGGGCATGGTGGGAGCAAGTGATTTTCACTTTTATATATCAGAGTTTTCAGTGTAATTCATTTTATGACTTATTTTATTTTTTAGGATTTTATTTATTTATTTTTAGAGAGGAGAAGGGAAGGAAAAGAGAGGGAGAGAAACATCAATGTGTGGTTCTCTCTCATGTGCCGCCAACTGGGGACCTGGCCCACAACCCAGGCATGTTCCTTGACTGGGAATCACACCGGTGAACACCAGCCAAAGCTGACTTTTTATTTTAGATTGCTAACATTCCTGTGTAAATTGCTAACATTCTATCACCTCAGTACCTAACTCCTGTTCATTAATTTCCTTATTTCATGTTTTCAAGAAACATGAATTATGGATTATTTTACTGATGCAGAAATAGATGTTTCAGAGAATAAATACCTTTTCAAAGACAGCATACATGCAAGTGACAGACTGAACTAATCTTAAAAACCTTTAGTTTTCAGTCTGCCCTGTATTCAGGGAACAAAACAAAAAGTCTTCATAATGGGTTCATGTTGCAGTGGGTATTCTGTATTTGATGTTTTATAAAATTACATAGCTCCCCCTCTGGCTCATTCTTCCATTTTTTATCATACTTCTCATTCGATAATATTTTCATATTTTCTTCAAATAGTATGCTTACATTATGGGCTGGTTTATTTCACTCAAATGAATGGCTTTTGATGTTTGTAGTGAACAGGTGGCATTAGCCAATCAGTTATATTTTAGGTTGTTAAAGTGGTCCAGATGTCAGATAGTGGGAGAACACAAAGTTGTTGCCTGTGGTAGGATTATTCATTTATTTTTGCTGCATACTTTAAGACCATGGGTTATTTAAATAATTTGTGTTCTGTGAACCTTGACAATGTGGCAATATATTGTGGCTAACATACTCAAGGGTCCATTTAAAGACATTTGTAGAGCAAAATTTATATCTTATTTTAAATACAATTTTCTAAGTGTATATATAGTTTTGAATAAAAATAAATGCTAGGTATCTCCGTGACATGAACATAACAATCATTTCAGACTTAGACTGTGTTAAATGTGAAAGGATGTTAGTTGTGATAAACATCATAAAAGAAAACTTTAGTAAGAATTGTTCTTTGTAGATCCACTTGTGTAGTTACAAACCACATTTATATAGTTTTTACTGACTTGTTAAAAAATAAACTCCTAAGAAAGTCAGTTGACTGTTTAGAAAAATGCCTTGGGCAGATTGCAGTTTTAGAATTTTTCATTGCATTTGTTTTCTAGACAGCAAATAAAAATTGAAACTCTATATGCTAAAGGGTTTTGTGAGAACAGATTATTTTCTAGAGACAATAGTAAAAAGAAATAGGAACCATATTTGATGCGTATTCTAAAAGATGAACACTTACAGTCAACAGTTGTCCTATCCTCATTTTCTGAGGCTGTATGAAATTCCTACAGGCTGACACATTGACAAATCATAAGTGATTTTTAGCTTTCATCTACTTATCATTTCTGTTGGTAACAGCTCATTGATTATTCATTGCTGCAAAGCCCACTTTATGACAAGCTTTTTCTTCCTGACTTTCATGGTGCTCACACTCACAGGAGAAAGCATTCTGCTATTCCAATGCCATGTTAAAATAAGAGAAAACATGTATTCTTATGCTTTCTATAGATGTATCAGACATTCTTTTGAGGGAATGTGATACTTCATGATGCTATTGGAAACAGAAAACACATTCTCATCTGCCTTTAAATATAACAACATAATAATTCTATACCCCATTGATGTCCAACCTCTCAAAAAATTATGCCAATTTCTCTCAGCCCATTATAATTTTTATTATCAGTTACTATTTTTATAACAGCAATTAATGACTCAGATTTTAAATTAAAGACACAATATTATTTATAATATACCACAAAATAAAATGAATAGGTATAGTTCTAATAAAATATATGCAGAATTTAAGTTCAGAAAACTATAAAACTGATCCATGAAATCTAAGAAAATGTAAAAATATATTCATGAGCATGAAATGGGAAACTCCATATTATAAAAATATCAATTCTTCCAAACTTTATCTGGGAAGAATTGATATATTCATGCCACCAAGATACTTAGCATTTATCTGTAGATTAAACACGATCTCAATAAAAACCGAGTGTGATATTTTGTGGTTATTAAAAAACAGTTCATCAGCATGAACTCATGTTTAGTTTCATAAAGATATAGATGTCTGTTTATAGAAATATATTTTATTTACATCTATATGGGTTAGTAAAATTGTGTTTTTACTAATAATGTTATTTTTGCTTAAAAAACAATACCCCAGAAGTAATAATCACCCAGACCTTGGTTTCTAATACTATTCTACAAGAAAAAAAACACAGCTCTTTGGAGAAATGGCTGATTTCAGGATTAGAACAGGAAATACACAAGATGTTGCACGGTGTAAAAAAAGTAAGTGTCCAAAAAGGATGATGGGAGTACAGTAAAGGAGCACAGGAGTCAATTAAAATTGCTCCCAGTGCCAAAGCTGCAACAATTGGAGCAACAAAATAAGGAGAGTAGTATTGGCTTATAATACAACATATAAAACAAATATCCTTGAGCCTATATTAATATAAATAATTTATCAAATACATTAATAAATGGGGGAGGAAATACTAATTTTATAAAGAAAATTTTCCAATCATTCGTGTAGCTATTCCAACTGTGAGAAGTAGGAGCACAACTCAGTGAGCAGTGCATAGTGACTTCCTTCTGAAGTGTACAGTATGGACGGGAGAACATTGAATAACTGTCCCATGGGGTCACTCGGCAGACTTTTCTCAGTGGTATTGCTTCTCCAATCACCAGGTTGTTGGTTAAGAAATCAAGTGGTGGGGATGAGAGTGAGACCACTCACTATTGCCCTAAATGTCCCATTAATGCCATTTTTCTTCCTGTTTTGTTAACTTTGCATTCTGTGGAGCTAGTGGTCTTAGTTCTAGAGAGAGAATGATTCCACCAGGAGGCTAACCATGATTCCATTGAACTGGAAGTAAAGATTGTCACGATGAGTTCTTCACATCTCTGAACCATGGGGTATTCAAAGATATTCCATGGGATGGTTGATCCTGACTACAAAGGTGAAATTGCCCTGCTATCCCACATTGGAGACAAGAATGAGTATGTCTCTTAGTATTTCCATATCTTGTGCTTAAGGTCAAAGGACAACTATATCAACTCAGTTGAGGCAGGACTACTAATGTTCTTTACCCTTCAGAAACAAATGTTTAGGTTACCCTTACAGGTAATGAGCCACAGCCAGTTCAGGTGCTTGCTGGGTGCAGAGACAATTCAGAACGGCTAGTGAATGGAGATGATTATAAATACCAACTACATTCTTATGACCAGCAATGGAAGTGTGTATTTTGTTATGAGTTTATTATGAATATTTCCTTCTTAGTTTGATATGAATACATTTGTGTATGTGTCTATATACAGGGGACTGACAGAAGCAGTGCCTACTTGAGTGTGGTTGGTTGGGTATTAATATAGGTGTGATAATTTATAGTTTTAATTTGAACATTTCACCTAAAATGTCATATGGTATGCTTGAGTATGAGGTTGTTATGTTACAGAATTACACACTTATGACTTTGGAATGAAATATTTTGCAATAAAAGGGGTGTTTTTTTGTGCTGGATCACATACACATATATTCCTTGTAGCATAATTTGTACTGACTTTATATCACACTATTTAAATAACATTAATTTTGTATCATAATTCTTATTTGTGGCATATTGAAGAGGAAAGTAAATATTACTCAAGTTCCTCTTCTGAAGGAGAGGTTAGTGATTTTCCATTGTACACAGAATGGCTGTATATTTTTAAGCAGAATCATGGTATATTTATTATTTTTATTTTAAAATTAAGTATAGTTTAAGGAAATGACTGTGGGTGTTCAATTGACAAGGGGTGGCGTCAGGTTAACTGTATGTGTCAACTTGACTGGGTCATGAGGTGCCAATATTTAGTTAAACATCATTTCTGGGTGTGTCTGTGATGATGTTTCTGGATGAGATCAGTGGGCTGAAGAGAGCAGGTTATTGTCCCTAAGGTGGGTGGGCAACATCCCATCTGTGAGGATCGAAGTAAAACGAAATAGTCAGAGAAAGGGAGAATTCACTTTCTCTGCCTGACAGAGCTGGACATTGGTCTCCTGCCCTGAAACTGGTCTTATATCATCAGTTCTGCTACTTATTAGGCCTTTGGACTCAGACTAGAAATATATCACCAGCTTTTCCAATTTCTTATCATGAGTCTGTTGTTTCTGGGTTTTTTGAGAATCTTTACCATTATGATGGATTGTCACCAAAAATATTGAAACTTTTTGCAAAATCTTATATATGAACATAATATGTTCAGATCTAAGGAGAAAGAAGAAGTACTGTGTTATGAATCACTTCTTTTCATTTCTTTTTCTTTTTTTATATAAGATATTACTAAATGCTTCATAAGGAGTCATAATGTACTTTTGAATTCCTGCTAGCAAAGTTTTGTTCATCTTTCTTTTAAAATTATCTATTCACTACTGCAGCCATGATACTAAAAATATCTATAATTTAAAATAAATCAGTCATTACAATATTATCAGTACATTTGTTCTTTAAAAACGTAGACATCAATATTCATGTTCAGGAAGACAAATATCATGTGCTATGTAACAGCGTGAGAATCTGAGATTTTTATTAAAAATACGTGAATTTCTGAATCAGTAAGATAATTTACATATTTAAAACTCTTATTCATAACATCTTCCTGGAAAATTTTAAGGAAATGTACTTAAAAAGAAATAGGAATTATAATATTGTTCTGTGTGGCAATGTGAAATTTATGCCATTTAATTTAGATCAGGAGATTTACCACTAGCCTGAGAAGTTTTAAAATTAGATTATTCATCAGCTTTATTTTCTGCCAAATTGCAATCATTGCCTTTTTTTCCTTTGACGGTAGTTCTAAAAGTGTATTGACTTTCTTAGTTATTAAATACATAGAAAATTCCCCACTCTCATTGATGGGAACATTTTTAAAGAATATGGATTCCTTGTGAAACACAGCATTATACACAGGACTTTATGAAATTTCTGTATACATTGTCTCTGAGATTTTTTCAGTTTGTCATTTTATGGGCAAGTGAGGACTTTGTCCATTTTTCTCACTTAGTGCTAATACTCTATTTGCAGTCATGTCTTTGCAAATAGTCTTCACTTGAAAGCAGAGAGAATTGATATTTACATTTCCATAAAAGACTCTATTAGTAGTGTATCAGGATGCTAACTCAATCAAAAAGGACTTTTTTTTGGAAATCATGAGTAAAATAAATGTAAGGAGCACAAACAGACAAGAAGCAAAGAATGACATTTACAGCCAAAATCTTGGTGCAGTAATGGCCTGGTGAATACTGTTTGCTGCTGATTTGACTGTTCACATGGCCTTCCCTAGCACTGAGTCCTCGACTTCACTGCAGCCTTTCCAGACTCTGTCACTTCAGAATCCATCCATACATTATACTGTAACCGAGTTGTTTTGCTGATGCTTCCTGTTACAATTGTTTAAAAAAAAATCCTTGACTGTGCAGAAAGGACAATAGGGATAAGTTTTGCCCTGGGTCTTGTTCAGAGCCTGGCAGAATCAGGAATCACTCAGACAACGTATAAAAAAACAAGCTATCTTAATGTTGCACACAGTGCTTCTAGAATCCAGAGAGGTTCTTTTAGCAAATGTAATAACTTAATGTATAAAATGTGTAAGTCTTCCTGTCATATTTATTTGTCATTTAAGGTTTAATTCACAACACTAACAGTAGTATATGATTAAATGAAATTCTGAGCCAGTGGATATAGGAAATGAATTGTATTAACTATTTTATTTTCCTTTATTTAGGACACTTTATTGCTGTGTAAGAATTTATCTACTCATAACATAAAACCATCAATATAGAATATAATAAATTTACACACAACAATTATAGCATTGTAACAGATTCTTAAAACATCTTTGGCAAAGTAAATGGTTTTCTCTGTCAGCTTGGCTTTGCTCTAGTACCGTTATTTTTTAAGCACTGATCTGGTGATTGCTGGGAAGGTATTTTGCAGATGTGGTTAACATTTGTAACTGGTAGATTTTAAATAATAAAGATTAACATCAGTAATGTGAGTGGAACTCACTTAATTAGTTGAAAGGTTTTAAGAACAAAACCTGAGGTTACTATGGAAAACTGAACCTTACCATCAGTTAATATTTTATAGTAATACATAATAAAAATTATTTAAAAAATAATGTGAAATTTCTTAATTCAGAAATAGCTTTCGTTTTTCTCAATAAATTCTCAGTGTCAAATGTATATTACTACAGGTTACACATATGCACCTTTTCCTTAAAAGATATTTTAGCTTTTTTAATTTGTTTCATTAACCCTAATTAAATTGAGATTTTGGTATACAACTACAAAAGTTTTCCAGAATGTAGTCAGTAAACAATGACATGATCTTTATAGGCCTTTTTGTTCATCTTTATCTTCATGTATTTGTGATTAATTTTTAGCCAATGTACAATAATTGTTTCCCAGACATATAAGAATACTTTTGAGAATTCATAAAATTATTGTATTGATCATAGTGTTTCCAGAAAGAAATTATATATAGATATTATATTGACTGTCTTGAAAGTTCCCTCTTATACTACAGTCGCCACACAAATGTAACTCAATCTTACAACTCAACATTCCTAGATAATAATTAAGAATCCCTTTTCTCTACTTGATAAAAATGTATCAACAACTTTATGGTTTTATGGAGAAAGCCTCATCTTCCCCAGCTATAAACATTAATTTTAATTTTTCTAACTTATTATATCTATCAAACTCCCTAAAAATACACCACAACTTACAAGAAGAGGCGTCTTAATTGATTAACCTTTAAGACACATCACATCGTTACACGAAGGGCAGTATATTACAGCAATTATGAGAAAGTATTCCAGGATTAGATTATACTCAGTGTTTAGTTTATTACCTACTCATCTTAACTTTATGAGATAGGTAGTTAAGCTCTAAGCAAGCACTGGTTACCTCAAGAGCAATAGTGATGATAAGACTAGTTACTAACCAAGGCTAAGTAGGTACACTAAGAACTGGCCAGGGTGAACTTCTTGGCAGGTAAATGTCACCAAACTTTCAGATTTGCTTAAACAATACATTAGTTGGGAGTATCTCAAAATAAATGTCCAGATAAATACTTCCAGAAAATCCATGCAGTCATGATTCATTTATCTTCTCCCTAATGTGGGAAGTGATAAACCTAAGGATTTGGAGGCACTGAGGTACCCTAAGTCCTCACGTAACATCATTGGTAAATTCTTGGAAACTGCAACTTGAAGGGAAACATGTATTGAAAAAATGTAGATGGAAGACTTTATTTAGAATACTTTTGAACTTAAGTGGTATTTGTGGAGATCTGTTCTATGTTTCCAATTTGCTTAACTTTCATCGGTTAGCTAAAATGTTAAATGTCTGTTTAAAATGTGGATTCAGCCATGGCCTGTGAACCTAAAAGTCATGGGTTGGATTCCAGGTCCCAGCACATGCCTGGATTTCAGTCCAGGTGCCCAGTTGGAGGTGTGCAAGAGGCAACCAATCAATACTTCTCTTGCACAGCAATGTTTATTTCCCTCTTTTTCTCCCTCCCTCCCTTCTCTTTAAAAATAAATAAATAAAATAAAATATGAATTGATTCTTAAAGAATGTCATGTTCTTTCAGACTAATGAACATAAATTTACACCATTATTTTATTAAACTATGTACTTCATCTCATGCTATCTTCCTTATTTATGCCTTTAAAAAAAGTTAAGAACCCCATGCTTTATTCAGTGATGAAATGGCAAAGACTCAATTACTCAAGAGCACCAGGTCACTCTCTATGGGATCTCATTAGGACTAAGCACCTATTCAGCAATGAATTCAGTATGCTTCTTATCAGGATATTAGTCAGTCCAATTTCATATAACAACTATGTGCCCTTTTGAATTATTTGTCAAGTGCTTAACCTTGGTTCCTCATATTAAGCTTTATCTGATTTTTTCCAGTTAGTTCCCCTAAAATAATTTTAAAAATAGCTTTATGCTGTTAATTTAACATCTCAATGTATAAACATGAAATTATTAACAATATAGAATTTCCAACTCTACAGGATGCAAGTTGTTTTTCAGGAAATAGTTGATATTCAGCAATGCTTTAAAGCAAGATTACTTAGCTGAGAACCTTATATTTGTATTCTTAGACAATTGAAAAATTTTTGTCTAAATCTAACAAAAAACATTTCCTCCATTATCCATTAATATGTGAATTTAAATTTTGTGTGAGCCATTATCACAAAGTTTATATTCATAATATAAATATTACATATATGGGCAACTACTCAATCTTCTATAAAATGTGTTCATGTTCTTCATTAATCAATCCAGAAAAATATTTAACATATTATTATAATAATCCAATATTTTTCCTGGATTTTATTTTTTTTATTCACAATGTCCCATTGAGAGGATATTAAGAGTTTATTATAAATTTGTTTCACAAGCCACAGGAAAATAAAAGGACTATGTACAGTCTTTTGGGAAATAGGCAGGGAGTGGAGGAGGGCCAAGGTGAGTCTAGGGTCTTGGTGGGTGTGTTTGCGGGGGAGGGGGCCCTCACATTCCTGGAGGGGGCATGCCTATAGAGGTTCCTCATTCAGGGAGAATCCCCATTGGGGGATTCATGGGAGGCCTCGTACCAGGCAGGAGGCAGGTCCATCGTGTCTGAAGGGGGTACCCCTTGGCCTATACTTGAGGGAGGACCCCCATGGCCTGGTGGGTACTGGGTTGGGGTCCCTGAAATACTGGCTGTGGCAGCAGCTGCAGCAGCTGCAACAATGCCTCTTCCTTGCAGGGTTATCACTGTTGGGATGACCTACCAACCCCAGGAACTGGCCCAGCAAGTTCTGCTGGGGCCTGGAGTATGGGATTACCAGCTGGGATTCCTCTGCCTGCAGCTCTGCCAACCCCTGTGCCCCCAGCAGCTCCAGCAAGTGGCACTGGGGCAATGCCAGTGTCTTTGGGAGGAGGTCTCTCTACATCCATTGAGACCAGGTTCTCCCTTCGAAGCAGCACCAGACCAAGGACTCCCTTCTGTCCTCTCTCTGCTTATTTTGAGTTCTTTGACTTAATCTTATTGAATTCATCACAATCACATAGGATCAAAATCACATGCTTGTCAAAAGCCTTAAAGGTGCCAATGAAGATAGGACCATCTTGCAGGGTGCACCTCCTCCTGTAGTCCATGTGCTGCAGCATCTTGCTGCACTTGCCCACAGTCATGGTGGAAGTTTTGATGGTTCCAATTCCCACCAGATTTGCCTGAGCATAGCCTAGCTGCCCTCCAGTCTTTCTGGATTTTAAAAAGTAGAGTATGAGCAGATTTGGGGGGAAGTAGTTATTTCCCAAAGTAACTATTAATTCCTGATTTGAACACATACAAGTTTTGTTACCTCTTTAAAAATGCCTATGTTGTGTCTTGGCTGGTGTGACTCAGTGTATCGAATGCTGGCCTGGGAACCTAAGTATTGCTGGTTCGATTCCCAGTAAAGTCACATACGTGGGTTGTGGGCTGAGTTTCCAGTTGGAGGCATATGAGAGGCAATGACACATCGGTGTTTCTCTATGTTTCTCTCTCCCTGCCCTCTCTCTAAAAGTAAATAAATAAAATTGTTTTAAAAAGTCTATATTAACAAAGAATCTGAAGATTCATTAAAAGTTTCTGTTGATAACTTTTTATAATTGTTATACTTTTTATTTAATAGGCATATTTCTTCTTGAAGACGAGTATTTTTATTTCATAAATTCTCCATTGAATTTATTAATTTTTAAATAATGAAAAAGACATCAAACCTCATCTACTAAATAACACTATTATATCTGATTTGGTACAAGAAGCATAGAATTATAATTTCTAAGGAAGTAATTAAATCATGCCCTATTTTACTTTCAGACAGTGCCTATAAAAGTGCGTTTTGTGGAACTCTTCTCTCTAAAAGTGCTCTAGAAGATTAGGAGTCAGAGGCACTGGGACAGAGGAAGAAGTGGGAACTGGGATATAAAATGTATTTTCAAATGATTTGAAAAATGATGAACTATGTGCCTGTATTTTGAAACTCACAATACACCTTTCAGTTTGAAGGATTTTTAAAAATTATTTTATTTTTGTTCAAGTACAGTTTTCTGCATTTACCCCCACCACTCCCCACCACCCCAGCCATCCCCAGCCCCTTCCCTCGCTTGCACCCGACTTGGTTTTGTCCATGTGTCCTTTAGAGTTGTTCCTGAGAACCCTTCCCCCCTTCCTCTCATTATCTCCTCCCGCTTCCCATTTGGTTACATCAGATTGTTCTTAATTTCAATGTCTCTTTTTATAGTTTGCTCACTTGTTTATTTTGTTGATTAAGTTCCATCTAAAGGTGAGATCATATGGTATTTGTTCCTCACTGCCTGGCTTATTTCACTTAGCATTGTTCTCTCCAGTTCCATCCATGTTGTTCCAAAGGGTAGAATTTCCTTCTTTCTGCTGCATAGTATTCCATTGTATAAATGTACCAATGTTCAGTTTGAAGGATTTTAAATAATACACAATTGTGACATTTCACAATATTATTGTAGTGTAGACTACAACCATTGTATGTTGTTCAGTCATATTATTCTTAATTTATTTGGCTGTTAAACCTAATCAGATTAAAAAAGAGATGATCCAATTTAAAAACTGACTTAAAATGCCATCTTCTGTTCATCCAAAACCAGGAAAAGCCATGCAAAACCTTAAAAATGAGGGAAGTCAAAATGCAAGGGCTGCTAACCTGAAAAAGGGAACACGGATTTTGAGAGTATCTGGTAGGTGATGGGAGACTGGTATAGAAATCTAGACAATGATGACTGTATGTGTAGTGGGGGGAAAGCAACCAAACTGTCTCTTGCAAAGACATGGGAAGCAAAACAATGTACTTAAATATTGTGTGGGTTTGAGTGAAATAGTTTCAAAGCAAAGGGTTGATTGTTAAAATATGTTCTTCCTAGGAAGAAGAGGGACTCATTAAAAAAAAACCTGACTAGATATCAAGACAATTGAAGAAAATATAGGAACCACAGGAATTCCAGGCCAAGTAGATTTGAAAAATAAAATGCTTTCTTAACAATCTAAAGATGTAATTATTAAAAACCAGATTCAGGCTAAAGACAGATCAAGGCATTGTTAAGATTTATGAAAGAATTGGGTGACACACTCTATTTTCTTAGTTATTGGAAATATTCACCCTTTTTTGGGTCACCTTTTCCTCCTTGGTGCTGCAACTAGAAAAGATTTAGAAAATAATTGGATCCATAGTCTATATACCTTTTCTTTCTTCCTTTCTACCTCTTTGCTTATTCCATGTTCTCTAGCAATTCTTCAACTGGAACTTTATTCTCAATAATGTTACTTCTTCTCTGTGGAGAGTATTACCAGAAAATCTTGGATGCATTTAAAAAATTATGTTTCATTTTATTTTCAAAACTTTTATTTTGTGAATTTAATACATATAAATATTGCTTCACAAGAAATCACATGTGAGTAATACAATTGAGGATTTGAATCTTGGCAAAATTCACTTAACATATTAATGTTCTATTTTATTTTCACATATAGGTTTAGAAATCACTGGCATCTTTAAATATAATCTAATTATTTAATATTAATATTTACTTATGGTAATTTAATGGCTATCATTTACATAAATCATTCATTTTAATGCCTTATTCAGAGAAATGACAATTCAGCTTTCCATTTTTGCCAGATTTTTGCAATTTAAATATCAGATTATGTTAATATTTATATCTCTATAGAGTTTCAGATCATATCTTTCTATGAACATTGAATATTATTTATAGTAGAATAACAAAACCATACATATACACTTTAAGAGGTTCAAGGAAATATTGGTCATACATTGCCATAACCTCTGATTCTCAGTTTTCACATTGCTAGATGGGAAGATAAGCATGTCGCGGTTTTGTTATAGGCAGCACCTGTGACAGTGCTGTAAATGTATAATTTAAGGCCTTGTCTCACAGATAGTGAATAAGAATCTTTCCAACATGACTCATATACACAAAGAGTTTGAGGGGCCTTGTGCTACAGAACTAACTCCAAAATAGTTTTACCTTTGATCCAAGCAACATTAAGATACTTAGGGGCCCTGGCTGGTGTAGCTCAGTGGATTGAGTGCGGGCCTGCAAACCACAGGATCGCGGTTCAATTCCCAGTCAGGGCACATGCCTGGGTTGCAGGCCAGTTCCCGGTGGGGGACACATGAGAGGCAACCATACATTGATATTTCTCTCTCTCTCTCTCTCTCCTTCTCTTCCCCTCTAAAGATAAATAAATAAAATCTTTTAAAAAAAGATACTTAGGGTATAAGCTTTATTTTTGTTTTTTTTTAGAAATATATCAGTATTCTAATGTAATATAGCAATCCACTCCAAATTCAACATTTTAAAACATTTACCATCAATAAATTTGTGTAGATGAATAAATCTATATAAATCTACATATATTTATATAGATTTCATCATTCATTAATAAATATAAAGATGGGTTTACTCATTATCATTTCATGTGTTTGCTGGTCACCAGGGTGGTTCTTAAGTGCCTGGACTCACTCATGCTGTTAAGTCAGCTAGTGGGTTGGCTGGACTTGGCGGGTTTGTAGGCCTTGTTTTATATAGTTAGGAAATCTAGGCTTTTTCCATACAGTCTTTCATCCATCAGCATACTACCCAGGTTTCTTCACATAGTGATAGTTATAGTGTTCCCAAATGTAGCAGGAGAGGGCAAGCCTCGGTTTGCAAAAGTGGTTATTCAATACTGCACTCCCATTGTGTATGGTTCCCCTGGTCGAGCCCAGGTTCAGTGTGGGAGGGGATTCAGAGAGCTATGGCTACAGGGAAGTAGGAAATAATTGGGCCCTAATCCTATGGTAATCTACCACCATAATATCATTAAGAGATAAAAACAGAATTCAAACAAGCAAAAGGTGGGGAAAATGTAACCAATCCCCCCTTATAGTTTCTAAAAGTGTCTTGTTGCTTAGAAACTTGAGGGAAAACTAAGTTACCTGAATATATTCACAACACCTAAAGCTGCTGTTGATATCACCTTTACGCTGTGGAATTTGTGGGATAATGTGGCCCCTGGGGAAGAATCCTCTAGAGGTGTTTGGTGTAACTGTTGTCTTTCCCATTACCTTCACACCTGTTTACAGACTGTCAGCAGCTCCCTATGCTGCTCTCGGAACAGAGACGGCACTGCTCACACTGAGCCCTATCAGAGGCCATCTGTGCTTCCACAGAGAGGCTTATCTACCTTTGTATGTCAAAAATATATATATATATAAATGATAAAAAACATGGCTTTCTCTTTCATAAGTTAAACACATAGCTGGTTGTCAACAAATAAAAATGCAGCTTTTGTCTGAGTAGAAGTGATATCATAAACCACAGCACATTCAAAATCTATAGCCACGAAATGAGTCTTTGTTATATATAAATGGCCCAAGTCTCTTTTACTCTGGTTGCTATTTAATCCATTGAAGTCTTAAACACACACACACGCACACACACACACACACACACAGGTCTCTTATGGCCATATTAACAACCACATCAATGGGGAAGAAGAGAATAGAGAAGGATATAGATCCATTTAGTTCCAGTTCTAAGGGGCACACAACTGTTCCCCTAGGCCTACCAGGTCATAATTACGAGCTGGCACAATGCCGGCCCATGACATCTGCTGTTTTCCAAGGCTGCTGCCTGTCTATTGCAAAGCATTCATTCCATAAGCTAACTAGACATGGCATTGTCTCCTCCGCATACAGAGTTCTCAGCCTAGGAACAGGTCAAGGAGACAGCCACTAACACACAGCTAAGACAGCCAGCCACTATAGAGAGAGCTGAGGCACGTGGTTAAAAAGAAGAAGAAAAGAACAGAATAACTAGCTTCATATTTTTTATTATTTATTTATCTTTAGCGGGGAAGGAGAGAGGGAGAGAAACATCAATGTATGGTTGCCTTTTGTGCGTCCCCTGCTGGGAGTTGGCCTGCAGGGAACTGGACTACAACCCAGGCATGTGCCCTGACTGGGATTCAAACCGCGATCCTCTGGTTCACAGGCCTGCGCTCAATCCACTGAGCTACACCAGCCAGGCTAGCTTCATATTATTAGTGTTTATCGAGGTCTTTAATGGTACCTGAGGGGACAGCAATTCTATCAGCTGCCAGTTTCTTTTTCTTTTTAAATGGAGTTATTAAGATTTGGAGCAGCAGTTGTCAAGTGCACTCTTTTTATATGACAAAAAAGAGCAAAAACTACCTTTGATAAGATTTCATAATACTGCTATTTAATTAACACAACTAAACTAACATAGCTAAATAAAATAGCAAAAGAGAGCATGTTCTATAATTATCCATGATTTTCTTCTGTTGACTTTCTATACTGCACTAATACATCTTTAAAATACAAAGTTTTCCTCATTTAATATTTGATGTTCATATATCTGTCTATGTATGTGTTTTTATTTGCCCTAAACCTACAGGGATTTGGAAAGTGGATTTCTGGAAACAGAGTACAGTAAGTGTGAGGTAACCTATCTAGCTTCAGGCAGCCCAAGCAGCCTCTCTCCAAATACTTAAATGTGAACCTGCAAAATAAATGAGTCAGAGCATAATAAAGCAGCAATATGCGAACTCAATTTCTATCAGTATTCACTTTTGAATTTTTAGATCAATAGCTCTCAGACATGAACTAGTTAAAATGACATTCACCATTTATTCTAGCTGTTGGGAATACACCAACAAACAAGACAAAATTCTTGCTGCCATGAGATTTTATGCTAAAGAACCACACAACCAGATTTTCTAATTCAGAAAGCACCATGAGAAATTCACTTTATACAATATTTTTCTTTCAATAACAATGAAGAAAACTGTTTTATTGCAAATCAGAATGTAAATTATTACTTAGAAAAATACTGAACCCATACTTAATAATAGGAAATGTAAATAGTTAAAAAAACAAACAATTTAAATCCAAGGGCTTCTAAAGGTGAAATACTGCTTGGCTGGAGGACAAAATCAGCGGGAAAGAAACTACCCAATATTGTGTCTGTGTTGACCCTTTGACAAAGAGAACTTGCTTATGGGGGTGTTTCTTATTTGCATCAAATTTTCTTATCTATGTGAATAAAATAGAAGTCCTCCATGTCTTTTAAGTTTAGTATATATATATATATTTGAGTCTTAACAATATTTGAAAGAAATAGAAGTTTTGATATTTGTAATCCTCGATCATCTAGAGTAATGTGTTAGAAGTTGCTTTAGAATTAAAAATAAATTAAAAATAACAAGATATAATGATGGGTATCTCCCAGGTTTACTTCTTCACTCATTCCTTACTGGCATACAGTTTTTGAGAACATGATACTTGTACTAAATTTAGTCCATAGTCATTTGAGTTACTGAATAAAAACTATGTTGGGAAAAAATTTACACTAACATGGCTGAGACATCTTCTTTTCCATAGAATTACTATCATCTAATTTTGACTGGATTTGATTATATATAGCTAATCAAAATTAAGTTCTATATCTACAAATATTTATATAAGACTTATTGGCCTATAGGATGTTATTTTTTAAACTTTTATGTGTATAAAGTTATTTTTATAAATATCAAGGAAAAAATTTTGAGTCCAGGACAAAGGAGAGTGTGACTTTTCCTGAAAAAACAAGTCTGAGTTTTTCTGTGAAACACAGACATTAAGGATGCTTTTGTTGACCAAGTGTTCCCTTTAATTTTGTGACCTTATTGTTGTGCATGCCTTAATGCTTGACAAACACTCCATTATGTCTGAACAATAAGGCAAATTTCAGTAAAGTATGAAATCCTAATTTTAGAGCAGATTCTCAGAAATGTTGCAATGTAATTCTAGTCTCAAAGATTGCAAAAATATATAGTTTAAATTTGTTTAAACAATATCTCTAAATTAATTTTTCTGACAGTTTGTTTTATTTTTTTCTAAATTTAAACTATATGCTGCCAAATTCATTCTAGTAAAGTACTTTAAATTCTTTTTGTGGTTACTTAACATGTTAATTACAATTGTGTATGAGCATAAAAAAACAATAAAAGACCAAAATAGAATAGTTTCAGAAGATAGTGTTTTATGTTTCTTAAAATTTTTTTATTTTTTATTCTTGCTTATTCTATTACATACAGCTGTCCAAATGTTTCTCCTCTTTGCCTTTCTCCATCTAGCCCAACCCTCATTCCCACAGTCCATCGCTACACAGGCATCCATGTCTGTGGGTTATTCACACATGTTCTTTAACTAATCCCTCCCCTTCTTTCCACCATCCCCCCCCTTTCAACTGGCAGCTCTCAGTCTGTTCTCTGTTTCCATGCCTCCAGTTCTGTTTCAGTGGGTAGTTTATTTTGTTCATTACATTCCTCTTATAACCAAGATAATACGGTATTTGTCTTTCACCAACTGGTGTATTTCACTTAGCATATAGTCTCCAGTTACATCCATGCTGTTGCAAAGGGTAGTTCTTTCTTTCTGCTGCATAGAATTCCATCATGTAAATGTTCCACAGTTTTCGAATCCATTCATCTACTGATGGGCACTTAGGCTGTTTCCAACACTTGGCTATTATATATAGTGCTGCTATGAACACTGGGGTGCAAAAGTTCTCTTCAATTGTTGTTTCAGGATTCTTAGGGCATATTCCCTGCGATGAAATTTCTGAGTCGAGATGCAGTTCTTTTACTAACTTTTTGAAGAAATTCCATACTGCTTTCTGCAGTAGCTACATGAGTCTGCATTCCTGCCAATGGTGCACTAGGGTTCCCTTTTCTCCACATGCATGCCAGCACTTGCTAGCTGATTTATTAATGATGGCCATTCTGACAGGAGTGAGGTGATATCTCATTGTGGTTTCAATTGGCCTCTCCCTGGTGAGCATTTCTCCATACATCTGTGGGCTATCTGTGTCTTCCTAAAGACCCAGAGGGACTCTCTGGGCTACTCGGAGGCTCTCCAGTTTTAGGGACCTAATCTCTTTCTATTTTGTTACTTTGCCAGCTTGCAAGCATTCTGAGAAGCTGAATGTTTAAGACGAGCTGAGCCCAGGTGACACGGGGGAATTCTAGCACTGGTTCTGATAGCCACTTGGTCACTCAAACATCTGCACGCACACTCCTTCCATACTTCCCTCATTCTCAGTGTCCTGTCTAGAAACTGTCACTGGGTCACATTCCAGGATATTGGGAAGCTGCCTAGACTGTGCCATCAGGCCTAGATATGTTTCCTCTTACTTCAGTGTCCCATAGAAAGAAAAGAAATTCATCTGCTCCCAACACATTCAATAGAGAATGCTGCAATAGAAAACACTCACAACAAATTAAACTCATTTGCAAAGGAGAAGATGACAAACAAAGTAATACTCTGAGAAGTGATCATGATTAATTTCTTTCCTAGATTTCTTGGCCAATGTATTTGGGTATATTTACAGGAAGGTTCACACTTGCCAATTGTCCTCTGTGAGCCTGTGTTCTGTCTTTGCCCCTTCCCCTCCACGGCCACATCTGAAGGTTTCAGTGGAGGAACCTTCCCATCAACAAGGCTGTGCAGGTCTTACCCCACACGCTGCTGATCAGGTTTGGAAGCCCAGCAAGTTGCTTTAAGGATGAACGAATCATAGATTTTTACAGGCAGGATTGCAGTTCCTTTGTCAATACTGCTCATTCAAAAATAGTACATTTATGGTCAATTTACTGCTTGTCAGTTCATGTGAAAGTGAGACACAAGATTTTTTTTTATTTAATTATTTTTTAAGGCCTTGTGCTTTTGGCCTACAGAAATAGAATTTCCACTTCTGGATTCCAAGAAATTAGCATTATTATATACAGCTAGCAAACATAGAATTATTAAATGTAAGTTACTAATATTATATAAAAGTCATATCAATAATTTAGAATACTATACAATCCTTTGGAATGTAAGAAAATATTTTTCTCATTGAGAAGGATTCTCAAAGGTATATGTTTATATACATGTACAAATTACACGTCATGTTTACATGTAATTTGTAAATTTCAGTTTCTTGAGAGAGAAAATAGTAATTATTTTAAGAACATTTGGATACAAAATTCAATGTTACAATTACCCTAGCTGTAGTTTTCTGAAATTGCTCATTCAACCTTTTCATTTTATGTATTAGAAAATAAAACATCACCCTGGAATATAGATTAAACACAAACAATTTATTAGCTTCTATTGATGGCCACTTTACACAAATCATATTTGTAGTCATTAATTATTTTTCTTTTATACTGAGATTTGGTGGTGTGTGTCATTTGTTAACCATTAATTTCCTCAACCTTAATACACAATGAGACATTTGGGGGGGAAGTTAAATTTTTGAATTCATGCTCAAAGCAATATGCTTTAATGTGGGCTATTTAATTAAACCTCAAAATGGCAAGGTATAGGACAATTTTTAGAAATTATATTAAACACAGAATTAGAAGAAGGGGAGGTAATAAAATAAAAGTTATGAAAGGTAAATGAAAGAGGTTAATTTATTCAAGGCAGTGCTTTTCATTTAAATATTTATAAATATATTTTCAAAACTAGAGAAAATCAAAGCAGAACCAGTTGTGATTACTTTAACATCTCAGATTGAATAACAGTGTGTGTCTGTCTGTGCATGTTGTCTCAGTATAGATGAAAGAAGAGAAGAGTAGCTTTAAGGGGCAAAGGGGGAAAATGGGGCCACCATAATAGCATAAACAGTAATACATTACAAATTTTTAACAAAATAAAACTTTAATAGTAAATACTTTCAAACACATGGACTAACATGCACAATTATTATTTCCATGAAACATATATAATGTACAATACAAATATATGTTATATATTCATTTATATAACTTGTATACAACATATAAATATACACAAATATAAATATACATATAGATATATGTATACAAATATATAGTAAAAATAAAGAGAATTTGATAAATCCACAGGAAGTACAATATAGGCTATTTTAGTAATTTTCCCTGAAGGGGCTAATATGACCAGCAGGCAAATCTTCCAAAATAGTGGATTTTGGAAGATTTGAAGAACACAGTGGACAGCTTTGAGTTTATGGACATATACAAAAGTAGGAGTTTGTGGTACGTGAGCACCATTCAAGAAAATATAAACTATCAGTAGAGGTGGTCAGACACACAAGCTTTAGTGTGTGGTGCTGGGCGGGGTGTGCTGAAGGGAGAAAGAAACTCCTCATAGCATGAGACTGTTCAGAGATTTGCAGCATGGGGACCACCATCTGGAAGGGTAGGTGCAAGGGAACCTCAGAGGAGAGGGATGGCTAAGAGGGCTTGCAGGGTCTAGATGCCCTGCTGGGCAGCATGGTGAGGAGTCTATGAGGGAGAGGCTTTTATCAATGGGTAACAGCGGTGGGATGAGGTTTTGTGGGGTATGTAAAGTTAGTAGGCTCCCAGTAGCTAAAGATTTCCTTACTCGGGTTATTTTTGAAGTAATTGATGTGTAAAAATTTGAATTTGATCCCTTGGCCTTTTGAGCTCAACAGTCCCAGTCTGCAGTGAGGTGATATGGGTCCACATGTATAAAGAGATGATCTTTGTCACAATTATTTAACAAATAAACTGTGCATCCAACATTAGAGAAGACAGATTCTTCTCTAATATATGTTTGACATTTTCACCGACTGACTCTATTTTAAAATTGCCAGGGATCAGTAGTAGCATTTAGAACATATTTTTTCAACAAAATTATATAGTCTGACATCAGTATTAGTAGTTTAACTATTTCCACACATTTTATAATTTAGGAACATCTTACAAAATGCATTTGGGGTCAAAAAAGAAATTACGCAATATTTGGAATTCAATAATATAATTCTATATTTTAAACACCTGGGATATTTTACTTAGTGGTAAATTTCTAGGCTCAAAATATTAGAAAATGTGAAAGGCTAAATAGAGATGAATACATTATTAAAGAATCATAATATCAGGATTATATATAGTAAGATGAGATAATAAAGATAAAAGCAGAAATTGATAAAAATTAAAAAGGAAAGTAAAAAGAAAATTATATATATATATAATTTCACTCAACAAAAGAAACATTCGTTTTTTGCATTATTCTCCAATAGACATCAGTATAAGCATTGCCATCATACTCACATGGTCCCTAGGGGGCTGAAGTTCTCTTTTGAAGGGGGTACTATGATCTTCCAAACTGTGGCTTCTTTTTCATTAAATAGAGACTAGGAAAGAAAATAAAAAGAATATCATGTGATTTTACTTATACATGGATTATAAACAAAACGAAACAAACAAACAAATAAAACAAAAATAAACTTAGAGACTAAAGGAGTGATTACCAGAAGGGAGAGAATGGGAGGGGGGGTTGAGTGAAAAGGGGACAGAGAATATAGTCAATATTATTGTGATAAGTTTACTCAGTGAAAGATAATTACTAGAATTAGTTGGGTGATAACAATGTAAAGTATAAAAATGTGGAATTACCATACTGTACATCTGAAACTAATATAGCCAATACAAAATTATATGCCAACTATACTTAAAAATAGATTAAAACTTACAATTGCTGATAGCGTGTAGCAACATAGAAAAATGTTTATGATACAGTGTTAAATAAATGAAAAAGAATACAGAGATGTGTACACCCTACAGTTCCAAACACTTAATAAAACGCTGTGGGAAACAAACCTGGAAGGAAGTACAACTACATGTTTACCATATCTGCGTTCAGGTCCTGGAATTACAGGGGAATTTGGTTTTTTTTCTCCTCTTCCTTTTTAAAACATGTTTATAATGTGTTTTTAAATAGTATGTTTATAAATATTTGAAAAAATCTTTTTCAAAAAACATTTAATCATGACAAAAAGAATTTCATTGTAAATTGTCTTTTTTTAATAGACTGTTCTAGATGGTAGTTCATGTTGATTTATGCTCACTTTCCATTGCCTAGAACTTAGTCACTGGGTCCCATCTACTTGCAAAGGAGGCTGGAAAATAGAATTAATTTGATTTCCTAGGAAGAAATGGAAATGATCTTGTGAATACTTATGTAATCTCTGCCATAGGAAGAGAATAAAATTCAATCATCTGTGATAACATTGGAATAATTCAGTGGTGAGTAGATGCATGGCTAGAGAGTCATTGTATGTCCACAGAGAAGTGTGGTTTAAAGTTAGATCTGGGGAAGTTTAGGAAAGAGTTCATTTTAAAAAGGTAGAAATCAAAGTTGATTTATTTAAACTTAGGGAGACATTAAACATATTTTAAAGGTCAAGATATTCCACTTTATATGAACATTATCAAGAGCAAATATACAATGGTAGGAGAACATTGGTTGTATTTAAGGAATAATAACTTTCATTATTCAGTTAAAAATAAAATATGAGTTGAGTTTGAAAGGCTAGATTTTAAAAATAGGTGTATCATATTATAGAATTCCTTGAATGACAATAATGAAGAGGATGAACTTATCTCAGCAATTGGGATACATCAAATGCTTTATGAAGCAGTATGACAAGATGACAATGATGTTGTCAGTAGGTTACTATGGAAACAGAGAAAATTTACTAAGTTAAAGTCTGCTTTCAGAAAATTATTTTAATATAATAGAAATAAGTGACAATTCATATCTTAAGATGGTAAGGGACCCTTACAAGAAGCATAAAAGAAATACAAAGGGGAAATATAAAAGTAAATGACTCAAAGTAGACCTAAGATAAAAGAAATAAGTAAAAAATAATCACTTAAGAAATAATATTAGTGTCAGGTAATGAGAAGTTATGAGATAAAGCCACATAAGTACATCAAAGTTAAAATGATAGAGATAGATCCATAAAAATTGATTTTCAATTATTTCGGGGAGGCATGCAGAATACACATGTAGAAAAACAATGTTCAGTTTTACCTAACAGAACTGAAATAAATGATCAAAATAGCATATATCTTTTGGGTACAATGAATTAAAGCAACCTATTATGGAAAAATTACCCCCAAGGCTTTACAAAAGTCAGTATCAGCATTTAATTGCAGTGTCTGGGTAGGATGTGTGCACACTTTTCCCTATTATTAGGCCTTGCCTACACTAACCTCCACAGGGTGGAAATGCCCTACATCCCATGCAACAGTGATGGGGTTATTCAGCTAAAAAATAAGAAAAGTGGTTTCTCTTGTTTTCATTGTGAACTCCTTTGCAAGTGTGGGTTGCTCATTTTTCCTTGCTCTTCTCTGTGATATGATATGCTCACCGGGAAAGAATTTATCATTCTGTGTTTTGGGGAAAGATTACCTTTCTCCAGTGGCTCCTTCAAAAATGGAATACTTAGATGCCATTCACAGATGAGAAAGAAGGAATCCCCACTTTAGATTTTCGGTCCAAGTTCTTATCTTAAACTCAGTTTTATCAGTATATGATAATACTGACTTTCATCTGGCTCCTTGTGCTTACGATGTCTTTGTCTCAGAACGTAGAGGGGTGATGGATGGCTAATTGGGACCATGGTTTCCCACCCAATCCACACGCAACATCCTCAATATGTGAAGAAATGGCTTGGAAAACTTAAAAGTTAGAAATAATAAGTTACACTCTCAGACAAAAATGGCTTTTAATGCAATTTATAATGGCAAATGTCCTCAGATGTGCCTCTTGGTTTTACCAGTATGGATAATTCTAAATGATAGAACTTGAGGTTACGTGAGTCTGTTTAATTATGAAGGCATGGCTGGGTTGAGCAATATGAAGGGGAACCCCCCAAATAGAATTTATTTATAAAAATTATCTATTTCTTATTACATGTTTAAACTTCAGTCACCTTCAAAGCATTCTCCAATTGATGTGATACATCTATTGATACCTTTTCCCCACTGCTCAAAATTGCTTTTGAACCTGTCAGTTGTGATGCCTTTTAGTGCTTCTACTGTTTGTTTAATCTCTTCCACATCAGCAAAAATGCTTTTCTTTGAGGAATTCTTTCATCCAAGGAAACAAAAAAAGACTCTCAAGGGGGAGATCGGGTAAATAGGAAGGGTGGGCTGCTGGGGTCATGCTGTTTTAGGTCAAAAACTGCTGAGCACAGTATGGTGTGGGCAGGTGCACTGTAAATTACCCATCATGAGATGGGCAAATCCATTGAAAGCATCTTCAAAAAAGATTCATTGAAGCCAAAGGCAGCTTCTCACAACAGCAGCTTGCACAGTGATACAAATGGATTCCTAGAATACTCACCTATTTCAGGGGAACACTGTACTATTAATAGGGACACACCCTCTAAAAGATAATTCCATTTTGGGCCCCCCCTCATCTAGGGAATAAAGCTCTGAACTTAATACAGGATTGGATAGAACTTCAAACTACAGGAGCTAAAATAGATTTGCTTAGAGAACAGGCTTACTTAAAATCTGTTTCCTTAGAGATTTGACTTCCTGTGTTTGGGAAATTCATTCATAAATTGGAAAGCCTCAATTCCTTTCAATGACCAACAAACTCCAAAGAACAGGCTAAGTGTTGATATGCTGATGGGGTTCAGAACACACTACCCCAAAATATGGCACTCTCACTTATTAAGTATCTAAACTCAAAGAAAACTTTTAAAACAGAAACTTTTAAAACAGATATTATTCTGATATCCCTCCTCACCCATCTTTCCTGAAGCAATTCCCCAAAATCCCATGTGGAGGTAGCCTCATCTCCCAGAAGGAAAGAAGACATTCTGATCACCAGAAAATGGGGAAACTGAGGGAAAATAATGTGTACAAACCTTGTTAAACTAACTTTCATCTTCCTAGTTATTTCTTTATAAGTTTATTGTTTCTATGTCTTGTTTATGAAACATGTAGACACTTCCTGCTCTGGTCATTTCTTTGGGTCTTCATTCTCTTGTGAGAGCTCTCAGGCACATGTGAAATTTTAACAAAATATGTCTGATTTTCTCCTGTTACTATGTCTTTGTCAGTTTAATTTTCAGACCCAGCCAGGGATCATAGAAGGTCAAGAACACTGGTTTTCCCTAAAACACAAGTTTTGTTAATGTAGGTAAATAGATATCTCTTGGTGTGCCTCAAACACTATATACTTTATAAGAACAAGAGAGGCAACCTGATAGACAATAGTTCAACTTTCAAAAAGAAGAAGAAAAAAAATTAACAGGATCCTTTCAAAAACAAATAGTTTGAAAGTTCATGTTTGCAAAGACATAAGGGATAATAACAAAACAAAACACAATGTATTCTTATCTTGGTCTAAATATAATCTACTGAAATAATGAAAACATTTAAGAAAGCAAGCAGATTGAACTAGTTTCATAAAGGAGAGTTTTAAGGAAAGATCTGAGAAACTGCATGACCTATGTCTCACTGATACCATGGAAATGAACTAGGAAAAGGCTGGGAATTTTGTACTTCTTACCTTAGGAAAGCTAATTAGAATATTAAAAAAAATAAGATTGAGAAAGAATATTAGATGGCAAATTGAATGAATGTTGTAGATGAAACTCAGACGGCGAAACTATTGAAAGAATGCTTTATAAAAGAGGAGATAAGTAACCCAAAATCATAAAAAAGTGGATTTATCCCATGAAGAATGAAGCATTACAGACAAAAATTGATAGTGACTGTACCTTCGAATCCGTGAATCTGTGCACCATTGGTAATTGATGTTGGGCAATTATTTTCTGCTTTATATTTATTCTTATTTTTAAATTGTAAATAGTAAGACTATGTAGTAGTTTTGTGTGTCAATTCAATGAATATACATGCTATTACTATCACTCCCAGCAACCCATTTGGTATAGTTGTGTTTTCCCTTCAAAACAGGGTAAAGGGGGTCAAACAAGTAGTGACAGAAAAAGATTTGACTTTGGGTGTTAAGCACACAATGCACCACAGAGATACTTGAAACTTATATAATTTTATTAACCAATATTACCCAAATAAATTTAATTTAAAAAGATAATTAAAAATTGGTGGAAAATTTATGATTCTTTACCTGTTTTTGATGGAGGTGTGACTCTAAATTATTTGTGACATAATTTTCTAATTTTCATCCAGAAATATGTTGTACCAACAAATATGTTGTACCTACAACATATTTCTGGGTTACATATTTGGGGCTACCACTGGGTTATATATTTTGTTATGCATGAAATATGCTTTATGTTTCTATAATAACACAATTTTGGAAATTAAATCACAAATTTATCTAGGTGATTCAAAATAAAACTCAGTCACTGAAGGTCCCTTTTGATAGTAGAATCAGTTTATTTATCACAAGAGCCCTTCTCTTCTGGGTTAATATATAAACTTTGAACATGGCTGTATAAGACAAAGATGATAGTCTCTGTGTGCCTCTTTTATAGTCATGTATAGCCACAGAATTTCATCAAGTGGATGTAAGAAAAAATGACGTGAGAAGAATTTGAGAGACTCTTAGGTTTATAGAGAGGTACTAAACCTATAAATGCGCACATGAAGACTAGGTCTGGAGTTGCCACCTCGACCGTCGGCTGACCCCAGTAGCACGGTCTTGGAGAGGACAGCAACAAAACAGAGGCCGTCTGGATTTCTGACACTGTGCATCAAGGAATCATATAGCCCTTGACTACATTCCACTGATGGTGTTTACATGAGAAACGCTCCTTCATCTTAGTCAATACACCATTAGTTGGATTTGGACTTTACAAGCAGCCAATCAAATCTTAACTTGTTAAAGCTTAGCCCTCTTGTTTTTCCTTTGTTTTCAGGGGCTTCCATCACGTCACTGTATTAGGAGGGAACAGCCAGTCCTTGGTCCTGTCTGCTTCACACAGTCCTCTACTGCATGGTACTTCTTCCTCTCCAGTCCCTGATGGTATCAGCCTTGCCAGAAGAAAAAGAAACAAACTTTTTTCAAGGACTGCTTTTTCTCTTTCTCCAGAACCAACAGATGATTATTTTTCTCTAGGGCAGAACAATAGCATTTATTATTTTCACTCAGTCTTCCAAATCTATGGTACTGAGTGCTTCAGAGCTTAGGGTTTTACAGCTCAAAATTATAGAGTTTAATAAACCTACAGCTTTGGCTTCTAAATGCAAAACACCGTTTCAGCTTTTCTGCTGTACCACCAGCACCTCTCTCTGAATGTGAAATGACAATGACACAAAACATGGAGAGAGGAAAATAAAACCTCCATTTATATCTCAAAATAGTATTCGCTCACAAATAAAATGAGCTTTCTGTAGATGTGTGTGCTTGTGGGTTTATTATGTGTTTTTCTTTCTTTGTGTCTGTCTCTCTCTCAAAGCACATTTTATCCTCTCCTTCTCTGCAAAGTAATTATAGGGATTTCACTTTTTAAAAAGTCTTCATATTTTTATTTTAGTTTCTAACACATCTAAAGAATTATTATAAAATATTTTCTATGGCATGAAGATATTAAATCTATAAGAGAATTACATTTGTTAGTTGTAAAGCTGATTGAATATGGTGGAATACATATATTTTTGTCTCATAAAATATATTATAGCTAAGTATACGGTCAATTTAACTTCTATGTTTTTTGGAGTTTTGTAAAGGCAGTGGCTTTTGGATTTAGGAAAACATTTTTAAATTTCCAACTGCAGGTTTGCCCTTCATTAATAGTAGGGCAAGTCTGTTCAGTTAGTTACCTCCATGTTTTCCTCATGTATATCAGGAAATGATTTCACTAAATGATTCCAAGTGATTATTGTGAAAAGAAGATAAAAGATTTTATATACAGTAAATAAAGGGCATGTATAAATTGGGATCACAATAAATACTACATTCTTTTTTTCCCTTCACTTTTATTATATTTCGAATATAACATTATGTCAATAAGTTTGAGTATAATTTATTTACAACTGATTAATGTTAAACTGAAGATTAAAGGAAAATATACCTATGAAGGAGATTTGCCTGGATGTGAGGGGCTCTTTTAATATAGGAATTTTATCATTACATAAATTTTAGAGATTATGGGCTGCTTGGAGAGTTAAGTTAAAGAAAATGCAGGCATTTAATACACAGTAGATTTAAGTTAAGATGTCTAGTTTCCAGAAATGGATTATGGACAGCCAACCCATTTTCATGGTGCATACACAACAGAATTTATTTAGAACTCGCTATTACATACATATATGATAAATATAACATGATAGTGTCATTAACAAAATAATGGTTTAACAGAAAATATGCAATGAATTAATAAAAATAGAATGTAAACATNTTGGCTTCTAAATGCAAAACACCGTTTCAGCTTTTCTGCTGTACCACCAGCACCTCTCTCTGAATGTGAAATGACAATGACACAAAACATGGAGAGAGGAAAATAAAACCTCCATTTATATCTCAAAATAGTATTCGCTCACAAATAAAATGAGCTTTCTGTAGATGTGTGTGCTTGTGGGTTTATTATGTGTTTTTCTTTCTTTGTGTCTGTCTCTCTCTCAAAGCACATTTTATCCTCTCCTTCTCTGCAAAGTAATTATAGGGATTTCACTTTTTAAAAAGTCTTCATATTTTTATTTTAGTTTCTAACACATCTAAAGAATTATTATAAAATATTTTCTATGGCATGAAGATATTAAATCTATAAGAGAATTACATTTGTTAGTTGTAAAGCTGATTGAATATGGTGGAATACATATATTTTTGTCTCATAAAATATATTATAGCTAAGTATATGGTCAATTTAACTTCTATGTTTTTTGGAGTTTTGTAAAGGCAGTGGCTTTTGGATTTAGGAAAACATTTTTAAATTTCCAACTGCAGGTTTGCCCTTCATTAATAGTAGGGCAAGTCTGTTCAGTTAGTTACCTCCATGTTTTCCTCATGTATATCAGGAAATGATTTCACTAAGTGATTCCAAGTGATTATTGTGAAAAGAAGATAAAAGATTTTATATACAGTAAATAAAGGGCATGTATAAATTGGGATCACAATAAATACTACATTCTTTTTTCCCTTCACTTTTATTATATTTCCAATATAACATTATGTCAATAAGTTTGAGTATAATTTATTTACAACTGATTAATGCTAAACTGAAGATTAAAGGAAAATATACCTATGAAGGAGAATTGCCTGGATGTGAGGGGCTGTTTTAATATAGGAATTTTATCATTACATAAATTTTAGAGATTATGGGCTGTTTAGAGAGTTAAGTTAAAGAAAATGCAGGCATTTAATACACAGTAGATTTAAGTTTAAGATGTCTAGTTTCCAGAAATGGATTATGGACAGCCAACCCATTTTCATGGTGCATACACAACAGAATTTATTTAGAACTTGCTATTACATTCATATATGATAAATATAACATGATAGTGTCATTAACAAAATAATGGTTTAACAGAAAATATGCAATGAATTAATAAAAATAGAATGTAAACATTTTATATAAATAATATATGTGTCATGCAGAACAAGGAGGTTGACTGCCTTTTGACCAAAAATGATGATATAATCTCTAATAAGAAAAAATAATAATTGGGGAATGCCTGGGATTTAGGGATGACTAGCCAAACATGACGTTGAAAAAGATAAAGTAAAGAAACAATGTGAAGGTCACAGAACTAGCATTCCAGTACTGTTACAGAGAAACTTTTGAGTGAGGTGAATAGCAAATAGAAATTACCAGGTAAGATTTAATGGGAGAACTGTATAACATAAATGGTCTTTTACAATTATTTCACTAGGTAAAGAAGATACTTAACAACAAAATATATGAAAAAAATAGTTCAATATATGAGCTTTCTCATATGCCTTTTAAAAATAAGTGACTTGAGCCCTGGCTGGTGTAGCTCAGTGGAATGAGTGGGGGTCTGCAAACCACACAATCGTGGTTTGATTCCCATTCAGGGCACATGCTTGGGTTGCAGGCCAGTTCCCAGCAGGGGACTCACGAGAGGCAACCATACATTAATATTTTTCTCCTTCCTTTCCCCTCTAAAGATAAATAAATAAAATCTTAAAAGTGCCTCAAATGCCAAATTTAAAAGTACATTAATTTGACTATCTATTACAGAAAACTGTACTTGAAAAATAATTAAAAAATTAAAAAATAAAAGTACATTAATTTGAGAATAAAAACAGAAACCCCATCATAGATCTTCATTGATAATTTGTGCCTTCTACTGTGGCTAGGAATAATCTGACTGCTAATTCAACATTTTTCATATAAGAACTTTTGTTATAATACTACTGATAATGTATTCACAGTATCTAGATTTAATGCCTTCTATAGGCTAGAACGTGTGAAAAATATTTTATATGCATTATTTTGCTTCACAGACTTTGGGCCCATATTTTTAGTGTAGATGTTTCTGAGTCAACTAGCTGTACATGGATTACAGTTTGGGACAGGATCTGAATGGAGAGTGTAAGGGAGTTAACACCTTGTGATGTTGTGATTTATAATAAAAAATCCTGATACAGAGCTCCTTGAACCCTTGAAATTTTTGAAATAATAAGAGCTATGACAGTGTCTTTCTATAAATTATTTTTGTTAATTTGGGAAAGCTACTAGGTAACCAAGGAAAGGGGCTGGTTAACTAAGAATCAACCTTGATAAGAGAGTTGGGACTTTCAGTCCTAGCCATTGACCTTCTGGCCTTCTGGGAAGAGAGAGGTTGAACCAATCATTAATGTCTGATGATTTGATCAACCATGCTTATACAATAGAAACTCCACAAAAAAAAAAACTCAAAGAAAGAGAAGGTTTAGAAAGTTTCCACATTGTTTAACACATGGAGATTTGTTGGGGAGTGGCCCACTGGGAGAGCGACAAAGCTCCTTCTCCTTTCTCTATACCTTGACCAATGCTTCTCTTCTCCCTGGGAGTTTCAGAAGTATATCTTTTATCATAAACTGGTCATCTTAATTAAATGTTTCTCTAAGTTCTGTGAGCTGCTTTATTACATTAATCAAACCCAAGGAGGGTATTGCAAAAACCTTTTTTTTTAAATAGTTGTTTGGTCAGAAACAAAGGTAACAAACAAACTGGACTTGCAATTGACATCTGAAGTAAGGAGGGAAAGATAAGACTCACAGGACTAAGTTCTTAACCTGTGAGATTTGATGCTATCTGAGGTAAGATGGTGTCAAAAATTGAGTTAAATTGTAGGGTACCCAGGTAGAGTTCTCTGAGAAGTGGAGAATGGCGGTGTGAAAAGCTAAACATGTGTGGTAGAATCAGAGGGGAACAGACACTTATGAATTGATGTAACTCTCTTTTATATATCAGAAAGATGATTCCAAAACTTACTGTACAGGCTTTGTTGGAGCCGTGTCAGGGAAACTGAACCCTAGTTCAGAGGGCTGTAGCAAATGCAACTATACACCTTTGGACTACCTTCCCTAACTTTTGTGTTTGCCTCTTTGTCTCACTTCCGATCCGTTGCTTCATTTCCCACATTGAACTATCTGCCCTTAAGCACTTGAGCCAAGTTTGCTTTTAGGGGCACACAGGTCCTCCTCATTAATCTGAGAAGTGGATTTACAGATGACATTCTGGGACAAAGTCATTCTGTGCTCCCATGAGTGATGAGGACCCTGAGCATACTGTAGGATCACAATTAGTAGGTCCCTTACAAATGAAGACTAGGTTGAGTTGTAGATTTATGATGAAGTATTATGTCAGGCATGTATTGTAGAAATCACTGGCTTATAGGAATAGTTTTAAAACCTCTGAAACCTGTGGCAGTCTCAACAAAGCTAATGCCTAGTTAAGGCATATAACCAAAGAAAAATACCTCCTTGACAGAGGTAAAAAAAGAAAAGAAAAGAAATTTTTCTAAGAATAGATTAGGTTCCCCTGGAAATCAGGCCCAGAATGTAGTAATAAAATGACCAAAAAATACAAAAGAAACAGAATACAGAGTCGAGAGTTTTCTTTATTGAGTTCTCTGACAGTGAAAGGCCAGAAATGTGGGGCCTAGACTCCCCAATAATATTTGAGTGGAAGAGCTTGAGAACATTGGATGCACAGAGCCCCCTCCTTTATTCTTGGTGGAGAAAATAACCACTTTTCACCTGGAAACCCACAGACTTCTCAACGAAAGCAGGTAGGTGCCTCGTGTTATCTTGTTTTGAACAGGTTAGAGCAAGTAGGGTAAAATATAGAGGCAAGGACAATCATAAAGCTCGATAGGGGATAATTTATTGAAATAAAGGTGTTTACTCATTATTCATGTTTAATATCTAGGGAAGGACTCCTGGAAAAAACTCTTAAAATTCTCCTAGAAATGACTCCCTGAAACTTGGAAACAAGAATGATCTATAGTCAATGAGGTAGAAATGCTTGAAATTCCTTAACATTGTAAGAAGTGAGATAGTTCTGGACTAATGTTATAATGTGTTTTTTAGGGAGAATACAGAACTTAACCACTTGACTATGTTCCCCAGGAGGACCTAGAGGATACTTTGGCATAAAATAAAAGTAACAAATAAGGAAAACCTTCAATAAGGAATGATTTATTAAGGAGTGAGGGGCACCTGCATGTGTGAAAAGTTCAGTGGTGATTGCCTTTGTAGGTTAGAGATAACAGTAGGACATATGTCCATGAACATGTGCTCTGTGGTGTCCTCAAAAGTAATAGGACTCAAATTTCTGAAGTGCAGGAGTATTAATTAACTGAAAAGGAAAGGTGGGTGTGATTACCCTAGTGGGCAACCAGGCTAGTGTAGAAACCTGGATGCCTTTACTGCAAGGATCACTAGCAAAGTCTAAAGAACATAGTCTTCCTAGGATCAAGATACTTCTGCAGACCACCAGGCTGGTTCTTGACTTACCATATATGAAGAAATAAGAAACTGAGAACTAAGAACAACATGCTGACATAGCCTTCTACAATCACTTTCCCTTACTAATTTCCAAGTCTAAGCTAAATCTTACAGCCAGAGCCAAGGAGAATACAGAAAATAAATGAGACAGACATATAAGATATAAATCTTCCCATTCTTTCTATAAAGCTATTTATTGCTATTAATTATTGGAGTGCCAAAAATGAGTAATTTGACCATCTAGGAATATTAGTATTAGACAGATTCTGAGCTCAAAGTGGTACCACAGGAACCCACACACAGAATGGTCCTCCATGTAGAGAATAAGTTAATGAAATTCAAGTCATAAAAAAACTCATGGTTCATGTCCATCTTAAGTGGTTTCCATGGGGCTGGGGCCCCACCCTCTGTTAATTTCCTTATCCCATAATGCATAATTATAATGAACACAGTTAATTTTTTAAAATATTTATTTATTTATCTTTAGAAGGGAAGGCAAGGAGAGAGGGAGAGAAATATCAATGTATGGTTGCTTCTCATGCATCCCCTGCTGGGAACTGGCCTGCAACCCAGGCATGTGTCCTGACTGGGAATCGAACTGTGATCGGGTGGTTCGCAGGCCCGTGCTCAATCCACTGAGCTTGAACACAGTTAATTGTTGACACTTACAGGCACATGGTAGAAAGAACCAAGTGTAACCCCCTAAACACAATCTAAGATAGACAAAAGTATTAATATTGCACCAAGAAATACTTGTAGCGATTAGGAATAGCATCAAATATGTATACATTGCAGGATGGTGGTTCCTATGATATTCCCTATCATCATTCCTGAAATAAGCAGATGGGCCTTGGGAGATGATGGAGGATTACTATAAATTTATCCAAGTAGTTCCAATGGCAGCCATTCTGCAATATGTGGTACCTTCATGAAACACAATAAAATAGTCTCTGAAATTGGATATGTAGCTATTTATCTAAAAAATGCATTTATCTCAATACATGTCAGTAAAGACCATCAAAATATTTTATTTTATGTGTGAAAGAATTAAATACTCATTGTTTTTTCATAAATTTCAATTTCATAGCAATGATACTTTACTATGATACTTTATAGTATCATACTTTATATGATAGTATAAAGATATCATATAAAAGATAGTAAAGATGTTTCTTTACTTTATCTTTTATATGATACTTTACTATCTTTTATATGATATGATACTATACTTTAATACTTTATATGATATGATACTCACATACTTTATATGATACTTTACTATCTTTTATATGATATCTTTATACTATCTTTTATACTCTGTTATATGATAATTGTAAAAAAACCTTGATATTCTTGATACTACACAGACTTTGTTTTGATTCACTCTATTAATTAGATTATGCAAACAAGGAAATGCCAAGTACCCTGGACGCCCTACTAAAATGCTTGTTTTATTAAAGCCTAAAATAAACCCAAGGGAACTTCTGGTTAAGCCATACAGATGAACTATTCACAAGCCCATTGACTTTGAGCACATTGGACATATTCTGTAACATTAAAGGCAGAATGTTGCAAATTGCAACCTTCCTAAAAAAAAAAAAAAAAAGACATCACTCAGTAGACTTCTTTGTAATCTGAAGATAAGACATGCAACACTTGAAAACTTGGCACTTTTTTATTAAACAGATTACTCAGAATAGGCCAATTTTCAGTGGGTCTCAAAGCAAAGGAGAGCTCTGCAACAGACCTTGGGTGTGATGTTGGGATCAGTTACTAGCAATTATTAAATAATTAAAGATAATCATGATGAGCAAGACTGATATGAGGGGTCTATTGTAGGATCACAAAAACTGATCCTGATTTATTGGCAGGGTATCCTTCATCACCACAAAATAAGGAATCAAATTTACACTGAATGGTACATAAAAATGATATATAAATGATCTGGGGATATACCAGAAGCAGCCAGCCTAGTAGGATGAGAGAACTGCTTAATGATTTTCAGATAAAGCCCTTGCTGAGGGGCAATATGATTTGGGGTGAGGTTCCATCATTCAAGATGTGGCAAATGTAATAGATTATTCTACTTACTGCAATTGCTGATTTGTGGTGAGAAATACCTAGAACACGTGAGTCTGGAAACCAAGAATGTAAAATAGAACTATACATGTTTTTACCATTGCCCTCAGCAACTAACTTGTGATAGTTGTATTTTGGGTTCAAGACAGGAAGACCTAACTCTCAAGGCAGGAGAAGACAGTGGGGTTTCTATCTAGGGACATAGTAAATATTTTAAGTGTTTTGAAGCTAAGACTGTACCTGATATTTTGGGTCTTCTCATACTAGTAGACCAAAGACTAAGGGCTTACTATAATGGTAGTGGGCATTACACTCTATAGTAAAAAGGAAATTGGCTTGCTGTTACACAATGGGAAACAGAAGGCCAGAGAATGCATGACATGTCTCTTGGTGCTTCCGTGTCCAGTAATTGTCATGAATGGCAATTCCAGTAGCTCCAACCTTACAAGAGTAAGGTGATTAAGAAGAATGGACCTACATCCAAGATTACTCTATCCAGCAAAGCTATCATTTAGAATGGAAGGGCATCTGAAATGCTTTACATATAAGGTAAAGTTAAAGGAGTTCATCATCACCAAATCGTTATTATATGAAATGCTAAAAAAATGTATCCAAGAAATGAAAGACCAAAAAGTGTGAACAGTAAATGACAACAAACTCACAATTACCAACAACTGAACCTCAAAAAAAAAAAAAGACACAAAACACAAACACACAGAAAAAATAAGTAAACAACTAAAACAGGAACAGAATCACAGAAATGGACATGACCTGGAGGGTTATTAATGAAGAGGGGGAAGAGGAGAATGGGGAGGGGAGTACAGGGAAATAAAAAGCAGAATAGATAAGCACAAAATAGACAGGAAGGAGTTAACAATAGTGTAGAAATGGAGAAGTCAGAAAACTTATATGTACCACCCATGGACATGAACTGTTGGAGGGTGGAATGCTGGAATGTGAGGGGGTAGTGTGGGGGGGAGGAGTTTATACCAATAATTAAACATTATTAAAAATGTTTTTATAATGTACAATTCTTTAAATTTAAGCATAATGGATAACATTCTTTGATCTAGAGTATTTTTGTTAACACCTCTTTCATCTTAATATTATTCAAGATAAAGTCATAAGATATATAACTATTTTTAAAAGGAAATTTTCATAAAGAAATACATTTAAATTGTATTTATTGATACATTCACTTGGGGCATTTAATTAACATGGATACATGTGCCAAGCTATAGTGAAGTGATGTATGATTTGAAAATACAAGACTAGAATATATGAAAATGGGAAGTTTTTGTGTTTCAGTGCAACTATTAAGAGTAGTGCAATAAAAGATTATGAGATCCTTGTAACTGCCTGAGTGGACAGAGTTGAGCTCCTGAAAGGTGCCCTTGGGTGGAGTTATAGATTTTTAGGCTTTATTATGAGCTCTAGATTTCAACCTGTGGAGAACTATATTAATTATCTGTCTAGGGTCCTTTAAACAAATGATATAATAGTGTTTGGGATCATTACTCAGCTTATCATGTCACTTTAAAGGGAGAAGATGAGGCAATTAGCCATGAACAGAGCAGAGTATTACCAGCCATAGGTGGGTCAATAAGAATTAGTCTAAGTACACACTAGCCAATGATACACTAAAGACAATTTGGAAGGAAAGGCAGGGTGAATTCATATTGCCAAAATACATGGTAAGTTCTGTCTTAAAACTTGTCTTGGTATTTAAAACAGATTTTATTTTTATTTTGTATTAAAACTTAGCATGAGAGTTACTAATTATTTTTATGTTTTCTTTAAGACAAAAAATGGAAGAACAATATTTTAGGACAGAAAAATGTATACTCCATTTTAAAAGATAATTAAAGCTAAAGTGGTTAAGTTATTCTTCAAGCTATTAGCATGTTTTAAGTGGTGCTTCAATGACTTCCATGGTGAGACAAAGCTCAATAATTGTTGTAAATGAATGCTCGATGTTATATACCTAATCAGGAAAGGAGTCATTTAACTCAGGTTCCTTGATTTTTTTTCAATTAAAGTTTGCAATCAACATTGTTTTGTATTAGTTTCAGGTATGCACATTGTGGTTGGACAAACATATATCTTACAAGTGTCTTTCCCAATACTTCAGGTACCCACCTTCATCAGGTCACTTGATTTTAAATCCAGTGAGCAGTCCACTAAGTCACACTGACTTTCCTGGGGCATAGAAAACTAAAAAGAAAAAGAAAAATAGTGATAAATGCAATTGTCTTCTAACAGATACCAGCATGCTCTCTCTCTTTCTCATAAATCATAATTTTTTATGGCTTTTTGCTTATATTTCATGTTATACTTATTCATATAAGGTGGAAGGACATTGATGGTGTCACAGAGTCAAGAGATATTTATAACAATGAAGAATAAACCTTGAAATTCAGACAAACTAAGAAATGTTGATGTTATATGTAGTAAGTCACATTGACAAAAATATATGAGCCTTTATTCTTTACCTATAAAAGTGTTGTACTAAAGAATCTTTTCCATAATTTAAATAAGCTGGAGAACTAGCCGTAGCTATGGAAATCTCTATGTTGCCACATGTTGGGAACTGCTCTGCCTGGTTTCAGGAATTGTAACTGCCTCCCATGGCTAAGGATGAGTGAGGGACCTCCAGAATGCGAGCCATAAGGAGACAAAGCTTGTCTCTGATAGCAAATGCTGCTTTTGCTTCATCTCCCCTGCCCCCAGTGCATGGGCAGTTAGTCTGAGATGGGTAAGAACCCTCAGAGGGGGACAACCTAAGCCAGACACAATCAGTTGGGTGGCCATCATGGAAGTACTCAGGGGCTGCAACAAAGAGGGAGTGATGGACCCTTGCCCCCCAGTCTATTTTGACATAGACTGATTCCCTATGTCCTCTGGGAGAAGCACTTCCTGGCTTTAATCCATTTAAGCCTGAAAAACCTGTGATGGGGGAGGTGGTTCTGCCTCTTTCCCAGTGGGATCTAGGGTTATCAGGTATAAGAAAGAATTCCTAAAAGTCCTGTGAAGCCTGCTTTGCTAAGAGTGTTTTCATTCATATGTTAAGGATCGGAGCAGGAAATGAGTATGTCTCCCAAAGTTTCTGCAGCCCCCTTTCCTGACAGACACTGACCCAGACTAAGCCCTCAGATCTCTTTGAAATGTTATCTACTGTTTGATCCTTACCACCTGTATTCCTGTGTATTACAACCCAATAAAAGCCATTGAGGAAAGGGCTCCTGGCCTTTCTCCTCTGAGAGATTGGTCACCTCTATTCCCCAAGCAGATCATGTCTTGTAGTGTTACTTTCATCAGTGGCGGATGGGGGTCTTGCTGACAAAGTTGCCCCCCCAGCCACACTTTCTATTAAAAATACACACGCATGCAGGCACAATCATTTATAGTGTGCTCTTGATGAAGATCCTATGATGAAAAGAGCATTATGAAATGGTGATCTTATTTCTTTTCTTTTGAAAAAGATTTTATTTATTTATTTTTAGAGAGAAGGGAACGGAGGGAGAAAAAAAGGGAGAGAAACATCAATATGTGATTGCCTCTTGTGTCCCCTACCGGGGACCTGGCCTGAAACCCAGGCATGTGCCCTGACTGAGAATTGAACCAGTGGCCCATGGTTCAATGGGCTGTGTTCATGGGCTGGTGCTCAATCCAATGAGCTACCCCAGCTAGTGCTCATATTTCTATTAAACAATTCACACAGTTATAAGTTAAATCTAGTACAGAGAAATGGTCATATGGTTGTGCTATCTAAAAGCTTCTCCACACTGATTATTTAACTACCCATAAAAGAAAAAATATACCTGTACACTGTAAAGATTCAGTAGGTACTACCTTGATCAATTGTTCAAACTGATTTTTCTTAATACAAATAGGAGACCATTTTCTGTCTCCTAATGGAAATATTAATAATCAGCTAAGATTAATCTGAAGCTACTTACCTTCTGACTTTTTAATGTAGATTACAAGTGATATTTTATAATAAATAAAATGACAACCCAGGGAAACAATGAGATATGCTGTTTAAGCAAACTTTTTCTTTAACTTTACTATATTTTTTCCATTACCATTTATTTCCATTATACCCCCTCCCCGCAGCAATCACCACACTGTTGTCCATGTCCATGAGTCTTTTCTCCTTTTTGCTCATTCCTTCCACCCCTTAACCTATTCCCACCAACTAGCTGCCATCCTGCTTTCCACCTTAAAAGTCAATATCAAGAGAAACAAAATACATAGGGTTATTATCTCTGATTTAATATGATGAAAAATAAAACCTTACAAATAAATTCATTAATCTTGATTAAATATCAAGATTCATTTCATAAGTATCAAGTATTCAATTCATACTTATCAAGATGTTTGCTGTTATCAAGTATTCTGGGGAAAGGAGAAATTTGAATTGGACCAGAGAGTAGCTGATAGGATATTATTAATTTCCTTAGATGTGGTGATATTGTGTTTCTGTAAGTCAATGATATCATTACCCTTATAAATTTCAAGATAAATTATTTTAAGTATAAAATGTTATTGATGCCTGTAAATACCTTTCAAGTCATTTAGTTTAATCACGTATGAGTACAGTGCAGGGCAAAAGTAGATTTACATAAACCTACTATTGTTTGAATAAAAATAATGCAATATTTAATAAATAATAACGTAAGAATAACCTGTGTTGTGTGTTCACAACTTTAGACCTACTTTTGCCCCACCTTGTACATAGAACAGTGAAAGAAGGACAGAGAGAGAGAGACAAAGAGAGAAAGATGTGAAAATATGACAAAGTATTAAAGTGTTTTGAATCCCCCAAAATATTTGTATGATTTGTATTGCCTTTCAGATTTCTTTGAGAATAATTATTTTTCATTAACAATTGAGAAAATTAAGAAGATTAATATTATTATTCCATCTTTATCAGCAATTGAAATTATACCATTTATACACTTATAACATCCATCTATTATACTTTGGACGTATGTTTTATTTATGGCCAACACCATGGCTTTGGTCATATGAGGGACTCCGCTCATTACAATAGTGTTTGTTCTCTCCCTGGAACACCAGGATCGATTTCATTTCCTCTACTTCAAACTGTTTTGTCATGCTACTTCAGGGTTTCTTTCAGGAGAATATTTTTCCCTGCTCTCTTTCTTGCCACCCAGTTAAAACTATTTTTGTCATCTTTCAATAGCTGCCATGACAATTGTAATAACACTCATTCAACTGTCAAGTTATGCAACCACAATGTGATGTTGGATGATATAGAAAATAATATATATATTTTAGTTTTCATTAATTTTTTACAGCATAGTCCTTGAAACATAACAGTTTATCATTCCTTATATTTGCAAACTTTTTTTAAAAAGAAAACCATCCTGATCTTTTATTTTCCCCAAATACCATCACAACATAATTAATTTTAATCCCTTTGTCTGTGAGTCCCTTGTATTTGATGACTGCTTTAATTTAATCCTCTCATTATTTTTTGTTATTGGTCATATGTGTGTATGTGATTGTGTGAATATATAAATGTGTGTTTTTAATGCTAGTTAGGACAGATTCTAAGAGAAATAAAAAGTGAATAATGCAGAATAGATATGTTCCTGAAAGTTACAACGGAAATAACCTAGTTAATATGGACCCAATGATATCTATGGTAAAACATAAAAATGAAACTTAACAGTTATTCTTAAGCAAAATTAGAACACCCTTTTAAAAAGAATGAACAAAAATGAGGCAATTTGAAGTATTGTGTTCAACAGCATCTTCTCAATAAAACATGAGGAATCTTATTAAAATTAACCATGCATGCTCTCATGAATTAAAGAATATTAAATCACTCCATATTTCTCATAAAGCTCAAATTTCAAATAAATCATGGACTAAATCTACTTATTTCCTCAGTTTTTAAAAAGTGAATAATGTTTTTGGGTAAAGCAAATATAGTAATAATTATTGATAGAATTTACTGAGCATGATGCAAGCAAGATATTATGTCCCATATATATGTATTTATTTGGGCATCACCTGTTTCTGGTAAATAGTGGTTACTGCACTTGTAGATGATGAACCTGAGACTAAAGATTGGAGAAAGTTCAAAGACATATAGCTAATAAGCTGAAAAAACAGAAATTGAAGCCATGTTTTTCTGACTGCAAAATCCTTGCAATATCCTTTCTATTTCATTAACTTTATATCAAATATTTTCCAAGTTGATAAGCATTGTCCTCACTCAATTCACTCATTCATTAGTTATTGAATATCTAATGAGTACCGCTCATTGTGCTAAATGAGTGGAATGCATCACTGAAGAAAACAAAGATCCAATGAAAAGAGCTGTATGCATGAAATAATTTTTAAAACAGTAAGGTGTTATATATAATTGTTTTCCTAAGGTTTTCTTTGCCAGAAAAACTATGTTTTAACTCTTAATTTTGTTGTAACATTCTTTTTGGTACTGTCCATTTATTAACTTGGAGCTTTTGTGTATTAGTTTCCTACTGATGTTGAAGCAATTTACTACACACAGAAAACAAAGCATTTATTATCTTACAGTCCTATAGATCAGAAGAGTGACACAGGCCTCACATGACTGAACCTAAGTTACCAGGAAACTCTAGGCAGGCATTTATTTCCTTGCATTTCCCAGTCTCTAGAGACCACCTGAATTCATTCATTCATTCATTCATTCATTCATTCATTCATTCATTCTTCCTTTCTTTCATTATTGTATGTAATTAAAAATATTTATTCATTTTAGAGAGAGAGAAAGGGAGAAATAGATAAAGAAAGAGTTGCTTCACTTATTTATGCATTTTGGGGGGGATACTTGTATGTGCTCTGATGGAAAATTGATCAAACCCACAATCATGGTGCATGGGGACAATGTTCTAATAAACTTAGCTACCTGCATTTCTTTCATCAGCAATGTCTCCTCTGTAACCATTCTGCCACAGCAATATCCTCATCTGCTGTCTACTCTTCAACGATCCATGCAATTAGATTGGACACATCTTGATACTCCAGAACAATCACTCCTCTCAAAGTCCTTGATTTAAATCCCATCTGCAAAGTTTCTTTTGCCACGTGAGTCAACGAATTCACAGGATTCAGATATTAGGACTTGACACCATTGGAGGGAGGTCATTAATCTGACTAAGACAATTTGTTATTTTAGCTCTAATGTTTATCTTTCTAAGCAATCCTGACCAAATATAACATGTAACTCTAAACCAGGGATTTTAATTTTTATTATAGTTTTTACAAGATCATCTGCTATTTATCCCTTTTAATTTAAATTGTATTTTTAATTAGTTTATATTATATCTCATGCAATTAAAAATACAATTTACTTCTGTGTCATTGTCATTCATTTTGCTCCATACTATGTTTACATATGTGATGAAATGTTTCACATTTTATTTCATTTATTTTATGTCATAGACTTTCTATAAAATTTAGTATGTCATTATTTTAGCATAGGGAAAATCTTCAATTACATAAAGATACCATATTTACCTAATTTTTTTTATTTATATGCATCTTCCTAGGCTTCAATTTTTATATTGCTGATGACTAGTATAAAATCTTGGTTCAGCCCTAAGAACTAAGGAAATATGTTTGAAAACTACAGTAGAGCCATGGCTCAGTTGGTCACCATTGTCCTGACCTGCCAGATTTTCAGGTTTAATCCCCAGTCAGGGCACATGCAAGAATAGACCAACGAATGCATCAGTAAGTGAAACAACAAATTTCTCTCTCTCTCTCTCTCTCAAATTAATAAATAAAAAGCTTAAAAATGAAAAATTATCATAGAAATGTTGGGAACTGCCCTGCCTGGTTTCAGAAGCTGTAATCCCCCATGGCCAAGGCTGAGTAAAGGACCTTGGGACCATATGCCACTTAGGAGACAAAGCTTATCTTCCTTGTAGGGGCACCACCTCTGCCCCCTTTTACTTCACCCTGCTTGGCGCCAAGACTGGCTGTTTAGCCAAAGACTGGTAAGATTCGTCAAGGGAGGGATGACCTGAGACAGGCACAGTCATGAAGGGACCCTCAGGGAAGGACTTGGGGGCTATAGCAAAAGGGCGTAATGGACCCTTACCCCTGGGCTTTGACATATCCCGAGTCCTCATTCTGTCTGCAAGAAGTCTCCTAATCTTTTGGCTGCTTTACTTCCCCTGCCTGACTTAAGCCTGAAGCAATGCCTTAAGGCTGAAACAATGCTGGAGGTGGGTGAGGCCCTGTGCTAGAAAAAGCAGGTTCCCTAGGGCAATCAGGCCTAAGAAATAATGCATAAAATCCTATGAAACTTACTTTGCTAGTACCCTCAATTTAAACGATAAGGGTTCAAGCAGGAAGTGAGTTTGTTCCCCAAAGTTTTATGACCCCTTAATTATCTGACCCTGACTCAGAATAAGCCCTCAGAGTTCTTTGAATGTTATCTATTGTTTAATCATTCCTGCCTGACAATGAATGATGAGCTTTACGTATACACTTTGTATTCCTGTGCAAATCAAACTCAAAGAAAGCTTGTCAAGGCAAGGGTCTTGGCGCTCTCCTCTTGAGATGGTGGCCCAGCCACTCCGAGGCTTTTTCTCTCCTCTTGAGAGAGAAAATGTGTTGTCCCTTTCCCTCCACAGGACTTGGTAGTCTGCATGAATTTGTCTTGTTTCATCCATAACGCTGTAGACTCCAGGAGCTGGGATCCGCATCAGAGAAATATCTTCCTCAGTTTATGGATTAAGTTTCTTTCCTCTGGTGCTTGTGGAACATTCAAAATGAGACATCTTCCGATGTGTAGTTGTTCCAGATTTACTGGATAAATTCCTCTTAAATCGCATGTTAGCCAACTCAGCATGTTATCCACCTGCTGAGCCCTATATCTGGCCTTCATGGTCTGTCATGCAGTTAAAGTAAAGACAAGCAATTTAAGTAAAATGATATCAGACTGTATGGTGCATACACGTACCCATTCAGTTACATGTTGTTATATAGAGAATAATTAATATCCTTATCATTACTATGTTTGAGGTTCCATATGAGTACTATAATCTAAATTTTAAGATTTCTGAGATATCAGCATTTGAACTAGTTAAAATATCTGAGATTTTCAAGGGAAAACAGATGGAATGAAGAGAGGCAAAAGTTAAAAATCAGAAACATCAAAAATTGGCTAAGATCACAAGACAGTGAATTCTTAGGCATAAATCTAGTAAAATATGTAAAAGATCTAAATGAGAAAAACTACAATACTCTGATAAAAGAAATAAAAGAAAAATTAAATAAGTGGGGATATATTCTATATTCATATATAAAAGACCAAATATTGCCAAGATGTCAGCTGTTAACAACTTGATTTATAGATTCAACATTTTTGTGGATGGTTATCTGTTTTCTACCTCATAAGTTGTGGAAAAGTGTCACACTGAGCTCCAGTGTCCCTTCTCTGCTGATATTACTATTTTCTACCTATTCTGTAGAAGGTCAAAGTCTACTGTGAGAGGTGCACAGAACACCTGCTGATATCCTCATCCTTCAAGACACTACTGGGAAGCAAAAAGTAAAATCCCCCTACCTAACACTGAGCTTATTCTTAGTGTCCATACAATTCAAAAGGTCCCTCTTTAGATAAGAACATACAAATTACTTTTTAAAGGTGAATATATATTTAGAAAATCACAACATATTTTCCATTTTAAAACCTAAAACCACAAATGTTTTTTTAATAATTAATTGTACAACAAATCTCCATAAGTTTTTTTTATACTTGTTGCTTTAATTTTTATGGGAAATAAGGTGGAAATACAGTGCGGAATAGCCCAAACACAGATATATTTGGAAGTACAACCATCACTGGTGATAGATTACTTAGAGTGGAGAGTTGGTGAGAGTCATTTAACGGGATAATTCAAGGACAGTGAACACCAGTGAATCATCAAACTATTTATGAAGACGAGGCACCCTAAGAAGGATGCCTTGGTTGGTAGTCCTAGTAATTTAAGATCAAATCAAACTTTTAGTTCAGGAAATTTTAATGTTGAGATGCTTGAAAGATTTTTAGTACGCACTTAAATGTAAAAATCAAGAGTTCTGCAAAGTGGTCTGGGGATGGAGATAGTAACACAACTGATTTAAATTTACCCAGTAATCCCACTATCCATTTCTGAAGATCTGAGTAGATTCAATATTTGTTTTCAGTTTGAATGACAATATTTGAAATATGTTTTAGTAACTTGCTCTAGACAAAGTAGCACAGAGGAGATGATGGCACAGTAGCATTTTTCACCTTTCAGAATCTCTCTCATTAGTCTATATTCTGGCATTTCAATCCTACTTATACCATGTGGTATAATGGGAAGGACCTAAAAGTTATCCCCACTTCTTTTATTTATTTTCCATCATGGAAAACACATGCACATAGACACAAACACTGCAGTATTTTGAGCAACTATATTGAATACAGATGACAATTATATTTTCTTTCTTTTTATTTATTTATTTTAGAAAGAGAGGAAGGGAGGGAGAAACAGAGGGAGAGAAACATAAATGTATGGTTGCTTCTTGTGCGCCCCCTACTGGGGACCTGACCTGCAACCCAGGAATGTGTCATGACTGGAAATTGAACTGGCAACCCTTTGGTTCTCAGGCCAGAGCTCAATCCACTGAGCCACATCAGCCAGTGCCAGGTGACAATTATACTTTCTGACTTTCATGGAGGAACTGACAAAGCCTGAAACATTTTCTAAGGCAAATATTACAATGAATGATATATTGTGAAGGAATACTTTCAATTATTGGAAAACCATTGTATTCTATTAAAAAATCTGAACTGTAGTCATTTCCTCTTTTCAATGTATCCTTCTGAAAACTGGCCCTTTGATCAAGGTGATTATAAACTGTAATTAAAATATTTTCTCTGAGTTAAATGAAAATCAGCTGTCTTCAAAAAGTTTGGGTTGAATATTATTTAGAATATAAATCACGGGTCCTGGAGTCACAGTACCTGCGCCTTTATGTTCAATAGGTTTGCTAAATATCCAGCATTTTATTTAATCAAATAATTAATTATAACTCTTTACTCCTCTGTTCCATCATAGAACAATATAACTGGCTTAAATTTGAACCTTTGAGAATAATAAAATGGGATATTACAGGTAGTGGGACATATCTGCACTGGGTAATACTTCATGGGATGCAAGTGAAAGAGCAGAACATTTTTCTGTGAATTTCTTGACAAGACTATATAACCTGAAATCATATGAAAATATCAAATATGCCCAAATATAGGGATAAATTTAAAAAATACTTGTCCTGTAATCATTAAGAATATCAGGAACATATAAGTCAAGGAAAGACTAAGAAAGTGTTCAAAACTGATGGAGAATAAACAGATAACTACCAAACAAAATGAGCAATACTCCTTCTAACTAACAAGGAAAATGGGGACAGACTCATAGACGAAGAGCAGGATGCCAGCTAGTGGCAGGGGTGGGGGGAGGTTAGGGGGTGGAGTGATTGAGCAAAAGGAAAAGAGGACTAATGGACATGGACAACAGTGTGGTGCTTGTTGAGGGGAGAGGGATGTAAAAGGACTATATGGTAATGGAAAACTATGATAAAGATTAAATTTAAAAAAAACAAAAAACTCCAGCTACACAGAAAATTATTGAGACAATTGCTTTAATTAGACTTGAGGATTACATGGCATTAATGCCTCATTGTTAAATGTCTGGTTTTCATGGTTACACTACAGCAATGTGAGTATATGTCCTTGATTGTAGTTAATGCATAGTATAAAATTAGGCATGATGGGACATCAAGATAACAAAAGTCTCTCAAAGAACTGTGTATTGTAGGATACCTGAAAAAGGTTTTAATATTTAGTTTGTTCAACTTTCAAAACAATTTAGTAGTATCTGCAACAGCGAATAACATTTAGTACACATATGCACCTTCGAATACAGTTCAACTTTTTAAAGAAGCCTATGTATGAAACATATTTATGTTTTAATGATTACAGGACATATTTTTTAGTATATTTGACTTTAAGGAATCTTAATTAAAGATTACATTACATATCATATTAGTCATATTAAAATATCAACAAATCATGTTGGTTGATATTAAATCTGATTTAAATCTAAATGTATCTTAGTACATCGGTTTGTATTGGGTTGCAGTACTCAGCAGATAATACTAGATAAACCATGGAAAATAAGTTAATGCTTTATTGTTATTTTACAATACTATCATTTAATATTTTGGAAGACTGAAACATGATTATAATCCATTGAAAACACCTATTCCCTAGGCATTGTGTATTTGATGATTTACAATATTTTATTTTTTTATTTAATTTTTTTTGATAGTAGGGGATTTTTAAAATTTATTTATTTTTTAAGTACAGTATTCTATTACTCCCATCCCATCCCACTCCCTGTGCTCCCCCCTCCCTCCCATTTCCACCCTTCTCAGTTGTTGTCTATGTATCCTTTATATATGTACAATATTTTATTAAGTGACAATACAATGTAGCTAATGAAGCAAATTGCAATGATGTACATTAATTAAATCTATATCAGATTGCTAGGGTACATTGCAATAAATGTATCCAAAGTATTTTAGAAATATGTTATTATTAACTTTTGCATTTAGCACTAATATTTTGCACGATGATTTCCAAAACTTTAAAACACTGGATACTTTGCAAATTGATATTTCGCTTATAATTGTTATCACTTTGAAATTTTAGTTAAGACAGCCAATTTACTTTACTAGAGCATTTTTAATATTTTTAAACTCAGTGATAATATGTATCAATATACAATTTAGTCAGCTAAAGAAAAATTGCTGTTAAAAGCATTTCTAAGGAGGGTGTAATTTTTCCTGTATGACTGCATTTTCAAAAATACTATTCTATAGAGCAAAGAAGCTTTTATATGTCATCTCTTGTGGGTTCCCATTGAGCCAAGGAAGAGTCGGGAAAAGCAAGTGCCTGGAGTTGATCATGCTGATTGAACAACTCTGGTGCATTCCCTAGATTTTCTAAGAATCTCTTTTATCTCTGGATTTTGCATTTGAGGCCATTTAAAAGCAATAAATGTGTTTCTTTTCATATTTGGAATCAATGCAGTGTTCTATCTATATCCACCTCCTGCACTCCATTTTCTAAATAACCTCCCTATTCATTAGCAATTCCTTGCAAATGCTGAAACCAGTGAAGTGCACTCATATCATTTGTGTTCAAATTGTAAAAATGACCTCAAAAGTAAAGAGTTATTTTCTGGTTCTTCCACCTTTGAAGTCATTATTGCTTAATTTTTCACTGCCTTCCGAATGCCACAGAAACATTAGCAACAGATTCATGAATTACTAATGTGGCGCTTAGAGGGGAAATGTAAAGACTATCAAACTCTGAGTATTTGCATATACATTGCAGATAATTAAGTGGCCAATAGGTAATATTTCCCCCTCCTGTTTTGGGGGTATGTGAAGATGACAGGATATTTAATATAATATAATATGTTTCTCAGCATTAACCCCACTTTAAATGTCCAGGTGAAATATTTTACATTTTTCAGGGTGCATGGACTTCATGTCCAATGCTGCTGCTTTGTTTATTATCTTAAGGCTAATATAAAATAGTCAGGTTTTATGTGAAAACCACAAGCTGTCAGCATAAATGAAATTCTTTGTTTTGCTTTGTTTTAGTAAGTTTAGCAGTCTCTTTTGATCAATATAAGATTATGACATTTGCTTAATAACTAGCTGGAGAATTCACACTGTCCTTAATGTTATTTTATTAAAAATTAGCAATCTGTGAAAATAAAAATGTAGAAAGCAGGTGGGAACACTATTTTATTTAAAAGTTGGCATGTGTTTTCTTAATTATGTATAGTTTGCTTCCTCTAGGTCATTTGCTTTAAAATTTGAAAATAGTAACACCAAGTATTTATTGCAATGTTTCAAAGTTTACAATGTGTTTGCAAATGCATTTTATCATTTGATACAAAAAATCTGTAAGCTAAATAATTGACAACCAGATTTTCAGCTATAAACATTGTTATTTAGAATCAAATGAGACAAGCAGAATTTATCTTTGTCTCTCCTTTACATACGTATAGTAAGCAGGCTTTAAACAATTGCTATTCAAACAGCAATTAAATTATGTATGGAATCTAAAAAAGCAGATGATTATTTTTCTATACTTGGTCCTTGTTTACTAATTACATGTCAATAGATAGCAAAAAGATGTCCTTTTATGCTAAATAAAAGGATGGTAATGGAGACTTGCTCTAGAGTTTTGTCCTTTTATAACAATCCAGTATTTGTTTGTTTAAGTCTCCTTTGAAATGTCAGATTTTATTCAACAGATGTTTACTGAGTGAGGTATTATTTTAAACCTGCTAAAGGGAATAAAAACATAGTCTGAAAGTATATTATTTTTTATAGAACTTTTTAAAGACACAGTAACAATTTAAAGATAAATGGGAAACAAGGCTTTAGGATCTTATAGTAAGCCCACATTTTTAAGGGTTATAAAATTATAGAATAACATGTATTTTTCTTACTTTTTGAAGAAATGGACTCTCCACAGAGTGCCATGAAACTCATGATCTCATTATAAATTCTGGGCTGAATTTGGCAAAAGTACTACATTTGAAGGTTAATAACTAGGATTGAAATAAAGCTTCATGTTTAATAAGACATAAAGTTGAACTCGGATAGAGGTAAAATACATGGTATATTTCGAGTTGCTACACTTCTAATAAAAGTAGGATGAAAGTGACTGCCATAGTGCTCAGTAGGAAAGGTTTTCAATGAGTGCATCTATATCTTTGTATTTCCTAATAATAAAACTGAATTCCTCTTATTGTAACAAACCTAGACCCAACCTCAGTGGATTGAAAACAAAGTAGATAAAAGCCAAATCAATCATATGTATAAATACTATCATAGCTACCATCTCTCACCAATGCCAACACCAACCACAAAACCTAAATAGAGGTGTGACAGTTGTTTTTGCAACTGTGTCATTTAAAACAGACATCTTTATTTATTTTCTTCCAAGAGATTTGAATGCTTTAAATTTGGAAGAAATTTTATTTGTTGGTCTGTTACAATTTGGCATCTCTCTGACATGCTTATTTTCCCGTTCTCCCAAAAGCTAGTGAAGAAGCAGATGACTAAGTATATGCCAACCAGAGGAATCCAAACTCAAGTGCTGGTGATGAAAAAAAGGGGAAAGAAGGAGAGGGGAGAACAAATAGAGTCACAAGAAAGTAAGACTTAGACTGTTAACAGGCCCTGTGAAAGAAAGGCACATAGGTAAAATACTTGGCAAACAAGTGGCAATGGTACAGAAAGCAATAACGCTTGAAGCAAATTCAAGTTTCTGGCACAGTAAAGTCAATAATGTGAATGATGAAGTGTAAGGTTCTGTGATTATGGACAGAAAAGGACCCATGGGCAAAGCCAAAGAGGAGAAGCATGGAGGGTGGGAGGTGGGGATGGCTGGGGTGGTGAAAGGTGGTGGTGGGAAAAAGGAAAAACTGCACTTGAACAACAGTAAAAAAAGAAAAAAAAAGATTTTAACAGCTTCGCCTTGACTGGAGTTTATTAGCCATGTCTTTGATAATTTGTGCCGTCTAAAGTTTACATATCAAAACAAAAACAAAAGCATATCCTTATAATCTTTGAACACAGAATGAAATTATAAAGCTTTTTATTGATAAATCTTCTCTCCGGTGAACTTTGTTAATCTTCTTTATACTTTATTTTGCACATAAGGTTTAAATTACCTCTAACAGTATGCAAGAAAGAACAGCTTGTATATAATCACAATACAGCATCATCTAAACTCTTAATTTTAAAAACTGAAGAAAAATATAATTAAAATAAATTTAAAAAGATAATGCTTAGACTATTTGAAATCATGTGAAAATTTCTCAAGCTACCTGTTTTTCACCTGTAATCTTTTAAGCTTGAAAATTCCTTTTAAGACAACAAAAATTTAATTTAAGCTTTATTTGATCGCACAATGAGAAATAATGATTTTTTGTTTGTTTTCTGAACTTAAAAGGGGGAGAAATCTTTTGAGTACCTATTTTCTTTCTTACTTTACTGCTTTCACCAGTTCAAAAAATGATGATTCCTTTTCATCTTGTGATTGTCAAGAACTTTCAAAGTAGTCAGAAACAACAAGAAAATAACATTTTGTATTGCCAGCAACCTTCCATATCACAATATCAATTTTGCAAGAAATTATAATGACAAAAATAATTGTGACAGTCAGGTCTTGACAGCCACTGGGTAGTGTCTTTGAAGTTCTAAATTCAAAGATTTTTAGGTGGCTTCCTTACTGCTACAAAATCTACCAGAAGGTATAAAAGCAGAAATACATGCTTTTCTTATGAAAGCATGAACCATTATAAGTGAAAATCTGCTAACAATGAGCTGAAGCTTGATGGCATGTTACTTAGGTACTCATGCACTTGATGGTCTTCTATATGTTAGGAAACATAGTGATTTTGACCCGACATCTATCTGCTTGCCAGCAGATCTACCTACCTACATACATACCTACCTTTACGAGTAGTTCACAGTTTTAATTAGGAAGGTTATTGCTTGATACAGTGATCTTATGATTGCATTCTCTTAAATCTATTGAGTTAATTAATAGTAACATTGTATTATAGGTGTCATCTTTTTCTGAATTTTGGAAACTCTCCTATCTTCTCCTGTGAGAAGAAAAATACTATGCCAAGTGTTCCTCAATTTGGAAGGACTAGTTCCAGAAAGAGTAAGGAACTAACAAAGACCTCGCAGGACAGGAGTTAAAATTTGTTGCATCATTATTATCCCTCCACCCTATTCTTGTTTAATTTCAACAGGTCACCCATTTGTGCTACTCTCATTCCATCATCTGCAACACAACATTCAGGAGGCACTGAGATCTGTACACCCATTCCTCTGTCTTCTAAAGAAAAACTCTTCATTATAACCCAGAACAGTAATCAGTCTTTCTGCTATACCTACTGTACTAAGAACCAGACAACAGGCTGATATGAACTTCCTCACCAGTTCTCAGAATTCTGTAAAATCTAATTCTAGTGAGCCTATAATATCCATAATATAATTCTAGTTCTCTAAATAAACTTTACTGAATACAAATGTCTCCAGAAGTAATTTCAAGGGATAGAAACTTTAGAACTGGCCCTATGACAGTTCTGAGTTAGTTGTAAACCTTAACAGCCCTATAGCAAGCACCTTCCTTCCCTTCAATGTTTCAGCCAAAATTACAAAGTCTTTGCAGGACATCTTGCTCAATGTTATAAGCTTCCACAGGCCTTGCTTCTGAACAAATAACTGATTTTACCATAAATTAAGTGCAGCTATTGACTCAGGCTCACAGAGCTGTCTAGTTGTAACAAATTCCCCAACACTTTCAAGCAGCTCGCCTAATAGAACTATAGAATGACTTTTAAAATATTAATTTACAGTGGCAGCTAAATCACTCTAAAATAATCAAACAATCAGTGTCAAAATTCCATCACTGTCATGAGAACTGTAAATTAGCATGGGAATATGAATGACTAAAGTAGCCAAAATGATTGTGACATGAGAAGAAACAAACAAAAAAAAGAGTAATATGACAACTTGTCAAGACTTATTTTAAAACTGCAGAAATTAGGGCAGTAAGCTATTGGTTAGATCATCAGAACAGATATGAAAAACAAGCTCACATTTATGTATAATTCTGACTTATCTCCTACATTGTAATGAGGGATATTGCTACGCCTTTTGGACATATTTATTTAAAAATAAACTTAGTGGTAAGTTATGTTATAGACAAAACAAATCCAAATGATTGAGGGTCTAAATATGAAAATTAAAACAACAGAGTTTTTAGAGTTCAAGATTCAGTTCTACCACACAAAAAGTTTGAAGTTTTCTCTTCCATCCTTACAACAAGAAGAACATCGAACAAACCGAAAATCAATTCTTTCTTGGACCCATCAGAGAACTGAGGTTGGTATGCAAACCACTACCCCCAAATCTGGAGAGGCAGGAGACTACAGAAATCATATCTGAGCTCTGCTTATCTAGAGCGGAAGCTATTGCAGCTATCAGCTGGTAGGAACACTCAAACGGTCTGACAAATAGCTGAGGACTGATATAGGCTAGAGTAAGAGTAGTGAACTCCTCAGATCTGCAGACTTATTGGAGCCCCAAACTTTGGTTTTTATTTTATTTCCAGAACCCTCAGCAGGTTCTCGTGGTGAAGAGTGAGAAAGGTTCCCTTGTGGCTTGGGAAGGTGGAAGGGAAATATAACCATTATAAAATAAATTTAGGGCAGCCTCCGTGAAAGGTGATTCTAGAGTGAAAGTGATTTCACCAGAGATTTACCCCATCTCAGGGAACAGCATTTCTCCCACCCTAGCCTTCTCTAAATTTCCTGTGTCCCCTAGCCAAATTAAAATATATCTATAGATTTGCTCTGGATGGTGTGGCTCAGTGGACTGAGCACCATACTGTGAACCAAACTGTTGCAGGTTCAATTCTCAGTCAGGGCATATGCCTGCGTTATAGTCCAGGTCCCCAGTAGGGGGCGCATTCAAGAGGAAACCACACATTGATGCTTATTTCCCTCTCTTTCTCCCTCTTTTCCCCTCTTTAAAAATAAATAAGTAAAATCTTCCAAAAATAAGATGCATCTATTGATTTACACTAAAATCTTACTTAATTCATTGTCTATTCCCCAGTATGTAATGTCTGGATTTTGACAAGGAGTTATAAGTCATGCTAAAAGACAAGAGAAAGAACAGTCTGAGAGAACAGTAAGCATCCAAGTAAGACTCATATGGCAAATATGGTAGAATTTTCAGACGGGGAATATACTGTAGTATGTTAAAGTATTGATGAAAAAGTGAGTAACTAGAAAGAATAAATGGGTAATATAAGCAGAGAGATGGGAAATGAGAAAAAATCAAATGAAAGTGTTATAATACAATCACTGTAACAGAAATGAAGAATACCTTTGATGTACTCATCAATACATTGAACACAGCTGAGGAAATGTATCAGTGAACTTGAATTTTGTTAATAGAAACCTCCCAAACTAAAATTAAAATTAAAGAATAAATGATAAATCCTTACCATAATACAAACATTCTGAGAGCTGAGATACAGTTTCAGAAATTGTATCATATGCATAGTGAGATACCAGAAGGAGATAGAATAATGTTTGAAATAATGACTTAAATTTTTCAAAATTAATGACAGTGGCCATAACACAGACCTAGAAAACTTAGAAAATACCAAGAAATTTCATATCATAAAATATGAACTTAGTCATATCACATACATACTGCAGAAAATTATAGAGAAAAAGGAAATCTTCAAAGAAACCAGGTGGGGCCTCATAGAGAGGAACAGCATTAGAAATTTGGACATACTTATCATCAGAAATATGTGAGTAGGATCCAAGTGATTGAAATATTTAAGATATAAAGAGAACAAAATTACAAATTCAACATTCTATATTCAGAGAAATTATTATTCAAATACGAAATGGAAAGAAAGACTTTTTCAGGGAACAAAACCGAGTGAATTGTCAGCAGAACTGCCATTCGAGAAGAAGCTTGTAAGAAGAAGAGCTTGTAAGAAGCTCTTCAGGAGGAAGGAAAATTATATAGGGCAGAAACACCAATTTATAAAAAGAAATGAAGAACATCAGTAAAAGTAAAGTGAAGGTAAAGTAAAATCTTATATTTTCCTATTATTGATTGATTTAATATATAACTTTTTAAAAGTAATTATAGGTACACTGTTTGAGGTTATTACAACATATTAATAAGCAAAATGAATAGAGAAATAACATAATAGCCAGGAGGGGAAAATTAAGTATTCTTGGTTATAAGATATCTTTGTGCATTGCATTAGAAGGCCTGTAAGAGCCCTGGCTGGTGTAGCTCAGTGGATTGAGCACAGGCCTGTGAACCAGAGGATTGCCGTTCGGTTCCCAGTCAGGGCACATGCCTGGGTTGCAGGCCGGATCCCTGCAGGCCAACTCCCAGCAGGGGACGCACAAAAGGCAACCATACATTGATGTTTCTCTCCCTCTCTCCTTTCCCCTCTAAAGATAAATAAATAAATAAAATCTTTAAAAAAAAAGAAGGCCTGTAAGATTATGTAAAGATAAATATATTTGAATTAGTTATAAATGTGTGTTGTAAACTCTGGGACAGCCACTGAAGCAATCTAACAAAGAACAGATGGCAGGCAGGGAGGAAACAAACAAAGAAAAATTACAGCAGAAAATATGGTAAGACTAATTTCATTATGTCTATAATCATTTTAAATGTAAAACATCCAAATATAACAAATAAAAGACAAAGATAAACAAAATGTGTAAAAATAAGACCAAACTATTTATTTTATATAAGAAACTCAGTTTAAATATAGACTCAGAGATTATAAAACAGTAAAGGAAAAGATATAATAAGAAGTGATAGTAAGAGAAAAGCTGGGTACTTACACTAATTTCTTTTTTCTTTTTCTTTTTTACAATATATTTTTGATAATGCTATTACAGTTGTCCCAATTTTCCCTCTTTGACCCATCCGCACAGTATGCCTCCATTCCCCCCATCAGTCTTGCCCCTTAGTTCATGTCCATGTGTCATGCAGATAAGCTCTTCGGCTTCTCCATTCCCTATACTGTTCTTAATATCCCCCTGTCTATTCTGTAACTATCAATTTGTAGTTAATGCCTGCACCTTTTCCCTCACTTTCTTCCTTCCCCTTCCCAACTGATACTCTCCAAATGATCTCCATTTCTGTGATTCTATTTCTGTTCTGCTTTTTTGTTTAATTTGTTTTTATTCAGATTCAATTGTTGATGTTTGTGAATTTGTCACCGTCTTAAGGTTCATAGTTTTTATCTTCGTTTTCTTAAATAAATTCCTTTAACATTTCATATAATAATTGCTTGGTGATGATGAACTCCTTTAGCTTTACCTTGTCTCAGAAGCACTTTATCTGCCCTTCAATTCTCCATGATAGCTTTGCTGGATAGAGTTATCTAGGTTTTAGGTCCTTGTTTTTCATCACTTTGAATACTTTTTGCCAGTTTCTTCTATCCTGCACAGCTTCTTTGGAGAAATCAGCTGACAGTCTTATGGGAAATCCTTTGTAGGTAACTCTCTGCTTTTCTCTTGCTGCTCTTAAGAGTCTCTCTTTATCTTTATTATTTTTATTAGTAATCACTAGTTTTATCTTTATTATATTTTCCATTACCATTTAGTCTCATAGCACCCCTCCTCCGCCAGGAATCACCATACTGTTGTCCATGTCCTTGAATCCTTTTTCCTTTCTGCTCAATCTTTCCACTCCCTAACTTCCCCCTTCCACTAGCTGTCATATGTTCTCCATCTTTAACCTTTGGCATTTCAATTATGATGTGTCTTGGTATGGTCCTGTTTGTGTCTGTCTTGTTTGAGACTCTCTGTGCTTCCTGGACTTGTATGTCTATTTCTTTTGCCAGTTAGGGATGTTTTCTTACTTTATTTTTTCAGATAAGTTTTCAATTTCTTGCTCTTTCTCTTCTCATTCTGGCACCCTATGATTTGAATATTGGTATGTTTGAAAGTGTCCCAGAGGCTCCTTAGCATATCCTAATTTTTTAAAATTCTTTTTTCTTCTTGTTGTTCTGATTCAATGTATTTTTTCTCATATTCCAAATCATTGATTTGATTTTAGTCTTCACCCACTCCACTGTTGGTTTCCTGTATTTTTTTTTCTTTGTTTCACTCAGTGTAACCTTCATTTCTGCCTGGGTCTTTTTTTATGCTATTGAAGTATCCAATGAGTTCTTTGAATACCCTAATAACCAGTTTTTGGAACTCTGCATCTGAGAGATTGCTGATCTACATTTTTTCAGTTCTTTTTCTGGAGTTTAGTTCTTTTTTCTTACTTCAACCATATTTTTTGTCTCCTCATTGGGCAGCCTCACTGTTGTTGTTTATGTACTAGGTACAGCTGTTTTGATTGCCTGTCTTAGTAGCCTGATCCAGGTTAATGGGGTCTGCAATATAATCTCTCCACTCTGTGTCTATGTGTGGTGAAAGGCTCAGAAATGGGACAATGTTACTGCCTGGTCTTCTGAGTTTTATCCCAGAGGAAGCTGACTTCAGTATGCACTCTGAACCAGAGACTACAGTTTCTCCCTGTATGCCACTGGCACCCTTCCAGCTACTGCCCTGATGATGAAGCCCCGGGGGAGTGAGTCTGTGTTAAGTCCCAAGTCCACTGTGGGCACTTTAAGAGGTGATTCCTGAGAATACTGTAGTTTCTTCCACTGATCCAATCCTCAGTGCTTTTCATAGCCAAAAGTTATGGGAACTTATCTGCCTGTCACTGGAACCCTGGGTTGCATTGTCTGCAGTGTGGTCCCTCACTCCCAAGGTATTCCTTCTGATTTTTATCTACCACGTGTGGGTGTAGGACCGCCCATTCTATGTCTATACCCCTCCACACCTTTGCATGTCTCTTGGTAACTCTGAGTTTCTGCCCCTCCTACCCGTCCGCATGAATGTGACTTCTTTAACTCCTGGTTGTTGGCCTTCCATACAGCTTGATTTTCAGATAATTCTGGGTGATATTTGCTTTTTAGTCTAGTTGTAATTTTTACTGTGGTTGTGCAAGGTAGGAAGCTATGTTGACTTACACCTCCATCTTGACTGGAAGTCTCTCTACTTATGTTAGTTTCAAACAGAAGAACTCAGAACAAGAAAAATTGTCAGGAATACAGAGGGGCATTATATAATGATAAATGACCTCATATCCAGAAGACAGAATGATTCCAAATGTGTACGCACCTAACCACAGTGCATCAAAATTGGTGAGGCAAAAAAAAATTGCAAGAGGAAATAAACAAATATACCTTATAGTTAGAAACTTCACCATCCTTTTTCAGTAACCTATTGATCAAGAAGACACATCAATAGGATATAGTTTACCAGAGCAGGACTACTTATCAACTTGCTTTAATTGAAATTTATAAAACACTTCATTCAATAAAGACAGATAACACATTCTTTCAAGGTCACGTGAAATATTCTTCACCTTAGACCACAAGTTAGATAATAGTTTTCTCATTAAAACATAAATCTAAAATAATAGAAATTATACAAAGTATGTTTTCAGAACACATTAAAATTAAAGTACAAATAAATAAAAGAAAGAAATCCATAGAATCCCAAATATTTGTTGATTAGACAATTCACTTCTGAATTATACCTAGGTCAAAAAAGTCTCATTATAAATTAAAAAATATATTAGAAGTAAATAAAAAACATAATTTATTATAATTCATGGGACATAGTGAAAACAAGACAGTGAGAAATTAATAGCATTAAGTTTATGCAGCAGAAAAAATGTAAAATCAATCAAGTGTCTGCCTTAAGGAACTATAGAAATATGAGCTTAAAGGAAACAGAGTAAAAGAAATAACAGAAAAAATTAGAGGAGAAATCAATGAAATTTATAGCAGTAAAGGAAGAGAAAATTTTTGAAAGAAGTGAACTGGGCCTTGGGAGGGATATTTATTTTAAAAAAAAAGAATGAATGAATGCTAGACCTCTACAAATACAAATAAAATAATGGCAAAGTGACAATTTACTAAGGACTAAGTAGAGAAGAAAAAGTGTATTTTTCCTTTAAAAATTCACTCTGACTCTTGTTGAGAGAATGTATAAAGTTTGCAAAAGTGGAAGTTGGAAGAGAGATAAGAGGCCATGGTAATAATCCAGATGAGAAATAAAACTGTTTCACACCAAGATCATAAAAAAAAACAACTAAAGGACAGGATAGATTTACTACATAATACAGGAGCTGTAAAATAACCACTTGAAGATTACTTGAACACGAATGGTGAAAGGAAAAATAAAGCCCCAAATGACAGACTTTGCAGAGCAAATGGATAAGTAGAGGTGCCTTTAACTAGGGTAGGACAACCTGGGAAAAAATATAAAACTATATTTTGAATATATTCTACTTGACATTCTTTCTAGATAGCCAGATGGAAAAAAATGGTCAAGTGGTTTATAGTTATGAATTTATTGGTGAAGTGAGCTGTAAGAATGGATTTAATATAGAGATGACATTTAAATTAATGGTACAAGATGCACTGAGAGATACAAGGAGAAAGAGATTGAGAAACAAAAATGAGAGGTTTCCAAGACCGAGTTCGGTGCTCCAAAATACGTAACATGAGCAAAGAAACCCAAGTCTGCAAGTAGCCTTACTTCGGCAAACATTAAAATATAAGTATGATGAATACTTTGGGCAATCAAAATATGTCGTGAAGTTTCATAATTTTATACATTTACACTTAAAACTTCCTTTGGCCCAAGTAACCTTTCCTACCTCTTGACACAGTAAAAAAAATGAATTATTTAATGCTCATATAGTATAATTCCTTTATAATTATTATTTTTTAATCTTCATTTTCTTCATTAACAAACAATCTTTATAAGTTTTATAAAAGGTACTTTCATTTGTTATTGGAAATCCCTTGAAAACATAGTTTTTATTATTTTCCTAGTACCAGATGCGTGACTAAATCACTGTAATATAATACATAATAAATATTGTTGATTTAATTTTTTATTGTCTCCTATCTGTCTTAGGGAGAAAGTGATATTAAATTCTTGTCTGTACATAATATAGAGTCAAGTGGCTATAGAATATTTTTAAATGCATTTCTATAAAATGGTTATTTTTCACTAAGACAAAGCATATAAGCTTGGTTTTTAATACAGCCTGTGCAAGTTACACATGCTTTGAAATAATTTGCTTGTTACTATAATTTGTCTTATTGAATAAACCATCAGTGGTTTTAGAAGAGAAAGCACATTCTTTGATCAACACATTAATTCGACATTCTTCTTTATAGTTATGTTAATTTCTGTTATTGTAATACATATTCGTAGTTTATTTTTTCTCGGAAGATTTGTTGCATGTTTGTCATCTAATATGTGCAAGAAGGCAAATTACTGGAGAAGAAAAATGGGAAAATTTTAAAGATATTGATCTACTTGTAAAATATATTAGCTTGTGTTTGCTATCAAGAATAAGTTCTATTCTTCATTCTGATCAAGTCAATTAACTCTTTTCAGAAGTAAAGGCCTTTTTATTACAGGACAAAGTCTCTACTGAAGCTAATCCTGCGACCTGGAAAAAGTTATTGATCCAAAACTGAGTAATACACTCTTTTCTAATCTACAGGTTATAGCTCTTTGGGCTAAACAATTTCTCTATTGTCCTCTTTTGGGAAGTTGTTTACCAAGATCAGTTGTTTCATTGGATCTGTGTTTATATGCATTGCGGGGAAAACAAAAAGAACTAAGGATAGTGTGATTTTGCCGTGTTGCTTTTAATGTCGCTATCAGGTGTGGGCCAAATCATCTAAAGTCTTTAATTTATAAAGATAATTAATCCCCCTAGAGAATTACCATTTAATCATTAAATGTGTTCAGTCGGGCATAAAAACAAAGGTTTCCTTGGACAAAGAAGAAAAATAAAAGAAGGAAAACACTCAGTCATACCCACTTGGATGCTGAGTAGTTATGAATACAAAAGCAAGTTCAAAAGAACTAAATTTTTTAAAACAAAACCTAAGACTTAGCTTCAAACATTGTTTTAGGAAATTGGGTATATTAGTGTATTACTAAAATATCCTATAACTTTTCTGTAAAAGTTCCCCTGACAGTATTTACATTTAAAGTTTAATTTTACTTATTTTTTTAAATTTTTACTTTATTTTTTCATTTTTAAAAATAAATCTGCAGCCCTCCCTGCAGCTGCCCATTCCATGGGGATCCTGTCTCTTTTGCCCTTTGCACCTTGTGTGTATTAAGTGGAGGGCATCTCTGGGAACGGTCTTTTCCATCTCTTCCTGATCTATCAGGACTTACACATGTTTGGGACTCAATATTTGCTAATAATATGAATATATAAATGGGAAAATAACTAAAGTCCAGAAAGGGTAACTGATGCAACTTGCAAATCAGTTAGCTAATAGACAGTGTTAGATGTTTGTTGATGTAGTAAGCCAGACTGCCTGAGTTTACAGCAGCTTTCTACCAATGATTAGCTGGAATGACCTCTTGCAAGTGCCTTAACTGCGCTGTACCTCAACTTTCTCATCAGTAAAATGGTGACAATAATAATACCATAGAACAGTCATGAGGATTAAGTGAATTAATATGTATACAATGTTTGGAACGTTGCTGACATAATGTAGGCATTCCAATAGTAGCCGTTGTTATTGTTGTAACTGGCAGGGCCAGAATTAAATCGAGTAACTTTGGCTCCTAATCTAGGGCTCTTGTTGCTGTTTCTTCAGCATTCCTATTCTTGGCTCAAATCCCCACTCCATGCAAAACAGATGCATGTGTATGCACAAACACACACACACACATTCTCTAAGAAAACAGTCTTTATTATATTTTTCCATTACCGTTTAGTTTCCTTGTACTGCCATCCTGCCAGCAACTGTTGTCCATGTCCGTGAGTCCTTTTTCCTTTTTGCTCCATTCCTCCACTCCCTAACCTTCCCCCACTAGCTTACCCCTCTATATCTCCAGCAATTATGGGTTAAGAAAATTATATAGATTTCAGGTACACAGTTCTATAATACATCATCTGTATATTGTGTTGGTACCTAAACTATTTGAAGGGACAACCTTTGCATAAATATTTTATGTTAATCTGTGCGAAGTAAAACAAAAGGTGCCTTCTACCCTGAACCTAAATTTCCTAATAATGCCTTCATAACCTCATAATATTCAACATAGATGATGAATATTGTTTGCTAGATTTTTGCAAGGTATTAGAAATTTTATATGTTTTTATATATGTATATATATGCACACACATATATATGTATTTCACAAGTGTTAAAATTTTTGAAGCAGAATGTCTCTGTAATATCAACATACAATGAAAACTAGTAAGTTAAAGTATATCTATGGGAATGGCTGTTACTTATTTTATTAATAGAGTCTTCTTTTATGACAGCTTTGTATACAAAGTCCTATCTCTCATTGATTCACCCCATTTGATACCTATCATTCTTCATATTTTATTTTATTTTAGAGCTTTATGGGCAAATTTAGTAGAGAATGAAAATATATTTGTCTAAAATGATTCTATATTGTTGGATTGAAAATGTTTTATGCAAAAATAATCATTTCATTGAAAAATTTTTAAATGGCCAGAGAAAATCCTAATTTCACCACATAAAAGGGGCAATAATATATTCAAAATTAATATGCACATATTAATACATAAAATTAGAAGCATAAAATATTTGACTACTCAGGTTGTTTTCCTTGGAGAGTAATTTTTAGAAATTAGGATGCCAGCAAAAGGAGAAATTATTAAAAAGCTGTCACACCAGCCCTGGCTGGTGTAGCTCAGTGGATTGAGCGTGGACCTGCGAACCAAACAACCGTGGTTCGATTCTCAGTCAGGGCACATGCCTGGGTTGCAGGCCAGTTCCCAGCAGGGGATGCACGAGAGGCAACCATACATTGATATTTCTCTCCCTCTCTCCTTCCCTTCCCCTCTAAAGATAAATAAATACAATCTTAAAAAAACAAAAACAAAAACCTGTCACACCAAATCAGAAAAGAGTAAGGAATTCTCTGGAAAGTACCACATGAGCTGATGCAGTAATAAAATTTAGATTTGTTTACTCATTTAATAATCTCTCAATTTATTAGTAAATTTCTACAAATCAAAGGCAGAATATGAAAACTATTTTAAAAAGAAGAAAAATCCCTAAGAATAAACAAGAGGCATAAATATAAAGTAAAAGCAGGTAAAATAGTAACTACTTGAAGATAGACAATTTTCAAAATGTTACTATTTGTCAGGCTTTTAAAAAAACTTCCTTCTAAGAAAAAAATAACTCTATAAACATATGTCTTAAAATATTTCTTTATTCAAATTCATCTCTGGCAATCTCAGTTAGGAAAGATCAAAAATACAAAAAAACACATTTTTCTGGTTTATCAATTTAAAAACAGCATAAAGTCAGATGTATCCTAGGTAAGTGTACAAGTGCTTTTGAAGTATTAATTCACTGAATCACGAGGTTCTATCTTATTAGCTTCATTTTGTGGATGAGCAAATTGACATTCCTAATTTTTCTGAACTAATCTGGGAAGTAAACTAGATTCAGATCCAACCAATTTATGCTCAGCATTCAAATACTTAACTGCTAAAAAATACCATATGCATACACAAGATATCAGTGTTTGGACATGTACAAACATTGGTAGTGTCTAGATTTCCGGCAGATGGAAATACCTGAATAGCAAACTTTATGTTTTTATTCTCAACAAATAGTTTTAAATCTGAAGAATGCCATGTTACTATATACAAACATTAGCTAAGGAATTCCAATTTGTTGAGATCATGGCGAGGCAGAACACTGAGACGAAAACCATCTTAAGAGGCACTACATAGTTAAGGGATGAACTGAGAAGGGATGAATCAGGGAGGCTGAAGGAAGAGTATAAGCTTTTAGTGTAGTTAGTGCTTAGGCAGACTTTTCCCAACTGTTATAAGGCCGGTGGGTGTGCAACAGGCTTTATGAGAACTCTGTGTTTTCTCCTCATTTCTCTTTTTACCTTAAACTGCTTTTAAAAAATAATATCTACTAATAACTTTTAAAATGTAATTGTGGAAAATGTTTATATTCTCTTATGGTGAATGGTACTCCAGCAAATGACCCATCAGTTGATATATGCATTATGCATATTGTATATAAAATATATGTGTGCATATATAATAACAAAGTAAAATACATCCTCTAATAAAGATTGAAGGTGAAATGGGTGAGAAGATTTCACATCAAGGATGAAATAGAAGCTTAGTATATAAACCCTTGTTCAAATGTTCATTTTTCAAACAATGTTTCTTCCTTTTTTTCTTTGTATCTTAACATGATACAGACTACTTTTTATTAACCAGAGCATTTAAGTTAAAAATTACCCTTTTTTCATTTGCAGGAACAAGTATAAAGGACACATGGACCATAATGGGGAGAAAGGCGGGGAGGGCTGGGGGGCTGGTCTGGGGTCGGGGAGAAAGGCAGAAAACTGTACTTGAATAACAATTAGACTGAAAATAATTACCTTTTTTTAAAGCAAAATCTCTACAGTTAGCTATGCATACCATCTGAATAACAATTTTATTGGTATTGAAGCATGGCTCATACATGAACTTTTATCTCTCTCTCTCTCTACAGCAACCCCTGAAACTGTTTAGAAGATTAGGACCTGAAATGAATTTAATGCAAAATTAGAATATTTTTACTTTTCTAGATGCTATCTGTGAGTAAATTCAACATGTCCATACTAAACATTCACCACATTTCTCAAACAGTGCTAGATATTGAATATACAATGGTAAAAAGTACAAAATATTAATTAAAATGTAGAAGTATAAAAAAGGGAACTTAGCTTGGGGTGGTGAACACACAATTCCCTGAACAGATAATAGGTCATAGAATTATGCACCTGAAACCCGTATAATTTTGGCAACAAGCGTTACCCCAATAAATTTAATAAAAAAGAAAAAAAATGAAGTAACCAAGTAGAAATATGTTTGTGCCATAAAATTAGATTAATGTTAATAATTCACAAAAATACTGAATCATGGTAAATCATATTTTACATTAACTTGTACAGGGAAATAATTAACAACTAACTTAATGAATATAAGGTCATCTTTGCAAAAAATATATTGAATTAGATGTATTTTATAAAATGTAAGAATGTAATTTTTCTTTATTGGCAAATATACTATAATAGAAGAACACTAAGCTGCTATTACAAAGACAGAAACAAAGATATCATGAAAAATGGTATCTGGGAATGATTCAATAAGGTTTCTATTCTCTTATAATGGAAACAAATTCTAATTAATAGAGAAGTATTTTGATGAGGTTTTACATTTTTTTTGTTTCTGAAAACAATTGAGCAATGTAAGAAGTTATCACAGTAAGAAGTTAAGAAAAATATGTGTGAAATGGAGAACTTGACATTTAGATTCCACTTTCAATTTTATAAAGACTTATTTTCCTTAAGAAATTTGATTAAAGTAATTTGTTGGTTATTATATAAATGAATCCTGAACAAGACAATGCATTAATCCTTCTAGACTTTCTCAGTTACTTAAGTGTTTCTAGCAGTTATTTAAATAATTCATGCCATCCAGTATATTTCTTCTATTTCCTCTTCTAGTCCATTTCTTATTTTAGTCTATTAATATTTGAACGAAGAAGCAGATTTATTTGAGATCAATGACTAATTTAAATTCCATAAATTGCAAATATATTTTATTCAACAATGGTAAAACTACAGAATTAGTTACAGAAATCTACAAATGTGAGAACTATTCTGAGATAAATGAATTTTTTATGTATCTAAATGCCATTTGTCAGGGAGTCTGGTTCTGTATGAATACTTCATGTTGATCAATGCAACTTATACAGTGAAATTACCAAAAAGAAGAGCAGATATCCTGTAAAATGTACAAAGCAAAAATAGTTCCTATTAGATGCTCTGAAATTAAAAACAACAAAACAAACTTAGCTTTACACAATTACATTGAATAATAATATAGATTAAAGGATTTGCCAGGAATGTTGAGCTATTTGCTATAAATCTGTGTTATTTTTTTTCTGTTACAGACAAACAAAATATGTGTTGTATCTTAGATTTAAGGTAAAAGAAAAATTCCAAAATGGTCTTAAATGAAGAAGCATTTATTCCCAGGAAGACAGAGTACACCATCTGGAAGCTCTCCACACCTCACAGGTCAGGGACCTATATGGTAGCTTTGTCATGAAGGTATGGTTGATTATTAACTCAATTCCTAGCCCCTCTTTTCCCAGAAGAGGAGAGGGTGGTCCTGAGAGTTCAGAGCTTCTAGCCATGACTTAATCTTTCTGGTAATGAGTCCCCATCTAGGTTCCCACCAACAGATACCTCATTAAAATGACCAGTACCAATATCTCCTAAGATATCCCAAGTAATTTCAAAGAGCTTTGTCAGGAACTGAAGTCAAAATTTAAAGTTTAGAGCAAAAGATTCTCTTAGCCCCCCTTTTGCTCAGGAAATTACAAGGGTTTTAGGAGCTCTGTGTCGGAAAAAGGCGACAAAGATCAAATATACAAGGTGTTTCTGAAAAAGTCCACTGATTGTTAACATAACAAGAATGGTTTCAGTGACATCAGTGTAACCTGGCAGCCACGGAGAATGGACTGGAGTGCAAATTCACAAACAATGACAACCTCACTGTACCAGTCAAAGGGGGTAGTAGACACCCTTGAGGGAGCTTGTCTGCTGTGTGGATTATCAAAGTCTCTTTTAAAATATCAGCTTGAGGCAAGTTAGCTCAGGCAGAGCCAACTGACAGTCACAGGCGTGGCTTCATCAAGGATGCCCTTTATTGTGGCAAAATTTGAGCTGCTGTATTAGTGCAGAACTATGTAAGAAGGCAATAATTTTCTATATCATATGAGGTTAACAAATCAGCAAGAGAAAGCTATATATTATCACTAAAAATAAAGGTTGGGCAAGTGAAGGCAATAATACGTTTAAGTCATTTTCCAGAATAAAATGGGAAGATTAACCTTCTACTAGCTATGTGGACAGCTACTTCCCCCCAAATGGTAGATAAACCATAGCTGTTGCATCCAAAATGACACTGCAACATGTTAGTCTCTGATGTCATCTTGTTTCTGAGTGGACAATACTAAAGCATACTAAAATCTTTCATGTACAGAGAACAGAATTTATGATTACCAGGAAGACAGCATAATATATAACTAGAGAAAATGGAAGGGCAACTAAGAAGGGCACATTGTGATTGAAATTCTGGATTTCCAGCGTTTCAGTTTTGGAAATACTATTTCAAAGAAATTAGTACCAAGTGATAACTATGTTGCAGGAGAGGGAATCAACATTTTTTTCTCTACCTTCCTTGGTATTTTGGTAGGGGACCTTGCAAATCTAAAAGACAACAGACAGATTAACAAGCAAAAATGGAAACAAAATTATTTACTATGCATCACACGTATCCATGGAAGCATTTAAGAATGAGTAACTCAAAGGGATGGTTAAAACTTGGGCTTGCATAGCCTCTCAGCAAAAGAACAACACAGTTTTAGAGGAGGGACAAAAGAAAAGAAAAATACCAAATGGCAAAATAATGGCAAATTGGGGAGACAAACACATGGAGGAAACTAATGAAAGACAAAGGCTAGTTAGTAAGGTTTGTTACAAAAAACCATCTGGTGTTATCTCTGGATGATAGGGGCCTACAGTTCTCTCTGGTGGTTTATTTCTTTCATTCCTTATAGGAAGGGAAGGGGGACACCTTTACAAATGTATGTCCTGCTTTACACAAATAGGGGAAGGGCAGAGAGCTTTTCTTGTTTCTTTCCTTCCAATTGCAAAATATTCAATATACCAATGTGGTGTATATGTAGGTAGCATAGTCTGTTATTCTTCAGTACCCTACCATTCTCAAACAACCTAAATTGTCTCTTAGTCATTGGTGGAAGAAAGTTTTTAGTGCATTATAGATATCATACAGCAGATCATGTACTGCAGATTAGCGAATTTGTCCTTCATCTCTGGGGACACAGTAATCATTTTCAGCAAGATTTTTGGGATGAGATAGTCTAAAACTTTCTTAGTAGATGAATAAAGCATTCAACCACACACTTGTTAAGAGGGATGGTGCGTCTCTTGAATGAAAGAGAGTTTAAGTATTTATTCATACACTGAGAAAACCATGAAAAGGCTTTAGTAAACCCTTGAGAGCTAACTGTCCAATTACATTGTTGATTTTTTCAACTGAAAGCCAATAGAAAATAAATGTTGACTTAAAATGTATACCTATAGTAAATAAATATGAAGAGAGAGAGTCCAATAACATTAAAAAGTAACACCTGAAAGAACATAGAAGTGGATAATATTTAGATTGATAACAACCACAAAATTAGATCTGATAATTATATTTAGGGCTCCAAAATCCTGAACAAAATTAGAGCCTTGCAAATAAAATTTCTTAATTAGAAAAAAAGTCCTATAAAATTACGATCGAGCCCTGGTTAATAATGTAGCTCAGTGAATTGAGCACGGGCCTGTGAACCAGAGGGTCCCTGGTTCGATTTCCAGTGAGTGCACATGCCTGGGTCGTGGGCCCAGTTCCCAGTGTAGGGTGAGTGATAGGCAACCACACTTTGATATTTCTCTCCCTGTCTTTCTCCTTCTTTCCCCTCTCTCTAACAATAAAGAAATAAAATCTTTTTAAAAGGCCAAACTACACATTTAAAAAATAAGTTAAAATTGAAAACATTTTAAAAGTTATGATCAAATTCCTTTGTACTGAACACTTTCTCTTATTGTTTCAGAACATATTAAGGGAGTCTGGACAAAGATTTTTCTAGAGTGATTATTAAATTTTTAGGGTTTTTCACTGAGGATGGAAAATCTATATTGTTATAACTGTAATCCACAAGATTGAGAATTGTTTTGATAGCTCAGCTGAAATAAATTGAAGAAATCTAGAGTCTGGATGGTCAAATTAAAAAAAAGTATTTAGTATTAAATTAGACTCAGATTCTGAAAAGGGGGAAACGAGGAAAATCTTTGAAATGCTCTAACTTCATTGAGGAGCCTACTCCAGGTGTGATGAGTATTTCATTCTTGAACCAAGTCCTGGCACAAATATATGTAAAAGGATATTTTTAATAAGATTACAACCTGTCTTCGGACTTTGGTTACGAGGTATTGTAGCTCAGGATGCAGCTTGGGGAGGGAATTGCTCTGCTACCTGCTGGAGTGAAGGGCTTTTACCAGATCTTAAAAGACTTGGGGGTCACGGAAGGTCAGAACTGAAGTGCCGTTTCACGTGAGGCAGAATTCTCACATTGAATGGGAGTAGGATGCAGCCCCTGCGCCTGAAGTTCAGCCGCTCTCATGTTTAATTCAGTTACTGTGCCTGGGTGATTCAACAGGGACATGGACAGCAGATATCAAAATTAAATATCTTAATTTCAAAGCAAAAATAATTTTAGTATTTACATGAAGACTTATTCATGGTTTTACTCATGAAGAATACCATTTAACTGGGACTCTAAAGGCTACAGCTTGACTTTTTCAATTACCTAGGAACTGTGATCTCCCACTCTGAATGATACATTTAAAAAGTCAATGAATTTCCTTGAGTGTGATAGGCGCATACCAAAGAGGACTGAGGAATAAAGCTTTGCCTTTTAAATGTCATAAACTTACCTTATACACCATGAGTGAATTTGAGTACTTCTGTAAGCAGTTTACTAGCAATTCTAAAAGTAATCTACCACATGCTATAGAGTATGTTAGATTAAATCATTTTTCTTAAATTTTATGCAGCATGCTCCCAATATTATAAATGATGTGATATAACTTAGAACATTTCTAAGTCTACACATTAATTTGCAATAATGCATACAATATAACAATAAAACTTGGCTCAGCATATCACTACATCGCAAAAATGTATTATTACTTGTAATAAATCAATTATTCTACTCAAGTTTCTATACCAATTTTATTTTACTTATAGACCATATTCAGTGTCCTAAATAATTGTAATTTATATTTAGGTTTTACGTTGCTTATGTACTGAGTATCGAATTTATCACAAGACCAAGTGTCCCCTAAAAGCACCATATCAAGCTCTTTGTTAGATAACTGAGTGATATTCACCTTTCATTGCTCCAAAATCAACATTTTCAAAAATTAAGTGTCATAAAATTAAAGCATATTGGACATTGCAAGGGCCCCAGGTCAGCATGCACATATCTAAGATAAGGAAATAATTTCTTACACTATTGCCTTTCAAATTCCTAGTCTATCTTCTTACCTCATTGGGAGTTTCACAGTTCACATCAACTGAATTTGCATTGCCAATAATCTTATGATGTTATAGTACTTTTGTTTTTTATTAGCCATAAAAATCAGCTATAATATCTGAGTGAATATTTATATTTACGCAGAGTCCTTTCTGAGGAAAATGGAAGTAACATAATAGGGAGAAAAAAAATGAATGTTCAAAGATTTTAAAAAATGAAAAAAAGTATCAGAAAGAAAGATTCCTGACAGGTGGATAGAAGTACAAAGTAGGAGCCAGGGATTAACGGAAGGATTGTGCTCTGCACATCTAGAAATCAAGAAATCACTCAGTCTGCAGCAGAGAGTTACAGGAATTAATGTAAACCTTCTGGACATGGCAGTTTGGGTGGAGATTTGTCACAAGTCATTATAAAAAAGTAAGCTTAAACCTAAATCCACTTCCATATACAGAGACAGTTCACTAAATTTCATGATCTCAGGAAAAGACAGATTTATTGTCTGTAGAGTATGCATGGGAGAGTACTTAGGTTCAGGCACCGTCTGCCTTTCTGTAGGTGAAGGTATCATAGTGAAAACTAAAGAAGTATGTAACAGTGAATATTCCCAAAAAGGATTTCTCCTGTTCCACCAGGTACTGTGAGTGTTACCTGAATTGCTGGTGGCTTCTGCTTCCCCACACTCCTTGGGGACAATTGGAAGTTTCTTTCCTGACCAGCTCAAAGTAAAGACCTATAAATCCTTATAGTCCCCCAGTGTAATGTCTGGACTATGCCAAATCATAGCAAACCTAATATATGCCATGTACCATCTGTGAGCTTTGGATTCATGACCAACTTTTAAGTGTTTTACTCTTCCATATGAATGAACAGCCAAGGATTAGCAGACATTTTTGGAGTCTACAATGAAGATTTATGAGGGAAAATCATTAGCTAATTTAAGGCAAGAGGAGATATGTGAAGAGTGGATGAGTCAGGAAATAATTCTTTGTTTAGCATCTGAATGCAGTTACCAGAAGAATGTAATGATATTCTAAGACTTGTTATTTTAGATAGATTGTTCATCAAGAATTTGTAGTCAGATCCAAGTTGAGTTATTGTTCTCTATCTCAACCCAACTACTCAGCAGCAAGTTCTATTAGTTTATATACAATTAACATTAAATTATCTTAAATATGATTAATGACTGTTTCCCAGGTCATTATAGTTAAATTAAATCATACTCTCTGAATGATAGATTATGGCATAATATCTGTTTATGTTTATTATGGGTATAGGTCTTATACATACTCAGTAGTTTCAGTTACACCTCTTCATTTACTCCTTATTAATACAAAACCCATCATTCCCCTTCTATTTACCAGGCATTGTAAGAAGAGGTAGGATCTATGGGTTGATTTGTGTCTCTTAAAAACAAGTACTGATTACAGTCAAATTGTTCTTAATTTTAATGCCTCTGGTTACATTTTGCTTGTTTGTTGATTAGTAACTAGAGGGGAAGTGGGAAGGGATAATGGGGGAGAAAGGAGAAGGGTTTTTAGGAACAACTGTAAAAGACACGGACAAAACCAAGGTGGGGCTTGAATCAGAGGAGGGAGGTGAGGATGGCTGGAATGGGGGGGGGAGCTATGGTGAGCAAATGCAGATAACTGTACATGAACAACAATAAAGTAAGTTAAAATAAAAAACATATACTGGAATCCTCACTTCCGATACCTGTGAATGTGATCTTACTTGGAACAGGGTACCTTAAAGTCATCGTGGATTAAAGTGGGCATCTAAATCTGATGGCTGGTGTCCTAATGAGAAAGAAATTCAAAGATATAGATATATAAGAAGATTGTCACGTGTCCAGGGAAGCAGAGATTGGAATGGTGTGTCTGCAGGACAAGGGATGTCAAAGATTGCATGCAACCACCAGAAGATAGGGAGTCACCTCCCATAGAACCCTCGGAAGGAGCCTGGCTCTGTTAAAACCTTGATCTCACTTTTCTAGCTTCCAGAACTGTGGGTAAATGAATTTCTGTCATATTAAGCTACCCAGTTTGTGGTGCTTTATTGTGGCAGTGCCAGGAAACTAATATAATGGGCTTGAGTAAATCTGTTTTGCAGCAGTCCGTTTATCATGAATCCTAGCACAGCATGAATAATTGTGGGTGCGAGCCTTGCCAGAGTACAGATCTGTGTCTGAGAGAAATATTTTAGGCTCATTGTGTCTAAATTAGCTTTGTTGTCTTCTTTTTACTGCTTCCTTGTTCCCTAACCACATTTCATTTTTCTTTTTTTTTTCTTTTTCCTCAAGTTTGTGCATCAGAGTGGAGGATTCCAGAAATTTGGGTTTGGGGTTGGTATTTATTACATCATTTCTATTTACTTTTAAGAATATTTGTTTTCAATGATTTAAAGAGATCTTGAAAAGCAGTACAGCATTATCTTTACAGATTAAAGTACAGATTCTGGAATGATACTTCCAGGTGTATGTTATAGCCATGCTATTACTAGTTGAGAAATTCTAATGCTGCTAATCTGTTTTATCCCCAGTGAAATAAAGATAAGAATAGTAATTAATTCAACCTGGACTGGTGTGGCTCAGTGACTTGAGCACAGGCCTGAGAACCAAAGGGTCACTTGCTTGAGTCCCAGTCAGGGCACATGCCTGGCTTCCCAGCCAAGTCCCCAATAGGGGGTGCACCAGAAACAACCACACCTTGATGCTTCTCTCGCTCTCTTTCTCCCTCCCTTCCCCTCTCTCTAAAAATAAATAAATAAATACATACATAAATACATAAAATCTTAAAAAAGGAATAGTAAGTAATTCATTGAGCTGTAAGTTAAATGAGTTAATAATCCAGATGAAGAGTGTCAAACAGCTCAAGGATACAGGAGTTCTTAAACTTTAGCTGTTATTTTTTAAAGGGAAGAACTTTTATTTCCTTGCAATGTCTTTCTTTTATATTGAGTAACGTACAACTCTCTTTGCTACAGAAGTTATTAGCCTTTCATGGTGTAATAAATGATTTATAGAGAACTGTTTAAGAGTGAACCTTTTAAGGTTTTGTTTCAATGTGAGTTTTATGAGGTTTCCAGAGTTAGGATAGCATGTAAATGTATCCCATTTAGCATTTGGAACTAAATTTTTAAAAACCAATTTTATTTTCAAATACAGATCTTGATATAACCATTACAGTGATTCAATAAATCATGGATCCTTCCGAAAGTATTTAATGACCTGTGGTAAATTAAGCCATCAAGTGGAAGAGGTTCACTGCTTCAACAGTAAACTTAACCCAGCTCTCTACCTCACAAGATGTTGCATCATGTCATCAGAAGAACAAAATGAATGTAAAATATTTTAGAAGTTTATGTTGCTCACTCTGTGCTCATATGAAGAATGAAGAAATACATTTTCTTTTATGTTTTACCTATTTTTTACTTTTTTCACTGACACAATATTTCTAAAACATTAATGGTTATAAATTAAATATTAAATTTCTCCAATGGACTATCTCAGATATGACTGGGCAGCTTGATACCAATTACAAGTTTAAATTTATAAGATTGGATCTGTAATTTCTCCAAGGAAGAGAAATCTGAGTACATATATTAAGAGGAATTTTTAGAGGCAAGAATATTACAAGTGAATTAAATTTAATTTAGACAAATGGATTCAGTCTGACAGAAGTACTCTCAAGAAGAAAAGTAAGTTAAGCATTTTAAATAACAAAGAAGCTAGTATTAATAGCCTGAGTTATATTTCCTAATATTATTAAAAATTATTACTATCATTTGATCGTGAGAGAAATATTACATGTATTACTAATAGAAAAATAAATTTATAATTTTAATTGGAAAGATAATAAACTAAACAACATACATTTGTTTCCCAAAACCTTATTCCACAGTACATTTATAATTTGTAATTATATCAATCCTTCAATATAATCTTGAATACGTATTATGTGCCTGATAAAAATAATCTGGTATAATATGTTTACATGTGGTCTTACCATAAACATTTTAAAGTTTTTAATATATTAAAGATATATAATTTTTAAATGTAGAAATATAATAGGATCAATATGAAAATTCTATATTTTTGATATTTTTAAAGAATATTTAGTGGGATTGAAAAAATGTTCATAATGTTTTGATTGTTAAGGTTGTAAAAGCTGGCACTAGAACAGAATAAATAACAGATTCAGCTTTTTAAAAATGTATTATAACTGAAAACCAAAATAGGAATATAAAATGTTAAAATGAAAACACCAGTGGGAACCAAGCTTTTCGTGGTAATATAATGAGCATTTTTTGGTTTGTTTGGTTTTTTGTTTGCATGTTTTCCTTGTATTAGTTTTTTTCAAGTCAGCAGAAATGCCTTTTGTTGCACAAAAGGAGATAATGTAAATATCTCTGGCCTCTGAATTGTTAATTTCAATGAACAAGCATGGTGTTGTTTTTTTTAGGTGAGTAGTTTGGAATAAGGGGCACACAGATAACTCTTGTATGTGGAGAAATCAGCCTGATGCCATGACAGAAGTTCAGAAACTGTCTCAGAAACAGTTTCAGAAACAGTTTCAGAAACAGTTTCTGTCAGGAGACAGTGTGATTGACGCCAGTTCCCATGTGTTCAGATACGGGTGTTTTACCATCTCTTCTGCCGAGGCGCTGTCTAGATCCTGCCTGGCCTTTTGACTCCACATTTGTCACAGCTGCAGGAACTGCACTAAGCAGAAACAACACGGTGGCCCTTCAAAGCCACTGGTAACACACTGGTTTGTGAAGAGATGTTAACTTTGAAGATATAGTGAAAAACTGGCATGTATTTATTTGGGGCTGATACAAACCCTTGCGAAATAGGAGCCCATTCTGGAAGAACTTATAATGCTCATTTATCGTGTGTCACTCACTGAACTATAATGCCACAGCTGTCACCCCCTTTTTTTCTTATTGGTATTCTATTACAGTTGTCCCAAGTTTTTCCCCCTTGCCCTCCTCCCGCACTATTTGTCATATGTGAAACAGTCCCCAAATTGTGGACCCTTAGGCACTACTTCCCTTCCCCCTTGATTTTGTCTATACTTGAAAGCAATTTTTGTTTGCAAAGGACAAAAACATGCAATTCAAGTAAAATTAAACTATATGGGGGCTTCACTGGCCATACCATGAAACTCCAAAAAAAGCAGAGAATTTGGTCTTTGTGACAACTATAGATATAAAAAATCCTTGAATACTACCTTATCTCTCTCTATTTGCTTTATTCTTTTTCATTTTTTGAGCTCTTTTTTAAAATTTATTTAATTATTTTTCAAGTACAGTATTCTGTTTATTACTCCCATCCCTTCCTACCCGCCGTGTTCCCCCCTCCCTCCCATTTCCACCCTTCTCAGTTGATCTTTTTCATTTTTTAATTCAATTCTTTCTTTCTCTGGCTGTAACAAAGCATTTGAGATTATGACCACAGAACAAACAAAATTAGAATGATCTACCTTTAAAAGTTAAACACTTCCTCCTTGAATATAAAGATGAAGCCAACCTGCTGCTAGACTGGGTCATCCTGATTCATATTTAAACTTAAGGGTCACCAACTTTATGCAATTTCTCCCTCTAGTGCCAATCAGGGAAGTAGACATAACCCACCATCTGGTGGAGGTGAGGCAAATGAGTTCAGCAGGAAGCAATGAATGTTTATACAAGGGTAGGAAAACTTGAAGGCTTACTTAGAAACAGGGAAGAAAATAGGTAAATGCACAAGTGGATGCTGGGATGGGACATATTAGGGACCACATATGTCATCACAGGGCATGCCTTGATTTCGGCCTTGTGTAGCCCTATTTTACTCTTTGAAGATAAGCCAGAGCCCAGAAAGAAAGAGACATTTTCTCATTTTAAAAATAGGCAATTAACATTTTAGTGAGCCTTTCAGTTATAAAACTTTTTGAATATCAAATTCAGTCAAGGGACCATAATTTTTTTACTCAATAGTTTTAAAAAGGAGGCTTGCAAATTACTTATATTTGAGTAACCATTACAAGTTTTTAAATCATATGTTATTACAATTGTCCCATTCTTTTTTCTTCCCATTGCCCCCTCCACCCAGTATCTCCATTCCCCCCCCAGAATATCCTCCCCTTTAGTTCATGCCCATGGGTCATATATATAAGTTCTGTGGTTTCTCCATTTCCTGTACTATTCTTAACCTCCCCCTATCTACTTTCCACCTACCAAATATGCTTCTTATTCTTTGTACTTTTTACCCTATTCTTCCCCCCCCCCCACTGATAACCCTCCATGTGATCTCCATTTCTGTGATTCTGTTATTGTTCTAGCTGTTTGCTTAGGCTTTTTGTTTGTTTGTTTGTTTTTAGGTTCAGTTATTGATAGTTGTGAATTTGTTGTCATTTTACTCATAGTTTTTATATTCTTTTTCTTAGATAAGTTTCTTTAACATTTCAAATAATAAGGGCTTGGTGATGAGAAACTCCTTTAACTTGACCTTATCTGGGAAGCACATTATCTGCCCTTCCAATATAAATTATAGTTTTGCTGGATAGAGTAATCTTGGATGTAGGTCCTTGCCTTTCATGACTTTGAATACTTCTTTTGAGCCCTTTCTTGCCTATAAGGTTTCTTTTGAGAAATCATCTGATAGTTCTGGGGGAACTCCTTTGTAGGTAACTTTCTGCTTTTCTCTTACTGCTTTTAAGATTCTCTCGTTATCTTTAATCTTTGGTAATTTAATTATGATGTGTCTTTTTGTGTTCCTTTTTGGGTCCAACTTGTTTGGGATTCTCTGAGCTTCCTGGACTTGTATGTCTATTTCCTTCACCAGATTGGGGAAGTTTTTCTTCATTATTTTTCCAAATAAAAGTTTTCAATTTCTTGCTCTTCCTTTTCTCTGTCTGGCACTCCTATGAATCAGATATTGGAATGTTTAAAGTTGTCCCAGAGGTTCCTAAACTTCTCCTCACTTTTTTGATTTATTTCTTCTTTCTGTTCTGGTTGAATGTTTACTTCTTTTTTGTTCCAAATTGTAATTTGAGCCCCTATCTACTTCCCTTTACTATTGGTTACCCATATGTTTTTATTTTTATTTTTTTCATTTTGTATATCCTTCACTTCTTGCTTTATTTTGTGTCCATACTCAATCATATTTGTGACCATCCTGATTACCAGTATTTTAAACTCTGAAAATGATAGGTTGGCTATCTCCTTGTTGTTTAGTTTCTTTTCTGGTATTTTGATCTGTGTTTCATTTGGGCCATGTGATTTGTCTCTCACACCTATTACATTGTAAGGGTTGGAGCCTTAGTTTTTCACAAGGACAGGAGAACCCATTTATCTGGAGGAGGGGTCAGAGAAGGAACAATGCCATTTTCACAACTCTCATCCCACTTTCAATAGACTGGCAGTTTCTCCCACCACCACAACTCTCACAGATTATTATAGCCAGAGGTCTTGTGGCTTTATTTCTCTGCCCTGGAAGCCTGGGTTGCATAGTCTGTCTCTCTCCCCACAGCAGCTGCCTTGCCATGCACCTTCTCTGCCCCCACTGCCTGTCTCTGCCCCATTACCATTTTGATGAATGTTTCTTTTATAACTCTGGTTGTCAGACTTCAATACAGTTCTATTTTCTAGCAGTTTTGTTTGTGTTTTTTTGTGTGTGTTTTTAAATTTGCTGTTTCCTTACATTGATTGCATGAGAAGGTGAAGCATATCTACCTATGCCTCCATTTTGGCTGGAATCTACGTATTTCAATATGCATTTATTGAGATCCTCGAGATAATCAGAGTCAGTTTTGAAGCCTCAATCCTTCTTCTACTGTGGTATAAATGGTCAAGATTTTAAATCTCATCTTCTTTATACAAACTAGGAGCCTAATATCAACCTTACTCATGTAAGTGATTTTTGAAATCATGTATATTAGGCATCTGAAAAATGGGAAGATCTTCACCCATCCCGATTTACCTCCTTGCCTCACATACTTTCTTAAAAAATTATGTTACAAAATGAGTTTAAGAAAAAATTACAAAGAAAAAAACAGAAAGATCAAAATTAGGAAAATATTTGCTTTTAAATGCATATTTAAAATGCTAAAATTTAAAGTATGATTTTGTTAAAGAGAGGTGCCTATTAATAGATGATTATGAAAAAACCAGGTAACATTATTTGTAAAGCATCTATAAAGAAATACAGCCTAACTATAATAAACAACATAGGAATTGGCATGAACAGTGCAACCCAGAACTGAAAAGGTAGAAAAGATCAAAATAGAACCAAACAAAAAAGAATGAAATTATGTTGTTTTATTTGACAGTTTCAGATAGTTTTTCTTAAGTGTTGTCATCTATGAATCAATTTTTGGTCTGAATTTATCTCATAGCCATGATTCCATATTTCTAGTTTAATAAAACCAACCATGTTTGATTTCAACCACTCGGCAGATTTTAAGAAAAGCTTTGCAGAGCAAAACAGCATCACAAGCAGGATGGCAACCACAATATTTGTTAAATGAGGTTCAGGGGGGCCATTTAATACATCTGTTATTTCAACAAAACTGCATTTTTGTCTTGAAAGTGCTTCATGAGACTCCAGTGAATGAGGAGCATTTGTGATTCATTTTAGTATCAGAATATTCCAGAATAATTGGCTTTTCGTAGAGAGCTGCCATTGTGAGCCAAGTTTTAAAATATATTATTTCTATGAATTTTGTGGCCATAGAGGGATACTTTGAAAGAATATTATTTTGGCATGTGCTGCTCCTAAAATGTGATTTTATAGTTATTAGCCAGGAAAAAGATCCCTTTAGAATATAACATAGATAACAGCACAACCCTAGACAGAGAGTTTTCTTGTATATTCCTGTACACTACAGAACTATTAAACTATGGTATTTACGTAAGTGACATTTTCAGAAGTGACATAATTAAGCATTTTAAATGATTAATCTAAAATTAATTAAATATTATCATGGCTAAAAAATAACTTATAAGAAAATTCTATGACAAAAGTCATGATGATCACATTGATGTGCCAAAAAATAATTAAATGTTTTTTATATTGGTATAAAACCATGCAAGGGAAAACAGAGGTCTTAGTTAATTTAGAACAAATTAGCAATGTCTATCTCCAATTAGGCAATTACACTGGTGATAGGATTAGGTAAGTGAGTATTGTGTACTGATTTATTTTAAAAAACACACAGTAGATATTTTTAAAGAATAGAATATGATTATATAAAATTAATCAGTACACAAATTTTTCTTTAAAAAAACACTGTTTGTGTTATTTGTTTTTGCTGATGATGTTTGATTGTCTTAAGCTCATTATATAACTAGCACAAGAGTTAGAACTGGATTTCGTTTTCATAATTTCAAACTAAATAACAAACATATTAGCCCTGGCTGGTGTGGCTCAGTGCATTGAGTGCCATCCTGCTAACAAAGGGTTGCTAATCCAATTCTCAGTCTATGGTGAGTGCCTGGGTTATGGGCCAGGTCCCCAGCAGGGGGTGCTCAAGGGGCAACCACACATTGATGTTCCCTCATTCTATCCTATAAAATGAAGCTTTCACTATACAATAATATTCCAGATCAAGAGAAGATCTGAGGGTGAGATTTGATTCTAAAAATGTACTATTTGAAATACCTTCTTGAAACTCAGAACAGTGCCTGAGTTGTGTATTCAATACAGCATCATTGAAATACAGCAATATGCAATAACCAGCATTATTTCAACACAGTGCAATACAAAGACGATATATTATAGAATTATACATTTGAAACCTATGTAATTTTTTAACCCGTATACAAACCTATAATAACCATATATATCAACCTCAATAAATTTAATTAGAAAANGAGAGTCAAGGATGGTGGGCAGCACAGGGCCCTGAGCCCACCACGTCACCAGTGTTTTACAAACTTCTCATCTTCATCTGTTTAGGAAATTCTACTATAAAATGCCTTGTCTAAAGAATGAGAGAGATGAAGTTTTCAATATAATAGATACCTGAATAAGGCATTGTATTTGATATAAAATTTTAAAGGGGAAGTTAAGATTTCCAATACACTGAGGTAAATGCCCTAATAAATGAGAAATAGAGAGATATATAAAAATATGAGAAGAAGAATGCGAAAGGGAATAAGATAATGCAAATATTGTGCAGTACAACACTAACGTGCAAAACATATTGATGTATGAAGCTTGGAAAATGTTTGTGAGCTTGGAACTTTGAAGACAATTATTTTGAATTTATAGTTTGGGCTTTAATAGTGATAGTGTCAAAATAAAACTTTAAACCATTCTTTCTGCCTGGTGAGTATAAAAATATACCAGTTCTTCAATAAATTTATGACAGTGCAGCGTTTCTGATGTATCTTCCTATTTAATGTTTCCTTGGATGCCATGTTATTTTGAAAACTCTGCACCGAAGGCCCATAAATTGATAAAAATGTCAAATGGTTTTCTGAACAAACATTTTAAAAAAGAAAATGTCTATTTTGGATGTCGTCATTTGCTTTTTTAAACTTATATTGTTATTCTGCTTAAATAGGTAAATTATCTTAATTCTCCAGAGTACCTATTGATTTCAAATAATAATTTGATTTCCATTCATGTTTGTTTCTGAGAAGTATTTTTATCACATCATTCTTTATTGTTATTATATTACAGTTGTCCCAATTTTCTCCCTTTGCCCTCCTCTGCCCATCCCACCCCTCTGCTCCCACAGTCAGTTCCCACACTGTTTTTCTTGGCTGTGGATCATTCACACTTGTTCTTTGTCTAGTCCCTTCCCCTTCTTTCCACTATTATCTCCCTTCCTCTCCCCTCTGGTCACCTTCAGTCTGCTCCATGTTTTCATGCCTGAGGTTCTATTTTGTTCATTAGTTTATTTTGGTCATTCTATTCCTCTTACAGGTGTGAGCATATGGTATTTGTCTTCCACTGACCAGCTTATTTCACTTAGCATAGTATTAGTTTATTACTTGTTATCAACAACTGAAATTGTTCTAATCAATGTATTTTATGAAAAAAATAAAGGAGTTAAGACATTTTTAAATGAACTTTTATTGAATATTTGTGAACTAAAAAGAGAAATGTTAATTTGTTGAATATATATGCATTTAGGTTCTCATCATCTGATCAACTTACCTTAAAATGTTTTGATGAAAATGAAATATATTTAAAGCAGAAAACAAAACTGAAATACCATTTTTTATTGACTTAACTTTATCTTGTCACGTATGACACTTTCTCCAAGACCTTTGGGAAGATTTCTGCTGGAGTCCTAAAAACAGGAGTTAACTTTCCAAAAGCAACGTGCATTTTAAAAGCTTTTTGACCTACACCTATTCATAATATATGGTAGCAGATGCTATGTTATCAACACCATTGCTAGGAATTATTTCTTCTATTTGACTATGTTATTATCTTCTGAATAGAAGATAAGTACAATACTCAAGGGTATATTGTGAATTCTTTTTGTTGCATATTCATTTGAAAATAATGTTAACAAATATATTTAGGACATGAGATCTTAACTGATATGTATGGGCTAGGAAAAGTCAAACATAACTTACAAAAAGTAATATTTCATTAATATGAATGATAAAGTTGATATAGGATTATTTTATGAAAAGCAGGTATCAATGTCAATAGTAAGATAAAGTTTCCTCACAAGATTACCTATTTCTTTCCTGATATACCTACTACACTTATATCTATTAGATAAAAAGAAAATTAAAGCCTAAAATCAATGTACAATGGAGGAAAATGCAAGGAAAGGGATTTGGATGTTCCATGAAAACATTTTTTAAATAATTAAAGGTTTAAATATTTATAAATGTTATGCTTTAGAAGTACTGAAGTTTACCTGAGCAAGAGAAGTCTGGAGATTGATAGTAATTAAAAGACTATTGCAGTAATGTGGAGGGATTTCATGAAACATTAATTGATTGGTAGAAGTAGAAAAAGAGATAGATTCCACTTTATTTAAAAAAATGCATACAACTCAATGATTAGTTAGATAAGGAAAGTGAGAGAAAAGGAAACTGGGATGTCTTAGAGGCTTAAACATATATAACTAGGAAAAGGAAGCTTTCACTATACAATAATATTCCAGATCAAGAGAAGATCTGAGGGTGAGATTTGATTCTAAAAATGTACTATTTGAAATACCTTCTTGAAACTCAGAACAATGCCCGAGTTGTGTATTCAGTTCTTACCACTGAAAAATATGCTGGGTGTTAAGAACTTTTAAGCCTTTTTAATGGTATGTAGATGGCAACTAAAACAAATATATGCATATTGAATTTTACAGGCTGAATATATAATATGAGAGTGCAGAATTCTGATAATCCTAATATTAATGTTAAAGAGGAGAAGAAAACAACTTGTGAAAGATGAGACTAAAGCTGAGTCTGAAAAGAAAGTTTAACAATAAGTGACTAAATATTTAAAAAAGATTAAATATTTTTATTTTGTTAGGCAACTTTGAACTCAGTGCTATCCCAAAGAGCTTTAAAAAAATTAACTTCAGCCCTGGTTGGTGTAGCATAGTGGATTGAGCACCAGACTATAAACCAAAGAGTGGCTGATTTGATTCCCAGTCAGGGCACATGCCTGGGTTGGGGGCTGCTGGGTCCTTAGTAGGAGGTATGTGAGAGGCAACCACACATTGATATTTCTCTTCCTCTCTTTCTCTCTCCCTTCCCCTCTCTAAAAATACATAAATAAATAAATATAAATCTTTTTTTTCAGGTCTATAAATCAGGTCTACCATAGTTGGGACCCTTCTTTCCTGACTACCTGCCTATGCTGGCCATTACCAGTTCCAGCAGAGACAAGGAAGCAGCAGCCTTACAGAAGCAGTTTCATTAAATTACACAAGTGGAGAGGTTGTGGGGAAAAGGGGGCCCTAGTTCACTGTTGGTGGGATTGCAGACTGGTACAACCACTATGGAAAACAGTATGGAATTTTCTAAGAAAACTAAAAATGAACATGCCTTTTGATCCAGCAATTCCTCTGTTAGGAGTATATCCTAAGAACCCTGAAACACCAATCCAAAAGAACCTATGCACCCCGATGTTCATAGCAGCACAATTTACGATAGCCAAGAGTTGGAAGCAACCTAGATGCCCATCGGTCAATGACTGGATCAAAAAACTTTGGTACATTTACACAATGGAATTCTATGCTGCAGAAAGAAAGAAGGAACTCCTACCCTTTGCAACATCATGGATGGAACTGGAAAGCATTGTGCTGAGCGAAATAAGCCAGGTGGTGAAAGACAAATACCATATGCTATCACCGTTAACAGGAATCTAAACAACAAAACAAACAAGCAAGCAAAATATGATCAAAGACTGAAATACGGAATGTGCTGACAGTGACCAGAGGGGAGAGAATCACAGAGGAAAAAGGGATGGACTCACATGAACAAGTATAAAGGACACATGGACAATAACTAAGGTGGAGGGCAGAAATGGGAGGGAGGTGGGGAGCACTGTGGGGGGCAGGGCTGGGAATATAAGACAGAAAACTATACTTGAACAAGAATTAAATAAAAAAATAAAAATAAAATAAATAAATTACACAACTGAATGAATTCCCTGAAAGCACACACATAAGCTCACATATACACCTTCAAACACACAAAAATATATATTACCTTTTCTACTTCCTTGGTTTAACCTTGACTTATAGATGAAATAAAGGAAAAAGGTACAAATAACTTTTTTGATAACTTTTTTTAAAGAAGGGGAGTAGACATGATATCCAGGGATTATAATAAATAGGAAGTTACTGAGCCTGCTTCTATGTTTCTGTTTCCAGAAGAGAAGGAAAATTGGTGAAACATAAGAAAAGAATGTAATTTCAGAAGCAAAGCTTTGATGAGGTAAAAAGAGATGGGATCAATAGAACAATTGGAAAGCCAGGCTTTAACAGGTTGTGGGACAATCATCAATACTAACTCATCCATGGTAAAAAAAAAAAGAAAGAAAGAAAGGCAGGGACTAAGTGCAGATTCAGATGTGTTATACCATCTACTACTTCCAATAGGTGGTTACACATCTATTACCTCACAAAACTACCTGTTTCCCCTGTAGTGAGAACACTTAATATTTATAATCCAGTATTATTAATTACAGCATTAATTATTAATGCTGTTCATTAGATTTCCACAACATATTCAACATATAAGTAAATATTTATAATCTTTAATCACCCCTGCCCGTTTTCCCCAACCCCTGCCAACCACTGTTATACTATCTGCTTCTGTGAGTTCAGCTTCTTTTAGAATCCATGTATGAGTAAGATAATACTGCATCTGTGTCTCTCAACATGGCATATTTTATTTAGCATAATGACTTCTGAATCTATGTATGTTGTCTCGAATGACAGGATTTCCTTCTTTCTCATCACTGAATAGTGTCCCATTATATATATGGCTGGATTTTTTTCCGGACAGAACTTATACATTTATATATTTAGGTCTGTCCAGAAAAAAAGTCTAGCCATTGTTAATATAATGAGATTGACTTGCATGGCATCTATGTAACCTGTCATCTATATGGCAGCCATATATGAACAATGCCGACATCACTGTACTAGTCACTGGGGTTGGTAGACATCGCTGAGTGAGCATGTGTACTGTTCACATTCAAAATGTGAAAGTAGAGCAAGGAATCTGCATCGAACCTTGCATTAAGCTCGAATTTTCTTCCATGGAAACTATTCAGCTGATTCAGAAGGCTGCAACTACAGGCATCCGGTGATTGGCCCCTGCATCATGACAACGCACCTGCTCGTACATCACGTTTTGTGCAGAATTTTTTGGCAAAACATCATATCACCTCAGTGATTCAGCCCCACTACAGTTGGTATTTGGCACCCTGTAACTTCTAGATTTTCCCCAAACTAAAATCTCCTTTGAAAGGAAAGATTTCAGAATATTGGTGAGATTAAGGAAAATATGATGGGGTAGCTGAAGGCAATTGGGAGAACTGTGTGAGGTCCCAAGATTCCTATTTTGAAGGTGACTGAAGCATCATTGTCCTATGTACAATGTTTCTTGTATCTTGTGTCTTCTAAAATAAACATCTCTATTTTTCATAGTATGTGGTGGGATACTTTCTGGATAGGACTTGTATATCTCATATTCTTGTTCTCTATTGTTTTTCAAGTATAGTTGTCTCCATTTTCCCTCCTCCACTTCCCATCTTCACCCCACCCATATCAGCCTCCTACCCTCAATCCGACTCCCTTTGGCTTTGTCCGTGTGTCCTTTATACATGTTCCTAGATGACCTTCCTTCTATTTTTCCTACTATCTCTCTACCCTCTCCCCTCTGGTTACCATTTGTTATTTCAATGTCTCTGTTTATATTTTGTTTGCTTATTGTTTTGTTCATCAGGTTTTGCTTGCAGGTGAGATCATATGGTATTTGTCTTTCTCCAGCTGGCTTATTTCACTTAGCATAACGCTCTCCGGATCCACCCATGCTGTTGCAAAGGGTAGGAGCTCCTTCTTTCTTTCTTCTGTGTAGTATTCTATTGTGTAAATGCACCATAGTTTTTGTATCCATTCATTTACAGATGGGCATTTTGGGTGCTTCCAACAGTCCTTAAATGTTGGCATCCATTGTCTCCAGCCATGCCCTCATCCTCCTGTCTTCTGGATCTGCCTTCTGAGTGGTTGGTGAGGTTTGTGACTGATGCTTAGAGCCAAGGAGTCTGAAGGTGTGCACTTGTGTGTGCAAGGCCTTGCTGAAACCTGGCCCATTGTGTGATGTACTGGCACAGCCCATCCCTGTGATAGGTTCCCCTCCTCCAAGTAGTTGCACATTGACTTGCATCTGTACTCATGCCTTTTCAACTTCAGAGCAAGCCTAGGCTAGGTCTGTCAGAAATGCCCTTTGACAATCAAGGTTGTTAAAGTGTGCTTTGTCATGTTCTGTGAAGAGGGGGAAGTGCAGATTTCAGAAAGCCAGCCCTTTTCATTTGAAAATGTGAGAGGGATCTAAGACAAACAGATCACCCAGGACAGCGATGACTCAGTGCTGATGGCTGACCCCATCGGTCCTTATCCATGTTCTCCACCTGAAATACCAGCGCATATTTGGCTAGAGTGATCTTCCAGACACATCCTGCTGTTCACTGTTTCTCCACCCAGGTTGGGGAGCCTCCAAGATATTAGCAGTGTCCCCAGGTCCCTGTCTTCAACAAGCTGCAAGCCTCCAAGTGGAAATTTCTATAAAGGCTCTGTGTGGATGATCTTCTTCCACTGATTAAAGGGAATACTGTACTGAAAGCGTTTGACTTCAGGCCTCCCATAGTAAAAAGAGTTTGGGGTTTGGGGTTTGTTCTTGAGAAGGTTATTTTTGTTTCTTTTTATTTTTATTTTGGCTTTTCCCCTCTTGGCTGTCTCATGTAGATCAGATACTTGAAAGGACAGGCAAAGTGTAATGTGCAGCTTGGTTAAGCATTATTTTGGGTTTTGCCTTGGGTGGGAATGGAATCATGGTTTTGCCAGACCACGGGGAATCAGGGTGGCAGCTAACTCCTTGCTTTTTCCCTCTGTTTCCGTATCTATTGTTTCTTCTTTCAAATATGTGCTTGTACTAACTTTTTCCATATAAAATAATTCTCTTTATTTAAATAAAGCAGTAAAAAAACAGGGAAAGATATACTTACCATTAGTTTTTGTTGCTTTAATACTCCTCTGATGATTTTTCATAAAATGATTTCAAATTATATTAACTTTTATGTCAACTTGTTTTTCCCTGGAAGATACTATGTGATGTGAGCTAGTTTATATTCTTTGAAAAATAAAGAAGTCTCATCAGGTTTATGACATCTAATAGCTGGTTAATAGTGCTCATCTGATAAGATCTCATTTTTTATCTTTTTTAATCCCTCAGATGTATAATTTCTTTATTTTCGCGGTGACTTTAATAGAGTTTCAAAGAGGAGAATAAACTTACAAACTTTTGCTCAAATCATCAGTAGGAGCCATTCAGGAACTTTAGTATTTAATTAAGGAATGAATTTCATGTTGTGTATTCTTATGTTAAAAATGAAGTATAAAATCTTACATGGGAATGATTCTGTGATCATTTGTTCCACATAAATCAAGGCAATATGTTAAAGAACAGAGTCACATTAAATTAATATTTTAATTTATAATATTATTTTTGTCAGTCTTGAAAATAACTAGTCTACCTTCACTCTATGCTTATAGCAAGAATTATTTACATTAATCAAATTTACAACAATGTACACCTAAGAGGAAATACAGACCATTGACATGCATATTAAAATAGGTTTGAATTTTAAATATGCTCCTGCCATTTTTGATAGCTAAAATAAAAGACATCTTAGGCACCGTTAGTCTTATTATTGACTTTTTTATATTAACTACAGTGTAATATTAAAATTGTCAACCAATGTAGTCAAACAAATAAAAAATGTTTTTAAAGGTATTTAGATATGACTGGAATCTAAACAAATGTCCAAAGCTAAACAAAATGCTTTTCTTAGCACACAAAAATTTCTTCTATGATCATAACCAATGTCCTATGATGATTTATTATACATTTTTGACTTTTCAAAGAACTTTTTGCAGGCCTGCCTTTTGGATTAATTCTTCATGCTTGTACATTTTCTAATACTTTTTTCTAATACCAAAATACATGTGCTCCATGACATATTGTTTTATTGACCCATATTTTGTAAAGTGACTTTTATATCATCTAAAAATAATGAATGCATTTTTATTTCACTTTTCCAGGCTTACATTTGCTATTCATAATTCAAATAAGCTCCTTAGGGAAAACATTCCTATCTCTCCCAGTACCGGGGAAATTGTTTTTTTTCAAGTCCTTTCTTATACCCACTTAAGTTCATGAGCAATAATAAATGTTTATTGTTTTAAGTTACTGAGTTTTAGAGTGTTTTGTTATGCAATGATAGGTAATTAATAGAGAATCTTATTTAGTAAATGTATGTAGAATGTCTAAATAATCAATCAATTTTATTTCAGTTGATTTAGAGAAGTTTTACCAGAGTATTATTAGAAAATATCTGTATTAATCCAACATATAACAATGGCATGAAAGAACTTACAAAATATCAAGATAGCTTATTAATATAAGCTTTAAATACATTATTTGTGTAAAACAAATATGAAGTATATTCGACCTTTAATATAGATTACAAAATATGCAAATATAATAAGTGAACTTTAATAAAATGAATGATATGTGTACTTATGTGTGTAGATAAATTACTTACCTGAAAAGCTAATAAAATATTTTTCTACTATGTATAATTATTTATGAAGGAAAGATGAATGTCTTATCACAACTCATAAAAATGTTGTTACAATTAGTTAAATATATATATATATATACCAATTAGGAAACAGAAGGCAATTTAATGGTAAAATAATTAGAGAAGAATTTACTTAAAAATGTATAATTTGTAAGAAGGTGAAAAGAGAGCACTAAGGATAGTTAGGTAACCTCAAAACTTAGTAGCAGCTACGCTGTCTCCATTGTTAAGCCTTGTTGCACAGAGAAGGGGAAAACTTATCAGTATCTGGATGTAGGGAGAAAGTTATGTACAATACAGTGCTGTGGTGAGGAGGTGATCTGCTATCAAGCAACAGTGTCAACCTCAGATCTTCAAAGACAGAAAACAAGAGGGTTAAATACAATGATCTCACATTCCTTTAATCACAAAAGGCTACATACTGAAAACTGATCATCAAGCCATACCTTAGAAACATGTACATGTAACCCACAGAGATTAGTTTCCAAGGGCTAGACTACTTTGTGGACTGGCAGAGAGCAGATCTGGTGAAGCAAACAAGGTGCAGGCAAAAACAAATATTTCTGTTGGTGGCAAGGTTGTGAATCACCATAAAAGGAAAGATGGTATATTGCTATTTTACTTATCAACATTTCATCAGTCAAAATTCCATTAATATCAAGTGTGAAATAAAATATCACCAATAAAAAAAGAAAGACAATTCCTATAAGAAAATTATGAGGAGTAGAATCCTCTTTAATCAGCTATACAATTCAAATCTATTAGTTTGGTTATAAAATACTAACTTGTGTTCATTCATATCCAATGCTTAGGTTTAAAATGAGTTTTTAATATTGAAGCTTAATATTCCTCCAATGATAAGCACAAATTTCATTAAACATAAGCCATCAATAATTTCAAGTGCATGATACTTTCATATTTAATTTAATCCAAATGGATAATAAATTTACCAGATAAAATGTTTAATTTGATTATATTACCTATTCTCAGTTTTTATTTTTTATAAAAGTTTATATGTATTAAAGACTCTGAAAGTGCCAGAGAGTAAATTTTATTTTAATACTAATTTTTTTAAGTTTAATGTGAGAATCTTGTCTTTTTTATTTTTAAAAATTTTGGATACATTCTATTGTTGTGGCTTCAAGTTCACTGATAGTTCATCTTGAAATGTCTAATTAGCTGTTAAAATTAACCATTTATTTTTTATTTAAGATATCTTGTATTTAGTCCTGGCTGGCTTAGCTCAGTGGATTGAGCGTGGGCCTGTGAAGCAAAGGATCGAGGTTTGATTCCCAGTCAGGGCACATGCCTGGGTTGCGGGCCAGTTCCCAGTGGGGGACACATAAGAGGCAACCACACATTGATATTTCTCTCCCTCTCTCCTTCCCTTTCCCTCTCTCTGAAAACAAATAAATGAAATATTTTTTTAAAAGATATCTTGTATTTAATTTTTATAGAAGTTATGTAGGGTCTTATTTATATTTTTACATCTCTTATCATGATCATGTATTCTCTATTTGTTAAATTCAAGGAGTATAGTTATTGCAGCTGTTTTAATATCCTTGTCTGGTAATTCTATGATCCTTTTCATGTCAGTTGGTTTCTACTGATTAAATTTTCTCCTGATTGTAAGTTGCATTTTTATGGCTTCTTTTTTCTTCGCATTGGGAAATTCTTTTTTTTATTATTTTTTTTATTTTTAAAGATTTATTTATTTATTTATCTTTAGAGGGGAAGGAGAGAGGGAGAGAAACATCAATGTATGGTTGCCTTTTGTGCATCCCCTGCTGGGAGTTGGCCTGCAGGGAACCCGCCTACAACCCAGGCATGTGCCCTGACTGGGAATCGAACCGCGATTCCTCTGGTTCGCAGGCCAGCACATTGGGAAATTCTTAAAATAAGAGACCAAACATTTTGAATTTTATTGTTTTTAGGAGACAAAAATTTTATTTTGCTTTTATATTTTTACTCTCTTTTCTAATTAAATTTATTGAGGTTGATATATATGGTTATTATAGGTTTGTATACAGGTTAATAAAATTACATAGGTTTCAAATGTATAATTCTATAATATATCGTCTTTGTATTGCACTGTGTTGAAATAATGCTGGTTATTATTGTTCTGAGAAAACACACTTAGAATTATTTAGAATCAATGTAATCTTTTGAAGCTTACTTTTAAACACAGTTAGAACATGCCCAGAGCTAGTGCATGTTTGGCCCCGCTTCTTTTTCTTAAGATTTTATTTATCTTATTTTTAGAAAGAGGGGAGGGAGAGAAACATCAATGCGTGGTTGCCTCTTGCATTCCTCCCTACTAGGGACCCAGCCCACAACACAGACCTGTGCCCTGCCTGGCAATCAAAACAGCAACTCTTTGGTTCACAGGCCATACTCAATTCACAGAGCCACACCAGCCAAGGGTGGTCCCACTCCCGAGGCAATACCATTCTCTAACTGTGATGCTCAACTATTCCATGGCCTATCTACTCTTTAGTCATTCAGTCAATGACAGAGCTTCCTGTTGGTTTCTGTTCTTTCAGGGAATACCATTCTGTGTTGATTACTATCAGGTAAGTGAAAAACATTGTTTTACATGTTTTACATTGTTTTACATGTTCTCATTTTAATGTGGTGTGGGTTATATACAGTTCTATTACAACAAGAGTTCTGGTAAGATTTTTAAATTATTTATTTTTTATTGTTATACAACTGCACTCATCTCCATTTCCCTCCCCCCATTACTCTTCACCACCTTACCCACCCCTACCTCAAACATTCAATCTCTCCCCAAGGTTGTCATTGTCCATGGGTTCTTTATACATATTCCCTGATGACACTTTTCCTTCTTTGCACAGTTATCCCCCTCCCGTCTCCCCTCTGGTTACTGTCAATTTCTTCTTTATTTCCATGTCTCTGTTTCCATTTTGCTCTCTTGTTTTGTTGATTAGGTTCCACTTATAGGTGAGATCATATGGTATTTGTCTTTCACCACCTGCCTTATTTCACTTAGCATAATGCTCTCTAGTTCCAGCCATGCTGTCACAAAGGGCAGGAGCTCCTTCTTTCCTTCTGCTGCATAGTATTCCATCCTGCAAATGCACCATAGTTTTTTGATCCACTCATTTACTGATGGGCCTTTAGGCTTCTTCCAGCACTCAGCTATTGTGAATTGTGTTGCTATGAACATTGGGGTGCATAGGTTCTTTTGGATTGGTGTTTCAGGATGCTCAGGGTGTACTCCCAGCAGTGGAATTGCCTAGTGAAAAGGCAGTTTCATTTTTAGTTTTCTGAGAAAATTTCATATTGTTTTCCACTGTGGATGCAGCAGTCTGCATTCCTACCAATAGTGCGTTAGGGTTCCTTTTTCTCCAAACCCTCACCAGCACTTGTTGTTTGTTGATTTCCTTATGATGTTCATTCTGACTGGTGTGAAGTGGTGTCTCATTGTAGTTTTAATTCATATCACTCTAATAGTTAGTGATACTGAGCATCCTTTCATATGTTTCTGGGCCTTTTGTATGTCTTTTTTATAGAAGTGCCTGTTCAGATCTTTTGCCCACTTTTTAATTGGGTTGTTTGTCTTCCCGGTGTGGGTTTCTGGGAGTTCTTTATATATTTTGGAGATCGACTCCTTGCCTGAGGTATCATTGGCAAATATATTTTCCCATATGGTTGGATCCCTTTTGAACTTATCAAAATTTATAAGGGTCTTCATTCCAACAAAAATGAAAATTAGCGAAGAGTTAAATATAATTTGTAAAAAAATGTAACATTATTTAACTTAATAAGGATGAAAAACATCAGAAATATTCTAAATATTATGATTTTTAAAATTTAGTTTTTCTCCAAGTTACCTCTAAATATGTAAAATAAGAGTGATTGAGAATCTGTGCTGATTGTACACAGGATATCAAATTTAATTAGCCACAGAAGTTGGTATGATTTTTATTAAATATTCAGGAGAACTATCAAGAGACTAGTGAAAATTCAGCATAATGGGTTAATTATCTGGTTGATACATATTTGAAAATAGAGTGGTCAAAATATTAAATAACTGAGACTATGTGAAAAGGTAAGAATATAATTTTAAAATTTACTTTGGAAAAGTATTTCCTTGAGAAATATCATATCAGTATAGAAAAATACATGTTTTCTGGAAAAGATGTATACTCTAATAAAATTATACAACCCCAGAGTTCATGCAGTTTTTTTTAAAAATAAATTTTAAGAAAGATTTATATTTATTTATTTATGTATTTTTAGAGAGGGGAAAGGAGGGAGAAAGAGAGGAAGAGAAATATCAATGTGTGGTTGCCTCTCACATACCTCCTACTAAGGACCCAGCAGCCCCCAACCCAGGCATGTGCCCTGACTGGGAATCAAATCAGCCACTCTTTGGTTTATAGTCTGGTGCTCAATCCACTATGCTACACCAACCAGGGCTGAAGTTAATTTTTTTAAAGCTCTTTGGGATAGCACTGAGTTCAAAGTTGCCTAACAAAATAAAAATATTTAATCTTTTTTAAATATTTAGTCACTTATTGTTAAACTTTCTTTTCAGACTCAGCTTTAGTCTCATCTTTCACAAGTTGTTTTCCTCTCTTCTTTAACATTAATATTAGGATTATCAGAATTCTTCACTCTCATATTATATATTCAGCCTGAAAAGTTCAATATGCATATATTTGTTTTAGTTGCCATCTACATACCATTAAAAAGGCTTAAAAGTTCTTAACACCCAGCATATTTTTCAGTGGTAAGAATTGAATACACAACTCAGGCATTGTTCTGAGTTTCAAGAAGGTATTTCAAATAGTACATTTTTAGAATCAAATCTCACCCTCAGATCTTCTCTTGATCTGGAATATTATTGTATAGTGAAAGCTTCCTTTTCCTAGTTATATATGTTTAAGCCTCTAAGACATCCCAGTTTCCTTTTCTCTCACTTTCCTTATCTAACTAATCATTGAGTTGTATGCATTTTTTTAAATAAAGTGGAATCTATCTCTTTTTCTACTTCTACCAATCAATTAATGTTTCATGAAATCCCTCCACATTACTGCAATAGTCTTTTAATTACTATCAATCTCCAGACTTCTCTTGCTCAGGTAAACTTCAGTACTTCTAAAGCATAACATTTATAAATATTTAAACCTTTAATTATTTAAAAAATGTTTTCATGGAACATCCAAATCCCTTTCCTTGCATTTTCCTCCATTGTACATTGATTTTAGGCTTTAATTTTCTTTTTATCTAATAGATATAAGTGTAGTAGGTATATCAGGAAAGAAATAGGTAATCTTGTGAGGAAACTTTATCTTACTATTGACATTGATACCTGCTTTTCATAAAATAATCCTATATCAACTTTATCATTCATATTAATGAAATATTACTTTTTGTAAGTTATGTTTGACTTTTCCTAGCCCATACATATCAGTTAAGATCTCATGTCCTAAATATATTTGTTAACATTATTTTCAAATGAATATGCAACAAAAAGAATTCACAATATACCCTTGAGTATTGTACTTATCTTCTATTCAGAAGATAATAACATAGTCAAATAGAAGAAATAATTCCTAGCAATGGTGTTGATAACATAGCATCTGCTACCATATATTATGAATAGGTGTAGGTCAAAAAGCTTTTAAAATGCACGTTGCTTTTGGAAAGTTAACTCCTGTTTTTAGGACTCCAGCAGAAATCTTCCCAAAGGTCTTGGAGAAAGTGTCATACGTGACAAGATAAAGTTAAGTCAATAAAAAATGGTATTTCAGTTTTGTTTTCTGCTTTAAATATATTTCATTTTCATCAAAACATTTTAAGGTAAGTTGATCAGATGATGAGAACCTAAATGCATATATATTCAACAAATTAACATTTCTCTTTTTAGTTCACAAATATTCAATAAAAGTTCATTTAAAAATGTCTTAACTCCTTTATTTTTTTCATAAAATACATTGATTAGAACAATTTCAGTTGTTGATAACAAGTAATAAACTAATACTATGCTAAGTGAAATAAGCTGGTCAGTGGAAGACAAATACCATATGCTCACACCTGTAAGAGGAATAGAATGACCAAAATAAACTAATGAACAAAATAGAACCTCAGGCATGAAAACATGGAGCAGACTGAAGGTGACCAGAGGGGAGAGGAAGGGAGATAATAGTGGAAAGAAGGGGAAGGGACTAGGCAAAGAACAAGTGTGAATGATCCACAGCCAAGAATAACAGTGTGGGAACTGACTGTGGGAGCAGAGGGGTGGGATGGGCAGAGGAGGGCAAAGGGAGAAAATTGGGACAACTGTAATATAATAACAATAAAGAATGATGTGATAAAAATACTTCTCAGAAACAAACATGAATGGAAATCAAATTATTATTTGAAATCAATAGGTACTCTGGAGAATTAAGATAATTTACCTATTTAAGCAGAATAACAATATAAGTTTAAAAAAGCAAATGACGACATCCAAAATAGACATTTTCTTTTTTAAAATGTTTGTTCAGAAAACCATTTGACATTTTTATCAATTTATGGGCCTTCAGTGCAGAGTTTTCAAAATAACATGGCATCCAAGGAAACATTAAATAGGAAGATACATCAGAAATGCTGCACTGTCATAAATTTATTGAAGAACTGGTATATTTTTATACTCACCAGGCAGAAAGAATGGTTTAAAGTTTTATTTTGACACTATCACTATTAAAGCCCAAACTATAAATTCAAAATAATTGTCTTCAAAGTTCCAAGCTCACAAACATTTTCCAAGCTTCATACATCAATATGTTTTGCACGTTAGTGTTGTACTGCACAATATTTGCATTATCTTATTCCCTTTCGCATTCTTCTTCTCATAGTTTTATATATCTCTCTATTTCTCATTTATTAGGGCATTTACCTCAGTGTATTGGAAATCTTAACTTCCCCTTTAAAATTTTATATCAAATACAATGCCTTATTCAGGTATCTATTATATTGAAAACTTCATCTCTCTCATTCTTTAGACAAGGCATTTTATAGTAGAATTTCCTAAACAGATGAAGATGAGAAGTTTGTAAAACACTGGTGACGTGGTGGGCTCAGGGCCCTGTGCTGCCCACCATCCTTGACTCTCACGTGAGAGATTGTGCAACTAACTAGTGGACTCTGAGTGCTGTTGTTCAGAAGTTCCTTGGCCCTTAGTTTGTTATATAATTTTCTTCTGTCTTTGACTTTTTCTAAAAGTAAAAAATAATCAAAATATTAGCAAAACACATTATTTGTCTTTATATGTACGCATTTTAGTTGTTGTTCAAGTAGAGTTGTCTGCCTTTTCCTCCCACCATTCCCTCCCACCCCAGCCATCCCCACCTCCCACCCTGATCCCATCCTACCCTAGTTTTGTCCTTATGTCCTTTATAGTTGTTGCTGAAATCCCTTCCCCCCTTTTCCCCATGACCCCCTGCTACCTCCCCTCTGGTTACTGTCCATTTGTTCTTAATTTCAATGTCTCTGGTTATATTTTGCTTGCTTGCTTGTTTTGTTGATTAGGTTCCATTTAAAGGTAAGCAAAACACATTTTTTAAAGATATAATGGTGCATCTAAACATAAGATTTTAAAAGTTGAAGCCTGAACAGAATAAATAGGATTTAACTGAGAAATGTATAAGTCACACCCATATTGGACTGTTTAAATACTACATGAATGTTTGATTATATATATAATTTGTTTCTGTGAAGTTTATTAATGTAAGCCTACTTTGTGTTGTAACAAAATCAAATTTCTAAGTTTGTAAAGCTAAAGCCAAACTTTGGATTATAATAATTATATTCAAATAACTAAAACATAAATATATATTGGTGACCTTCCTCTCATTTATGATACTATCCAACATCACAGAACATTTTTTCTTATGTTTTTTTCATTTTTCTAAAGGTAATAAACATTATTGGTCTAATTATATCTTTCACTTCCTTTATGTGAGTTAAAATAAATCTGAAATTTTTGAAAAAAGAATACAGTGACACTATGATCACTCTACATCATTCATCTACTAGAAACATAATCATGACAGACACATTGAATGCTGTTACCAAAGAAGATTATTTTAATTGTGGTATTTCAAACTAAAGCAAAAATACATGTGTATTATTTGTTTTGTTCTTTTCTAAGTTAAAATGACTTGAAATGCAAGAAAGTCCAGAAAACATTAATGAGTCCAGTTAAAAGTAAATATCCCTGATGAGAATAAGTAGCATAAATTAAATTAAGTGAAATATGTTTAAAGGGTTTTGTCCCTGCCTCATCCCATGTTTCCAATTTTTGCCTCATTCACAAATGATCAGCAGTCCTCTAAAAACAAACAAACATGTCCAAACTTTTCATTCTTACATTTTTAATAATGCTCACATTATTTGAGGTTAAATTCCAAAATTATTTTTTGATTCATTGTTAATGCTTGATTAACGAGTTATTGTTAATCTTTGGCTATGAGAAATATTTTATTAACCTTTCTTTCAAACCTATTTATATGAAACTTGGACTGTTCTCAGTAGTGCTAGTGCAAATATAAATTAAGCTCTAGGAATCCAAAGTCAAATAATTATTCCTGCTAGTCAAGAAAGTTATTATTACTCAGCCTTTCACCTGATAAGAGATAATACCCTGTATCTTCCATGGCTGGGTCATCCTGGGGTAATTAAATCTCCAAATCCATGTTCTCAGGGCACTGCACATTGAAATCTACTTATACAAAAGGAGTGATAGTAGAAGATCAATTGTTTTCTTTTCTTAATAATTCCAATTACTGTGTGCTTGAAGTCTTTCAGCAATAGAACATTTACCGTCCTGGTAATGATACCTACATACTTAGATATCAATAAAACTTGAACCTCATTTTGCTTATTTTTAACTGAATTCGCCCTGAAATACACCATCAGTTACTAATGGCTCTTTGCTTTAAGTTGATAGAGAAAAAGTACAACATCTTAACCAACCTACAAATCTTTATATACTTAAACATAACTTCAATATTTCTTCTTTATCAAAGTATAATGAGGTCCTTCAATTTTTAATATGACCATATTCTGAATTTTCATCAAAACAATTCCCAGCTTTGTTTAATGTTTCCATTAAAGTGTAATTCCCAGAACTCTTCATATCAGATAAAATTATATTGAAAAACCAAAATGAAGTTAGCTGTTCCAAAATTTTGAATAATTAAATTGGATATTTTTCAACATTTTGATTATATTTTGCTATTTAAGTTTCATACACCTTCCAAAAGCCTATGTAAATCATAATGTGGATCAGAACACTAATTCACAAGCCTAAGTGAGAACTTTCATTGAATCATATTTACTTTAATACTAAGAGCTGTGATTCTAGTACTTCTTTAATGAAAGGAAAATATTACAAATGTGCATATGATTCTGCTTATATTGAATGCTGCCTTCCATTAAATGTGACAGGCACATTACTTTACTGAATTTTTAATCATCACTTGGAAAATTGCTCAGTTCATTCAGCATCTGTTGGTTTCAGACACTCCAAGTTACTAACCCTGTTAATATGATTTGCCTTTATCAGTGTTTGCACTAATGGAAGGGCAAGTGTTTTCTGCCTGTTTTGAGGGAAAATAAATGAATTTCATCACATTCTTGTGTTTCCTGTCAGATATGACATTCTAATATTAATCCCCTAAATTATGCAATTTAATAGTATATTTTACACATGAAGCTCAAGTAGTAGTTTTGAAACTCACTTGTTCAATGAAAAACATGCACTGTTTAAATATTATCAAACACCAGTCACAAAATCAGAGTTTTAAAGAGTTATGGAATGGAAGTCTTAAAAATGTATATCAAAGTGTTATGAATTCACAACATTATAAATATAAAACTTTTATATTACTATAACTAAAACTTGTTTTTTAGTGAATTAATAAAAAATGCACTTTTCTTTTTCCTCATTTGCAGTTAAACAGACATGGCAGCTAATATTCATTGCTATCTTAACCTCTTACTGCCTACTACCTCTCACCGAGGACAAACCAGACGCTTTCTAAGTGGTTTCCCTGCTTCCAGTGTTGCTTCAAATTTACTCATCTTTTTAAAGGATAAAAACTAGCATGTCATCTCCTCACTCAAAATGAAAGAGTAAATTTTTGTCTCCTAGAACACAAAGCCCTGTCATTCTGGCTGGCGTCTAAAATGCAACATAACTTCTTTCTCATCCGTATTTCCAGTCCGTCTAACAAGATGGAGCAGCTTTTTATTGAACCATGTATTCCATGCTGTTAACCTGGAATAAGAATGCTATATGTATGAATATAATGCATATCTCTGCATACCTGCCTGTATATTTAATTTCAATATTATCTATACATACATGCATATGCACACTAGAGGGAGAGAGACAGAAAACTTTCCAATAAGCACTTGACCGCTCCATAATACCTACTTTGTCCTTGTTGCAATCAGTTCCCTGATTGCAACAGGTGGGAATATACATTCTTAATATAAACACCACGGTAAATGATAGACAAACACAAGTTTATTTAATTATGGAGTTTAAATATGTATCATAAAATATAAGATCCAAATGAGATAAATGATGCTTCTCTGGACAGATTATATTACAATATAATTATAACACAATAATAAGATACAGAACCATAAAAGAATGTGCTTTATTTTTTTCCGTTTTATTGAATTTGTTGGGGTGACACTGGGTGACAACATTATATAGATCTCAGATGCACAATTCCATAGCACGTCATCTGTACAATGTATTTGATGTTCTCCACCCCATATCAAGTCTCCTTCCACCACCATTTATACCCCCATACGTTCCTGCACCTCCCCTACCCTCTCCCCCGTGCAACCACCACACTGTGTCCATGAGTTTTTCTCTTGCCTCAATATCTTCCTCCCCACCCCACATCCTCCTCCCACCCCAACAGCTGTCAGCCTGCTCTCTATGAATCTATCTCTATATTGCTTAGTTTATTTTGTTCCTTAGCTCCTATGTATGAGCGAAATCACATAGTACTGGTCTTTCTCTGATGGGCTTATTTCACTTAGCATAATGCTTCTCTGGTACATCCATGCTGTCACAAAGGGTAATATTTCCTTATTTTATATGTTTGAGTAGTATTTTATTATGTAAATATACTACAGTTTTTATCTAATCATTTACTGATGGGCATTTGGGCTGCTTCCAAATCTTAGCTATCGTGAATAACACTGCAATGACCATAGGGGTGCATATATTCTTTCAAATATATTCTTTCAAATTACTGTGTTCGGTTTCTTCAGAAAAATTCCAAGAAGCAAAATTTGCTTGGTCACAAAGATCTAAAGAATGATGTGACAGTGTCAGCATTCTGCCATGCTCCATTAAGGATGAAAAAAAAAAAGCCCTAATCGAAATGTTCAGAAATGTTCTTGGACACTTCTGCAAGTAGACCATACTGTTACTTAGGGCTGTATCACCATGATGTCAAAGCAAAGGAACAAAGAATTAAATACTTAACATTGTAAAATATTCTATTTAATGTTCTTTGTTATTTTCATATGAGAACTTCTATAAGTAAATATTGATTTAAAAGACTTTAATGTATTTAATTAAGCAGCATCTAAATTCTTTTTCTGACATTATCATTTTTTTGCCTTTAGAAGGTCAAATTGACTTTTGTTTGTAAACTAGCATTCTACTGGTACATATTTCATTGCTTATACCCTTAGATGAATTTTAAACCTTGGTCTATCCATAATTATTTTATAAAATTTTAAATAATGATGGTACTCATTTATTCAAAGCACTGTTGAATTATCATGTTCATACATAAAATGATGTGTCATAACTGACATTTAAAATACTACCACTAAAGATGTGTGTTCAAAGAGGTCTCCAGTTTATATTGTAGACATGTGCACAACTGAGCACCAAGTTTAGGAAAACCGTGTCTTATATAAGCTCTGAAAACAGATTTGTCCAGACTCTGTCCCTCAGGAGGACATTATCTTTATTATCCTTATTAGCAAATCAACCTGTACCTTGAACTTGGAATGAGACATTAAAAAAAAATTTCTAAGGCTATTTGCTATATAAATATCTTTGAATTAGAAAAGCTAATCCCAAACAAAACTGTCATGAAATGTTTAGAAATGCCATTGAGAATCTTTCTATCCCAACATGCCAGTATTTAAAAATTGAGAGATGGTTCTAAGGTCAATAGCAATTTGTTTTCTTTTATACTATTCTACAACTAAATTAAGGATTGTTTAATTGTGCAGATGTGAGACTGACATCATGTCACAGTAGCATTTAAAACATATATCAAAGTACTGTGATTTAATTGACATTTAAATTTAGTCAATTTCAAAACATTTCTGTATTTGTTAAGGAATGATCAATGCCTGCAAGCTACATTGAATTTTCCCCTCATTTTTTTTACAATTGAAAATTTTATAAGTTCAATATTAATTATTGTGACTGTAAACTTTGGTCTCTTTAGAAATTTGGTCTTCTTTTGATCTCTTGTTAATCTTAATGATGCTCAAAGATATAAAATACAAACACATGCACACACCAACAAAGAGGAAATTTTACTATACTAAGATACATGTTAAAACTGCTTTTGTACTTGTTATTCAAGTGAGAAAATTGTTGTTTTCTAAATGATTCACATGCACAGAAAACCAATTTCATGTCTTTATTGAGACATTTAATACCTCTAGGGGTCACTCTTTTCCATCAATATGCTCCTCCTCAAGCTATATTCTTCAGTCAAGCATGAGGCACTTTCTCCAAAGGTCTCCATTAATCAATAAATAACCTAGGTGATATAGTGATAGAAAATATGTTCTAATCAACTTGCAAAAGGAAATTAGCTTAATTTTCACATAAAGTGATTAAGTAACAGCCTAAAATAATAGTTGGCTCTTCAGAATAAGAAACAATTTTTATGTTAAGCCTTTATTTAATTTTTGTGACAACACATCTTAGATTTTTAATGGTTTTCACTAGTGTAATATACGGAGAAGTATAAAACAATAGTGTTGTTCCAATAAATAAAAAATTAAAAGTAAATATAAAAATTACCCTCAGGAGTCATCAACATGTTTACTTCAGTTTGAGGAAAGAAAACAGATTATAATTTTTGTGCTCTTTATGTATATAAGCTTTTTTTCATTTGTGTTCAAAACTTATCAAATCAAATAATTCTCCAACTAGATCAGCTTTTGATTTATAGTAATAAATAATGACATTAAGAAATGTACACTAGTCTTAAAATGCTACCAATATATTAATGCAACACAGATATTTCTTATTTTAGCGCATTAAGACAAAACAAAAGACAAAGCAGGCAAAAGAGAAGTTGAGGAAGGAGAGAGGGGAGGAGAAGAGATAAAGACAAAATAAAAGAGAACTAAAAGGAGAAAGTGAAAACTGAAAAAAAAAAGGTATAAGTAAAAGAAGACAAGCAGATGGTATAAAAAGGAAGAGGAAGAAGAGAGTCAGGGAAAGAGGAATGAGAAAGAAGAGAAGAGACTGGAGGAAGAGAAATGGAGGAAGAGGAGCAGTAAAACTAATAAGGGAGAGAGAAAAAGATTGGTGGAGATGAGAAGAAGAGGGAGGAAAGGATTAGTAAAAGAAGTTTCACAAAATAAAATAATATGTCATAATTATGTTATGACAAATATGTCATATGTTAATATTCCCATAAGAATGAGAAAGCTAAAAATACTCATAATATTCTTTATTAAATAAAGTGGAATCAAGACTCCAAAATATTACTTGGAGGTATTTGATCTTTGTCCTGTTACTAACCTTTTTCTTTTTCTTTTTAATTCTTTTAATGTTAATTAATTAACAAATTAATCAAAATAATTTGTACGTAACAATGTTGAATATTTTTAAATTGATTCTTTGTACATTTGTAAGCATGCATGTTTGTGTCTACGTATAATGTACTTTGGTTTTTTTCACTGGCTGTGCCAACACGTGTTTGGCCCTTTCCAAAGAATCAGGTTTGCTTTAGTTAACTATTCTACTTTTTTCTAAAAAAATGAAAGAAAAAAAACTTTTAAAATAACTTTAAGCTTAAAGGAGAGTTGTAAAGATAGTACAGATAATTTCTGTGCATGCCTCACTCAGCTTTCCCTAAGGTTAACATTTTACATAAGCATCATGTAATAACCAAATGTAAGACAATATAGTTACAATACAATTAAATAAAGATTTGATTTGATTCACTGTTGAATCAAATATCCACAACTATGTTTCTTGTTCTCTAGAATCCAATTCAGGATATCTTATTACCAGGACATTATATTGTATTAAACTGTTAGGTCTTCTTCATCTCCTCCAATCTCTGAGAATTTTCTACTTTCCTGTTCTATATTCATTATTTGACACTTTAAAAAATACTGATCAGATAAGTAAACATAACACAAAATACATGCGAGCATAGATGATCCTGTAATTATGTCATGTGTGAAGAATATCACAGAGGAAGAGGTGTAGTACAAACCAAAAAGGGGTAGAGAGAATAATGAGGATTAAGTATATTGACAGTTTATTTCATTGAACAACAAAACAACATGTAATTTAAGGTGTTCAGATTATAAAACTCAAGAGAGCTGGTGGTGAAAAATCAGTTTGAAATAAAGAGAAGCCAGACCATTAAATGCCTTTAGTTCTATAATAAGGAATTTAGAACTTTAGCTGTAAGATATTGGGTGGTAGATGAATAATATATTTACCTGTTTGCTTGTTTATTTCAGGACAAAGACATCTCTGGTATCATGTAAAAAATAATTTAGAGTTAGGTAAACTAGAAAACGGGGAAAATAGCCAAGTTTCTGGGCAGTTCAATAAAAAAAGATGGAAGCTGCTAAATTACAAAGTTAGGTATTACACCTAAGTTGGAAAAACTAGTATGAAGCAGACAGAGGAGAGGTCTTGGCTAAAAGCATTTATGTTAAGTGACGGGGCAGTGTTACCAAACAAAAAGAGGAGAGGAGGTTTGATTGCCTATTGCCACACATCCAAACTAGTGAGGTAGATACTGGTGTAAAAGGAAGAAGTTTTTTCAAGTGCTGCATGATCTGGGAGAATGGCAGACACTTGCCTCAAAGCTCATTCCCTTGGCAAGACTAAGTTGAAAGCCAGTGTCCAGAGGTCCTGCTCCATTTTAAAGTACTGCCTTTTGGAGCTGCTAAGCAGTCATCAGTCCCCATCTAGGTAGCTTAGCTTGTTCCTGGCCGCTGTTCATTCCAGACTCCCTCCCCAGAGGCTGCATGTGGAGCTGTGCGGCCATGGGCCATTCGGCGGCCAGGGACATAAGGTTACGAAATCCTCAAAGAGAGAGCATTCATAGGCACTGGCTAGCACATCACTAGGTAGGCAAAAAAGAGAGAGAAACTCTCTTCTGGAGGTCATGGGCTACATGACTGCTAGGCTACATGGCCCATGGAGAGAACAGGCAAACGCAGCACGCCAATGCAGGTCTCAAGCAAGCAAACTACAAGCCAGAGAGAGAGAGCCTTCTATGTCCCCCTGGGTTTATATTAGCTTGGGTGCAGGATGGACTAGGTTCTTTTTCAAAATGACCTATGAACTTCCAAAAGTTTCATGTACTTCAGGTGGGTCCACCTCCCCTTCAATCCCTTTATTCCTCAGGCTAAACTGACAGGCCTCTTGAGTACAACACTACCTTCTGCCACCATTTTGACTTCCATGCTGCATGTACCTACTTTCCCCTTTTCTCACCCCTAATCTGGTATTGGAGGGGCTGGGGGGAGGATTTTGGTGGTTCAGTGCAAGAAACGCCCCCAGCCTTTATCCCAGCAGGTGGGGGAGACTCCTCATGGCTCCAGCTGACTTCCCCATGGTCATCATAGGTGCATGCCTAATCAGCACTGTGTTTAAAAAAATAGCTTTGTTTTTTCTTCATTTTTCTCCATGTAGCCTTCTATAGAGATGCACAAGACACTTCAGGTAATTCAGGGTCTTTATTTATGTATAGAGCTTTGGGCTCTCCACCATTCTGGGCTCAGGAAGACATATGAAACCACTATGCGTATTTCAATAAGAAAACAGTTAAATCCTGAGAATTAAAGATGTGCTCAACCCTTAGAAGGACTGTTACGGTCATGTTCAGCTAGATCTTTTACTGTTTTTTTATAAGATGGTTATTTTTTTATATTTTATTCATTTATCTTTAGAGGGGAAGGGAAGGAGAGAGGAAGAGAAACATCAATGTATGGTTGCTTCTTGTGCATCCCCTGCTAGGAAATGGCCCCTGCCGGGAACTGGCCTGCAACCCAGGAATGTGCCCTGACTGGGAATCAAACCGTGATTGTCTGGTTCACAGGCCCATGCTCAATCCACTGAGCTACATCAGCCAGGGCTTTTACTGTTTGTTTGTTTTTTTTTTTTAAATCCGAAGAGCAGAAATTGTAGCTGCTTTCCACTCCAAACTGGGTAAGACACTGGAGCTAGCCCAGAAGCCATCACAAAACTCCCGTCTTCACTATAGCCACAGGTCTGCCTGCCAACAGTGTAATGCCTTATATTCTTACATCTTTCATTAATCATGCAAGGGCTGATTATTGGAGATCAGTGTAACCTAGTTTCCTCATAACAAGAGACCCTGGATAACTAACTAGGGTTCTTACCCATTTCCAGGGTAGTATGTGTGTTAATGCTGCCCTGATAACCAACAATCTAGCACAGCCCTATAACTCTTTCTAGTTTTCTATTCTGGTGATGTTTGGTGAACCACTGGAAACCATTTATGCTAGTAATAGAAGCTGGCCTATCTATATAATTTGTCCATATTTAACCTTATTCCTTTCTAAAAGATGAAGACATCTAAGGCAAACTGCATATATAAGAATATATCAGGAAAAATAAGGTAAATCTAAGGTACTCAAAGTCAGCAGCTAAAATTTCATCATCATTTTTTGATGCCTGAGTTTATATTTATGGTTACATATTATTTTTAAAAATATTTTATTTATTTATCTTTAGAGTAGAAGGGAAGGAGAGAGGGAAAGAAATATCAATGTATGGTTACCTCTCGTGAGTCCCCCGCCAGGAACTGACCTGCAACCCAGGCATGTGCCCTGACTGGGAATCGAACTGCAATCATGTGGTTTGCAGGCCTGTGCTCAATCCACTGAGCTACACCAACCAGGGCTATGGTTATATATTGTTAAATAATCTAGTAAATAAATATCATTAGTCTTAAAAATAAGAATTATCAATTGACACTTAGAGCTGTATTGCATTTTATTCAATAATCTTGACATTACAAATTTAACCCTTCTCTGTCACAGGCACTGTGTCTGGCAAAAATAGCTTTTTTTAATATAATGTGCCTCCTGGTAGTAGTTTCTGTAGGTAAAACCAAGGAATTTAGAAAGGAAACAAAGACGTCTTTATTTCAAAGCAATGAGGATACCACAGCCTATACCTTTAAACTTACAGATATTAAAATTCCTGTCCTGAAATTGTAATAATGGTACACATGCTGAATTTAAAAATAAATGGGATAAAGTGGTACCCCAAAAAAAGTCTTCAGTAATTTTTTTTCATTCAGCCTTGATTGTAAATTTTGTAATGTGATACTGACAAAAGTATGTGGTATAGAAGTTTAGCTTTAAGAGTTGTCAGCAAAGTCATAAAGCAAACATTGTATTTTTTAGTTGAAATCTCAATGCAAGATGTCCTAGTAAGCAGTTTCCTGTCATGTGAAAAGAAAACTTAAGTCTCTCATTTACCGTTCAAAAATTTGGCTGGTTTTACCCAGACTGAGCAACTGGACAGAAAAATATGCCACAGAGAGCAATGGGAGCCTATGATTCTATGCACTATTTTCCCCAGAGAACTTGATCATGAGTAAGCAGGCCAGACATCTCCCTTTATCTTGCATTCTGTTCTCACACGCTATGCCAGCCTGTCTTCTGAACACATCATCTCACTGTGCAGCCAAGTTATAAGACCATCTGCTGTACCTAGCATTTCCAGAAAACTGAGATTCTGGGAAGCCGTGGTCTCTGAGTGCCTGAACATAACACTCTCACCTAAGCTAATAATTTGGCAATTTTATGTTCATTTAAGTATGGACCATTATATTTAAAATTTTATTTCAATGTCTGTGTATGCATGTATGTGCATATGTCTGTTTGCCTGTGTGCCTGTGTGTCTATCTGTGTATTTGAGAATTGAGACTCTCATACACCAACTTAGTGTAAATTGTTAAAAAATTTGAGTCTTATCTAGCGCACAAACATATACAATATTATTATAAATTTCAGGAAGTTCATTTTATCTTAGAAAACTTCAAAATAGGTGATGTGGCTGGGCCGAATCCTCACAAAACACTTTGTATTGGTCAGTTACTGCTGCGTTGCAAACAACAAAAATATCTCAGTGACAAACGATAATGAAGTCACTTGATACCAACACCACCTGTGGAGTGGAGAACTGTGCTCTTCTCATAGAGGCCAGGATTTGTGATAGGTGCCTAGAATGCCATTGATACGAGGATTATTATTTATTGAACAATAATTATACTTACATATCATAATGGTGGTATTTTTAGGATCATTCTCTCGCTTTGGTTATGTTCTCCAGTAAAAGTTCCTCTAGTCTTCTTGTTAAAGGGTAAAGTCCTGGCTGTTGGAGTTTGAGAGATAAATGCATAAAATTGCTCCAGTTGAATATATCACCTTTGCTTATTTACCACGTTGTGGTATGATCCCTGTGTTGTTGATTGTGCCTGTGTCCCTGACTCAAAGTTCCTCTGAGCCACTCTGGAGAATAAAAAGCTCAGACTAAGGTCCAGCTGGGCAAAGTGACTTAGATCTGCGCTTCTGATTGTTTATTACATAACTTTCACAGAATCTTCCTGATTATACCTTTTGCTTCATTACCACTTCCGGTTAAACCTAACTGAATCACTTAACTTGTAGTGACTTAAAATGGCAAGCATTCATTTGCTCATGATTCTGAGCTCAATAATTTAGGCATAGCTTCATTGGAACGATTCACTTCTGATTCATGTGTTACTGGCAGACCTTCCCTGTCTTTGTACCTCAGCTGGAACATCTTCCACGTGGTCTTTCATTCTCTAGCACAGGCTAGGTTCACTTGTCCTCAGAGCATTTCAGGAGGGCAAGAACAGAAGGTACATAGTTCCTGTGTCCAGGCTCAGGTCTTAAATAAGGCCACTCTTATCACACTTTAAGTAAAAGCAACTCCCAAGGCTCACCCTCATTCAAGGAGTGGGAAAAGCAATTACGCTATAGCTAAACTTATGTGTGGCCATTGGTAGTCTACTCTACCAGTGCATCGAATCCTGAACTTTAGAAGGCTTGTGTGAAAAAAACAACAACAACAAAAAAAAAAAAAACAGGTGTTCCTCCCATTTCCTTGCCAAAATATTCAGTTTCTTAGGTCTGCTACCACAGCTCCCTCTTATCCACTAGAGTTTTCCCACTTATTTCAGTTTGTTTCTGCTGTGTTCTCTGCTGCTGTGTCAGCCTTTCTGGGTTTATACCACCCGCTGTGCCTCAACTTAGCAAAGAAAAAAAGCCTTTGAGTATCTCATTTACTTTAACAAACTCAAGGGAGGAAACTATTAAAATTTTGGTTAAATTCAACATCCTTAATTTGAAACACTATACCTCTTCATCTGGAAAATTCCTGTTTAGTCTTCAAAATACTATCTTAAGATCCTTACCTCAGTGAGATCTCCTATAAAAATCTCACAGATAGATTTGATAACTTCTCTTTTGTAAATTTATGTGTGTCTTTATGAGACTATCACTTCATTTACACACTCCATTAGAATGGCATTTTTCAAAAAAAGCATGGTGGTTAAAAGTGCAGGCTTTAGAGCTAGACTCCCTGTGTTCAAATCTCAACTCCACCCTTACTACGTGTGCGATTGGGGCACATTTCCTAAGCTCTTAGTACCTGCTTCCATTTCTTACACAGTCGTTTTCAGAGTCAAAGGAATTCACCCATAAATTACTTAGAAAAGCCTGGCACGTATTGAGGGATTAGTAAATGCTACTTATTATTACTATATTTGTGTTTGACACTAGAAGATGAGCTAATTAAGGACTGGAATCATGTATTACTCACCTTTGCAAACCTAGTGGGATGCAGTGTCATCATGACTCAATATTTGCTGCACAAATGTGGGAGATAGCATATTACCCCGTGCATCTCACCAAGCCTCCTGTGTGTCCCTAGCACAGCCTGTTCTTTCATCTTCTATTTGCCCTGGGATCCTTTACCAAGGAGAGCAAACGTGCTATCCAGTTCGTCCCCAATTTCCATATCTTATTATCCTATCACTATCCTAAATGATACATTTTCAAACACATTTGCATATTTGATTTCTGGTAGACCCTGAGCTGCAAGATGGATGTAGATGTTAAAGACACCAACCCCTCTCCTATATTTACAAGTCATTTTGTCTATAATAATTAAAATTTAGGCTGTCTCTTTACCAAGCTCTAAGGATGAAAAATATGTTTTGCTTTGTCCCTTCCTATACCACCTAATTATTAGCAACTCAAACTCAAAGATGAGAAGATACCTCTGGTTTCCCCTATTAAACATTTTACTCAAAAGGCAACAGATATAGTTCACTCTGAAACTGACAATTTGCTCATGCAATTTAGCTGATAAACAGCATTGAAATAGAGTTCCCTGACATTGTCCATCATCACAGTTCCACATCTTTACAATTTTTGAATATCACTCAGGCATATAATACTTTATTTAATCCAGACTACTATTTTGTGAGGTGTATTTATCTCTCTCGTTCTGCAGAGGAGGGAATGGAGACTCAAAGAGGTAAGAGACCTGCCAAAATTGACAAGTATATTAATTAAAATGCTGATTTTAATTCTTAGTTCTCTTTGAGCACATGGGAAGTATTTTACCTGGAGCACTAAGGGAATTGCAGATCCTTTAGGAGAGGGAAATTGTATACCCATGGAATGTGACATTAAAATGTTGACTTATGTGGGCTGGATGGGTATCTTGTTATCAGTACTTAGAATAGTGTTTATATATCAAATCACTTTTTAAGTATTTGTTGAATATTGAGTAAATAGATCATGTAAAGAATATTTTTATGTTTCTTTTTAAATTATGTTTTATTGATTATGCTATTAGAGTTGTCCCAATTTTTTCCAATTTTTCCCGCTCCACCCAGGACCCCCCAGTCCCTCACACAATCCCCACACCATTGTTCATGCCCTTGGATCATGCATAAGTTATTTGGTTGCTCCATTTCCTGTATTGTACTTTACAGCCCCATGGCTATTGTTTAACTACCTATTTGTACTTCTTAGTACCCTCACCTCTTCACCCATCCCCCATACCCACCTTCCATCTGGTAACCATCAAAATGCTCTCTGTGTCCATGATTCTGTCTCTGTTCATCTTGTTTACTTAATTTGTTTTTTAGGTTCAGTTTTTGATAGATATGTATTTATTGCCATTTTATTGTTCACCGATTTGATCTTCTTGTTCTTAAATAAATCCTTTTAACATTTCATATAATAATATTTTGTTGGTGGTGATCTCCTTTAGTTTTTTTCTTGCCAGGGAAGTTCTTTACCTGCCCTTTGATCCAAAATGATATCTTTGCTGGGTAAAGCAATCTTGACTGTAGGTCCCTGCTTTTCATGACTCTGAAAATGTCTTGCCAATCTTTCTAGCTTGCAAAGTTTCTATTGAGAAATCAGCTGACAGTTAGTCGTATGGGAGTTCCTCTGTAGGTAACTAAGTGCTTTTCTCTTCCTGCTTTTCAGGTTCTGTCTTTATCTTTAACTTTTAGCCTTTTAACTATGATATGTCTTGGAGTGGGCCTGTTTGCAATCACCTTGTCTGGGACTCCCTGTGCTTCCTGGACTTACATGTCTATTTCCTGCCCCAAATTTGGGAAGTTTTCTTTCATTATTTTTTAAATAATGAGTTCCAGTTTCTTGCTCTTTTGTTTCTCCTTCTGGCACCCCTAACAGGTGAATGTTGGAGCGCTTAAAGTTGTCCTGGAGGCTGTTTACACTGTCTTGTTTTATTTGTATTCCTTTTTCTTCTTGTTGTTATGATTGTTTTTGTTTTGTTTTGTTTTGTTGCTTCCTTATGTTCCAAATAATTTATTCGATTCTTCGCTTCATCTATTCCACTGTTGTTTCCCTGTAAACTGTTCTTTATTTTAATTAGTGTATTCTTTGTTTCTGACTGGTTCTTTTTTATGCTGTTAAGGTTCTTGTTAAGTTTCTTGAGCAACCTTATAAGTAGTGTTTTGAACTCTGCATCTAATAGATTGCTTATCTCCATGGAGTTTAGTTATTTTTCTGGAGTTTTAATCTGTTCTTTCATATGGGCCATGTTTCTTTGTGTCCTCATCTTGGCAGCCTCCTTGTTTTTGGTTCTATGTATCAAGTAGAACTGCTATGACTTCCTTTCTTGGTAGTGTGCCCTAATATGTTAGGTGTCCTATAGGGAGCTCCCAGCAGCAGAGCCTCCCCTATCAGCCAAGATGGGTACTTGAATGTGTTCTTTGTGTGGGCTGAGTATACCATCCTTGTGTATTTAAGACTTGATTGTTGTTGTCAGGTTAATGGGGAGCGGATTTTTCCAGGCCAGCCAGCTTCAAGGACTGGCTGTGACCACTGACCACCAACCTCCATCCTCTGTGGAGTTTCAGCTATGCAGGGACATGGTGGTAGTGCTCTGACGTGTTCTGTAGTTGTTCATTGGGTGTGTAGGCTCTGGGGTTGCCCAGGTTATGCAGACCAAGATCAGCCCCACCTATATTTTGCCTGTGGCCACCCTGCCTTAGGGATAAAGCAATCTGCAGATGACTGCTACTTGTGCTGGGCCTGGATGGAGATTCCCAGGTGAAGCCAAGCTGTGAATATAGGCTGGTTGCTGCTAATGGGAGGCCCATGGACACTCAGCAAGAAGTAGGGGCTGGGGCTCACTGAGATCAGCTACTGTTTGTTTGAGAGGATTTAATAAGTTGTGAAACAAAAGCCATTCATGTGCAAAAGCACTGGGATGGGCACATAAATTGAGTGACAGGGATGGGGTCTCTGGGGGTTTCCAGGGTAGGGTAAACAATGTTAACCAGGTTGATGGGGGCTCAGATATGGCATCAGGCTGCAGGCTCTTTGACTCTTTGAAAGGAGGATTCAGAAAAGAGACAATAATTTTTTTTTAGATAAGCACTAACTCTATTCCTCTGGTTGCTTATATCAAAATCCTTAAAAGTTTTCATTTTCTCATGGACCCTGTTGTGTGCTGAGTTGTCTTCCTCCCAAATTCTTATGTTAGTCTTTACCCACAATATTTCAGAATAAAAGCTTATCTGGAAATAGGGACATTGCAGAAGTAATCAAGTTAAAATAATATCAAAAGGGTAAGTTTAATTCCAATTGTTATCCTAATAAAAAGGGAAAAATTGGGGACAGACACAAGAACGTAATGTGAAGGCAATGTGAGTAGACTTAAGGAGAGAATGCCCAAATGCAAGCCAAGGTAAGAGGCTTAAAGCCGATCTTTCCCAAATAACCCTCTGAAGGAACCAACCCTACTAACCCTTTAATTATAAGCTTTTTGCCTCCACCTCTATTAAAGATAAATTTATTTTGTTTAAACCACCCATGCTTGGTACTTTATTATGGTAGCCCTGATAAATTAATACAGACCCTAATTCCTATTGTTACTATTTTTAAATACATCAATAATCTATCTATTTCTTATGACTCTGCCTCTTGTACTCTTATTCAAGCCACAATCAGCTCTTGTCAAGATCATTCAGTAGTCTCCTAACTGTCTTTACCCTTCTATCCTTACCTTTCCAATGTTACCTTTTGTAGAGTAGCCATCTCTTCATTTGAATGTAAATCAGATTCACCATTATTGCTCAAAACTTTTAGAAGTTCACTGTCTTTACCCTGAGAAAAGTTCTTATTATGGCTGATAGATCACACACAATTGAGTCCTCTGTGTTTTCTCTGACCTTTTCACCTACTCTTCTTCATTTCTTCACCCATCTCTAAGGTCTGCCCACCCAGATTGGCCTCCTCGCCTTTCTTTGACTATGCAAATCATGTGTTTGCCTATGGCTTTTGTACTTATTGTTCCCTCTCCTGGATGCTCACTCCTGGGATAGCTGAAAGGGTCTTCAAGTTTATTTTAATCAAATATCGCTTTGTCAGTCAAATCTCTACTGACAATACTCTCTAAAATAGCCCCTTGGTCTCTCATAATTCTCCCTTTCTTTCACTGATATTTATTTTTTCTCCATAGAATTTATCATGGTCTCATACAGCATATAAGGATTTAAACAATTCATAAAAAATAAAGCAATAATTGAAAGTAATTTATGGTATTTTCTCACATGTTAAACACACAATTGAATTTCAATTAGAAAATGAATATGTGCTGTCTCCTGCAATAACCAGTGCTCAATAACTCCTGCAATAACTCAGCTGCTGCCATTTGGTTGCTTACAGACTAGTCAGCAAAGTTATAAAGGTCTGATGGCAACTCTATGTCTCACAGAACCATTGGGTTTTGTAGAGTAGGTGATCTGAATAACACTGGAAGAAAGTGTAAAAGGTCAGGAAGGAAAAAGAGAGAAACGATATTTTAATCAGGGAACCAGCATGCACCAAAAACACAGAATTGTGTAAAGGTGATTATAAGCCAAGTAGTTGATTGGCTAGGACATGAAGAAGCCAGGATGCTTCCCGCTGATTTCATTTTATGCATAACTTTTTATTTAAATGAAAAAAGAAGCTTGTAACTAGATTTTATCTTTCCAAATAATTACTGTAGCCCAGTATAGCTACTTAGAAACATCTGCCACCACACAATCTGTTTCAAACAGGTTATATTTTGTAACACTAATTGGGGTGTGTTTGTAGAATTTCTTCGCACCCCTCATCTGCAGTTGAACAGAGCAGCCATATTTTAGACATCTTATTATCTAAAGGATGTCAGTTTTTAATGACTATAAAGCATTAAAAAGGAATAAAAATCCCATTATTGTGTGGAAATTACTTAGTTTATGTTTTACTGCTTTATTTTTTGCCAAGTGCATGGAATAAGCCAGTCCAAATAAACTTTTGCTTTCATTTTTTTCTAAAACTCTGTATTTTTATCTTGTGTTTGAATCATGTGGCCTCTCCCTTTTTTTTTTTTACTTCTATCACCTGTTATGTTAAAATAATTGCATGTTGAGTATGTGATTTCAGTATATATATACTTATTTCCTGCAATACTAGATAAATAATTAAAAATAAAATGGAGTTAAGTAACCTAAAAAAAATAAACATTTTCTGAAGAAATTGCTCATCAAAAGTATTTTTAAATACAATGCATTAAAATTATTTAATTGCAATGATTTTAAAATGTAATACCGCCTAATACAAATTAAATTTGTTTTTATTCTCCATTTTATTGAAAAACAAGACTAAAATGATCTGAAACAAATCTCTTCACTAAAGCATAACAGACAAGTATAAATTAAATTTTGTTTTTGTTTAGTTTAAAGGTTTGGCTCCCATTTACAGTTTGTAATATTTGCATCTCAACATGTATTTTATCTAACTACTGAGGGTTTTATGCATTTGACTCTGACAAAACTCTCTAGAATTGTAATTGACTTAATCTTATGAGGAAAATAAATTTACAAAACTTCAATTTTTTAGGGATAAAGATTTGAAACACCTGCATATGTTAAAAGACCACACTATTCTCTTCCTCGTGCTACCCACTGTAAAAACTGTGCTTCTGTTACCTTACTTCATCACATGGATCTTTAAAATTAATTAGTATAATCCACAATGATGTCATAAAACAATGTTATTTTGTGCTGGTTTGGTCTCCTGGTTGTTTTAGGGGATAAACAAAGTCCACGTGCAAAAGCAATGCTAGGTGTATAGTTGGTTAGCTTTCAATGCTCTAGGAAGTAAAAAAAAAAAAAAAATCCAACATACAACATGCAGCCCTTCCAAAAGTTAAAGGAGATTCAACCTCTTTGCAGGATATTTAGCCAAACACTGTTATGGTAATATCCTTCAAAAATTCTTACTTTTACATTACACCATTTAAGCTACGTTGCCATTTTATGGTTCTGTTTTACACTGAAGACAAAACTGTTTGCCTGCATTTGAAATAAAATAAAATAAATTATTTTTAAAATGTCTACCAATATCATAGGGAATAAAATCAGTCACTCTTCCAATGAAAAGAGATTATTCAAGATGACCATTATGCAACTCTAAATGTAAGATTGTGGTAATTTTCTAGGCAATTTGGTTTCAATTTAAAAAATCAAATTTCCTGACCGCTGTTGAAATGAATTTCCAGGCCCAAGCTAGAGCCTCTCCTGCTGGGGTTACATGTCAGCAAACCAAACCGAAATAACATCCATTTCCCTGTGAATATTCCACTTGACCAGAATGACAGTATATCCAGTGAGCTAATTCTCAAGTGACAGGCTAACTCTGGGCCTTCTCATCCCAAATACAGTTGACTTCCATTAGGTATTCTTGGCCTGGCATTAGAAGAACTGGTGCAATGATACAATTTTTATTAGAGATTAATGTTTTTACATCCTCACCAATCATTGCAATTGCCTCAGGTTACTACAATTCAAAATGAGGGATAAATGGGTGGGTCAGAAAGGGAAAGAATCAAACAAAAAAGAGTCATCAGGCCTAAAGATCTATGTCCAGAAGAGATCTGTCAATGTGGTTATTTGACTATGGAAGTGATATAAAACAGATAGATTCAAAACTTACTATTTTATTGAGGAAATCCCATTATCAAAGAAAACAAAGACCTATTCTATATAATAGCTTTTGTGCAGTCCCTGAATCCAGCAACGCTTTTTCTCAATTGGGAATCCGCAGAAAGCAGTCTGAGGAAGTCATCTGGCAAACAAGGAAGCAAGCGAACAACTTTAGATACAGCTGTTGAGGGTATCAAACAATGAGGAACCTCCCACGGATCAAACCCAGAAGCCTCAGAAACAAGATATAAAGGAGTTACCAGCAGGGAGTCAGAGACACTTAAAGAGATAAGCAAAAAAAGTCTTCATGTTTAATATTGCTATTATCTAACTTTAAATTGAATGTGTTTTTGTAATAATGAAAAAAGTCACACTTAGTAGTTTAACCATAAAATACTGAAAGCATCAAGAGAGTACAATTTTATTTTATTAAGCCTTAAATTGTTCCTTAACATTATACAAATTTACTTTTCTTGAAATTTCAAGTAGAAAATGCAAAAATGTTTCCATAGTGGTGGCATTCTTATCCAAATTTTAATATTTGTGGAATACAAATTTATTTAGAATGTCTAGAGTGGGGTTTCTCAGCCTTCATACTATTTTCATTTTGCACTGACTCTCTCTGCTGTGGTAGGCTGTACTGTGCGTCGCAGGCTGTTTAGAAGTACCCCCTGCTTCTACACACTAGATAATGCAATAGGGTGCAGCCAAGGGGGGCCCAAATGGAGATTTGTAGGGGGGTCTAGAACTCAAGGTGTCTGGCAAATATAAGAAAAATATGTAATATAAGATGTCCTCACCCCCACAAGCTGGGGGATATGGTGCTCAGAGCAGGGCCATTGAGAGTTGTTTTGAATAGCAATAGTTTTGCAGCTAACCTCTGTCATGGTCATTTAACATCTATAACCTTTAACTGGTTTCATAAACATGTTAAACAGCTGTGGCCCTGGTTTGAGCCAGGGGGGTGGGAGTGACTTCAACCCGTGATGTAACTGGGAGGCAACTCCCTCTGGGCATGGCACCTGCATAAAAGCTTGCAGATGGTTGGCCCCACACCATCGGGCCAAGCCTAACCAGACTCACTATGGCAGCCCAGTAAAGCTGGAAGAATATGGGAATGCTGGCAGGTGTCACTGCTTGTGGGAGGAGTCGGAAATGGGGCTGCAGAGGAGGACTGGCGCTGGGATTTAAACCCAGGCACAGGAGCCATGAGAGGCTTTTTGGGACCACTCGGCTTTGGTGAAAGTAGGGACCATGCAGCTTTAGGGTGCTCCCTTTTTGCCATGTGGCTTAGGAAGCTGGAGAGACTTTGCCTGGAAGAAAAGGGGCGAAAGGACACTTGCTGGTGGGTCATGAAAAGGTGCCACATGGTTTTGGATTAACTGGAGATCTCAGCGGCAACAGAGCTGATGATGCTGGAACCGAGGGGCTGCCTGAACCATGGACGTCTACTTCTTTTCCTTAGATATGGTACCCCAGACTGGGCAGAGGGGAGAAGGAAGGACTATGCATTTGTGGGTATTCCAAAGGACTTTAGTATTTTTAATGAAGACATTATATCATTATTCTAAGTCTGTATAATTTTTAAAATAAATAATCCTTTTCTTTTTCACCAATCTCTGGCATTGAAAGATGTCTTTCCCTGGCAGTGGACAAGGTGAACTTACTACGATGGGGGACCCCGGAGCACAAGGGTGGATCCATTCAGTAATAGTGTATCATTCATACCCCCCCACCTCTGGGTCTGTTCTGTAACAATAACAGTAAGAATTTTTTTGGCAAATAAGCATGCCTCTAGGCGTTATCAAATGTCTTGCTGAGGTTAGTTCTCTCCTCTTGAACACCGCTGCTCTAGAACTCTTTAAACCCTTTCCAAAAAATTCTTCTAGAAAGGCTTCTCTTCTTGCTGACTGTCTTAAGAACCTTGTACGTAATTCATATTCTTGTTTCCACTAAAGGGCTTTCTAACTGTACTCTATGAACTCTTCACTTTCTTTACCTGCCTGGTGAGAGATCTTTGAATTTATGGCATTTTTCTTCACTGTGCTTGAAATAAGTGCCTCTGAAACACAGGTGTCAATGGCGAAACATTTTTCTTTGGTGTCTGCTCAAATTCATGAGAAAGAATGAGAAAAAAAGGAGAAAATGGAGGAAAAAAGGAAAAAAAGTCTAAGACTGCTTTATGTGAGTTCTGCTGTTGGTAGTTATCAGTTATATAGCAATATTCCAGATGCATCTCTGTATCATCTTTGTTTTATTCCTAAATAATATAAAAACAGAAAATTGCCCTTGGAAAACAAAATAATCTGTACCCAATGACTCACATTCACTGATACTAGCGTACTGAAGAACTTTCACATTTTGGAACTCATATAAATTAATAAAAAATAAATAAATTGCACCCTGGCTGCTGTAGCTCAGTGGATCGAGTGTGGGCCTGGGAACCAAACAACCATGGTTCGATTCCCAGTTAGGGCACATGCCTGGGTTGCAGGCCAGTTCGCAAGAGGGGACACACAAGAGGCAACCGTACATTGATATTTCTCTCCCTCTCTCCTTCCCTTCCCCTCTAAAGATAAATAAATAAAATCTTTTAAATAAATAAATAAATACATTGAATTTTTACCTCCAAACTCTCCTTAAATAAAATATGTAAAATCATAATGCTAATGTGGCAGTTTTGTAAATTCCTTCATACGGAGATAGAATTTCAGAGAGAGTGAGTCTTAAATGTATTTTCTTCTTCTGGACCCAAAAAATGAATCTTGAAATCAATGGTTGCCCTTACAGTGTTCTCCATGAGAAAACAAAGAGACAGTAATTTTTATATTGTTTGTATATGTGTCTAGAGAACACAAAGTATCAGATTAGTTATTTTTATAGCACTAGTGGCTAAGAAATTATCAAGGCCAAAGAGAGAGAGAGAGAGAGAATTAGTTAGAACAATTGTTTTTAATGAACTATAATTAACAATATCCAAATAACCTGTGAGCCTTAGGGAGACAACTTGAATTTATTCTGATTCTTTGAATTGATGTAGAATGGTCTTCAGAAATCAGTCAATGACACTTCTGACTTTTAACTCTCTTCTTGGCTGGTGCCTTACTCAGATTTTTATACCATCTGTAAAGTGCAAAAGGCTATAAAGCAAGTAGTAGCTCTCCTCATTTGATAACTTTCATTCTCTCTAGTTCTTAATGGCAGATAATCTTCTAGGTTTGACAATAAAAATGAAACCTATGTAAGGATTTATTATCAACAGTAGGTAGTCACTAGAAAATGGTATTCTCTCTGGTTTTAAAAATTTATCATCGTCATATGCTACCTGCCAACCTCTTCAGGTGATAGTATTTTTAAATATATATTTTTGAGAAGTTGTATAAGGATCTGATTTGAAGGTATCATAGAAGTTTGGAAAAGCATAGCCTGTTTCTTTAATTTATTAAGCATATTAACTTAGCACCTAATATGTGCCAGATATTGTTCCACTCTGATGAGATTCACAGGGTAGTCAGAGAATTCATAACAAATGAGAGTACATGTAGACTGAGACTTAGTTTCCAAGTAGTTTACAGGCACAGAATATTTGCCAATAAGCAAGCCAGTCTAAAAGAAAACAATGGAAAATGTGCAAGTGAATTAAGCTTTGACCTTCAGAAATAAAAACAGGTCCATGCTTTTGGCGTGCAGTAGGTAGTAAGAGAAACAATTAAAAAAAGACAACACTTAAAATGATAATTTGCCAAAGGATGGATAGAAAAAATAATAAATATTACTATTAAAAAGGTATTAATGAAAAACATACATATGTTTTGCCAAGACAATATTTTTCAAGCAAGGTAATTCATGCTAATGTAATTCTTAGAAATACCCAAAGAGATTTGTTCTAAAATATGAAAAGTTACTTCTAGAAATGTTTCAAATTATTAATAATTAGAAAAGTTAGAAACTAAGTAGCTATGAATTTATAATGTGCAATGAAATATTTAAATTTCACTTCAAGTTTTTTTGTTTCTTTATTTGATACAGTTATTACCCTCAATTTTTGGCATTTCTGAACCCTCACTGTCATTATAAGACCACTCACTGTCTTACTTATATCATCCGTTTGAGAGGGTCATATGAGCTTGAGGCACAACCTGAGAAAGACAATTTCTATGCTCAAGAAAATGGTGAGATCAAAAAGTCTTTGGGAACACCAGTCAGACCATGAATCAGAGCTAGCAAGACAGAGTTCCGAGCAGAGGCAGTATCAGAAAAAGAGGAACTACGTGGCAGATAAGAGGAAACCGCTTGGAAGGTAAGAAATTCATGATGTAAATTATTTCTGTCTCTCCTAGAGGACTTTAATAAAATGTACACCGATGATTAAAATTGCTGCTATTTGATGGAATAAATAAGCTGACATTCTTTTGCAACTATACATGAAGATTCAGGTTCAATATATCTTTCAATAATAAGTAAATTCATGACTAAACTTGTAAGATTGGAAAGAAAATTTTCAGAGAGAATTTCCTCAAGAAAGAAGCAAGTAAGAATATTTCGAGAGAAATGCTAGTTCTATCCTATTTAAAGCTTTTAACCAAATGGCTACAGAGGGAGCTACAAACAGTTTATGCAAATGGTGAATTGGTTGAAATGACCGTACCTGAAGTGAAATTCATGAACTAAGCAGCATGCTAAGGGAGTTGGAGCAAACAACACTAAAGGTATTATTCATTGCAGTAGGCAGGAAAGAAATTTGGTGGGATTGCATTAGATCTGCATAAAATGGAGAAAAACACCTCCCTTGTGAGGTGGCTGGCCTTCAGGTAAATTTGAGGCCTGAGTTCACACTCTTTACATAGTAATTTATAAAGCAACAAACAACATATTTAAATTATTCCTTCATTTTAACTGTCTTTTGCAAAGGCAAAAGCAAACCTTTCCTGGAAGAAAATATCCTAAATTAGATGATAAATAGTGACAAATTCTTTTGAAGACACAATCGAGTACCACACATCACAAAACATAGTATCATAATTTTTTTGTTTTATGAGAGTATACAAAACATCTATACCATAATATCAGGCTTGAAAAGACTTCAAATACTTATATTACGCATCATAAATTGTTATAGTTGATAATTTAAGGAATTAAGGATCATGAGCTTAAAAATGTCCAGGCATGTGTGAAAATGACAAACAAAACCTAAATCGATATAATACTTTGTCAAGAATGATACTATTTAACAGTAAAATGAACAGATTTAAGTTGCAGATTTGACACAGCTGAAAAAGAGATATTCCTTGGGTGTCAAACTCATTTTCACTGGGGGCCACATCAGCCTTGCAGTTACCTCCAAAAGGCTGAATGTAATTTTAGGAATTTGTAAATGTAACTACTCCTCAACTAGGGGCAAGGAGCTTGGCACTGCCACCAGGTAGTAACAAGGTGCTGGGAAAAAAGACCAAGGTGGAGGTCCAGATTTGGCCCTCGGACCTTGTGTTTGCCAACCGGGCTCCAGTACAAATCTTTGACACACTCCATTTATAGGGTAGGCAAAAGTAGGTTTGCAGTTGTCTGTATAGAAAATAATGCAATATTTAACAAATAATGATAGAATAAACTCCATGTTTCATGTACTCATATTTGTAAGAATACTTTTACCCACCCTTGTGTTTCCTCCAAAGATGGATCAAATTAGACTAGGTGAGACTAATTGCTACTTACTCTAATTACAGTTTACTGCACCTGCATATGTACTTTTCTCATTATAAGGTCATTACCGTGAGATAGATATCCTGTTGTTAGGGCCAGCAACTGATGCAGGCACATTTTTGAAACATTAGCCTTACTTGATTACGTTCAGCAGTGTTCGTGTTTTTGTTCTGTGTGTGTGTGTGTGTGTGTGTGTGTGTGTGTGTGTTTTCCAGAACGTGGACATTCTGGAACTGCCATCTTCTTTTCCCCTGATTTGCCTTCCTGTCCTTTTTTATTCTGTGTCTCTCTCTCCCTCTCCATCTTCCTCTCCCTCCCTGCTCTCCTGTTCTTACTTTCAATATCTCCCTTACACTTTGCAAATTCTTTGTTTCTTATAAATGTAAATACTTAACACCTTGTATTTCTACAAACAAAACTTGACACTCCTCTCTTTGTTGTAAAAAGAAGGAAACTGTCAGCAAATACAGTCAGGATACCATCTAAGATTCCTCAATGAAAGAGAGTAATTCTGAGTTTATGTCTTATATGTGTGTCTCTGGCTTCTAACAATTTCTAGATTTTATACACAGTAAAGTATACTAACTATGCTTTAGGATATAGAAAATGAAATTTAATTTTAGAGAAGACATAATAAAACATTTTAGATGTAGAACAATGGAACTAGAAACCCTTTCTAAAGAGCATTAAAATATTTATATATCAATCTATCCTAAAATAATATGCACATTTCATTTTACCTCTTCAGTATTTAATGATAAGTCTGATCTTGAAAAGTACTTTGCACACCTGTTCTTTCTAATATGGTGATGTTGAATTAGCCAGTTAGCTTTTATAGTTTTCAAAAGACAAATACCATGTGATCTCACCTATAAGTGGAATCTAATTAACAAAACAAATAAGCAAGCAGAATATAACCAGAGATACTGAAATAAAGAACAAACCACCAGTGACCACAGAGGAGGGGAATAAAGGGGAAAGAAGGGGAAGGGTCATCAAGGAACATGTATAAAAGACCCATGGACAAAACCAAAGGGGGGCTAGGATTGAGGGTAGGGGTGGGTTGGGTGGGGTGGGGGAAAATGGTGAAGGGAAACTAGAAACAACTGTAGTTGAACAACAATTTTAAAAATTTTAAAAACTTTATTTAAAAAAGTTTGGATGTTAAACTTAACCTTTAACTCCTTAACTGCATTGAAGTTATCTGGTTAGTAAATGAGATATAATCCCACACTTTACTAGAGGGGATGATGTATAGATGTGTGCTGATCTCTTTTGAAGGATACTCAAAGGGATGTTGGAACTAAAATGGGAAATAATTATAGAAATAACAGCAATTAAAAAATAAAACACACTTGTATTCACAAAAATCTTTCTCGCCCTGGCTGATGTGGCTCAGTGGATTGAGCATTGGCCTGCAAACTAACAAGTCACATGTTCGATTCCCAGTCAGGGCACATACCTGGGTTTCAGGCCAGGCTCCCAGTGGGGGGCATGTGAGAGGCAACCATACATTGAGGTTTCTCTCCCTCTCTCCCTTCCCCTCTGTCTAAAAATAAATGCGTTTTAAAAAGAAATCTTTCTTTAAATATTAAGAACTTCTAAATGTTCTGCTGGGTGGAGAGAAAAGCATATTAGTTTCTTCTAAGTTCTGGTGACTGAGATGTCAACAAGTGATAGTTGTCTCCAGTGAGTTTGCAAATTCAAATGTCTACATTAGCCTAGTCATTAATGCATAGCAAAGATGGTCTGTTGGAGTCTCTGGTGAAAATGAACAGAGAAGTACATACTCCATCAGTTTATTCTCTTCAGCAAATCTTAAGAATATTATGTGTTCATATAAATCCAGAAAAGATTAAGTACTAGAAAATGACTTATTTAATTGAAGATACTAAAAATAGTGTTTTACTACTGGCTGGAGTGGTTGAGTGGATTGAGTGCCGGCTTGCAAAACAAAGGGTCACTGGTTCGATTCCTAGTCAGGGCACATGCCTGGGTTTGGGCCAGGTCCCCAGTAGTAGGTATGCGAGAGGCAGCTGCACAATGACATTTCTCTCCCTCTCCTTCTCTTTCCCTTCCTCTCTCTAAAAATAAATAAATACAATATTTAAAAATAATAAAAGTATGTGAAAATTAAAAATATATTCACTGTACTCATTTATTTATTTAACAGATATTTACTAAGTCCTCACTGCAAACTATGCATCATATTATTCATTGTATTTAACATCCCTAGGGACCATACCTTCTGTGAAATAACAAAGAAAATATGGTCACACTTGATTAAAATGACTACTGTTTTTCAAAAATGTTAAATTAAGTCAGTGTATCCTAAAGTGTGATACTCATATGCCAAAGAGGTATATATGAGATACTGTACTTTTAGGAAATACACGGAAGGAGACAATAGCCAGGGATATACATGACCCCATCTCGGCGTGGCATATAAAGGAAAAAAGAATCTAAAGGCAAGATGTCGAGCTAAGAAGAGGATGATAAGCAAATACCAGGCTATATTTTCCAGGTTCTGTGACATTGCTATGATTGTAGAGTGCACATTACATAGCCTCCAATTATATCCAGCACAGGATAGAGAACTATGAAACCCTTTTATACTAGCAAGGGTGAGGATCCTAAGGGTAGAGCATGTGGATTCTGAGAATCCATAGGCCCAGATAACTGGAGAGCTTGGCTCATTGAGGAAGTCTAGTTCATGAAGTCAAGGACCAGGTGTGAGGAGATTAAGATATAGTTTAGACTTTGACTGAGAATCAGTTTCTTCTCAAGGACTAGAAAGTTTAAAACTACATGTACAGAGTACCCCTTCAACAAATATTTTGATGCATGTAAGATTCCACCAACGAGACACAAACAGATAATATTGAGTAGGCTTAACATTTTTTCAATAACTGCTGACATAACATTTAGTAGAGATCTGAGTGTCTATTGCTGTCGGACTCTGCTGTATTCCAGTGGTCAGTCACTGGCAATTCGGTTAGGAGAGCCAGTTTTTAAGGCACAGTCCAAGCTTTCTGACCTCTGATCTGCAGCTATAGTAGGGTGGTGTCTTCCTGATTTCTACTCCTTTAGTCCTCCTAACAATTTTGTAAGCACCAATACCATGGGTTAAATAGTTTATCCCTGGTATATTCAGAGTGATATTTTCTTTCTTGTACACTAATACAGATGAGGACTGAGCAACAGCTCAGGATACAAACAGGATTAAGATTTATGGATTATATGACAGCTGCTTTTTATTTATTTATTTTTTTAGGGAGAGGGTAAGGGAAGGAGAAAGAGGAGGAGAGAAACATCAATGTGTGGTTGCCTCTTGCTCACCCCATACTAGGGACTCGGCCCTCAACCCAGCCATGGGACTCAAACTGGGGACCCTTTGGTTCAAAGGCCCAAGTTCATCCATGGAGCCAGGGCATGACAGCTGTTTTTAATAGGAGCTTCTTATCTGACACCTTATGGATAAAAATAACACTGCAGCCTTTCACCCTGAGAATACATATTTTTCCTGCTCAATTCTAGATAACCTTCATGTGACAACTCTTGTTCTAGAAACACTGAATCTAGGATCTGGGTTGGGTACATCTCAGATCACTGACTTTGCTGTTTTTCTATGTTTCCTCGAGTTCTGTCTGTGTTTTCTTTTTTTTTTTTTTCAATTCTTGTACTCTCTCAACATGTTTTTTTTTCATTAACTCTTCTTTTTCCAATCTGCTTAACCTATTTAATTTCTTGGAAACATCAGATTGTTTTCATCTATTTTCCATAATCAATCCATTAATAAAAACATAAACTTACTGCTCTGAGAACACTTAAGAGAAAATTTAGAATTTATGAATTTTTGGTCTCTAATGTGTATGAACGATTCCGGACTGGGGTTTAAGGACAATTGGATAATAAGCATCCCAGACCTCTTGATTCACCTAAGATTACATGAATAAATTGGAAAGAGTGTAGCATTTTGCAAGAGAAACATTCTAAATCTTTTATAAGGTGCTAAAAATGCTCCCGATGGGGAAAACAACATTATTTAGACGTAAACATTTTATCGGGATGACTGTGATATTCACATTAGCTGTCATATTTATATTGTAAGTTACATTTAAAAAAAACTTTGACAAGCTTAACAGTTACAAAATTATCATTGTTATTACTAATTGGTATTAGATTCATTTATTTTCAGTACTTGGATTACTCATTATCCCTACAGCAAGATTTTGCAGAATTTTGTTCAAACCTAAATAATTTCCTCTTTTTAATTTCCTATAAGAATGAAATTCTATATATTATGTCCAATTTAATCAAGCACTGATTTGGGGGATACTTTATTTCAGTTTGAGACATTTTTAGCTTTATTTGGCAGATAGGCACATCAATTGAATAGACCCATCTGTTGTCCCAGCAATTAGTTGGCTTCCAGATAGATGAACCAGGCGTGGATCCAATGTGGGAAGAGTCCTCTGTGGGAGGTCTTGATGATGAAAATAAGATGTGGCTTCCAAGAGAAATGCCAAGTGAACTAGACCATAAGCCTGTGCATTCATTCATATCATTTGTTTTTTTTCTAAAACACAATGTTTATTGAAAATATTAATAGAAAAAAAGTTTATTTGTCAAGATGAAATTGGCTTAAGCTTTAACTTGGATAATTTCATAATGTTTTAAAACATGCAGATCATAATTGATAAAGTGGGCATTATTTATTGTTAGATTTACTTAAGAGTTCTACCAAAGCTTAACATATTGATATGCGTATATTTTGCGAGTATTTTAGCAGAATATTTTATTCAATGCAGCTTTTAAAAAAATTTCTTGGTTGAGACATAAGGTAAGAACTGAAAGCCAGTGTAGTCCAAGTGGTCAGCTCTGTCTGCTGTGGAGATTTCCCACATTTTCATCTTGTGGCACACGTAACTAACTGCTAAAGTTCTGTGGTACCCCAGAAGAGTATATTAATTTTTTTTCTAATCCAATAAAAATAAATATAATTCCAACTCATTCACACCAGACAAGTATTGTTGTGTTGTCATTATTTTTATTTGACCATCTAAAGGAAACAAGGTCAGTGTCCCTGACTAAATAGTCAGGTATTTAATGTTTTAAAAATTCTGGTAGAACACTGGTTAAAAATTACTGATCTATATCATGAAAAACAGCAGAACAAAATCAAGTTTTTTACAAGCATCTTCACTCTTAATTAATTATAGTATTGCCACTCTTTTTTCCTAGAAAGTACCTGATATTACATAGATTTGATATGTCTCAATAAATTCACCCATTCATTCATATAAAAAATATTCAAAGAACTAGTTTTGCACTAGCATCTTAGATCCAGAGGACAAAGTAGCAAAGGAAACATTAAAAATTGAATGAATAAAGAAACATTGCCCTTATTTAATTTAGATTCCAGCGTAGAAAAATAAGAAGAAAATGAAAGTCATTAATTTAAAATAATTTATTATAAATAAGTGATCTGAAGACTAAAATAAGAGAATAAAAATAAGAATATTAGAGTCAAGTCTCAATTTTAAATAGAGTGGACAAGAGTTGTAACTGTGAAAATGATATTTTTTTAAAAATATTTTATTTATTTATCTTTAGAGGGGAAGGGAAGGAGAGAGGGAGAGAAATATCAATGTATGGTTGCCTCTGCCGAGGACACACAATGTATCATGTGTCCCCTGCCGGGAACTGGCCTACAACCCAGGCATGTGCCCTGACTGGGAATCGAACCGCGATCGTCTGGTTCACAGGCCCGTGCTCAATCCACTGAGCTATACCAGCCAGGGCTTGAAAATGATATTTGAATCAATACTAGAATGANTAAAAATTCTGGCCAGAACACTGGTTAAAAATTACTGATCTATATCATATGAAAAACAGCAGAACAAAATCAAGTTTTTTACAAGCATCTTCGCTCTTAATTAATTATAGTATTGCCACTCTTTTTTCCTAGAAAGTACCTGATATTACATAGATTTGATATGTCTCAATAAATTCACCCATTCATTCACATAAAAAATATTCAAAGAACTAGTTTTGCACTAGCATCTTAGATCCAGAGGACAAAATAGCAAAGGAAACATTAAAAATTTAATGAATAAAGAAACATTGTCCTTATTTAATTTAGATTCCAGCGTAGAAAAATAAGAAGAAAATGAAAGTCATTAATTTAAAATAATTTATTATAAATAATTGATCTGAAGACAAAAATAAGAATATTAGAGTCATGTCTCAGTTTTAAATAGAGTGGACAGAGTTGTAACTGTGAAAATGATATTTGAATCAATACTAGAATGACATGAAAGAATGGACCCTGTCAAATTACAGAGTAGAGTGCACCAGGCAGAGAGATTAACCAGTGCACACGTCCTGGTGAGGTAGGAGATTAGCCAGAAGTCAGTTTGGTTGGAACAGTGCTTTGGCAGAGAACAACTGAAGATGAGGAAGGAAGGTAATAGCCATGTGTAATTACTTTAGTCTTTTTTTTAGATTTTATTTATTTTTTAGAGAGAGGGAAAGGGAGGGAGAAAGAAAGAAACATCACTCTGTGGTTGCCTCTCATGTGGCCCCCACTGGGGACCTGTCCCCCACAACCCAGGCATGTGCCCTGACTGGGAATCAAACTGGCGACCCTTTGGTTTCTCAGCCCGCACTCAATCCACTGAGCTACACCAGCCAGGGCTAATTACTTTAGTCTTTAAATAGAGTGGCATAAGGATCATTGGGAGGTTTTAAACATAAAAATATATAATATGAATTAAAAAATATAACTGCTTGATTTGGAGAGAATGAAGTACAGAGGCGTGTTGGTGGGAGAGGGAAATCTAATTAGTAAGCAATAGCAATTCAGTTGACAGATGAGGGTAATTTTGCCCAGAGTGGTAACAGTAGAAATAGTAATAAATGTTCAGAGTCCAGATTTTTTTGTAGGTTGTTCCCAAAAAATTTGCTGAAGATTGGGTGGGTGTCAAAGAAAGAGAGGACTTAATGGTGATTTTGAGGTTTTTCACTTTGGTTACTAAAAGGTTATAGATCAACATATCTGAGAGGAATATTGTGAAATATTAATTTCCATGTGTGCTCCTTAATTATTTGGTAGCAGAAGTATAGGCCACTCGCATCTTTCTTTCTATCCCAACACAAAACCCTCAACTGCCTGTATTGCACTTTTTGCAGTTCCACGGATACATCCTATGTGAGAGACATGCTACTTTCAGTCTTCCGAAGCATCTCACTATTCAAACTGTACTTCTCTTCCCCCGGCTTTTATTCAAACACTTCATTGCACAAATTTTTCAGCCTCATTAATATTCCAACCTATAGACCTGCACAACTGTTTTTACTCCTCTTGTTTTGCTCAACAGAAGTTCCATGACACAATTTTATTTATTTATTTATTAAAAAATTTTTTTAAACATTTTATTTATTTATCTTTAGAGGGGAGGGGAAGGAGAGAGGAAGGAAACATCAATGTATGGTTGCTTCTCGTGCATCCCCTGCAGGGAACTGGCCCCTGCCGGGAACTGGCCTGCAACCCAATCATGTGCCCTGACTGGGAATCGAACTGCGATCGTCTGGTTCACAGGCCCGTGCTCAATCCACTGAGCTACACCAGCCAGGGCTCCATGACATAGTTTTTAACCACTTCTTGACAGCCTTAATATCAATATATTTCTTTTCATCTCACCTTAGTTATCTAATGAAATCATAATAATGTTTCAACTCAAATATTTGTTTTCTTAATTCTTCATGTAATCAATTGTAGGTTTCTTAAAAAAACATACAGTACTAAGTGGATTGGGTTTACTTAAAAATCATATTTAATAGAGTTATTATTACTTCTAAGCTTATAGTGATTCTATCAAACATTTGTTTTCCTTCTCTCTAGAAAGAATTATTATTAGCAACACTTAAAACATCTATATCTTACTCTCTGCGATAACTTAGTGGATATACCTTATTTCTCTAGATGAACTTTCTGTTTAAATTATTAATTTATCCCCACAGTTTAAATATCATCTATATTGTGGACATTTTCAAATTTTATCTATGCTCTAGACTTCTTTCTTAGCTCCTAACTAATATATCCAATTACCTAAATGACTCCACATAATCACAACGTATGGCATAGTGTTTCTAGCTCAACACAAAATCTAAATTCCTTTCCCCATAGAAGCAGTGTTTTTCAGATAATCAGGATAATACTGGGGATTCTACACTGATATCAGATTCATATAACTTAATCAGATTATGAGATTTGCATAGGATTTATAGCTTCAGAAAGTGAGACTATAAAAACATGTATTCTATATAATGAATACATTGAGATGACATGTGTCCATCAAATGTATTTTTAATCTCTTCTTTAGTAGTTCCTTATATGTTTCACTATTGTTCCGTTATTAAGATATCCAGGTGTTTCTTTATCAGTTATACAATTTTATCATCATTAACATAATATCTTTATGTTTTAAGTTCCTTTATATCTTTGTATAGTAAGTACCAAGCTTGAAAATAGCACAACTATATGTGAATTACTATATTTAGAACCATAATTATGAAATATGAATGTGTTACTACCGTTGTTGAAATGTTACATATAATCTAACACAGCTTATCAAAGTTTTTCATACCACTGTCTAAGATGCTGTAAACTTTCAGGAACTTGGTCAAATTATTTTTTATCTTAATCAGGTTAACTTTTGGAAAATATATACATTTCTACAAAATGCAAAAGAGCTTTTCAGGGAAATGTCTTTAATTATGTCTTTCCATAATGAAATACATTTCAAAAAAAGTTAGCACTAATAATCTACAATTGAAGTAATGAACTTGTAAAAACAATAAAATAATCGATTTATATTGTACTAATTGTAGTTTTATTTCAGAAATAAATCATTCTAAGAAGTAGTCTAACAGTCCATCAAAAACTAACATTTGCCCACATAATTTGTATACAATAAGTTCTTATTATCTATGATAGTTAGTTTTAAGTGTCAACTTAGGCTATGGTACCCAGTCACTCAATTTAACAGTAATCTAGGTTTCTGTGAGAGTGTGGTTAACATGTGCAATCAGATGACTTTAAGAAGATATCTTTGATAATTTGAGGGGGCCACATAAAATCAGTTGAAAGGTCATAAGACCAAAAGTGAGGCTTCCTTGTGGAAGAAGACATTCAGCCTGAAGACTACATCATCAACCCTTACTAGAGTCTCCAGCCTGCTGACCTGTTTATAGTTTTAGATTTCTTGGTCCCACCAATAAGGTAAGCATATAAACCAATGCCTTGAAATAAGTCTGTGTGTGTGTGTAATATTTTTATTATAACATTATAGTTCTTTAATTTTGTGTACAAATTGATTTAAAGAAATTACAGTTTTTAAGTAATCTTTAACTTAGCTTTTAACTTGGAATATGTCTATATGTATTGAGATATGTTTAGGTCTGGAATGAAAAACATAAAAATGAAAACAAGAAATACTTCGTATAATATTTTATATTTAAATATCAGTGTCATTTTTTCAAAATTATGTTTGTGTTTAAAGCACAAAACTGAATAAACATTCTAAGATGCTATCCTTGCCTTATTAATCTGTTATATGGGCCATATTTATTTCTGTTAAAGCAAGTCGTGCAATGTCATTTAGCCACTTTGCCCCTTGAGTGATGAGTTTAGTGATTCCAAATTAGATATGTCTAGGTCACAAAATACATAACCTAATACTTGCCTTATCTGTAGATTGGTAATATCATAGATAAGAAATAAAATGATTTAGCCTTGGCTAACATGACTCAGTGAACTGACCACCAGGCTGAGAAGTAGAGAGTTACCTGTTCGATCCCCAGTCGGGGCACATGCCTGGATTGCGATCCAGGTCTCCAGTTGGAGGCATATGAGAGGCAACCACACATTGATGTTTCTCTCCCTCTCTTCCTCTCTTCATTCCTTCTCTCTAAAAATAAATAAATAAAATCTTTAAAATATATAAATAAAAAGAATCTTTAAAAAAGAAATAAAATGATTTAAATAATAAATATAACAAAAGAGGAGCCTTACACTGACAAATGTGAATGGCATGCTTTGAACTGAAGAACTCAAGCAACCTAATTCTGTGGGACTAAGCACAATGAGTTACAGACAAGGGAAGCATTATCTGTTTGGAGTAATACTGTGACCTGAATTACTGTGAAATCAGAGGTCCTTATGACAGGAAATTTTATCTATTATTCATTTATAAAATACATATGCCTAATTTTCCCTTTTAAAAAATAAAATAAGTTTTTTTCCATTTTATAAATATTCAAATGGCAACCTTGGCTGATGTGGCTCAGTGGCTTGAGCACCAGCCTGCAATCAAAAGCATGGAGGGGTCACCAGTTCTATTCCCAGTCAGGGCACATGCCTGAGTTGCAGGCTGGGTCTCTGGTTGGGGGTGTGCAAGGGGTAACTGAATGATGTTTCTCCCCCTCTCCCTCCCCTTCCCTTCCCCTCTCACTATAAATAAATAAAATATTTTAAAATATACAAATGACCACCAGATTTATTAAAATTAAGAAACTATGAATTATATTAAATTTTAAAAAATTCTGCCAATACCAACTACAAAAGTTTTGCTAGATTACAGAAAAATCTGAAGTCACTATTAACTTACTAAGTTAAATGGAAAAAGGTTTTTCTCTTCTATTATAAAGAAAAAAATACTAGCAGTTATATATATTCACACAATCAACATTTAAAATTTGTGTCTATAATAAGGGCATTGAACTAAAATTTTCATGTGAGAAATTAAAAAATATCCCTTTTATTGGATATAAATACATTCCATGATTAACATTAAATTATCAAGACAAAACTATGGTACATTTACACAATGGAATGAATGCTAAAAAGCAGAAAGAAAGAAAGGAGGAGCTCCTACCATTTGGGACAACACAGATGGGACTGCAGAGCATTATGCTAAGTGAAATAAGCTGGGTGGTGAAAGGCAAATACCATATGATTTCACCTGTAAGTGGAGCCTAATCAACACATCAAACAAGCAGACAAAATATAACCAGAAACATTGAAATAAAGGACAAACCAACGGTAACCAAGGGAAGGAGGGAGGGAGATAAAAGAAAAAAAGGGGGAAGGGTCATCAAGAAACCTGTATAAAGAACACATGGATGAAGCCAAAGGGGGGAGGGATTGAGGGTGGGAGGTGGGGAGGGATGAGGTGGGGGCAGCGGTAGGGGAACATGGAGACAACTGTACTTGAACAACAATAAAACATTAAAAAAAACTGAGATACTAAACCAGACGCAAATGTTCATTGGATCATCCCAAAGCAAACCCATACAAAACTAACAACTAAAATAAAAGTAAATGACCCAAACAATTCCTACTAAATACAATAGCTTAAAACTTTCCCTCAGGCTATAGGGTTCTAGAACAATATAAGTTATATTTCTGACATCATCAAAAATGAATAGAGTAAAATGAGGACCAACACCACAATAATTTATTTTTGACTTAAATTCTATCACTTAAATACTATTAAACTAAGTGATTTTCCTCTATGTACCCAGTTCTTGCTGCTCCTAGCAAGAAAAAATTTTCCATATAAGATCAGCATTCAATGGGAATTTTCATAAAACCCTTTCTTACTGTGTAATACAACACTTTAACCTTCAGTATTCCAAATTAAATTAAGTATACCTAATTTTATAATATAAACTCTATGTATGTCAGAATTCCATTTCTATGCTTTTTATTTTTTCTTCCTCAATAATCACACTTTCATTAAAAAAATAAACACAACCTTATTAAACACAAACACAACACAGAAACACATATGCACAATCACACCTTGAGTTCTTTGCTACTTCCAAAATAATCACTACATCCATTTTTTATTTTGTATTCTCCTGAACCCCACCATCATTTTGCTGTATAAGACACTTATTTGTTTTCAAGACTATTGTGAGTCATTTGAATCCCCTGCCTAGAGGCTCACAAAGCTGCAGTATCATCATCCATATTGATACTACAGTTATTTTTTAGATGCAATTCTCACAAGATCAATTATTCTGCTTAAGATACAGTTACGGATTTTTATTGCCTACAAGCAAAGTCAAAGGTTTCTGTATGGTGTAAATCTTGCTAATTGTCAGAAGCAATCTCAGTATGGCCTCTGGCTCCTGGAAGTAGGTGGAGTGGCTGATCTATACCCAGCGATAGGAAAGAGGTGAGAGCTGCAAGAGCTGGTGCTCAAACTCAGCTTTTATTAAATGCACGTTCACACGAGGTAGAACATCATTACATCGATATGCTGTTCTCTATAACATAGCACAGTGTCACTACACAACAGTCAATCGAGGATTAATGAATCCAGTCCCAGAACCTCAGTTCCAGGTCTAGGAGGCAGCTTCAGTGAGCACGTGTTTTGGTCTGACTGGAGCAGTGCCTCAGGTGCCTTGAAAGTTTGGGAGCTCAGTGGGGTGAAGCTCAGTGGGGCACAGACTCTGGAGGCACGTGGCCCTGAGTAGTGGTGGAGCAGTGTCTCATGGTGGGAGAGTTGCTGTTTTCCGTGGTGTCTCTGATGTCCACTTCAACTGCACCACATTTCTAGTGACTGAGGGAGCTGGGCCCCCAGTGTTCTAAAAGCAGGTGTGCCTTCTCTGCGTATACATCTCTGTGTTGATATCTTGTGTGTGCCACCTTCGCAGGCATTTGGCAGGATTCCTGGCAGGACTTAAGGTAGTTTCCTTCTTGAATCAAAGTGTCACGGCTGACTGGCAGCCTCTTGGTGTTCATGAGTGATGCCGTTTTATTTTATATACTTTATGCCACCTTGACCGGACCAACATTATTTTACTAACCCTGCTCTCCACACTAACCAGTATTATATCAGTGTATTTAAAAAACAACCTACTCTTTCTCCCCATAGCAGATGTTTTGTTTGTGTTGGTCACCCCTATCACTCTGAGAACCTACTGGGGCTCAGAAATTTCTTTCTCCCAGTTTTAGAGCTTTGCATCTCACAATTTTTTAAGCAAGTGCTACTTGCCCATAGTCTGAATCTTAAACTATGAAAAGTGGAGTGAAGGGCGGCAGTGTTGGCAGCATGCAGTGCCCACGTACAGAGGTCAGACTAGTTACTTTCCTGGGGTACACACCTCCATTTTTCTAGCTTTCTCCGTGAAACTGACTCTCCCGCCTTTCCTTGAATCTGAGATAATTCATGTCACCCTAGTTCATTTATTTCTCTTTAAGTTAACCCAAACCTGTTCCTAATATTTTCAACTACAAGTTGAAGAGCTGCAACATATTAAAAACCCTACCACATGTAACCCCAAAGGACATAAAGGTACATTATGAAATATCACACCAAACGCTTACCCTGTTCTGATTTCTAAGAATTATTCTCCTGCTCCTATTTTACCTTAAAATATTTCTATTCTTTTCCAAGAAATTCTTGTCTCTTTTATTTTTTATACTGTAATTTTCTTCACAACACCAACGTTGAATTAATCACTTATTTATTATCATCCTTTTCCTATAGTTTATATTTCTATAGAACTGTACATTTCATGATGATTATTTGTGACTTTCATTTTCCACCCTTTTAAACTGTACATTTTTGTTGGCAAGAACTATGTGTCATTGGTGTGCACATGTGTGTGTCTGAAGATAAACAAGGGCACCTATCTGGATTTAGGGATTTGGTGAATTATATATTGAATCGTTGTATATGTGTATGTTGCCCAATAAATGACATTATATGACTAAACACATTTTTTAAGAAATTTCAAAATTTAGATATTTTAGAAAATTCTTAAAACAAAGACATTATCATATATTCCCTCTCATGATATAAGTTTAAAAGTAGTGAAAAGGTAATAAATGAAGTGAGTTTTATAATTTCAAATGACCTAAATGTAAGTAAAAAACACAAATATGATTAAACTTAAGCAAATTGCTTTATAAAATTTAAAAATTAAATTTTTAATCATAGATATTAAATGTACAGTCAGCATAAAACAATGTAGAAATATTCATAATTATTATATTCCTCTGAGCATAAAACAATGTAGAAATATTCATAATTATATTCCCCTGGATTCCTATTCCACATCTAGTCTGTTGGCCAAATTATGATAAATCTCTCTCTTAATATTATTAAAAGTTAGTCTTTTTCTTAAGAAAACAAAAAAAATTTACTAAACTTTCAATTTTTTAAAATTCAAACTATGTTTATATTGATATCTAGACATATCATATCAATGTATATTTGGCATTAATGTATGGAACTAATATCAACTAGTAGACTCTCATAGTTGTTTCAGAAAACAAATACTCATCTATGTTAGCACATTTTTTATCTTCTCCAGTTTTCCAGGGTCCAAATCAACCTTCTGCACAGCTTTCCTAATTGTATGTTTTACAAATTTGTTTCTAAAAACAAGAAATAAAAATAAACTTCTTTCAGATGTAAGGATGGTTAGGTGGTCAATAATTACACTTCTCATATGTAACTGATCTAAGATAAAATCATGTTTTTTAAGACAGCCAACTGTATTTATTACTTACAGCACATCAATTAATGAATATTCATAAGGAAAGAGAAACATCACTTTGAAATTCTGTATTCAACTGATATTATTTTTTTAATGTTAAGAATCAAATATTAATATCAGAAAATAGAGCCCTGGCTGGTGTAGCTCAGTGGATTGAGCACGGGCCTGTGAACCACATGATCGCGGTTCGATTCCCAGTCAGGGCACATGCCTGGGTTTCAGGCCAGTTCCCAGCAGGGGACTCACAAGAGGCAACCATACATTGATATTTCTCTCCTTCTCTCCTTCCCTTCCTCTCTAAAGATAAATAAATAAAATCTTAAAACAGAAAATAGAAAAGAAAAGGTTTGAGTTGACTACACTTATGATAACAAAATATCTGTAACCTATCAGTAAATAAAATGATGTAGAATCTTAATTTTACAGAGTTTTATATTTCCAATAATGATAAAAGAGCATCTATGCTATACAGCTATACAAATGTTAATTAAATGTTATACAAACTATATATTTGTATTACATTAATACAAATGTAATTAAATGCTATACAACTATACAAATATTAAGTATGTTTTGTGAAGATAATATAGCAACATAAAGTACATAAAACCAATTAACTATGGGAAAAATCAGGGCTCAGAATTATAAAAACAGATTTTTAAATTTGTAAATATGCTCAGGAAAACAAGTGAAAAGAATAATATAACATACTATCATAGACTGCTTAATATGTTATAGTAATGGAAGAAGCTTTATTTTTTAATTTCTCTTTATTTTCTTTCCCTTTCTTTGTTTTTATTACTTTTCATCCTCTAGAGAAGATTCTCCTTTCTAAATTACTTTGTTTCTATTGCTCTTTCATTATTTAGAATTTGAAGCTACAATATCAAAATATAAGCCTCAAAGTCCTTGTGTTTCTTTACAACGTGAAATTCTAGACTCACGTGAGTTATATTATGCCTTTATGTCTGAAAGAACACTGGTGTGTTCTACATGCAGCAGGTAGCATTGGGTGAAATGCACAGTCATCTACTATGCCTGGACCCTCTCTCTGTGAAGCAGGTTGATTAGCCTTGGGGGATAAGAGATTTTGATGAATAGCTACTTTTGACCTCCACCGCATTGTGGGAACTGTGCACATCTTATCAGAAGAAAATACTGACTGTCTTTCCAAGAAGAACACACTTTAGAAATGGATCATTTATTTCTTGGGGCAAGTATCTTCCCACTGACATTGTTGAGCACTGACTACTTCACCTGCGGAGAGATGGGCTTTGCTGCAGAAAATCAATGCGTCTGGGTACTCCCCTTTAATGAGGAAGCAGCGGCTTCCTCTGGAGTTTCCCCTTGAAACAACCCATTCAAACAGGGACTGTTCGGACTACATGATTTTTAACCCAAAAGCTAACCAGTGCCACATTAGTCCAGATCACCTGTGATAGTGTCAATGATTTATTATCAAGACATCAAATAGTGTACTATTTGAAAACATAGCTCGGATCAAGCTACCTCTTAGTTCCAAATCCTTGACAGGCTCCTCTTTTCAGAGTAAATGAGTCCCTAAGTGACCTGACATCGTGTTTATATCTCTTATCTCATCATTCACATAATCTTTTGACCACTTTGTTTCAGTTATTAATATTTCTTGAAGTATTAATTTTCTTAACTTTAATATTTCTCCAAAACATAACTCACTCCCACTCAGGGCTTTGCCACTAGCTGTTTCCTCTAACTGGGCGGGTTCTTTCCCAGGAATTCATATAGCTGGCTTCCCTTTCTCCTTGCATTAGCAATAGTCTCTTTCTCAGTAAAGCACCCTCTACACAACAATTATAATGTTCCTATTCAACTTTACGCATGTTGTACCCTAAACCTCAAAATCTTGGTATTGTGTGTTCTTCATTTAAATAAATTTACTGTAATTATTACCTACTAACCAGCTATGTAATTTTACCCGTATTTTGATGAGTATAATGCACACTTTTTTGCCTAAATTATTGAGGGAACAATAAGCTGACACATTATACATGGGTAGTATAATTAGTTACTGGTATGTAAATCTTGTATTTTGTATCTGTTCTTGTGTTTTGTAGTTATTTGTTACATAAAAATTTATTGTACCATAATATGTTAAAAAACAAATGCTAAAAGTCCTTTTAATACAAAAAAACACGTATCTAAATAGAAATAATTAAATAAATAAATGATTGAATTAAAAATTAAAATGAAAGATTTTTTTCCTGAAAGTTTGGGCCAAAAACGTGGATGTGCATTATACATGGAAAAATATGGTACTTATTTATCGTGTCTATTATCTGTCTTATGCGGCAGTAATAGAGTGCAATGCTTGGCTTCTTTGATTCTGTCTCGTTCCAGCCTGATTTGTTCCAGGGCCTTGAGGTTAATAGCTTCAGCTTATTTTTGCATGTAGCGTTGGAGGAATTCCGCTTGTAGCTTAGTTTTACTAAAACAGCCTTTTACCAGAAACTGCCTCTCCCAAGGAGATAAGGGAAGCCTGTATTCTTCAACTTCCTGCCCAGAATTACATCAACTAGAGTCAAAAGACTAGGAACAAACAAGTTCCATGATGTTTTTCAGACCGCTGCTAATCCTCAGATGTCTGTGGTCCTCCATCACCTCTTGCTCCTCCATCTACCCCTTCCCCTGATATAAGAGAAACATGAATTCTGTATTTTCTTAAGATGGCTCTTCAAGATGGCAGTCGGCCATCTTCTTGGCTTCCTGGCTTTTCAAATAAAGTTGCTTTCTTTGCCCAAGCACCTTCTCATTTATTTGACTTACTGGTGTCATGTGACATGTGGTAAGAGCTTGAACTTGGTTACGTAACTTAATATTAAAATTTAAGTTCTAGAGGATTAGAAAATTTTAATATGAAATGTATTAATTACTAATGTATTTCAATGACAAAACAATATATGGAACCTAACAGGTAATCAGTGAATATATATTGAACAAATTGAATCCTTGTCTTTTCTCATGTTTTCCCAAAACTAATCACCTAAGTTGATTATCTTTATTTCCACCTTTATATTACTCTTCTGTTCTTTGACTCTTTGAGTGACAGAGTCAATTCTGTGACCCTGAACATTGATGGATAGAATGGATTTAAAACAGTTATAATTAAAGCGATTTCCACTAACATATGTAGACATTTGTAGTTTTTGTCAACTCAACAACTAATTTCCTTTAATCTGGTAGTAGAACCTCTTACGCTTTTATGGAGAAATATTCCTTTCCGCCAGTCTTACGTACATTAGATGGAGTACAATTACATCCACAATTAAGTAGCAGTAGCCATGTGTCCAGGGCCTGAATTATCAGTTAGAATTAAGTAAATAAATAACTCTTTTACACCAGTTTTGGCAACTCCAGAATATTTAATACAAAATTTTTATGCCTCACCGTATACTCATATATCTCCAGATCTCTGTTCTTCTGCTGCCTATGTTTATTACTTCACAAGGATTTCCATTTTAGTGAATTTTTAATTTATTTCAGAAGAGCGCCCAGGTTTCTGTCAATACTCTCAGCATTGCTATTTACTGCCTTATTATTCTAGCATTGACATGATAAAGTACCTAGAATGTGGATCAATTCAATTGTTTACATTCACTGAAACTATGATATAATGAATCCATCAGCAAAGACTGGATATTTCATCCTGATTCTAAATTTGTCTTCCAAACTGTCTCCAGTTCTGTCATTTTCATAGTCAACGTGCTTTCCTGCAACAAAGTAGTTTTCAATATGTTCTCCTCTGTTTGAATTACCTCCCAATTACAACTCCAATCATTGTCTGCAGACTTTTTCATACTTTGCTTCAGGGAGAAAATATGGACCTCTTAAGTTTTTACACACCATCAACAGATATCAACATCTGTCTTTCCTTTTTATTTCTTGTCGTAGCAGGGCAGAGTTCTTTTTACATGAAGTCGAGTTGCCAGGGTGAGGTCTAGATCCTGTCAACAACTTCTTCAACAAAAACATCATTTCATTAAGTATCTCCTCTTTGTTTCTAATTCTCTCTACAGCATTCTAAAAAAAAATAATGAATTTCTACCTTAGGGCAGACAATGTTTTGGGGATTAGGAGACTGGGATGAAACAGAGTTGATCTTGGCTTCAAAAACTTATTCCTTGGTTATATGAATTATATAATATTCAAATAATCACACTGAACATGAAAATTTCAAAATGTACATTTCTATGAAAGAGATGAATTTAGGAGATGATTAGACAAATAATTTAATGAAATAGGACCTCAAAGAGGCCCTATTTCAAAGAAGAAGCCTCTTCTCAAAGAGGCTTCCCTGTAGAAATGATTATCTCTGATAACAAAGGGGAAAAGGCATTTTTAAAATGCTGTTGAGAAGTATTGGAAAGTAAAAAAAACAACCCTGCAGATAGAAAGAGCATGACACTCTAATACAACAGTCTAATAATAAAAACCCAAATGACTGAAATGCAAAAAATAATGATTTCTGTGGATTCTGGAGCTGGGAAAGTACATGCTAATCAGCTAGGTACTATTATTTGTATAATTAAGTTTCAATGCTTAGAAGAGAAATCATTCCAGCTGTTCTAAACATAGAGTTAACATAGGAAATTGGGAGAGTTAACATAGTCCTTTAAACAGCCTTGGACTCAGGGGAGAAATATTACTAGACCTGCTGCCATATGAGTATGCAGGCCATCTTCACAAAACCTCCAAAGATCAGAAGGTCATTGCTATCTTGGATATCAGTACCACTGTTTCAATTAAATATGTGTCACAACATGAAATGCTACCCTGGTCATCATAAACACTAAAGTCTCTCAAAATTGGTCAACACTACAGTATTCAGCTATAATAAATCATTTCAATTTAAAATTCTGTTCCTGCTTCATGGAAGCACATCTTCATAAAACAATATAATTCCTCTCTTAAGCCCACACTGCTAATTAGTGTAGGAAATGAAATATATAGATTCTCTCAGTGCAGTTCAGGAGGATGCTTGGAACTGGGTGAGAATGGATGTTGAACGAAATATACCATAAACTGTACACTCTGTAAAATATGTTGGCTTTTAATCCTAAATCCATATAATCCATTAAGTAGTTTTAATATACTGTCAGGTTTGCATTTTGAAAATACTAGGGTTTTCAGTACTTAGAATGGCTTAAAGAGATGCAAAATGGATTTTGGAAAAAAGTTGGGAAACTATTGTAATGCTAGTCAAAGCTGAGAAATGATAGGATTTATGTTATCACCATATAAATAAAAATAAAGATTGTTAAAACACCAAGGTATAAACTGGTAAGACTTGTGCATTTATTAGTGTAGTTTTCTCTGAAGCAAAACTTAGACAAGGATTTAAGTGCAATAACTCTTTTGAATGTGATTCAAGGAAGTGGTATTCAGGAAAGTAGGATGCAAGATGAGAAAGGAATAGAAGCTGGTTTGAGTGTGTTATTAAAAAATGTGGCACAGTGGCCACCCGGAGTCCATTCCCACTGAGTTCTTCAGGAGGCAGTGTGGATTCCTCAACATCTTCATATGCCATGGTAAAGGATGCTTGGGATTTAATCTTCCAAAACCCATCCATCATTATCTGAAGATTGCTTCTAAATTATTCCGTCACTTTCTCACACATCCAGCCTTCCCCACGTGTTATCTGAGTGTGCTAGAGAAAGACCTTGGGCAAAGTGTCACAGGCACTTGCAATAGGGAGCCAGGAGCATAAACGAGAATAAGAGCTGTGATGATATGGACAAGAAATAGCAGCATCTGCCACAAAATTGGATTAATATAGATGTTATAGGAGATCTAGATATTAAAGATGGCTTCAAGTTTTATATTTTGAACTAAATAGATATGGGTGTCTTGTACTAACACGAAGGGCAATAGAAACCATGTATCAAGAGAGATTAAGAGCACAATGTTGGGAATAGTGGGTTTGAGGTGCCATTGATGTGTCTGTAAAGGTGTCAAGTAGGCTCTAAATACATGAATGATAACCCCAGAGAAGATAGGTGAGATGGAAATTTACACTGGATTTATAGACACTAGAGCTGTAAGTGTGCACAGGGGCCATTGTGGCTGATGTCACTATCCTGCTCAGATTCACTTAACCAGGCCTGTGCACCCATTTCCCAGCTGTTAGTATTAGATCACAGCTGTGCTCCCTCTATGGGATTTTCCTAAGTTGGTGTTCATCCCTTTACAAGAGAATTTTAATTCTGTACAAAGATGGCTTACAACATAACCATGGCCACCAAGTTCAGTTTTTCTAGCCATGGATAGACGATTTGAGATAATTTTCTTGCTAATTATGTATTCTTCTCCTCGTTTCTCTACTACTCTGCAATCCCTTACAAATGATCTCTCAGTGAAGCATGCACATCTGAATCCCAGTCTCATGTCAGTGAAACGCACAAGAAACTGGCACAGAACCCCATGTCACCTACAGTTATTGCACTCGTGCTTCAAACTCAGCTTACACCTCTGGTCTCAGGGAGGGTTTATCCTGAATTGATGGCAGAAGAGGACGCGTCCCAGGTTTAGTTTATTCAAGTGTTGCCTGGGGCCTGAGGATGTAGGCAGAGAGTTGTGCATGACCTGTTGATGAAATACAGCTTTGCTCAGGGTCTGCCACAGAAGGCAGTTATAAAAGGGAATCTTCTGTTACCAGAGCCTTAAACATTCTCCTGGTCCCCTATGTTCTGCAGAGAGGGAAATGATCTGAATTAAAGGTATGTGAAGGCTCATAGGTAATGGCAAATGGCTAAACGGGTCTGAGCTCTGAAAGGGTAAAGATTGGGAGATTGAGGATGAGGAAGCCAAGGGAAGAGATAAATGGTCATTCCACTGGAGGCGATACAATGTGTAAACCAATCTTTTATGACATCTTTAACCAGTAGGTGGAGTCCACAGAAGAAACAAATAACAAAATGGATGTGATGACTCACCGGGGTGGTATCACTTAACCTGTGTTCTCCACTATCTCTGTGCTCTCAAAAAAGCATGTGGCCATAGGCTCCGAGCTGGGTGCTGCAGACAGAAAACCGGAGGGAAGCGGTTTCACACATTCTGGATGCTGACTTTGCTCTGCTAGAAATGACCGCTGAAGACACTGATGACATCCCTGTTATAAAATCCAATAATAATTCTATTTTGTTCCTAGGAACTTTCATACATTTGAGAATATTGAGTACTCTCTATGTTAAATTCATCTCTGTTGACACTGAATTAACTATAGAAGTTTTCTTTCTTCTCTAGAACTATTTAGTCTTTCTGAAGATGGATATTTCCAGTGTCCTAGTTACTAGGCTTTCTCTACCCACCCTCCTTTGGAAGTTTTATTACTGTCCAAGATTTTAATCATATTTAATAACATTTAATAGGGTTTTAGAAAACTCTATTATTAAATATTGAGACGATAACGTGGTATATCTAAAACAGGTGTGTAATTTCCACAAGAGATAGAAGATAATGATATTATTTGTGATTTCTGGAGTGCCAGGGGATAGGAGGATCGAGGGGGTAAGGAAAATCGTTCTTCCTTTACGTGGTCCTTATGTTGCATTACTATTAAAATGTATGACCTGCAAAAAGTTTGAAGTTTTGACATATATAGAATAAAAAAGCTTATGTAGGTAAGTCTATTTGCTTATAAATCACTGGTTTTCCTTATGTAACTTAAATTTTTTAAGACACTTTTTTATTGTAAAATACAATACACATGCAAAAAATGCTGCAAAGTGAAAGTACCACACTCAATAAAGAATGAATTCTTTGATGCAGCCGTCATCCACAGCAGGAGCGACCTCTGTTGGTGCCACAGGCTTAGTACCTCTCAGTTGCTTCTCTATCACTGTCTTCTCCCTCCTTTCAAAACATACGTAATATCTGGATTTTATGATAATCCATTTCTTGGATTATCCCAAGAAATTATCCCATTTCTCTCCTTTACCCATTAAGACCTAAGACATGCACACCTAGATACAGATTTTTAATGTTATATTAATGTTATATTGAAATCACAATAAATAAGTTGATTCCTAAACCTAGTTGGACTTTAAAAACTTGATGCCACAGGACTGCTTTTCTTTCCTAGTGTGCATGAAATTTAAACTTTCTAGCTGAAGCACGTCTCTACTTGAGCAGACAGTTGAATACATTATTTTTGTTGACTGTGTAGCCTGCAGTGACATTTCTCAGGGGTTTTAAAGGATTTGTGGCACTTAATTCCACTTTTCTATTTATTGCTGGATTTACTTGTCTGTTCTGGTAGACTGTTTACTAAATTACTAAAAGCATCTCTCATAATCCCTGAGGGTTTACAATATTTGCTTCGTATATAGAATGAGAATAGTAAATAATTTCTCCAAACATTTCCCAATTTAACTTTTAATGACTCTAAAAACATTGATAAAAGTTACTTCCACATAATTATTCCACATTTATATTCTCATTTTTAGTGTCAAAAATTTTGTAAATAAAGTAAATTTTGATGGTAGATAAAGAACAAGACATTCAACACTGCTTTTCAAATAACACAAAATCCATCATGAATTTTGTTTTGTCATGGAAATGGGAGGGTTAGGATACTGCATTTGCTTAGAGTGTATTGATTATTAAAATAATTTGAATTTGGCATATATTGACTGGTCTTTGACTAAAATAATTATTAAAAACTCAATATCACAAGATCGAACATTAAATAAACTCATAGCAAAATAACATTCTGTAAAACAAGAAAAAAAACACTTTCCATAATTATAGAAATATCGTTCCATATTTCTTTGTGAATGTATGATTAAGAATTCAAAACTTCAATACAACATTCAGATGAATGTCCAAGGAGGACATACAGAGGGCCCAGAGACCTATGAAAAGATGCTCAGCATCACTAGCTATCAGAGAGATGCAAATTAAAATTACAATGAGATATCATCTTACACCAGTGAGAATGACCATCATAAACAAATCAACAAACAACAAGTACTGGAGAGGACATGGAGGAAAGGAAACCTTGTGCACTGTTGGTGGGACTGCAGACTGGTGCAGCCACTATGAAAAACAGTATGGAATTTTCCCCAGAAAGCTAAAAATGAAACTGCCTTTTGACTCTGTAATTCCACTGTTGGGATTATATTTTAAGAATACCCTGAAACAACAATGGAAAAGAACCTATGCACTCCAAAGTTCATAGCAGCCCACTTTACAATAGTCAAGTGCTAGAAGCAACCTAAGTCCCCATATGGAAATGAATGTATCGAAACACTGGGGTACATTTACATGATGGAATACTATGCAGCAAAAAGAAAGAAGGAGCTCCTGCCCTTTATGACAGCATAGGTAGTACTGGAGAGCATTATGCTAAGTGAAATAAGCCAGGAAGTGAGGGACAAATACTATATGATCTCGCCTATAAGTGGAACCTAATCAACAAAACAAACAAGCAAGCAAAATAGAACCAGAGACAATGAAATTAAGAACAGTCTGACAGTAACCAAAGGCGAGGTGGGAGGGGATAATGGGAGGAAGGGAGGAAGGGTTTTCAGGAACATGTATAAAGGAAATGTGGACAAAACCAAGAGCTGGTGGAAGAAGGGGAGGGAGGTGGTGATGGTTGGGGTGTGGGGGAGTGGTGGGGGTAAATGCAGACAACTGTACTTGAACAATAATAAAATAATTTTAAAAATACAACATTCATTCATAGCATTTGAGAAATTTATTGTATATAAAAAAGAAAATGATATCTTTAAGGCCTTTAAATGGTTTTGTGCTACCTTGAGGGGTTCCCAAGTTATAACACTTAGAGAATATTTTAAAATAGTACATTGTTAACAAATAGGACTAACTTGAAATATTAAGTCAATACCCTATTTAATTTTATATTTTTTGGACAGAAGAGTTATAGAACATGCACCTAAGAAGTGCAAATTACTTGGCCTCTTTAAAATTTGTTATGTCTTTGTCTATGCAGTTCTGCTTAATTGATTTAGACATTTAATTTTGACTTGATTTGAATTTCTAAGACTCAGCATGTTAGTTCATTTGTCTTAATGTATGTTTCTATTGGTGCATCTTGCTTTACAATATAAAGCTACATAGAATTGAGGTTTAATTATTACACTTGATGCACAGTGTGCACTGAAGACATTGAGTTTGAGAATGAATGCCAGCAGTTGTTTATGCAACTGTTTACATTACTAGGTTTCACTTAAAAACTGTAATTCTCGCTTAATTGTGTCAGCAAGTAAATAAGAGCAGGTGATTTACTCTATAATACATTTATTTATTCATTTCCTTATATTTTTATTAAATACATATTTACTGTTAAACTACACTATAAATATACTTGTAAATATATTCATACTTATTAATAATCTTACAATTAACTACTGTGGTAAATCTTATGGTTAACTACTAATTCCTATTAATAAAAATTGGCCTTATGTATCATTGAGCCAATATCATTCTTCTTAAGAATTTATACAAAATAAAAAGAAAATACATAAATTTAGTTTATTGAGAGCTTATTGGACATATACTATGTTGAAAGCAATATTATATATGTCTATATATTAGTGTTTACATTTACATACCTATGTAACTGTGCACAAACATACTCATTCTCTTTTTTTTCTAAGCCATCTTCAGGTGATGAATTCTATATTATAACAAGCAGGGTAAAATGTGAAAATTTTCACAGGAGAGTTCAACATGAGAATTATTATTAATAATAACTCAGTTGTATTTTGAGAGAGCATATATAGTCAGGGTAATAAAAGAAAGATATAATAAAATAAAGATGCAGAGGAATATTAATGGACACTTTAAAAAGGGAGAGTTTGAATAAGTAGAAATATGGCAAAAGTGATCTCAGGCTTAGCAAAACAAACTTGTTGAAGTTGAGTGTGTGTGAAGGAAGGTCTTGGAATATAAAATTAGAATGAATAAGCCCTGGCTGGCGTAGCTCAGTGGGTTGAGCGCAGGCCTGTGAACCACAGGATCGCGGTTTGATTCCCAGTCAGGGCACATGCTTGGGTTGCAGGCCAGTTCCAAGCAGGGGACTCACGAGAGGCAACCATACATTGATAGTTCTCTCCTTCTCTTCTTCCCTTCCCCTCTAAAGATAAATAAATAAAATCTTTAAAAAATTAGAATGAATAAAATGGCCAGTTAATGAATCTTTTCTTTTGTATTTAACCATTAATCTCAGTTATATAATCAGCAAACTAACATGATTGGAGTTCTGATTTCAGTTTGCTTAGCTGACTAAAGTGTGTGAAATCTCCAATAATCGCAATGTACAGGGTATGATTTTTAGAGTCTAAAACATTGTTATATAAGATATTTCTATTTAAAAATTACACAGAATAGTTTCCATTCTAATTATTGGTAGAGACAAACAATGTAGTCTATTGTAAGTAAACACAGCATGAAGGTTTTATCTTACCTGGTGGAGGGGTTTATTTTATTGATTTCCCTCTCACCCCTCAATTTAGTAAATTCAGGCTTTACCTAAGTTTGGGATTCCCAGCCTTTTTCTCTCAACAAGAAATGGATCATAGGCAGTATTAGGGTTTGGTGGATCCCTGATAACTTCATCTGCATCTGCACATGCAACAACAAGGCCAAAGCCTAGAGGGCTTGAGGAGGTTAACTAAAATTTAGTGAAGAAGAGAGTCCTATTAGAAGCTATGGCTGGAAACAAACTGTCGTTGCATTAAGCCACTAGCATTTGGGAGTTGGTTGATAAGAGCTAACACACACTGCCCTATTCTAACACACAAATATAATATTTATTCATTTTTGTTTTGTTTTTGTCTAACACTAAGAATATCTGTTTCATAAAGTCATAGTTATACTTTATATTTACAGTATTAACAAACCTGACATAATTTAATATTTTTGAATGAATGGATAAATGAAAATAAGGCCAGGAATTTCCTTCATGGCAACAAGGTGGCAATAATGTCAGGGGAGTTATACATTTGAAAGACAGTACATTAAATTGCTTCTGTTTTCTAAATGAAATGAACAAAAAGATCTTTATTAAATAAGGAGTGCAGTAAATGCTTGCAAATTGCATAAATAAATTAATGCACTTGTTTATATTTGTGATACTAAAAGATGCCTATGATTTAGTCATGAGCAGGTGAGAGTCTAAAACTACTTAATAAGGATAAAAATATATATTGAAAAGAAATATACATATACAATTTTTACTTAAATTGCCCACCTTTATTTTATGTGCTTAAAGCACTGGTTATCAAACTTTATGTTTCCTAAAGTTATGCCTCAAAATATTAAAACATATCTGCAACTTTTTTCCAAATAATGATTTAGTGACATAAATGTATTCACCTAAGCCAATTCTTAAGGCTTATAAACATTATTCATTCTCTTTGAAGGGACAGTGTTCATTAATTGAGTAACATCTGTTCTTTCAGAGGTAAATGAGTTCCCTGAAGGAAAATTAATTTTAAAAAATTGCCAGTAAACATAGATGGTAAATTTTTTGTTATTGTTGATGTTGTTTTTATTTAAATTTTTTTAATTTTCCAATTACAGTTGATATACAATTTATATTAGTTTTAGGTGCACACCCCAGTGATTAGCCACTATATAACTTACTAAGTGATCATGCCAATAAATCTTGTATCCATCTGACATCATGCATATTATTAGAATATTATTGACTATATTTCCTATTCCCTATGCTGTCTTGTACATCCTGTGACTGTTCCGTAACGACCAACTTGTGCTTCTTAATCCCTTCACTTATTATACCAATAATAATAACCCAACTCCTCCCATCTGACAATCATCAATATGCTCTCTGTGCCTATGAGTCTATTTCTGTTTTGCTTGATTATGTATTGTTTTATAGATTTAATTATTGATAGATATGTATTTATTGCCATTTTATAGTTCTTATTTTTGATCTTTTCTTTTTTTCTTATTGTTCTTAAAGAAGACCCCATGACATTTCATGTAATAGTAGTTGGGTGGTGGTGAACTTATTCAGCTTTTTGTTGACTGGAAAGCTCTTTATCTATCCTTCCATTCTAAATGATAGCTATGCTTTGTAGAGTAATCTTGGTCGTAAGTCCTTGCTTTCCTTCACTTTGAAAATTTCTTGCCAATTCCCCTGGCCTGCAGTTTCTGGTGAGAAGTCATCCGACAGTCTCATGGGAGCTCCTTTGCAGACAACTGCTTTTTGCTTGCTGCTTTTAAGATTCTCTCTTTGTCTTTAACCTTTTGCATTTTAATTATGCTGTGTCTTGGTGTGGGCATCTTTAGGATCACCTTGTTTGGCACTCTCTGTAATTTCTCAACTTTTATATCTACTTCCTTCACTAGGTTAGGAAAGTTCTCTTATTATTTTTTCAAATAGGTTTTCAATTTCTTGCCCTCTCTTTCCTTCTGGCACCCCCACAATGCAAATGTTGGCACCTTTAAAGTTTTCCCTGAGACTCCTAACACTATCTTTGTTTGGAGGGACTTTTTTTTTTTTTTTGCTGTTCTGATTAGGTGTTTTCTTGTTTGTTCATTTTCTTATATTTCACATCACTAATTTGATTCTTGGTTTCACCTACTATACTGTTGAGTCCCTCCAAATTATTCTTCATTTCACTTAGTATATCCTTTATTTCTGAGTGATCCTTACAGTTTCCATGTGCTGTTTTATGCTATTGAAATTTTCACTAAGTTCACTGTGTATCCTTATAACCAGTGTTTTGAACTCTGTATCCAGTAGATTGCCTGTCTCCATTTTGTTTAGTTCTTTTTCTGGATTATTGTCTTGTTCTTACATTTTAGGACATGTTTTTGTCTCCTCATTTTGAAAGCTTCCCAATGTTTGTTTCTATAAATTAGGTAGAGCTGCTACACCTTCTAGGGTTGGTAGAGTGGCCTCTTATAGTAGGTGTTCTGTAGGGTCCAATTGCACAGCTTTCCCAATCACCCAGGGTGGGCATTCCAGTTACATGTCCTTCCACCCCCACCCTGTGTGGGCTGTGTACGCCTTCCTTTTGTAGTTGAGCCTTTGATTGTTGTTGGCATGTAAATGGAAGGAATTTACCCCCACGCCAAAGCGCTTCAAGGACTGGTGATAGTTTTGATAGTTTTGGTTCAAATATACCAAAAACCACTGAATTGTGTATTTTAAATAGATAAATTTATTACGGATTATGTTTTCATAAAAATAAAAGTAAAACAAGAACTGTATGAAAGAAGAAAATAATTGTTATGCAGATTTAAATCCATGCCTTTTGCATTGGTAATGACCAAAGGCCTGATTCAGGGAGAGAAACACCCTTACAAATGGAGATTTCCTTTAAAGATATAAATGTCATCTTACAAAGGATAACTTCTACTTGGTGTTCAGATCTTCTCCTAAGTCTCCTGGCTCTTAAAATTAGTGAGCCCCAAATAATCTACATTCCCTAAAGAGGCATATTTTGGAGTGGCAAATTCTGCTCCCCATTAGGATATATTTTGTTCCATTTTTCAGAAAACTTCAGAAAATGTCTCACTGGAGTAAATTGTTTCTCATGTTCCTATGTTACCTTTCTGTAGTATTCTAAATCTTGTATTTAATTGTAAGAGTTACAACTTGTGGCGCCTTTTAAAAAATAAGAATCTTGATGTATTCATCTGCATCTGAATGTATTTATCAGTGTCTGACTATAATGGTTCATAAATACATACATTTGTTGAATTAAACAATAATAGAAATTTGGAAAAACATAAGACCATATTTAGCATTTTGTCTCATTACCTAATGTTTTGATACATTAACAGATGCCCAAAGATGTTAAACAATTTTTTTTGTTTTACATATCTGTTGGTTGAGACACTAATATATAGGGAAATGTTGATGCTGCTTCTCTGTGTTCTCAATCCAGACAGAAATGTCTTACTTGATTCCATGACTCTTTCTCATCTTCATGTTCAAATAAGAATCTTGTTTACCAAGTACATGCATTTCTTCATTTGCAATGGCCATACTCTAATCCTGTGCATTGGCACCTCCCACTCAGATTACCGGTTGAATCCTGATGGGCAATCGCGTGCCAGCCTTTCATTGCTCCTTTTTGCATCCAAGTGAGCACTATGTGCTTGATATCCTCCTGTAGCTGTCCAATGTCTTTAGAACAAACTAGAAGCCTCCTTGTATGACTTATAATGAGCCAGTTTATTTATCTATCTCTGTATTTCTCATTTCCCATCTGACATTGTATGTTCCATTTGTAATCTCATTTTTTATTTTTATGTAGTATATACCTTCCTACATACACTGTACACCTGCCTGAACCACCACCCTCCCTCTGACCACTGCTTCTTCTAGATAGCCCCTGTCTACTTTATGTTTTCAACTTGGATATAAGATTTTGAAGAAAGCTTTCCCTGACTCATTAGTACCAGGATAGCTGCCACTGCTCAGTATTTCATGTTTCATAATACTTGACACATGTAACTGATTTAAATTTATTTCCTGTCAATCTCCTCATGCTACAAGCTCAGAGTAAAATGCCTATATCTGTCCCATTTCCTTATTTATCCAGTTCTCTGGTTCCTGCTCAATTCTCTTTGATTTATTCATGAATAATATTTACTGATAGCAATAAACAATCACTCGTCATTTGTTACATACTAAACTAACTGCTCTGCACTCACTTCCTTAGTAAGAATTTGTTTAAGAAGAGTAAGTTTTCCAAGCCCCAGAGTTACTAAGTGGCAAAGGCTAAACATTAAAACAAAATTAGTTGTCCAATGCTGATGCTCTGCAATTCTGAAAAAAAATACACTTTATTGTGAGCCCCAAATAATTTTGGGCTATTTTTAAATTAATTACCTGGTGGAAAATGCATGTGCTTATACTTATAAACGGAAAATATCATAGACTGTTTGAAATAATGGGTACTCTTGTTGAAACTCAGTTTATCTCTGGACACCAATTTAACATTAATCTTCAATGGTAGCAATTATGTATTCTGCATTATTTCAGAATATAATATGTCATATTACTCCATTGGCTGTACTTTTTATTCAATTGAGCTCACAATATTGGCACTCATCTTTTTTTTTTTATTTATTCATTTTTTGGAGAGAGGGGAAGAGAAAGAGAGGGAGAGAAACATCAGTGTGTGGTTGCCTGCAACACAGACATGTGCTCTGACTGGGAACTGAACTGGCGAGACTTTGTTTCACAGCCCATGCTCAGCCCACTGAGTTACACCAGCCAGGGCGATATTGGCACCCATCTTAACCTATATGTCTTGCTACTATTTACGATAACTCTCTAACCTAATCTGTGTTAGAATCTTCAAGTGGTACTTTGCATCCTTTCTGTGCTCCAACTCTTCTCTCCCATATCTCATGGATTTAATATAGTAAATATTGCATGTTCTAAGCAACCCTGCTACTAAGAAGTAGATGTTCCTTAAGTTCTCCCAATAAAGAGTTCTTGAGTTATTTAGTGCAGTAGCACTAAGTAACAATGTTGGTGAACAAGGTTCTTTGAAGCCAGCTGACCTCACATTCTATTGTCCATTTATCAGCTTCAGGAGCAAACAGAAACTATGCAGATGCAAAGGGGCATAAGGGCAGCAGCTTTGTTCTTATTTCTAGATCACAAAACAAGGGAAGTTATTGGGAAATAAAAAATCCAGTGTCTTCTCCCAAACCTGATTTCTGCTCATCCAAATCTTTTGATGATTTGGTATTGATTTTACTATATTAAATCCTTTCCTTTGAACACCTGTATTTCTTTTCTATTTCCTGCTGAGCTCTGACTGATATATTAATCTATCATCATTAATAACAAATAATAGAATTTTAGAGCATATACCTTGGAAAACTAGTACATTCTCTAATTCTTAATGTATCCATATGTATCATTAAATGATTTTGATCTTAAAATTATTATAAATGATTTTACTGTCTCCTCCAGCAGACACATAATAAAGATGATGAAAGTGGTTCCCAGAAAAAAATTGGTGATAAGTGAATATACTTATAAATTAGAATGAGAGCTCCTTTAGGGAAAAATAAACAACATATTAGAAAGGCAAGCTGAAAAGGATCAAAGACTTAACTGTAATGTACAAAAGCCATAGAGCATCTAGACTAGAAAACAACAGTATTTATTTTAAAAGGAGTTAAAGGGAAGGTAGATGGTGAAAGGAACCAAACTCTTAAGCTGCTTTTTGAAATATTTATTTTAATCTCATTATTAAGAAAAAAAGTCAGAAATTACCTTTGATCTTCCCACTTTCCTGGTAACTAGATCATCCGGAGTCTCATTGGAGCAAGAATTTGCCTCCCATGTGTGTCCAGCTCATCCACAATTACTGGTAAATCATGCATATTTACTTTTGAAATCTCAGACCACATGCTCCCTTTTCTCTTTTGTCCAAAATATTATATACGCCCAATTTTACCCCACTGTCTTCGGAACTTCCATACGTACGTGAGTTCCATATGTACATGTATTAAAACTTGATACTGTCCTTTTAATCGGGTTCTGTTCATTCGATTAGTAACCCAGCTAGAAGGATTTAGAAAGTGGGAAGAAAAAATGTTTTTATATACATTTATATATATGGATATGCATATGGATATCCATATATATATATATACATACATATTTGTACTTTCCTTCCACAATGACAATTTTTACACATTTGAGCTAGAAATATTCAATCTTCGTACACTTGGGCTATGGTCAAAATGTCGTCAGAGCAAGTAGGCTTGGAAAAAATAGTCTTCAAGTTGTCAGAAAAACCTAAAAACATGTTACTGAAACCTAAATATGCCTAATGAAGATGATCATAAATGCAGTGTACAAGACGTGTATTATATTTTCTGTCAGCTTCCATTGCTCTTCCTTTTGTTAATTGCATCTAAGTTTTGACTGTGCAAACCATCCCTTCCCAGCCTCAGACCATGTGACAAGGAGAGGGCTGAACTCATACACCTGACTTGAATTTTTTAGAGAAATTATTGAAATTTCATGACCATATACACATAAATGGGGATTTTCCCATGACATTAAGCAATAACATCACAGGTATATTTTTATTATTTTGCTAACTTTACATGTAGTATGAGTTTGGAATTTCAGGTGTTAAACGTGGAGAAATCTAGACTGGAGTAAACAATGATTCAAGATGAAATAAATCAAGTGTTTGGCTGTGGTGCTGTGGTATACAGCCTTTTAAATCACCATGTATCCTTTGATGCACACATTTTTTTCTTAAGTCCATCAGAGTACACTATATCTTGTAGCCAAAAAATCCTGAGTAATTCATTCATTTTAAAATGATCACAAGCCACAGGGAAAGCAATAGAGTCTGATTATAATTGAACACAGAAATGGATGTTGCAAACAAATTGAAACAAGGGAAAAGAAAGGGAAACAATTTCTGAACAACAAATTCATTTCAGGTACTAAATTCAGAAAACATAGTTTTCACAACGTTCTCACCATGTTCTCATGAGAAAGATAGCATTAGTCATTTTTTGTCTCAATGTAATCATTAAGGCTCAAAAAGTATATTTGGAAATAGAATACAAACTGGTCTTTCCCATTTCAAATGTCTCATGGTTTCAACATTGATATTTATTGTGATTAAATCTAAGTAATCCTATACAAAGCCTGAGAAAATTAGGTCTCCAAGTTGGTTAAAATAAATTTTCTTTTTGCTTGATAACAACTATTGAGAACAAATATCACCCTTCTTTAGCATTCAACATCACTTTTTACCAATAATCATGGATTCCCAATAACAAATCAAATGGAAATTCATTATCCTCCCACAAGATAGTTTAAATACTGGCCATACTAACCATAACTTGCTTCATGAGAAAAAATTACAGTGTAAGTTCTCAAATATTATTTCATATAAATTAAACCCAAGGAAGATTGTCCTTATATTAAAAATTCACAAGAAAGGAAATAGAAGCTTCCTTGTCACTATTGTTTTTCTACCCAATGATTTTTTTTTCTCTTCTCTTACAATGGATGGAAAGTGATTCAGCTACTGGAAAAGAATAAATCAAGCTACTAGATACAGTTTGAATAAGCCAAGAGTAGGATATAATATCTATGGAATATTATTCATAATAAATATAAATGTACTAGAAAATGTGTTTTGGAAACATGAAAATTTATTATCAGAATAAAAGGAACATCTATAAAATGAAACACAAATCTCTAAAGAAACGCATGTAGGCAATGCATATAAGATGTTCTGGAGAAAAACAAATAGTTCATACTGTAAATGGAAGTCAAAATGAAGATCAGAGTAAATCTCATTTCTAAAAATCTAATGGAAGCTACAGATTAAGTGACTATAGAATAGAAATGCCAAAATCAGGTAAAAATAGATTGACAGTTGAATTTATATTTTATGCCTCATATTTTCCTTTGTCAGTAGCAAATAAACAAGTTCTGCTTTACTAAAGATAACTGTAGAATGCAATTCCAAAACAGTAGGCTAAATAATAGTTCTCATTTATTTAGGGCCAAAGTCCTCCACTGCTCTCTCTAAGATATAGGATAATTATTACCAAAACAAGTTTAAAAAGTACCAAGTTCAAGGATGTACACCATCTGACTTCAATTCTTACTATAAAACTGCTCAAGAATCAACCAAAAAAATGGTAGGTAAAGACACTTAAAAGTGTTCAACATTAGTCATTAAGGGGATGCCAATGATGAAATATATATACATATACACATATATATACACATATACATACACATATATACACACATATATAATATGTTACAATGGTGACCATTTTGAAAGCTGTCAACAATAAAGTATCAGTGAGAATATTAATCTATGGACATTCTCATACATTGTTGGTAGGAGAGCACATGGTAGTTTGCCCATGAACTGTGACAACTGGTAGTCACATGCTCCGCAATATCTAAAGATCTATTTTATGAAAAGAGTATATTTCAAAAATACCATGAATATTGGGAAAGTTTATTTAAGTAATTTATTATTTTACACTAATGTGCTTTTTAAACTTGTTTGTATTTTTAAGTTTTATTTATTTTTTATTGTTCAAGTACAGTTGTTTTCATCCGCCTGCCACCACGTTCCCCCACCTCACCCACACCCACCTTCAATCTTACCCCCCTTTGGCTTGGTCTGTGGGTCCTTTATACATGGTCCCTGATGACCCTTCCCCATCTGTCCCCTGTTATCCTCCTCCCCTCTCCCCTCTGGTTACTCTCTGTTCTTTATTTCAGTGTCTCTGGCTGTATTTCCCTTGCTTGTTTGTTTCATTGATTAGGTTTTACTTATAGGTGAGAATTTAATTTGTTTTCATCATTGAGGTTTTCCTTATATTGTGTTAATGGTCTTCAGTGATTGACTTAAAATGCTAGAAAACTGTGCATTAAAATTCAGAATTGAAGATTATTTCATCTTTAAGTTTAGTTATTTCATGCACAATGCTTATGGAAAATAAAAATAAAATTACTTTCATAATATAGTTTTGAATATTCTTAGGTACCTTGGCACCTATGTAAGTACCTTAAACTTTGGGGAATTGTTTGGTATGTGAATATTTAATCATGAGTATCTGTGAATATTGTCATTCTATATATATTAGTTAAGATCCTTGTGTTTAACAAGCTCTTCAAATTTATTTCCACAATTTTATTTTATTTCTATCTCTCCATGTTTCATTAATATAACAGAAACCACAAATAGATAGGAAATGACAATAACATCCATTCTAGGAATCTAAGTTTCTTATGATAGATGCTTATTATATACTGCTCCTGCCTTTTAGAAACCTCTTCCTGTCCATATTTTCCAAAATATCTGTATGAAAAGTTTACATCGAAGAAACCATAATTGGAGATGAGTTTTGTTAAATAATTACAAAGAAATCAAGTTATGTGGAAAAATATTGCATAAAAAGGGTAACCAACATAGCTATTTTGTATTGACTGCTTATTCCTATGTTTTATGTTGAATTTTGTTTGTACTAACTCCTTTGTTAATAACAAAAAATAACATTTTATTGTGAGTGGGAAGTCTGGATAAAATAATTTAATTCTATTAAGCTTATTATCATTAGTATTATTTTTTTAAATTAACGTAACACTAAAAATTTACCAATTTTCCACAGGTATTATTTGTATTCAAGTGTACTCTAACTTACTAAGATAGGAGTACCCAGTACTACTTTATTGTGTGCATTAGAAATTGTGGGTTTGAGAATTAAGTGATAGGCAATATTCACCTAATATTTTTGTGCTTGAGTACTTAAAATTCCTTGTCCTCTCTATATGTTCAAAGCACACGGATCAATACAAAGTTTTTATTTATTTCTTGAAAAGGAATGTGGTTCATTTCATAAAGATGGATTATCTCCTCTTTGTCCTAATGCAGGGATTATTTATTAAGATTTGGTACCCAAAGTTAACATCCGTGGATACTCATTTGCTTTCCACCACAGACTAAAAGTACCTAATCAAATGCATTTTATACTAGATGGGTGTAAGAAAACTGATAATAAATAATATATTATAAATGAGAGCAAGGGAAAACATGTCAGGTTCTGAACATAAAGAAGACATTTTAAAAAGTTAAAAATTAAAAAGAAAAAGACAGAAGAACTAAGAAGGTGTGATTGGAAGCATTTAGTGTTTCTCTATGCAGTTTTTAGCCAGTAAAACATATATGAAACCCAGGAGTGGAAGTTACCTCTTTGGTGTTCTACTCAATTCCTGGTACTTTAAATATGTTTGAGACAAATCTATTGGTTTTTAATATTTGATCAAATACTATATGATATGTACTATTCCATGCACTTCAAATGTATTGCATAATGGGCAAAGAAAGGGAGGTAGGTGCAACTTTAGTGACCAAGAGCCAGCTCCAAATAAGTATGGAAAATTCAGCCAAGAAAAGGACTCAATGTTACTACTAGCCCATGTGGTCTTTATGGTTGGTATCTAACCCATTTACTTAACTGTGCACCTACTTTAGCCCATCTTCCTTCATTGAGAACACAATCTTGATACAAATTATAAATGCAAGTAGAGAAATCCTCAGCAGTACCATTATTTTTTTGAACTCATATATACAAGCATAACACTATACTGATTTCTTTGCTCTGTTCAATGTATCAGGTACAAACATAGCTTTGACTGCTGGTGCCCATGTTGGAAACACTTATTACTGTACAACAGATAACCACTGACCTAGGCCAACAGAATTAAAACATGAAGACTGTCACCACCCTGGAAAAGTCTGTTGATTATTGGAAAACATCCTGAATAATCTAGTTATGCTACTTGCTAAAATATTGTTCCAACTCACTGTACTCCTTCAACATTTATACTTATTTTTACACTTTTTATGTTTTTTCATAAAAAAACATAAAAAGTGTAAAAAAGCCCACTTTTTATGGCTTTCCATCAAATGACTCTATAGTTCTTATCCTTATTTTCACCTTAACAGTCACAAGTTTTAAAATCAAATCCTCCATACTGCTTTTCACCTGTTATATTGTATTGAATAGATGGCCTATATAGAAACTAAACAGAAAGCAATTTGTTCTTTGATGTAGTAATATCTATCCTTTGTTGAAATCTATGGAAGTTCTCATGTCTTTTCTGGTAATTTTCCAGTAAAGGAAATTTCACTCAATTTAGTTCCTAGAATTGTTTCACTTCAGTACTTGAAATATCTGGTCCACTTCAATAATTATAGTTCTGAGCTGCAGTTAAAATTTCTTCTTCTCCTGACTTGGGGGGTTGCTTCAAGCCAGAAGTCCTGTCACTGGGGAGGAGGGTGGAAAGGAGGAAGTGGATAGTCACCTTCTCTTTTATTCCCTTCATTTTCCTACTTCTCTTCCAAATTCTGGCTTGTTGTATATACCAAGTTAAGTTTGCAATGGGTAAGGACTAGTAGGGAGAAAAGGGGTAAAAAAAAACCCCTTATTTCATTGACACTGAGAATTTCTGTTGAAGTTTTTCTTCTATAACATAATTATGACAAATATTTGAAGTTAGTATTTGTTTATTGATGTCTTCTCCCCACAATTTCATAATATAAACTCTAACGGCCATGCATATTGACAGCTATATCCACTGTTTCACCATCTGAGCACAGGAATGCCTGACATACCAAGTACTTGATAAATACCAGTTAAATCTCTTCCAATTTGTAAATCATACTTAATTTACAAATAAATAAGGTTGGAACCTATCTCTTTTCAGCAACATAGAACACAAGAAAGAAAAAATAAACTGGCCAAAAAGTTCTGAGAGAAATATACAATTAATAAAGTATATTTTCACCAGAAAATTATTAATAAAATATATCAGTGGAGAATTATTGCATTTTCAGATATTCATGTATTCAAAAATAAAACCTCCTCTCACTATTACTTAGAGTGATATGTAAGCATTAAGTCTAGCTTGATGAAATTATGTATAATGGACTACATGGTATCCAGTGAATATTGGCACCAAAGGAGTTCCAGGGTGTCTCCTGCCCACTTTTTAGACTACATTAGGCAAAAGAGTAATATCCAGGAAAATGAAGAGAGACAAAAATAGATAAAGACAGATTATATGAAAAATTCTATTAAAGAAAATATTAAGTATTTAGAATAGCCAAGTGTCTTAGTCTGTTCAATATGCCTTAAAAAAGTACCATAGGCTGGATGGCTTCAAGAACAAAAAAATATTTCTCGTAGTTCCAGAAGCTGGGAAGTCCAAGATCAGGAGGCCTACATGGTCTCGGTCTCGCTCTGCTGAGAGCTTTCCTCCCGGCTTGCAGACAGCCAGCCACCTTCTTGCTGTGCTGTCACATGTCAAAGGCAGACAGAAACCAGGCTCTCTGGTGTCTGTCATAAAGGCACTGGTTCCAATCACAAAAGCACTATATACATGATACCTAATTATCTTCCAAAAATCTCATTTTCAAAGACCTTCACATTGGAGGTTATGGTTTAGCATGTGAATTTGGGAGAGATACAATTCAGATTGTAGTACCAGGAAATTTTGAAAGACATGCAATTGCCCACTTCCATAAAGTGCTCAGATCTGAAGCAAACTGATATATACAAACATTTGAAATAATAGATGACTATAAGGTATAATTTTATTTTTGCATGAAACAAGCCAAACAGAGGAGGTAATGAAACATAGAGAAATATTTACACAGCTATAACAAAATGTGTTATTCATAACAGTACACATTATTATTTTATAACAATATAAAATATGGCTTATTCATAAAATAAATCATTTTCAAATTTTAACTACCAAACCTATAAAAATCAGAAAAAATTAATTTAAAATCGGAAAATTAATGTTAATAACATGGATATATGAAACAATGATCAGCTGAAACTAGAAAGTGCAAACTGAGAGGGAAAATGTAGAAGAAGGTAAATGTATGAGATTTTCATTATACTAAAAGTAGGGTGGAGTGTAAGGCTAAAGTCTATAAAATGTGACACAGAAATATAAAGTTATAATTAAAGTTTTATTAAAAGCTCCCAAATATTTCCTTTGAAATTTAACATTATAATAACCCTGGTTGGTGTCGCTCAGTGGATTGAGAGTGGGCTGCTAACCAAAGGGTTGCCAGTTTGATTCCCAGTCAGGCACATGTCCAGGCTGTGGGCCAGGTCCCTAGTAGGAGCATGTGAGAGGCAACCACACATTGATGTTTCTCTCCCTCTCTTTCTTCCTCCCTTTCCCTCTCTCTAAAAATATATATATTTTTAAATTTTTTAAAAATTAAGAAAAATATGTTAAAAATTTAACATTATAGTAAACAGAAATGCTGCTAATAGGCAAGAAAATGTGAAGGGAACTAAATCTTGATCTTTGTTAGCAACTAGGTGGTGTATTATGTAGACTTACTTAGGTAACTGCACGAAGAAAGTATATATATATACTTGATAAAATTAAGTATAATTGAATAAATGATTTAATGTATCAGACTCTACTTCAGAAAACAACACAAAGCAACAACCTACCAAAGTGATAGACCTAAATTCATTAGTATATTTTAAGTAATAGAACAGAGGGAAAATAAAAAAAAACATTTTGCCCCCTCATTATGTTTCTCATTATGTAGCTTTTTAAATATGTATTACTCAGGATAAAAGCCAATAAACATGAAGTAAATAAAAGGTATATTTTAGAAAGCTAAGTGACCTTTGAAAAAATGATGCAGAAAATGTCATTATTTAGTATAGTCATTCTGCAAGCAGGCAATTCTCCTGTGACTTACACTGTTGAAAAGCCTCCAGAAAGAATGAAACTTTCAGTATTTATGGATGCCTCATTCAACTAAAATTAATTCACTACCTTAAGTTAACATCAACACAATCATTATAAACAAAGAAGAAAAGAAGATATAGGTATAGATTGAAAGAATCATGTAGCTTGACAGAGTTGGTTTTATTTCAGTAAGAAAAGATGATTACTATAATTCACTATTTTAATAGGTTATTGGGGGAAATTCACATTAATTGTTGTTGAAGTTAAACAAAAACAGCAACGTGTACTATAACTTAAAACTATTCCTGTGAAATCCAAACTTGCTATAAAAAATTTAACATATAGTACACTATAAAAATAGAAAGACAAGGGACTCCATATATGCAAGTGAAATATAGGGAGTATCCTGACACAAAATATTTTTATATAGAAATTCAAAAAATATTAATATTTGTAATGTTTGAAACAGTGCTATCCATTAATTAATAAGAAAAAAGACATGGTAGAAAAATTGAAAATTAAAATATATAGTTCATAGAATAGAAAATGCATTAGTTTCACAAATATATGAATATAATCTTTACAAGGAATCAAGGAACCAAGAAAGTGAAGCAAAGAAGGACTAAGGGCCAATGGAAGATGCATTATAAAGCTGGCCTGTGGACAAGGTGATCTATTCCTACGTATCTGGGGCTGTGGTCATGTGATACTGTTTATACTATATCTTAATAGAAATTAGGGAACTAATATTCCTAATCTAATACTGCTCATCTTCCATTGGCCATAGTTTCACCATGTGGTGCAATGACATTGCACTTCCAATGTATAAAATGGGAACACAGCAGATCCCAAGATGTACTATATCCTTCTGTTAACAGGGACATCCTGGTCCAGGAAGCAAGATTCTGTTGTGATGCATCTGTGAGAAACATGAACAACTGAGAGCACCTGCTACTTTGGAGACTTAGCCCCATAGCAATGGAAACTGTAATAATATGACTTTGCAAAGAAAATGAATTAATGACAGACTGATCAGGTAAAATAGTAAGAACAGAAACTAAAAGCATGAATCATCAGGCCTTTTTAGAGAATCTAGACTAAAAGAAGAAAAAGAAACAAAAAACGTAATAAGAGCCCTGGCTGGTTAACTCAATGGATTAAGCATGGGACTCAAATGGTTGCCAGTTTGATTCTAGGGTAACCCTAGTCAGAGCATACGCCTGGGTTGTGGGCCAGGTACCCAGTAGGGGGTGCTCAAGAGGCAACCATATGTTGATGTTTCACTCCCTCTCTTGCTCCCTCCCTTCCCTTCTCTCTAAAAGTAAAAAAAATAAAATCTTTAAAAAAAATGTAATAAGAATGGAAACTTTTCCATCAATAATAATAAGCATTTATGTCATAATCATGTCATAATCTAAGAGTTTTGCATTTTAATCTTCACAATGATTCTGTATAGGCAAAATTATTAAACCCACTTTACAGGTGAGGCTACTAAGATGTAATTCAAGAAAGGTCAAATATCTAAAAAGAACTACTACTTTATTTTTTTAAAGATTTCATGTATTTATGTTTAGACAGAGAAGGGAAGGAAAAGAGGAGAGAAACATCAATGTGTGATTGCCTCTCATGTACCCCCTACTAGGGACCTGGCCTGAAACCAACGCATATGTCCTAACTGGTAATCCAACCAGCGACCCTCTGGTTCTGGTGCTCCTCCATGGAGCCACACCAGCTGGGGCAAGAACTAGTGCTGTATTGTTACTGCCGCTGGCAGTCTGCTTCAGATTCTAGGCCACTCATTCACTTTGTTATTCTGAATTTCAAATACATATATGCATTGTCAACCCATGGTCATTGTGCCAATTCAGTGCTAAAGGGAATCCCCAATTCGGGGTAAAGAAGGAGACTTTGTTCAGTGCAAAAAGCTCAGTTGTGATGCAGCACAGCTGTGAAAACAGCAGGGCTGGGCAATGGGTCAGCCCTAGGTCCAGGCAGCCCTGGGGCTAGGCTTCTCGCCTGACAGGCAGCTCTGGTCTACAGTGTGCCAGCCTGCTTTGCAATATGTTGGTCTGCTTTGGCCATCGGCCCAGTTACATTCCTGACTAGTCTGCTTTACTCTGTTCAGGGAAAGTTTGTATTTCAGCCCAGCCAGGGAGACACAGCTTTTTTCTTGGGGGAAAGGGAATGTGCGCTCTCCCAGCCAGGGGAAAGCTAGCTTTTTTGGACAGAAGTCTCCACCCCTGTTCCTGATTAGGTTGTCTTCATGCAAATGAAAACTCCAAATCCTATCAATTTGATCAGTCCAAAAGGTAAGGTCTGATCGGTCAGAATAGAACTACTCTTATTGGTGGAAGCTGCACAGCTCTGATTAGATGGAGAAAGTCCCAGTTCTTCTGTTTGAAATAGAACTCCAAGGAACTCCTCTATAAGAGCTGGGCTAGGTGGCAGAAACACAGTGCAGGCAGTTTAGGATAAAAGTAGGCAGTTTAGCACAAAAGCTTCTCCATGAAGTGCAGTTTGCCTGACAGGACCCTGTGCAGAAATGGCTGCTAGACTCTGTTCTTTTTTATTTGAGCCCAGTTAGCCATCAGGAGCCCTTCTTGCCTTTCTTAGTAGTTGTCTTTCCCCAACCACCTCAGGGTTTACACCATATACAATCTCAGAAACCTTACATTTACAAATACATAGAAAATTTCTGGAAACCATGAGTTTTAATAGTATGTCACTCCATAGAGTATAATTGGGGTAGCAATGAAAACATTTTGCTTTTAAGTATTTGAACACTTGGAGCATTTTCAAGGCACATCATTAACCTTATAATTTTTTAAAAAGTTAATAAGATTCCTTCAGACAAATAATTTTATGTGTGATTGCCCTTCTTATGCAAAAAGTTTCATTTTATTGACCTCATTCTTCACTAAGTAACTTAACTTCCACTTCTTTCATTGCTGGATGTCTAAAAAGTTCTGTTTCTTATTTCCGTATACAGCCTGCCTCTTTATGCCAGATAGTATTCTGTAGAATTCATTAAGAAGATGATGGTGAATGCCCACAACCTGCTAAGCAATGTGCAAGATTTGGGGGATATTGCGTTGAGTGAGATGGAGCTGCTGCACTGATTTGTTCAAAGTTTAGTAGGACAAAGTGATTTGTACCCAGTTGATTACAATGCATTAAACCAAGAAAAGGAATGGCATTAGAGGGGTCATTCAGGTAGAAGGGAGGAGGGTGAGATGGAGAAAGTGGGAAGAACTTTTAAGGGGGAAGTCAAATCAGAGAGGCTGGAAGAGGTGAAAAGAATGAAGTTGGAGAGGAGGATAGGATTTATTTGAGAAATATTTGGGAGGTGGAATTGACAAGCTGTGGCGCTTAAATGGAATCCAATGAGTAGTAAAGCTGGGGGTTGCCTTGAGTAATTTCCCAGTCTCTACGTCAGAGGACTGTGTCAGTGACCAAACCCTTTCCTGAGACAGGGGATACAGGTGCAGAGCCAGTTTCTGATGAAGTTAGATTTCATAGTTTCTCTAGATTGCCTTGTAGGATAAATATATGATTATTCTTTCAGGAGTATTATTCAGAAGTAAAAATAATGCACTTAATGCTTATGAATTCAATCTGACCTATATGAGGGATTACTTCAACGTATCATCTATCAACAATACATATTTCTATCAATGATACAATATCTGTTATCCAATAATAAATAAGCACATTCTTAATCATTGATAGAATATTGTATCATTGATAGAAATGATAGAAATATTATAATACTCAGTATTATAGAGACAGATTAGGAATGTGTTTATTTATTACTGGGTAACATATTGTATCATTGTCAACAGATTTTAAAACTAGAACAAGCTTAAGTGGAGGGTTACCACTTTGACAGCAAAGCAAGCCCCCCAGAACTATGGCACATTGCTTCTAATATGGATCGTGAATGGAGACACTCATCGTGCATTGTCTTTTTCTGCAGAAAAACTTTATCCTCCTCCTGTATGTACCACAGTCTTACATTGTGTAGTAAGAGTAGGAACATCTCTTGTAGATCTTTGTTCTCTAAATGAATTCTGTGGATTTTTTTAGTCATCTAGTGCAAAAAGAAAGTAATAAAAGAAAAGGACTTGTTTCACAGTTCTAGGGGAGTCAGGGTCAGGTGGGCAACTCTCTAGGGCACAAAGAATATTGCTTAGCACATAATGGCTATGCCACAGAGGTTGAGTGATCATTTCTGTACCAAATATTCAACCATACACTTTGGGATCTCTTCTATAAATTATGACAAAAGCATAGAGAGATAGTAAACACTGATGCAAACCCACAGAATAATAATTAATTAAACCACAGAATGATTTTTAAATAAAAATTGGGGTTAATAAACTGTTTGTATGTGTTTTCTTCCAGAAGATAAACTTCACTGGTGAAGTAAAGCATAACATGGACAGAAGCTCTTGCTCACAACCTCTTTGCCTAGATATTATATCTGCTTCTTGTTAAATATTTCTATTCAAGGACAAAAAAAAGAGTACTTATTAGTGTTCTAAGAGTACTTATTAGTGTTCTAATGGTGGTAAAAGTAAAACCTTCATGGCTGGATGTCTCTATTGGATTGAATCAAATGTGGTGAAAAATATAAATTGAGTATCAATGGTAGGCTCATTAATTCAAAATAACCTTCTGGCTGAGGATCACTAAAATACCAAGTGTAAAAAAAATTAAGTGTTGAAGAACTAATATGATAATGAGGAATTACTAGGCCTACTACTACAAGAAAGCAAGACTCCATAGTGTTAAATCTAACACTAATAATTCCTTTTAGCTTTAGAATGAAAAAAACATTTGGAAACTGAGTTTTGGTTCTCTTTTAGATCCCATATACATAGTATTGTGTGTATGTAAATATATATATGTTTACATTCATTGGGTTCACTCACTGTGTGAAAAAATTAACAACATATAGCAGTATGTTTTTTTCTCATTTTTGTGAGGCAATACCTTTGGATAGCTTCCTGGAATCTCTGTTGAGCCATGCAGATTTTGCCCATAGAGGGCCCTGACATGTACCTTATTTATTTTTTCCCCAATTTTTTATTTAATTATTTTTCAAGTTCAGTTTTCTGTCTATTACTCCCATCCCATCCCACTGCCCGTGCTCCCCCCTCCCTCCCATTTCCACCCTTCTCAGTTGTTGTCCATGTATCCTTTATATATGTTCCTCTAAATCCCTCCCCTTTTTCCCCTGAAATTCCCTCCCCTCTCCTCTTTGGTCCCTGTCAGCCTATTCTCTATTTCAGTGTCTTTGGTTATATTTTGCTTGGGTGTTTGTTTTGTTTTTTAGCTTCCTGTTAAAGGTGAGATCATATGGTATTTGTCCTTCAACACTTGGCTTATTTCACTCAGCATAATACTTTCCAGTTCTATCCATAATATTGCAAAAGGTAGGAGCTCCTTCTTTCTTTCTGCAGCATAAAATTCCATTGTGTATATGTATCATAGTTTTTTGATCCATTCATTTACTGACGGGTACCTAGGTTGCTTCCAACTCTTGGCTATTGTAAATTGTGCTGTTATGAACATTGGGGTGCATATGTTCTTTGGGATTTAGGAGTACACACTACTCAAGAGGAAATGATTGTTCAATCTTTTTTACTAAATATATACACATATGTTATGTTATAGTATATATAAAATGTTTAATGAAATAAAAAAAGAACAGCAAAATAATCTAGTAAATAAAATGAAGATGGGAAGAAATCACATGAGGAAAATGTATATATCAGCAAACACAATAAATCTATCTAAGGCAAAACTCACAGACAAAATGATAGAGTAGATACTTGTTAATGTGTGAATAATTATGTTAATTATTTAAATTATAATTAATGATATTAATTTGTAAACTAATATGTTAAATCATATTTAAATTGTAAGTTTATCAAAATAAAAATGAAAATCTGATATAATTTAAAATAAAACTATAAAATGATGAGTATATTGTAATTTAAAATATTTAACCTCAGTATGCAGTTGGTATGGTCTTCAAAATCTTTGCTTTCATCCCAGTATAATTTTTTAATTACGCTTCTAGCTGACCCATCTGAGTTTAATTACATTAAAATAAGCTTACTATTTGCTAATGAGATATATAAATTATCTATAAAAATATAGTGGAAAACTGATGTTAAATGCAGCTTTATTCACAACAGCCAAGACATCGAAGCAAGTCAAGTGGCCACAGTAGATGAGAGGATAGAGGGGCTATGGTACAGAGGTACACAATGGAATACTACTAGGCTATAATAAAGAAGAAAATCTTCGCTTTTGTGACAGCATGGATTGTCATAGAGAGTGTTATGCTAAGGGAATTAAGTTAGGCAGAAAAATACAAGGGTCATATGATTTTACTCATATGTGGAATCTAACAAAATAAATAAAATATGAAGACACAGATATAGAAAACAGACTGATAGCTGTCAAAGCAGAGGAGGACTGGGGGCTGGGTGGAAAAGGTGAAGGGTTTAAGCAGATCGGTAGTTGCAGAACAGCCACAGAGAGGTCGATTGCAGCATAGGGAACATAGTCCATAATATCACAGTAACTATGCATGGGAACAGCTGGGTACTTGGAAAGGAGCAGGGATGCCTGAAGCAGTGCTGCACATCTGTAAGGCACACGACTTTCTCACCACTCCACTGTACATCTGAAACCAATACAAAATAATATTGATTGTAAACTGTAATTGAAAAATAAAAATACTTAAAACTATAGTAGGCATAAGATAATTAGGCAATATCTGTTTTAATATATAAAACAAATATTTCATGGTGAAATTTGTTAAATAAGTGTTAACTGATTTATTTCATTGAGAATAAAGAATTAAAAGTGATTTGTGTGTTCACATTATATATGGGCTTTATTCACTGTGTCTTGAAGACTCAGTTAGTCCCACGAAACATCCTAAGTACTAAATTTAAAAGGAAGACATCAGGTAGTTGCTTTGTTTTTCTGAAATCAGAGCACTCATTTCAGAACCACAATGCAGTACTCTGATGTTAATGCTAAGTCTCACTCTTTAGATAAGTACTTTTAAATGATATAATGACAAAAAATTATGAGCTTATGGTTCTTAGTTATCATAATAAGACTCAGCAAAACTAACTTTTAATTATATTTATTCACTTGGCACATCATAAATTTTTATAAGTCAAAATATGCACATTATTAAGACTTGAAATGGAGGAGGCAGAGTATGTGGGTAAAGAGAAGTGTGTCGTGCTGTTGTGAACCCAGTAAGAACTTCTTAAGATGCCCAAGTTTTAATCTCCAAAACCAGTAAGTATATTATTTTATGGCCAAACAAAAGAGATTGGCAACTGTGATTAAAGTAAGAATCGTATGTTAGGAAGATTATCCTAAATCATCCAATCGGTACAATATAGCTCTCAAATGTTGGAAGAAGGAGGCAGAAGAAGGAGAAAGATGTGATGATGGAAGCAGAGGTTGGAGAGATACAACTGAAAACTTGGAGGACAGAGGGGGTCAGGAGCCAAGGAATGAGAACACCCTCCACCATCTGGAAAAAGCCATGGAACAAATTCTTCCCTAAATCTTCAAAGAAAATGTGCATGCCTTCCGATGCATTTCAGATTTCTGACCTCCAGAACTAAAAGGAAACAGAATCTTTTAAAAGACTTGACATTTGTGGTAGTTTGTTATAGCATCCATAGGAAATTAATGCACTTATTTTGGCAAAATAAAAAATGGACTGTTGTGAACTAAACTGACTCTGAGGTGATGAGCTTTAAGAAACACCATGTACAGAACTTGAGTACTTCGAAACTGATTTCCCCTGAAGAGCCTGTGTGTAGCAATAGAGAGCTTCCACTGCAGTTGGGAGACTTACTACAGAGCATAAGGTTAATGAGAAAAAAAACATGGCCTTTGTGGTCAATGTTCCCTGGTTAAATTAAATTTCTCAGTTATTTTCTAGTTTCAGGACCTCATGAAAATTACCCACACACTGTGTGCCTAAATTTTTGCTATTTTTTAGTTCTGGAACATTGCCTAATTAATCTCTTTGTGCCTCTCAGTTTCCTAGTTTGTGGAAACTGGGATGTTAGGTATTACCTGATAACACAGATAAGAAGCTTAAATGTGGGGGAAAGAACACATAATAAAGCACTTTTAAGAAAATCTGCTACATAGTGATCAATCAATAAGTTCATATGATTTTATTAATAACTGAAATCAATTTCACAATAATTACTTATTGCAAAAATAGAAATATAAATTTATAAAAATATAAGTAGTTGTTATAAATATAACAATTATTAATTGCTGAAGACACATATAAAATATAGAATAGAGTTTTTTGAAAATTGGAATGCAACTTAAGGCTTACAAAAAGGAGTGACTTGGACAAGAGAATGCATCATTCTGTGAATTAACTATCCTTAGATTATGAAAAATACTTATTTCATTTTTTGTTATAGCTATAAAATATTCAATTTAAACCTAAATACTTTGAGGGTTCTAATTTCATGAAATAGTCAGACATTTAGATGAACTCATGCACAATACATTTCATAGCGTGACTTTTCAAAATGATAGAAATGCTATAAATAGAATAAGTAGGGTCAATTTTTATTATGGAATATTGTGTATCCTTTAGATTATTCTGGTCTAATTAACTGATATACATGAGTGCAAAGAAAATATGCAAATACATATTCTGAAAAGGACTATTACAAAACAGCAGTAGCAGATATCACTCTGGTAAATTTATAGAAAGTATTTTGTATAATTTGCATAGTTTTCTACCTTTAAATATTTTTTATTAGTTTGAATTTCACTTATTATAATAGAACAATAAACAAGTTGATTAATAAACCATAACTAGATTAAATGTCTTAAATTTACTTGTAATTCAAAAATATAAATTGAATTAAAATGACACATTATAATAAGTAATGTATATTATCTCATTAAAAAAGCAGTAATTCTCAACCATACCTGTGAAGCAGAATCATCTGGAAACCTCAAACAAAACAAAAACATGGTGATCAAATAACAACAAAAGCCTTGAACCCAGGCCCAGGGATCCTGATTCAATTGCTCTGGGATGGAGCAGAAACATATACTCACACTTCCGGTGATCATAATTGGTTCTAGTTTTACTGACATTTGCAACAAAACAGTGAGTCTTCACTGTATAATATAAACATAACATATTTATAAATCAATTATTTTGTTTGACTCAGATTTCTTTTACTATGCATTACAATATCATCCCAGATTTTACTCAGGAAGCTTCGCTGAAAGACTAATAATTATTTTTAAGATTGTATCTATTTATTTTTGAGCAAGGGAAAGGGAGGGAGAAAGAAAGAGAGTGAAACATGGATGTGAGCAAGAAACATCAATCTCTATCCTCCCACATGTGCCCCAACTGGGGACTGACCCTCTAACCCTGGCGTGTACCCCAACTGGGAGTTAAGCTGGCCCCCTTTCAGTTTGTGGAACAACACCCAGCCAACTGAACCACGGAATCACTGGTTCAGGCCCTGATCATTTTTAAGAGCATAATAAATTCCTGAGAGAAAAAAATTTGAAAACTACTGGCATAGCTCATAGTTTAGTAATATAATAAAAGCAACTTGGTATTCCTGGGCTTCCTAGTAAATATAATCTACCATTAAGTTCTCTGAAACTATGTGTTATAATGCAGTTCCTGACATGAGTCAGGTAAATATGTGAGAAGTGGGAAGACAAAGAGCTGTTTCAACAGTTATAAAGTAAACAGGCCACTTGACTGTATATATGTACACATTTCTGAAACACAAAGGCAACCAAAATAAGAACATAAGGAAATTCAATATAAACATTTTAGATGTATTGTTGGATGCGATTTGCCAATATTTTATTGAGGATTTTAGTGTCTATGTTCATCAGTGATATTGGCCTGTAGTTTTCTTTGTTGTGTCTCTATCTGGCTTTGGAATTAGGATGATGCTGGCTTCATAAAAAGAGTTGGGGAGTTTTCCCTCCTTTTGGAATTTTGGAATAGTCTGAAGAATAGGGGTTAGCTCTTCCTTAAATGCTTTGTAGAATTCTCCTGTGAAACCATCTGGTCCAGGGCTTTTGTGTGATGGAAGTTCTTTGATTACTTCTTCAATTTCATCTGCTGTTATTGGCCTGTTCAGGTTTTCTGCTTTTCATTGAGTTTTGGAAGATTATATTTTTCTAGAAATTTGTCCATTTCACCTAGGTTTTCAAATTTCTTGGCATACAGTTCTGCACAGTAATTTCTTACAATCCTTTCTATTTCTGTGGTATCAGTTGTAATCTCTCCTCATTCATTTCTGATTGTGTTTATTTGGGTCCCCTCTCTTCTTTTCTTGATGAGCCTACTTAAAGGTTTATATTTTGTTTATCTTTTCAAAAAACCAACTCCTGGATTCATTGATCCTTAGAATTGTGCTTTTAGTCTCTATGTCATTTAATTCTGCTCTGATCTTGCTTATTTCCTTCCTTCAACTTGCTCTGGGCTGTCTTTGTTGTTGTTCCTCAAGTTCTTGCAGGCGCCGGGTTAGGTTGTTTGTTTGAAATGTTTCTATTTTCTTTAGGTGAGCCTGTATCGCTATGAACTTCCCTCTCAGGACCGCCTTCACTGTGTCCCATAAGTTTTGGGTTGTTGTGAGGTCATTTTCATTTGTTTCCAGAAGCTTTTTGATTTCTTCCCTAATTTCAATCTTGACCCATTCATTGTTTAATAGCATACCATTCAGCCTCCATGCTTTTGGGTGTTTGGGGTTTTTTCCTGTGGAGTTGGTTTCCAATTTCAGTCCCTTGTGGTCAGAGAAAATGCTTGGTATAATTTCTATTTTCCTGAATTTGTTGAGACTCGTTTTGTGTCCTAGAGGGGAAAAGGGGAAGGACTTACATGAACAAGTATAAAGGACACATGGACAATAACTAAGGTGGGGGGCGGAAATGGGAGGGAGGTGGGGAGCCCTGGTTGGGGGCAGGGCTGGGAATATAAGACAGAAAACTGTACTTGAACAAGAATTTTAAAAAAATAAAAAAATAAAAAATAAAATAAAAGAAGAGAAAAAACCATTTTAAATTATTATATTCAAATAATGTAAACTATATTATTACTTCTTACAAACTATGGTTAACTCGTTGATATTTTGAAGTGTCATTATATCCATACCCACTTAACTATTTAACTAAAAATTGATATGATTGCTAAATATTTCTACATTTTCAATGAGTTTTTTCACAGATTATGTTGATATAGGAGTCAAGATACTTTGGAAAATTAATAGTCCTTGGAGTCAAATAAATTTATTACTCCATTTATATGAAGAAATATGGTTGAGTTCTCAGAAACTTAATTACTTTTATAGAGAACCCTGGAAAAGAACATATTATATCCAAGTTTCTGACCAAAATATACTGTACAGTTTTGAAGTAATATATATGGCAAAAGAACTGTCCCTCAAATCAAAACAGGAGTCAAATTTTTGCTAGCCCTTACACTTAATTGAAAAACAAAGGATGTGACATGAATGCAATTATGTATACATGTATTTTTCTTGAAATATTTTTCTTTTCTTTTTTTATCTTTCTTTTCTCTTTTCTAACTTCTGCGTTTTTAAACAAATATCCACTACATACTAGCCATTATGTAAATGAAGCAAAATAAGCATGCTATCACTGTCTTAGGATTTAGTGCTGGATATGGACATTTAATGGGACTATTAAATGGGACAAAACTGAGAGAATATAAGATATTAGGATAAAATTTGTAGAACAGGTAACACTCCCCTGGCACTGACCAGTGTATCTGAGTTGGTTGGGTGTTGCCCCACAAAGCAAAAGGTTGTCAGTTTGATTCCCCATCAGGGCACATGCCTAGGTTAAGGGTTCATGCAACAGGCAGCTGATCAATGTTTCTCTCTTACATAGATGTTTCTCCCCCCCTCCCCTCCTTTCCCTCTCTCTCTCTTTTTCTTTCCTCAACAACAACAACAAAATAAGATATTCCTTGAAAATATAGTGTGTATTTGCCACTTGAGATTATAATGGAAATTAACTAGATGAAGCAGGGAGCAAAACTGAGGGAGGACAATGCAGGGAATGTCCAGTCAGAAGAAACACCAATCCAAAAGAACCTGTGCACCCCAATGTTCACAGTAGCACAATTTATAATAGCCAAGTGCTGGAAGCAACCTAGGTGCCCATCAGTAAATGAATGGATCCAAAAACTATGGTACATTTACACAATGAAATTCTATGCAGCAGAAAGAAAGAAGGAGCTCCTACCCTTTACAACAGCATGGATGGAACTGGAAAGCATTATGCTGAGTGAAATAAGCCAGGCAGTGAAAGACAAATACCATATGATCTCACCTTTAACAGGAACCTGAACAACAAAACAAAAGAGCAAGCAAAATATAATCAAAGACACTGAAATAGAGAACAAACTGACAGGGACCAGAAGGAAGAGGGGAGGGAATTTCAGGGAAAGGGGGGAAGGGTTTACAGGAACAAGTATAAAGGACACATGGACAAAAACTAAGGGGGGTAGAAATGGGAGGGAGGTAGGGAGCACTGTGGGGGGTGGGCTAGGATGGGAGTAAAAGTCAGAAAACTATACTTGAACAACAATTAAAATAAATAAAAATTTTTGAAAAAGAAGATACAAAGTAAAAACCTGAAAAAAGGTATTTGTGATGGTTAATTGTGTCAACCTGACTGGGTTCAACAGCCCAGATACCTGTTAAAACATTATTTCTGGGAGTATCAATGAGGGTGTTTCTGAAACAGATTAGCATTTGACTCAAGTGGATTGAGTAAAGAGATCTGCTCTTCCCAGTGCGAGTTTATATCATCCAATCTGTTGAAGGTCCCCGTTGAACAAAAAGAAAGGGCGCATTTGCTCTCTCTCTTTTTGGTTAAGATAGGTTGTCAATCCTTTTCTGTCTTTAGATGTTGGAACTCCTGTTTCTAGGGCATATGTTGAATTGTATCACAGTCCTTTTGATTCTGCAGCTCGAATATGGCAGATTGAGGAACATCTCAGGCTCCATAACCATGTGGTCCAGTTTTCATAATAAACCTCGTGTGTGTGTGTGTGTGTGCATGTGCGTGTATCCTATCGGTTCTGTTTCTCTGGAGAATCCTGACTAATACAACTCTGGAATGTCAAAGTGATATATCATGATTGAAGAATGGAAGGATGATTAGTATAAGTATAGACTAAGAACTGTAATTATGATTGAAATTAGAAAAAAATAGTGAATGATCATGCTACATAGATTCTTAAACAATGTTAATTTTTAAAAATATTGTAGTAAGGAATATAATTGAGATATTCTAAGGAAATAAAATAGTTATATCCCAATTTCAGAAAGATCACACTTTGTATGTAAAATGAGATGATTAGAGTGAGTAAGCCAAGACTAACAGAGACAACCAGACAGGGGGTATCTAAACTACTTCAGTACTCTCTTTTCAGCTTTTCTGTAAATCTATACCTTCTTCAAAATAAGTTTATTTAAATATGTGACCTCTAAAATAGTTAGCATTGCAAGTTGATTTTAGCCTCAAATACATTTCAAATACATTATTTTGCCTCTATCTTTACTCTCTCCACAGTAGTGTATGAAGCCTTCAATTCATCCACTCACTTCTCACCTCTGTTGCTCTCTCATCCTCAGTAGAATTATCAAAAACTGAGTGAGTTTGGATCTCCAAAGAAGCAGAAGTTAAGTTAGGATGATACATGTAAGAGATTTGTTAGTGAAACACCAGTGAGGAAAAAGATGAGGAGAGTTTTGGGGCCATGATTCCAGTCGGACATCTGTGAAAGATAAGGAGGTATGGAAGGGTTGGCTCAGAAGATTCTCAGACTGCAACATGTTTCTACAAAAGCTGCAGCACGGCAGTGGGAGTCCTCATGTTACTCTTCAGAGGAGTCATGCATCTCCCAGAAATGAATCTGCACTAGTGCCCCAGGGAGTCCAGTGTATTAGGTGGGAGTAACCCAAAGGCAGCATGTTCTCATTGACAACAAGGAACTTCCCTATACTTTTGGAGCCATGCATAGTCTCCATTTCTACCACAGGAATTGTTCTTCATGCCTCTACAGTACAAGCTTTGGAATAACCTGGGAGAGGGTTGCAGAAGTTAAGAAGTATCATCCTAACTTAACTTCTGCTTCTGCTGGCTGAACTCAGCTCCTTCCTAGATTGCTCGGTGCCTCCTCTGCCAGGCATGCTCTCAGGTAGGCATTGACCTAAGAAACAATGAACCATAAAGGTTGTGTTCACTCCCACAGTTCTACCAACTTGCTCTTTCCCAGATCTCTGAGTCCTTTCACTTCATATTATTCCCCTTACCACATGCTGACAAGGCCGTCCCTGTCCCTAGGAGACACGACAGAGTGGAAGCAGTCCAATTCAGCTCACACACTTCTATCAAGCCAGCCCAGGCCTAAACCCAACCAGCCATTGTTTTCTTTCAACAACAGCTGCCTATAAGGAAACCACAACAGTAAGTGTGATTTTATGCAGAGGCATCAGAAAAACAGAAATTGGGTATGTGGCCAGACTACTTATTCTGTAACTTATCCATGCTCCTCGAGTTGTTTCAATACCCAGTAATTAATTTTCATTTGTGTTCTCCCTGTTCCTATTGATATATAGCAGCCAAGTCTTTTTGGCAACTGATTATGAATATGTCATTTCTATCCTAGGATGGCTTGCTGCTGGGTCTGTCTGGTATTATGAACTCAGGATTCATGGTAACCAAGCATAAGTTAGTACTTAACTGTTCAAATTCAGGAACTCAGTCTCTACTATTTGTAAGACCTTAAAGAAAACATATTTTTGAACAATGAGATCTCTAATGCAGCCAAATGACCTTCTTCTAAGGGCCTGGGTGACTGAACTATAACTTTTCTACTGGGAGTTGCCGGAAACTCCACATTATCCTTACTTGCAACTACTATTTCTGTCATCCTATGACCCGCAAGATCAATCGGCTCAAGTGGCAAGGCCTCTTTCTCCAGTATTTTATTACATAAAACTGGCTCCTTTCCCAGTCAACTTATAAATGTCAGAGGGATATTCTGTGTGTGCCAAATTCAAAGAGGCCTATCAGGTGAGTGTTCTTTCTTGGATGTGGGAAGTACAATAATATATTTTTTAACTCATAGGGGATATATTGTTGCACCCTAGAATAAGCAAATCTTTAAATCTTTACTAAGGTGGATTTGCCCTGAGTCTTCGTATTTTACATTATTGTCCCTGGGACATTCAAGAGTTTAACCAGGGCAACTAGAGAACTTGCTATTACTATTTCCATGTCTAACTAACATATTTTATGGTTTTTAAGATAAGTAACATAAGACAAAACCATAAATGGAATTAATCTGTTATAGTAAAGGCATCATATCTGGAAAAACTGCACTGATTAGTAGTACACTTGGTTAAGTTCACAGTAGTCTTTTGGTTGCCACTATGATCAATATTATTGAACAACAGACTGGGGGATCATAAAAGTTTGTAATAAAGAAAGTAATCCTCAATTATTTACATTTTGAAGTATGCCAGTAATCTCTGTCATTTTACCTAAATGGTAATATTGTTTCTGATGTTCTACCTTAAGCAGGGGTAAGGACGTTTCAGGCCCTTCCATTTGCTGGTTGCTCTTGTTTGTTTGTTTGTTTTTGTTTTCATTTTTTAACCATGACTATTTTCCTTATGACAGAAAACTAATTTAAGGGTCCAACCAGATGTGAAATATATACATCCTGATTATGACCTTGGGCCAGTGAAGGACCACAACAACGGGCTCTGGGCTAGTTACTGAGACACGTGCACTCCATTTATCACCCGTGTCTACATCTCTCCATACTTACTGGGGTGGTGATAGTAGTTTTGTTGTGCTATCTTTGTAAGTTATGATCTCTGTGTAAAACCCTTCAAATGAAAGGCCACATTTTTCCCCAGTGAGTGATTACTCTGCTGAACGGTTGTAGGGGCTTTAGATACTAATTGTGGGAAACAGTATCACATATACTTGATATGATATTTTGGTGGTCTTCCTCAATGGGACCTACTTTTCTGTTCAACTCATGTTCTCCAGTCCTGAGATTTGGAGACTGAATAAGAGCTTATAATTTTCTTTTGAGACAGCTAAAAGTAGACAGGCTCATTAGCTGTTGAACAGCTTTTGTTATATAGATTAAGCAATACTCTCACTGGTGATTTCTATACTTCATCCTTTGGGACCCCATTGTCTATTAGTTGTTCCCCATAGATCCCTGTGAGTCATTTCAGCTTTCCCAGTGACAGCAACTGCACACATCTCATCTCTGACGGTTAAATGCTGCCATCAGGCTTCTGGTTCTGGAATCTTATCACTATGGATACTTAGAAATCCCATTACATAACAGCTTCTATTATCAACCCTGGTCTACAAAGAACAGATAGCACTGCTTTTTAATATGCCAAGAATTTTTTCATTAGCACACTGTTCAGTGCTTTAAAGAAATAAATGTCTTCTGAGCCTTCTAAAGGAACAGAGTTAACCAACAGTCCCTCTTATTTTATGGAGTAAATCTTTGTTATCATGGGAACAAACTGAAATTGGACTTCTTGCTCAAAGATATGCCAGAACATACCTTACATTTGCACCTCATTTATTTTAGACCACTTTGTGTGTGTGTGTGTGTGTGTGTGCATGTGCTTGTTTGCCTTTTTATTTGTCCAAGAATCAAGAAAGAAGCTGTCCACACAGCATATTAAGACCAGTTCAAAGACGTTACATTCTATGTTACATAAAGATCATGCATATTAGCACATTTGTTTTATTTACATTACTCTTTCACTCCAGTAAACCAAGATTCATTTCCAGTTGTGATTTCTCTGCACTACATTACTATTTTAGTCAAAACTTGCACTTCTTGCCCTGGCTGGAGTATCTCAGTGGATTGAGCACAGGCCTGCGAACCAAAGGATCATGGTTCGATTCCCACTCAGGGCACATGCCTTGGTTGCAGGCCATTTCCCAGGAGGGGATGCACGAGAGGCAACCATACATTGATATTTCTCTCCCTCTCTCCTTCCCTTTCCCTCTAAAGATGAACAACTAAAATCTAAACAAAACACTTAAAAAAAACTTGCACCTCTTTTGGTGGCTGATGCCCTTACTCTTGAGGCACATAATGATTGCTGAGTGGGCTGTGATAAGACGTGATCTAGCTATTGACCTGTTACTTCACAGAATATGAGAGCTAACTTTGAGGACAACAAGTAACATTGTTTGGGGCACCCATTTCAGTTGAAGATTTTGCATACCGTCGATGCATGGGCAACCTTCTATCCTAATGTAAGAGGTTTTAGAAATGAAGTTCTTTTGCATGTCTAGCCAGAAGTTCCCATCTCAGGTGTCAGGCTCTGAGAGGGTCTAGCAGAGTACAGCTCCAGTGAAGGAGGATTTTCAGAGAAGTAAATAAGCCTGTGCCCTGTTTTATTCAACGGGATGTTGGGTATCTTTAGATTCTCTTCTAGAAGACATGAGACTTTAATTGGACTTCTGATTTTTATATAATTTACTGATTTGATGTTTAGCTAGCTTGTGCCTGGTATTTTCTTCTTTGAGAGCATCCATCAATGGCACTTAACAGAAACCAAGCAACCAGTGCTAGCATACTCACAACTACCATTTCCATCATTTTCTCAAATGCAACGAGGGTTGCATATGCCGGCACAATTTCTTTAACCTGCATTCTATCTTAATTTCATGCATGTAGGAGGCTTAATGATTGTAATGCTAAAACATGCTAGTTCTTTGAACTGTACCTTTTACTACAAGGATATGATTTTGTTGCCATCTTGCTGGCAAGTAATTTAATGACCTAATCTCCTCATGGGATATGTTTCCTTGGCTCATTTCTGAAACCATATTAGTATGGGTGCTCCAGAAGCATTTTCTTGGTCAAGTGTTCAAGATCAGATTCTTTATTTGAGAAGTGCAGAAAACATTAAGCCAAAGAATAGAAAGCTGATACAAAAAGGAGAGATAAAACCAGATAACATATTATATTAGCTACCAAAGTTGCTATGAAGTTCATCTTGGGGGTTGGATGAGACCTTGATAAGCATATTATTATATTTATCACTTAAGATAATCTATATAAATACTTGTCAACTTATCTAATAAGATAGCTCTGAAAATATTTATTTTTATTAATATAATATTGATTGAATTATTTCCCTCTGTTTCATGAAGATGGTTGCAATACCTAACTATGCTTTATAAGATAAAGACTGTCATTGAAAAATTCATTGCAAAGTTTAACAATTCCAAAAGAAAATAAATTGTATTAAAGAATAACTCTATTCCAGTCAGGGCACAGGCCTGGGTTGCAGGCCAATTCCCAGCAGGGGACACATGAAAGGCAACCATACAGTGATATTTCTCTCCCTCTCTCCTTCCCTTCCCCGCTAAAGATAAATAAATAAAATCTTAAAAAAAAAAGAATATACTCTTTGGTATTGCTGCTTTTTAAGCCACAAGAGAGAGATTACCTTAACTTTGACTTCTCAACAGAAAAAAGGTTGGCATGTAGGACATAATCATCTATGCTAGTTTAATCAACCAGCTTCGTTTCAAAAAGCATTAAGGTAATTCTGTTTATATTTGTATGTTTGTAGTTGTTTGTCAACATGTATTAATAAAAGTGATTTTGAATAATATTTTAAATACTTTTTAATTTGTGAAGAAGAATATATAACAATAGTTTTTAATTATTATATTTTGATAAATGCTTCAAATCTTTAACATTGAAATTCATTTCTTACTTGATACCTGAGTAGCCTCTTGTTTTGTGCTTCTCTTTAATCTCTCATTTTCCTTCTTGGCTTTCTCTTTCCCTCTTTTCCTCTAACTTGTTTCTCTTGCTCTTCCTCAGGCACACACACACACACACACACACACACAAAGGATACAATTATGATTCTCCTGAAAATTATGTACAGACTGGGAAAAGAAGTTTAAATAATTATTTGTATGCATTTGTTTTATTGTGTTTATTTTAAAATTAATACACTCACTTTCAAAGAAACAAAAGTGATTATTCCCTTTATTCATGTAGAATATTTGAAATTTGCATTTTCAATTTCCTAAGTAATTTTAATATGGTTATATAACTTGAATAGTCTTTATACATTATCAAAGAAATAATCACATATATGTCATATATTATTATTGCTCTTTCTTCCATTAATTGCATCTTAGAGGGAGCACATATATTTAGTTATAAAAAGTTAAGCATAAGTAAGTTATACTTCGTCCTAAGAAAAATGCAAGAAGTGCCATTATGGGCATCCTTAATATATTGCAAAATGTATCTTTATTTTCTGCATTAGAAATAAATACAAATCTAATAAGCCACTCAATTTTTATGAAATCTTTAGTACCTCCCCTAACACACACTCTAAAATGGGGTCTAAAGCCCTTAATATGACCTGTACTACCAGATATAGCCTAGCACCTGCTTACTATAGCCTCACCTCCTATCACTTACTATGATTCTGTCTCATCAAGTCCTAGTGTTCTTTTAAGAAGAAAAATAACCCTGATCAGTGTGGTTCAGCTGGTTGGGCATCATTTGGCAAAGGGAAAGCCTGCCAGTTCAATTTCTGGTCAAGGCATATGCCTGGGTTGCCGGTTCAGTGTCTGGTTGGGACATGTATGAGAGGCAACTGATTGATGTTTCTTTCTCACGTTGATGTTTGTCTCCCTTTCTTCCATTCTTCCTCTCTTCCTCACTCTCTAAAAATAAATAAATCTTTCAAAAGAAAACCAAATTTAGTTTACAACCTTTTAAAAGGTTCCAACATACAGAGAAAAGAAAATCCAATCTTCTTGTCATAACCTTGAATGCCTCACATACCCTAATTCTCCACTTGTTTCTGCTCTGTATTTTCTCCAGATTCATTCTGTAACTACCATGCCCAAGTATTCCAATTTCTCAAACCAAGTATGCTTCTTTTCCCTCAGGGCCTTTGCATTTTCTTTCTTAACATCTCAAGCTCTCGGGTGGAATGTTCTCAAAGGTCCAGTGGAGCTCAATATTCAGTTTCTCAGAGAAAATAATTTGTGATCACTCTGTTTAATGTAGACCCTCCAACCCACTTGTATTTCCTTCATACAAAACAATACCATAAGCAGTATTTATCTGCTACATGTGTATGTGTGAGTGTGCCTCTGGAACCACAAACCTCCCTCAAGATGGTCCTGTCAAGTTTGACAAGGTTCTGCAGTGTTTTTCAGGGACAATAGATGCCCCAAACCACAAGATCTGTAGCTGAAGCATGCACAGAGGAGAGAGCTTTGACCTCCAGCTGCACGGGAAACTGAAGACTCACCCCTACCTCTTCCATGGAACCAAAGGGCCAGGACATAACCAGAACTTGAACACTGAACCCTTCAAAAGCTAAGAGTACCTTGTCCAGGAAGATCTGGTATAGATTCTCCTTTAGCATAAATGGCTAAGTTCTGAGATCTTCCACTTAAAACTTGCCCTACCAGCACATCTGCATGCCTGATACCCCTAGTCTCATAAAAACCCTTGATGTGGTCCAGTGAGCGAGGTGGATCTGAGGATTACATCTCCCATCTTCTTGGTTGGAGACTCCCTGATCAACAAACCTTTCCTTACTCCAAATTCTGATGTTTGGAGTTTTGACCTTTCAAAGCATCTACCTAAGGACTTTGGACAGGCAACACCTGAGTATACATGTATGAGTATGTGTATACATACACATACACACAAAAATCCTCTTTAGTATGTAAATTCACTGAGGGCATAAGGGTAGTTATTTTGATGGTATCATTCACTATCATACCTTCCTGGACTAACATAGAGGCACTTAATATAATATTAGACAGATTAAAAAATAAAAAGTGATGATATATCCAGATTCCTTTCTCTATAAAAAATGAAAATTAAGGGTGTACTCAAATTCCTCTCTCTATGTAGCACAACATCTATTGTTTCACCATGCATATAGATTATTTCATTTCAAGTGTTATTATAAAAATATTAAAGTTGTCATATATTGAGATTATATTTTACATTTCGGATTAACTGCCAGCCAAATCATTATGATTTTAAATCAATAAGGAGCTTTATGAGGTTAAAAAAATGACTCAAATTTTAAACTGTGTAATCAGATTAATACATTAAATTGAATTAAACATTTATTGATTCAAATCAGTTTATTGCATAGTTGTTTATAAAAAAGTGTATTCCAAACATTTAGTGATTTTTTATTAATTTATAAAAATTTGTGAAATGGATTTTATTATAAAAAAAGTCCTGGTTAATAAGGAGTAAATGGTTCTTTTGATGATAAACATCAAAATACTTAGTCAAGAGAACAGATGGTTCATTAACAGAAACAATTGTTTCCTTTATTAAATATATCTTCAAACTATTAATGTGATTTTTTTTCTAATTTAGTAAAAATTGTATCCTTCCTAACAGTGGGGTAAATTGGCAAGCTATGCAATGGGAAATCTTTTGCTGACTTGAGAAGGCTACATCTGTTGGTGCTCTCATGATCTTATTCAGAAAGATTATCTCACAACAGATGTTCGTGAGTATTTCTGACAGATAAAAACTATGGTAGCATAATATATACTTATATCAAACATTTAAACCACAAAAATGATAATAAATGGCTTATGCATATCTGAAATGTCAACATGATATGCTACCATCCCCAAATATTTTACAGTGTAGTTGCCACAAATAAGGTTATTTCTCTACATAACTATAAGTTAACAAAAATTCATAAATTATTACATATTACATTCATCTAATACTCAGACACAACTCATATGTTGCCAACTTTTGTAATGATGCCTTTTAAAGAAGAATACCCCTGACCAGAATCAAGTGTTGCTTTTGTTTATCATTTCTATTTGGTCTTCTTCAATCTAAAAGAATTAGGTACCTTCCCTGGCTGGTGTAGCTCAGTGGACTGAGCACAGGCCGGCGAACCAGAGGATCGCGGTTCAATTCCCAGTCAGGGCACATGCCTGGGTTGCAGGCCAGTTCCCTGCAGGCCAACTCCCAGCAGGGGACACACGAAAGGCAACCATACATTGATGTTTCTCTCCCTCTCTCCTTCCCCTCTAAAGATAAATAAATAAATAAAATCTTAAAAAAAGAATTATCTACCTTTATTTAAATTATATGACCTTAAAGTCCTAAACTGTTGAAGATTATATGCAATGTACTTTTAGAAAGTCTTCCTACTTGGTTTGTCTATTTTTTTTAATGATTGCTTTCAGAATAGGCATATTTGGCAGGGAAATCACAGAAATGAGGATATTTTTATCCATTGCATCTTATTAGTTGGCATGCATTTTTTATTACTCACATTACTAGGGATGTTAACTTTGATTGTTTGATTAAGGTATGTGTGCCAGTCTTCCCCATTGTAAAATTGTTCTTTTACACTTTATCATTAATAAGTAAGTTTGAAGTCATGTAATATATCGTGGTTGTCATGAAAACTTCAGTATTTATAGACTCTAGGAGTCCTATTATTTGTGATGTCTTATAATCCATTAGTATCATTTATTTTCAGAATGAAAGTGTTCTGATTTTTTAGTACAAGTCTCTAGTAATTGGCTTTTGTGTCTTTGTTATGCCCTCATCTTTCTTTGAGAAGGGTCTTGATTTCTTGCATAAAGGATATTTTGGGGAACATCTTTCTCTAGGTCAGCCTTCAAATGAACAGGAAACTTAAGTTATATTGAGATTGATATTCGAAAACCAGTATCTAGATTCAGCAATGGATGTCCATTGCTCTCAGGTTGTGGCACCTCCAAGGTCCCCTCAGGGAACAAAGCTAGAGAAACTTTTGGATGGTGTGTATATGCACATATATTCATGTTTGCCTAATTATACCAGTGTTGGCCAGTAGAACTCCCTGTGATTATTTAGAATATGTGCATGTGTAAATAGGTGAAGGGTAGCAATAGAGATGGAAATAAATATAAACAAAATAAGTAGGTGTAATTACATACTAAATACATAGATAAGCACATTCCTTCATAATCTTGTCAGTGGCATGATGATAGGATTTGCCGTTAGGGGAACTGGAAATACACTTAAGGACAAGAGCTTTTCACCTGGATTCCAGTGAGCTTCTCCTTTTTTCCTTTTTGTGATGCTGGGGCAACCCACGAAACTCATTCCCAGTAGTTTCAATGGCATGGGAAGGAAATCAGGTAGCAGGTGGCTACCTAGAGCTGAGCTAAATTACATTTCTGTAGGAAGCTTCTCTCTACCTTGAGAAAATGTGTCATAGAGAAGCAGGTTCTTCAATGTACACCAGAAAACAGAAGGTCTGTAGACCAGATATGAATGTAGTGTAACCCCCTAGGGTAGAGTTTCACCAGTTAGCATGCAGGCCAGTGACATAATAATAGTGTTTCTTGTTGTAAGTCATGGATGTTTTGGGATTTTTGAAAATATTTTTTGTTCTTAATTTTTTAAGTTACTTTCTTGTTGTTCAATTTCAGTTGTCTGATGAAAATATTAACAAACTAAAAGCAGCCTCATGTAGTTGAATTGTAAACCCTAATAATTTTTCCCCCTTTTGTAAAGCAAGTGCCTGATTTAAGCTTTGATTGCCAAGGGGCCCACGACAAAGAGTGCCTTCTCCAGTGAACAGCCAGCCATGGGACTGAATAGACAGGACAGCTTCCTGAACCAAGGCTCCTTTGGTTGATTTCAGTAACTGACTGGTAAGCTATTTGTTTTTTCTCTTCTTGGCTTTCAATAATCAGTCATATGTTTTAAATTCACTATAAAGAGTGAACCTGGGAAATCCTAGACACCAGACTTGACCACAAAAGAAGAACCCCAGACCTTGATCTCAGAGCAGAACACTCTCTCCCCTACCAATCCCCTTCACCTATAGTGTACCTCTCTGGCTTGCTTGGTATGCTCCAAGGCCTGCAAGTAACAAACTCTTTTTTCTCCAGTTTCCTGATGGTTATTGCTGCAGAACATCTTACAATCACATAATAACCACAAGGGTTGGTCCGCTTGTAACACTGGGTTAGAGAGGGGAGATGTCTCTTGGGAAGCTCACCAGGGCCCAGGGGAGGATCCTGCAGGCGTTTTCATTCAATAGCTTTACTAACCTCAGGTTGAGGTCAGTGCAATACAAATTTTCATTTATCATTTCTGTTTGCTCTGTTTTTCTATGTTTAGTTTTTACACAGTTTACTATCTTTGAGATGATTATATATACAGACACAAATAGCATGTGTGTATATAGGTATATACCTCTCCTTCCTGATGAGAAAAAAAAAATATATATATATACCATTCCTGATGAGAAAACTGATTCCTTAGAATCAGATTGAATTATACTATATTAGTTAAACATAATTATCTATCATGAAAAATTGATAATACAGTATGTTATTTTATTTGAAATAATTTAATATATTATATGATATTATCTAACATAATAACATACTTTATATGATACTGCCTTATATAATTTAACAATGAGTGAAAATAAAATTAGAATTATATTAAGGAAAGTGAAATGTTTGCATTCATGTTAAATACTCTCATTCCCAACAGGCTTACTTTTTTGCTCTTTTACCAATAGCTTACCCACTGCTGAACTATGGTCTAACTTTCATTTTGATACAGTGTTTGTGTGTCAGTGATTAACATGTCTACTTCCGAAGCAATAGAATTAAAGCAATGATATTTTGAAACCAAGTCATCTCCTGTAATTAGTTAAGACACACTCACAATTATTCAGTATAATTTTTAAACTAGAAAGCCTGTCTGAAACATAAAAAGCTCTGACAAATTGTACTATGAAAATATTTTCATATTATCTATTATTTATTACTCAAAAATTTCATAATAGGTTTTCATTTGAACATCTATAGTTTATTATAATTACTTATGTTTACATCTTTCTCACTTTTATTTAGAATAATAGTAAGTAGGTGATTCCCATTTTCTTAGTTTGACAGACTTAAGTCATAAAGTAACAATTGACATTAGCTTGTCTAATTTATAGTGAGACATTTAAAGGGATAATGATAACCTTTGGAACAATTAGTATTTTCCATAATACTATAAGGAATAAAACTAAAAAAAAATGTCAAATATACGGGGCTTGTGGTTCATTTTAGATCACAGATTTTGGAAACTATAATTAATTATTAATTTTTCACTTATTTAATGAAACTTCTTTCTTTGAAAGAAGTATTACTATTATACACTGAGAAAATCAATGAATATGTTTCAATTTTTAGAAGATTTCATTTATTTATTTTTTAGATAGAGGGAATAGGAGAGAGAAAGAGGGGTAGAGAAACATCAATGTGTGGTTGCCTCTCATGAGCTCCCAGCTGGAGACGTAGTCCACAACCCAGGCATGTGCCCTGATTGGGAACCTAACCAGCAACCTTTGATTTTCAGGTCAGCACTCTATCCACTGAGCTACACTAGCTAGGGCAATATGTTTTAATTTTTATATGTTTTTATTATGGGATTTTAATATATAAATTGGAGGTTAGAGAACTAAATTTGTTAATTTCTAGACTAGAAATCCTCTTGGCAAGTGAATCTGCAGTTTCTATTCAGTCAGCTTTATTTTTTTTATTTATTAGTGTATGATTTATAGAATTGGAATTTCTCGCAGAGGCTGTGATTTTGCCAAGCTAATAGATAGGAACTGCACCTTCTTTTCTAGTTGGTATGAAACAAACAACAGGAAGGAAAGCTGAGAGAATTTTAAAAGTGTCAATCAAACAGCCATTGCAAAGTTGAAAAGCACAAGGCAGTGGCCTTCCTGACAAACTGTCAATACCTACAGCTCTTGATAGAAATCACTTTGAATCTGAGCGACTAGCACAGGGTGCTGTATGACAGCTGGTTTATACAAGAGACGAAAGAAGGCAGTAAGAGTAATGTGAACATTTTAAAGCCTAAGGAAGGAACAGACCATAAGATAAGGGGATAGCCATCTACTCTTTCTTGCAACTGCCATAACACCTGCCCCTTTTATTTAAACTCCTTTCATATATTATCTAAAACAAATAATCCTGTGGCAAAAATAATAAAATAATTAACTGCATAATAGTTTTATCAGTTATTTATTATTTATCTCCTTCTTTTATAGTAGGCAATTAGTTAGTTATTAACAAAGGTAGGCAGCAAATGGAATCAGACAGTAAGCCTCATTAAGTAGAGAGCTGCATCAGACATTGAGTCTGACTAGGAAGGAACAGGCAGCTTCAGACTTCCCTGTGGACAGCTGCATTCTTCTCTGTACATGCGCTAATCCCCAAACAGACACTAATCCTCAAGCAGGCAAGGGGGCAGGAAGGACTGGTTTTCTAATCTCCTCAATCTCCCTGGGGGGAACATGGAGCCTGTTAGCTGGGATTACAGACGGAGGTGGGAAGAAAACAGTAAAGGGAAAGTCCTCTGTGGAGGACTGCATGCTGCAGTAGGAGTCAAAATAACAGCAACAAGAGGGGAAGTCTAGCTGGAGAAAAGAATCAAATAGGATAAGGGAATCAAATCCTGGAAAATCTAGGAGAGGGATTGAATGGAGGGAGGGCTCAGCACAAACCCACAAAGAACTGGTTAGAAGATTGGTTAGTTTGAAGAAAGCCTACCCCTTCCTAAACCCAAAGAAATATAATCTAAGTTTAACAATGGCCTGGGTTTGTTCGTTTGCGTGTACTCTTTTCATAGTTGCGTGAAGGCCTGGCCACTGTGTGGGCTGAAGCTTGGTCCAAAGCACAGACCAGTCACAGTCTTGGCACCATCAAGTCTTGATGACAGATGTGCAGATGGGGAAGTGAGCCAGTGAAATTCTGCATCTCTAGGTCTTGGCCCTTCTATGCAGATGTGTGAGTCTGTGGCTTCAGAGAATGGGCTTCTTCCAAAGAGAGATGAAGTTGAGCCACCTGGTTGTGCATGAGGCATTGGGCACCTAGGACAGTCCTTTGTTTTCACTTCACCCAACCTTGTCACTATGCCTCAAGTCCTATGTGTGAATCCTGAAATGTTTTTCTTGCAACTCTATGGAAGAATCCTGTATCTACCAGCAATAAGTCCAATGGTTTGTTTAATTGCTTGTTAATTATCTCCTTCTACTACAATGTAATCCCCAAAGTGTTTGATTCACTCAGTGCCATATCTTCCAGCAGTAAAAAAAAAAAAAAGACTTTGTGTTTAATAGACACTCAAACTTATTTGATTGGGTGTGAGGTAAAGATGCAATTGTGCTCAATTGTCAAATCATTTGACTGAAGTCATACCAGTGGTCTCATTTGAATTTTGAAGATGATATAAAAACAGTGAATGAAAATTTAGTTTCTGTCAAAGTTGCTGAAAATTTATAATTAAGGTATTAGCATATATCATTATCATCCTATTATATATCCTATTTAATTTGTTAATGATTCCATTTTGGAATTATAGTCTTAAGTGTCAAATGTGTCACTCTTACAAATATAAAATCTTATACAGAACAAAAAATCTATGTCTTTCTTTTCTCTTGGACTCATGGTGGACTAAAATTCCCAGTTTAACTTTGGTCAGGCAGGATAATGTTTCTAATACAGACCTCTGGACTGTGAGCAGGGTGGTGCTATTTTCATTCAACATCACAAAAAGTGACATTTATGCACCTCAAACTTAACAAAAAAGAGCATTGTCCTTTTCTTTGAAAATACTTCCTCGACATAATCCATACTGACGTGCAACCATTAGCTTTATATATTTTAATTCTTTTTTCATATCCCTTTACACTTGCATCCATAGATAATTCTTCGTACTTTATGTATATGGTGTATGTGTGTGTGTATGAGAGAGGGGGTTGGAGAGAAGTTGACTTATTTTTAGAAATTAGCTCAAATGATGATTGTGGGAACAGGCAAGTTTGAAATCTGTAGAGCAGACCAGCAGGCAGGAAATTCCGATGAGTCGATGTTGGGGGCTTGAGTCCCAATGAAGTCCATAAGGAAGCACGTTGGAAGCTGAAGCATGACTATGTTGTAGTTCTGAGAAGAAGTTCTCTTCGGGGAATCTAAGTCTTTGTTCTTTAACTGATTATTTTGCCTTTAACTGATTAAACGAAGGCCATATACATTATGGAGGACAACCTATTTTATTCAAATTTTACTATTTTAAATATTAATCACACCAAAAACACACCTCCACAATATCATCAAAGCTGGTGTTTGAACAACTGGGCACCACGTCTTCGCCAAGCTGACACATAGAATGAACCAGCAAACGCCACCCATGATCAATTTGGCATCCATACACATTCCCTCAAACCACACTCAGTCTCCAAATGAAAACAATCACAAGGCCACACTTCTGCCTACCATGTGCAACTATCTCGCTCACTACTTTAAACTCATTAATCTCCTCCTCAGAAGAAGACGCTAACTCCTAAGATGACGTGGATGCTTGGATGGCGTTTGTGCTTCTCCTTGATGCCCTATACCTTAAATACTAGGATGTAAAGTTAATGTGTGTTGTATATGATAAGGGGATAAGAAAGGGAAGAAAACAATAATGATTTAACACATGTAAAATAGCACTCACACAAAATAGGAAAAACGCTAATAACAATTACTGGCTTTGTTTCTGTGACTAGTCACTCTCTGTAGCTGGTATTTAAAATTACCTTCTTCCACTGCCCATTCACACATTCTATATTCCCTTTGTACTCAGCTAGCTGGTCAAATTATTTTTTTAGTGTTTTTGCTACTGTGTTTCTTTTACTGTGGCAAGTATGTTGAAATTAAACCCACCCTCTTAAAAATTTTGAAAAGTATAATATAGTAGTGTTAACTATAGGAGGTGTTATGATGTACAGAATATCTCTGGAAGTTATTCATCATAGACAACTGAAAAATTTTTCTCATTGAACAACTCCCCATTGTCCTTTCCCGGGCACTGGCGGGCACTGGTGGCACCATTATGTTCTCTGCTCCTAAGACTTTGACTAATTTGGATGCTTCATATAAATGGGATCATTTTTTCCTTACGTCACTGTCTTATTTCACTTTACAAAATGTCCTTCAAGTTCATACATGTTGTTGTATGTGACCAGATATCCTCTTTTTTAAAGGTTGAATAATATTCTACTGTATATACTACATAAATAAATCTATATATACCACATTTTATTTATTATTCATCTATCAGTGAACATTTAGGTTGATTCCATATCTTATTATTATGAATGATGCTGCAATAAACATGGGAGTGTAGCTACCTCTCCAAGATCCTGAGTTTAATTCTTATGGATATGTAGCCAGATGGAAGTGCTAGACCATACGGAATAAGAACTGGCATACAGACAAAAGGAACAGAATAAAAAGCCTGGAACAAACACACACAGACATAGTCAACTGGTCTTCGGTGAGGGCGCCAAGAATAATCACAGGGGAAAGGACTGTCTTTTCAATTAATGCTGAGAAAACTGGAAATTTGCATGCAAAAGAATTATGTTTTTCTTTTACACTATCCACAAAAATTAATGCAAAATCTATTAAAGACTTAAATGCATAAACTGATACAGCCACTATGGAAAACAGTATGGAAGCTCCTCAAAATATTAACAATAAAATTACCATAGGACCCAGGAAATCACCTCTTGAGTACCAGCATCTAGCCTGAAAAATTTGAAAACATTCATTCATAAGGATATATGCACTCTTATGATCATTGCAGCATTTGTCACAATGACCGAGACATGGGAAGAACAGATGTGTCTTTCAATAGATGAGTGGATAAAGCAGCTGTGGTACATATGTACAATGGAATACTATTCAGCTATAAAAAGATGAAATACTGCCATTTGTAACAACATGGATAAAAATTGAGAATATCATGCTAAGGAAAATGAACTAGAAAAGCTAAGAACCATATAATCTCACTCATGTGGGCAATTGAACTGAAAGCAACAAATGAACAAAAAGATAAAAATTCATGGACATAGATGACAATAGCGTGGTTATTAGAGGAAAGGGAGGTAGGAAAAAGTAAAGAGCAAAGGGGGTCAAATACATGGGGATGGAAGATTTGACGTTGGGTGGTGGACACACAATGTGATATACAGATGATATATTATACCTCTATAATTTATTATGTAATATCGCCCCAATAAATTTAATGACAAGAGACCTTAATCTTAAACTCTTAGAAAAAATATAGGGCAAAAGATTCTTAACGTTAGTCTTGGCTATGGTTTATGGGACATGATACCAGAAGCACAAGCAGCCAAAGCAAAATTAGACTAGTGGACTACATCAAAGAAAAAACTTTCTGCAGAGCAAAGGAAACAATGAACAAAATAAAAGAGCAGCCTATGGCATGAGGGAAAAAAAGGCAAACCATACATCTAATAGTAACTAATATCCAAAATTTTTAAAGTACTCCTATAACTAACTAATATTTAAAAAATAAAAAATACCCCAAACACTTGTATAAGCAAAGGGCTTGAATAGACATTTATTCAAAGAGGGAATACCAATGGCCAACAGGTATATGAAAATGTGCTCAACATCCTTAAACACCAGGAAAATGCAAATCAGAAACATAATGAAATGTGACCTCATACCTCTTAGGATGGCTATTAAATAAAAAAGATAAGTGCTGATGAGGAAGAAGAGAAATCAGAATACTTGTGTGCAGTTGGTAGAAATATAAAAAGGTGCAGCTACTATGAACAGTATGGGAGTCCCTCAAAGAATTAAGAAATACCAAATGGTCATAGCATTTACCTGGTGGTGTGAGTCAAACTTTTATTTCTAATAGATCTAGACTATTAATTTTCCTGACTTAATTGGGCCATTGCAGTTCTCCATTAACTTTAATCATAGTGCGTGGTAATATTAAGAGATGCCCCAACACTTTTATTTTTTAAATGCCTTCTTAAAAGATTTCACTTCTTTATTTTTAGGGGAGGGAAGAGAGTAAGAGAAACACTATTGTGTGGTTGGCTTTCCAGGGCCCCCTACTAGGGACCTGGCCCACAACCCAAGCCTATGCCCTTACTGGGAATCAGAGACTCTTTGGTTCACACTCTGACACTCACTCCGCTGAGCCACACCAGCCAGATCCCAACTCTTCTCCTTTCTTCCAAACATAGTCATCTATATTTGTTTTGTAGTAGGAGTACAATTTCCCCTTACCAAGAAAGGTCAACCATCCCAACTAGAAAAATTGGCATGGTCTCTTTCAATTATACACTCCAGAGCTGTGCAAATAACCACATGACATGAGTCCATCTATGTTAAAACTAATGACTACATGGACTCCATAAGCCCCTATTCTAATGGTTGGACCACAGTGATGTTTAGGGATGTCTATAATAGTGTCAATCAGAACCCGAGTCCAGTAGTTCTAAAAAGTTTTATCATTTTTTCCCCAGAGCATATGCTGTGAAAGTCTACAGTTCCTTTTTGGGAAGGCTGGAGGCATGATTAACAGAGTAGCAGGGTCCTTCCTATAAGAATTCATCTTCCTAAAAGAATTCAAAAGGTTCTGGATCACCCTGGCTGGTGTAGCTCAATGGATTGAGCCCAGGCCTGGGAACCAAAAGGTTCTGGATCTGTGGACTAACTCAATATTAAAAATTAAATGAGGAGCCACTGACTTTTCTCATGATTCTAGTTGGAGTTCTGTTCACTTGACCTAAAAACCTTTCGCTTATGCTTATATGAATTGCACAAAAACTTAGTAGACTATCCCATTTGTAACATCATAATCAACTAGCCAATATCACAGGTCTCTGCAAATCAGAATATTCGGATTACTGATTTGACTATGTCATTCATTAAGGTAACCATGCCTACCTTGCCTTTAGCAATTAAGCACAGCCACTTGGATCCTGAAACCCTGGGATCCAAATGTACCGAATGCATTTAGGTTTCCCAATTCAGAAGTACTAGTTTTCACCTTAATTGATGACCTGCAGAAAGAAGTGAGTGACAAAGAAACTCATACACCTAACATAATTTAGTCAAAATATTTGGAAAATTAATAACTACTTATTATGTTATACTTTAAGATTTAAAGTAAGACAGTAAAATAAAATTATACTTTTATGACATTCTATATGATAACCAGTAATTCCTATAACAATACAATATTTAGTATTTAAATAGTCTGTGTTCTGAAGTATATCTAGTATGCATGGCAACTCCACAGTTGTAGGCTATATAAACAAACAAAATGTCACAAGGGTTAACGGCTAGAGCCAGAAAGAATTTCACACTGAACCACACAAAACGTCTGTTGAAGAGTAGAAGTCTGGCCCTGGCTGGTGTAGCTCATTGGATTGAGCGTGGGCCTTCGAACCACATGATTGCGGTTCGATTCCCAGTCAGGTCACATGCCTGGGTTGCAGGCCAGTTCCCACCAGGGGACGCACGAGAGCCAACTATATATTGATATTTCTCTCCTTCTCTCCTCCCCTTCCTCTCTAAAGATAAATAAATAATTTTTTTTTAAAAAGTAGGAGTCTGTCTCGTTAGAGTCTGCATTTTTTTTTTAAGATTTTATTTATTTATTTATCTTTAGAGGGGAAGGAGAGAAGGAGAGAAACATCAATGTATGGTTGCCTTTTGTGCATCCCCCGCTGGTAGTTAGCCTGCAAGGAACCAGCCTGCAACCCAGGCGTGTGCCCTAACTGGGAATCGAACCGCGATCGTCTGGTTCGCAGGCCCGCGCTCAATCCACTGAGCTACGCCAGCCAGGGCTAGAGTCTGCATTTTTATAGCCTGTAATTATTTCATGTGGTTGATAGGAATGGTTTATGTTGCTAGAATATTCTTTTTAGCTGAAGAACACAATTATCATAAATTAGATTATTTTGAGATGACATGCATTCAATGCATACATAGAGTAGGTGATAGTGTTGGTTAAAAACAAACAAAACTTTTCTGCTTATAATCATTATGTAAAATCATCTTAATTTTCATGCATATTGGCAATGGAGTACATTATTATACTTACACAAGACAGAGACCTTTTCAGTACTTATAAATCAAAAAGAGTTAATGTCAGAGTGATATTTCATGAAACGTACTACCGCAGGGGAGTCCGACCATATTTCATCTTCAAGTAGCAACACTGAGTATCCTAGTTCCTGGCTGGCCCGAACCACTCTCAGAGTATTCTGTCATCTATGTTCACTAGCAATCTGTCTGCTTCTCTTCTTTGTCCTTCACGTGTTCCTTTGCTCTCTTTCTTGGTTTCCTCACAAACACCAGTAGATTTTAACTTACTTACAAGTTTCATAAAAACCTACCAAAATATCACTCCTGCAAACACTTTTGACTGACGTTGAGATCGCTAAGACTTGGGCACCTGAACCTTTATAATTATAGTAATACCACTACAGTTATTTACCCAAAACATTTGCTTTCTTTCATATCTAATGCTATGCTAGTGCCTGTTCTTTTATTGTCTGATAAAATGGTGAATTTTACCATATCATAAATTAGATGAAATGTTAGAACTGAAAAATGTATTTGATAATAATGGTAAAGACATTATTGCCTTAGGTTTTATTTTTTTTCACAAATATGGGAAAAGCATAAACATACTTTTTAAATATATAAATAATATATAAATACTACTTATATACATGACAGCATATTTAGGCTCTCTGTGAGCTTGATGAAATGTATAGAACTATCTCCATTTTATGTAATGTAAAATAATAAGTTCTTCCATATATATTGAGAATGTGCTTCTTCTATAAATAGGTGAGGAAAAACTTTCCTTTAGGTATGATTTTGCTATGTATCAGGAGTTTATAATATATGTAAGCCTACCATTCTCATTTAAGTTTGGACATCTTGTAATTATTGTAATCTTTGAATCGTTAGATATTTAGAATTCAGGTATTTAGAAGGGCGGGTTTTTTGAACTTCCATGAAACTTACTTTATCATATTTAGGTGCTTTTTTCTAAATATCCCTTGTGTGTTTAATTTTAAAAAGTGGACCTTGCAGGCATTATATTCTACAGGTATGAATTGTGTCCAGCTTCTTTATTGTGCCATTAAAATCTCTGATTCTTTTTCAATTTGTATTAGGAGGTATGTTGTGTATGCACTTTGTTTTTCAGTCTCTGTTAGTATATTTAACATGTGATTTCAGTAGAAACATTTCAATAGAAAAGTGATGAAACCCCCTTATACTGAATTGAATAGGGAAATAAGAAAAACAATTGAGAAAATTTAGACTAAAATTTAAGATATTTAAAAAAACGATTCTATATTTACTTCTTTCATATTTAAAACTTTAAAATACACAATAGAAAAAAGGAAAAGGAAACCTTCGCATACAGAGTTGAAGTCCCCCTTGGATTCACATGTCTTCTTCATTTCATCCAATCGCCTTGTTTTTAGATGGAACTAGTATTTGAGTTGTGTATACATGTGATTTAAACTCCAATTGCTCTGCTTTTACTACATATATTGTACTATTAAGTAATATCAAATATTGTTGTACATGCCTTCATAAAAAGATATCCAAAAACACATAACCTCTGTAATTTGCCTTTTGTATTGAAATAGTTACACAATATTTTTCTAAAATATATGTCTTGAGGACTTCCGCCAAGATGGAGGCATGGGTGGAAACACTGTGCCTTCTCCCACAACCAAGTTTGAATACAACAAAGGTTTAGAGAACAAAGCCACACCCAAAGACCAGAAAATAGAATTATACGGAAGTCCGACAACTACTAACCATTCAGCGGGGGCGGTGGGGGGAATGGAGCCGGCAGCGGAGTGGGTCAGGCGGGACGGATCCCCTGGCCTGGGTGAGTGGGGGGCCCAGAGCCTGTTGGAGTGTGGGGAAGACTGACCGAGGTCGCACATTCTCTTGTGGTGGGACGGACTATGCAGGCCCCAGGGGGCGAACCCAGTGGTAGAGGGCTGGCGGCGGTGGCACACTCGAGTGCAGTGGAGCAAAACGCGTGGACCCGGTGACGGTGGTGGCTGCGGCGCCGGTGGGGGCGGCGGCGGCGGGCGGCGGAGGGGATGCCATAGTTCCTCTTTGACCCTGCCCCCACATACAACGTCACAACCCAGGGACTGAGTTGCCCTGCTCAGGTGAACACCTAGGGCTCCGATCCTGCTATGTAACAGGCACAAACAGCCCGAAAGATGGAGCAAGAAGAACTCAAAGTCCCAGAGCCAATAACTCTCAGCAACCGAGAAATTGCCAGCCTCTCAGAAGCACAATTCAAGACACTGTTTATCAGGATGCTCACAGAACTGGTTGACTATAGTCACAAATTAGAGGAATATATGAAGGCTAAACTAATTGAAATGAAGGGAGATGTTCAGGAAACCAATAGTGATGGAAAGGAAACTGGGACTCAAATCAATGAAATAGACCAGAAGGAAGAACGAAACATCCCACCAGAAAGGAATGAAGAAGTGAGAATTCAAAAAAATGAGGAGAGGCTTAGGAACCTCCAAGACATCTTTAAAAGTTCCAACATCCGGATTATAGGGGTACCAGAAGGAGGAAAGAAACAGCCACGAGTGGAAAACTTATTTGAACAAATAATAAAGGAGAACTTCCCCAGTCTGGCAAAGGAAATAGACTTCCAGGAAATCCAGGAAGCTCAGAGTCCCAAAGAAGTTGGACCCAAGAAGGAATACACCAAGGCACATCATAATTACATTAGCCAAGATTAAAATGAAGGAGAGAATCCTAGAAGCAGCAAGGGATAAGGGGACAGTCACCTACAAAGGAGTACCCATCAGACTGTCAGCGGATTTCTCAAAAGAGACCTTACAGGCAAGAAGGGGCTGGAAAGAAGTATTCCAAGTCATGAAATCCAAAGACCTACAGCCAAGATTGCTTTATCCAGCAAAACTTTCATTTAGAATGGAAGGACAGATAAAGTGCTTCTCAGATAAGGTCAAGTTCAAGGAGTTCATCATCACCAAGCCCTTATTATATGAAATGCTAAAGGGACTTATATAAGAAAAAGAAGATGAAAAATATGAACAGTGAAAGGACAGCAAACACACAGTTATTAACAACCACACCTAAAACAAAAGCAAACCAAGAAGACAGCTAGATCAGGAGTGGAACCATAGAAATGAAGAACACATGGAGGGTTAGCAACATGGGGGTGGGAGGAGGAGAAGGGGGGAGAAGGCACAGAAAATAGCATAGACAGTAGGCAGAAAATAGATAGGGGGGAGGGCGAGAATAGTGGGGGAAATACAGAATCTAAAGAACTTGAGACACATGGTTATAAACTAAGGGGGGGAGAGTGGTGGGGGAAGGAGTGTGAGGGTGGAGGGGAATGAAGGGGGGAATAGAACAACTGTAATGGTATAATCAATAAAATATATTTAAAAATACAATAAAATAAAAATATGCCTTGAGTTATTTATTTATTTACTTATTTACCTTCTTCACTTTTAGCTACTCTTCTCTATGCCTTCCAATTAAAATAACTCCAAGATCACACTATACTTTCAGTTGAACATTCAATTTCTAGCATATTAACCATTTCATTCCCAAGTACCCTGTTTAATATAACTAACAAAACATTATTATATTATGACAGAAAATAAAAGTACTAAATATCTCAGATAACAAAACACTGATGTATAAACATGAATCATTTTGAAATATAAACTTCTATTTCTTATTAAAGGCAAAAATTTGTATATTAGACCCATCACAAAGTCTTCTACAATTACCCCCAGTATTAAAGTCCAAAACATTTTCTTGTACACATTACTCAGTTTTTTTTAAATTTTTACTTTAATTTTTTGTTCAGGTAGTTTTCTGCCCTTTACCACCATCCCAGCACACCCCACTCAGCACATGACTCAGTTTTACCAAGAAGGGAATGGGAGAGAACCTGGGAGAAGCACCCAGGGAATGGGGTTCTCTCTTCAGTACCTTCTAAATTTTAATTAATCCAACAGTACATCCCTTATATGTCACCATTTCAAGTTTCAAAGTCAAATTCGAATTTTACAAAATCAACCTCACATTAAACACATTTAAAATGAAAGAATTATCAGAGTGTATACCATTATGTGATAAAAATATAATTTCTGGAGTGTAGCACATGGTACAATCTAGACACATATTCCTGCTGAAGCTTTGTGTTGTCTGGAAGCGTTGGATTGGATGGAAATCAAGAGAATATGTATATTTTGAGCCCACCAGGATACATGTATGTATAAATATACTTTAGGTCTCAGAGAATGATGTACAGTGGTTGCAAGATGTTTAGGGCATCCCCTTCTGAGATAACTATGAGGTCTGATTTCTGTCTCTACAAATTCCACTTTAGAAATCGTAACCTCCTTCAGTGACATTTGAGAACTTCTTTTAATCTGATGAAATTATACAATTTGAGGTGATGGCATACATTAATCTCTATGTTTTACTGAGTCACCTTTATGTCTCTCACAAACTGATAAATTTTTAATCTTTATTTCCTTTAAATTATTTTGTTTCTGTTAGCAAAATCTTAAACTGAAAATAAGCTGTCTTTTAATGTCCTCTACTCCTTTCTGACCACAGGCTGCCTCATATTTACGATGAGAAAATATTCCAAAAAGGTATGAGCAAGATGTTCTTATAAATTTTCATTCTTGGAAAGCCTGCTTCATCGCTACCTTATTGTAATTCTTCAGACTAGTGAATTATCCATGGCCCACTTGGTATTTCAGCTAGAGAATAAATACTGGGTCACTGAACTGGTTATGCTGTCAGGGAGGGATTCTCTTGTTCACTGTTTTATTGGATCTTGATTCCACTGTTCAAGAGGCTCTTCTTTATCTCTCATTCTGCATGACAATCTTAAGCAGGTGCTGAGGTATATTAAGTATTTAGGGACCTCTTCCTATTGCTGTATGTTTGGAGGGCTATAGAGATTTTTAAAGGCTCATGTTATAAAACATCCATAATTTCTATATTAGTAAAATTACTTCAAAAATTCAATAGTCTTTTGGTCAGTTTTCTCCTATTCAGTTACCTATATCAGTAAAAAACAAAATTTATTTTCTAGCATAACATTCACGGCTGACACCTTTTTTTTCTTACTTAGCTCAGTACCTCTTTCCTAACTTAATACTAGCTGTCTTGTGGCCAACAAGACATGAGAAAAAGTTCATCAGTCAACTTAGGCTAAGATCAATGGTCACATTAGCTGACATTACAGTCACACAGGAGACAGTTTTAGCACGTATTTGACTGTTCTTTAAAGTGCGATTTGATTGTTCAACCTCCAACATGGTTCCATACACTAACTTCCTGGGACAACCCAACCTTTAGGTGTTTTGTCAAATGAGTTCCTTCTTTTTAGAACTGATTTTATATCAACCATCTTAGACCAAGTAATACTGTGCTAGGTCACCAAAATATGTGTTTAATAAAAGCATACATATACCTCCCTTATTTTTCTAATGCATTGTTAAATATAGCTAGTAGTTAGCAAAACTACAATGAAAATTCTTATACAAATCCTTCCTGCTAGAGGTATAAACTCAGCGTGTTTGTGGTAGCAACTACACCCAGAATCAAATATTAATGATTTTTTCCACATTATGACATAATTGTCTAGTTTTCCAGCTTTCAATATGTGACCCTGCTGCTCTCAATCCGACTGCTAAACTAGTACCAAATTTTTTCAGATTCTTATAAGGCAGTACTGAATTGCTGGTGCTAGTTCGAGTGTTAGTTATGGTAGTGGTATGAAAAAACCACCGAGATAGTTACTGACAGAAAAAACTGAAAGAGTATATGACTTACATGTGCCGTATAGTGGGCGAGCTTCCACTTCTAGTTCTGAAACCAAACACTTTCCATTCTGTAGCTCCACCTTTTTGACATGTGGCTTCTAAGATTGCCATGAAAAAGGAAAAATACAGGGGAGAAGTGTACCCACATTTTAACTATTTATAATACCTAATAAATGACATATCACTTTTGCCAACATCCTATTGCTGAGATTTAATCACATGCCATTCCCAATTGCAAAGGAAACAGAACAAATGTGGTTTTTGATATTTGACAATAAATCTACATTAAGGAAATTTAACTAGTATTTTTTTAATCCTTAATGGGCTTAATTCTTAAAATCCTTAACTAGTATTTTTTAATCCATAGTCTGTCTCTAAAATAGAAAAAAAATTGGGAGGGCTGGGGTGGTAGTGGTGGGGGAAGGTAGAACACTGTACTTGGACAACAATAAAAATGTTTTAAAAATTACATATAAATTGACCTAATAGTTTTTATATTCATATTCATATTTTTGATTAATTAAACACTTTTAAGGTAATATAAATGTATTTAGAGTATTCCACATCTAATGGCATATTTATGATTTCACCGAAGATAAGGAAGAGCACCTTTTAATCTATACACTCAGCAGTGGACCAATCTATACACTCAGCAGTGGACCATATTTTCTTTTTTTTTCTGGATTTATGCACCATATTCCATCCATGTAATTTTCTATATTTTCCCATTATCTGAACTTCTCTTCCATTCCCAACTATACCACCCACTTCTCTCCCAAGAACCTAATAATTTCTTTGTGTGTCTTAGTTTTAATTTATTTTCAATAATCAGTTTAAAATTTTATTTTTTTTGAGTATTCTTATCTTTAATACCAAATTTCATTAGGTGCCCTACCAAATATATCCATAAACATAAGTGATATTTCCAATTTTAGTTAATTACCTTGAGTTGTAATTACTCCATTGTTTAACAAGAATATAAATTACTTAAGGGCAATGACAGTATTGGTTTACCATTGTAGATTTCGCAGATCATAAGACATGCTGGCTAAGTAAGCAAGTCAAATGCAAAGTGTACTTTAATAACAATAAAAATGTAGACATGAAAAACATTGTTTTAATGTCATTTTAAAGGTACTATTGTATGAGTGTTGGAAAAAATATATTAATATGATAATTTGTTTGTATAGAAAGATCAATGATCCTGCTGAAACAATAGCACCTAGTTTCCCCCTAAAGGGATTAGACAACATTAATTTACTTGCTTTGTTCCACTTACCTGAAAGGGGTGCATAAGTCTGGTTCAAAGTAGAATAAGGTGAGTGATAAATTTTCCTTGTAATTGTGTTTTGAATCTTCCCTAAATTGTTTGTGAAAAATGTATGCAAATGATGTTACAACTCCTAGGACTCTCGTGTCTGATCACCATGTTAATTTCATTAACAACTGAAATTGTTAATTTGATTTTGAAAACTGGGTAAACTGTTAGCAAAGAGAAATGAAGGTCTTTCCAGAAAAAGTCCAGTCATTGTTAATATAATGAGAATGGTTTGCATGATGCCAATTTAACTCGGCAGCCAAGGAGAGTGGACTGGAATGCACATGCATGAACAATGACCACTTCATGGTGCTAGTCAGTGGAGTAGGTACACGCTGCTGAGTGAGCAGGTGTGCTGTGTGGCCATCACATTCAAAATGACTGAGCAAGTAGAACAACAAAACTTAATCAGAATTTGCATTAAGTTTGAACATTCTTCAGTGTAAACTATTTTAATAATTCAGAAGGTCACAGCTATGGGCAAATGGTGATTGACAACTTCATCACGACAATGTGCCCTCTCATGCATTGTATCTTGTGCAGAGTATTTTGGCAAAACATCAGATCACCCAGGTGACTCAGTCCCCCTACAGCCCAGATTTGGTGCCCTGTGACTTCTCCCTTTTCCAAAAAATAAAATCACCTTTGAAAGGGAAGAGAATTCAGACTGTTGAAGAGATTCAGAAAAATAGGATGGTCAGCTGATGGCAATTTGGAGAAGCATGTGAAGTCCCAAGGTACCTACTTTGAAGGGGACTGAGGCATCATTGTTCTATGTACAATGTTTCTTGTATCTTGTAACTTCTCCAATAAATGTCTCTATCATGGTACATGGCTGAATATCTTCTGGACATACCTTTATACATCCCCACATTTACAGTGATAAGAACCTAGAAGCAGGTACCAGAAAATTTTCAAAGAGTCATGCTAGGTTTAGTGTGCACGTGTGTGTATGTATATATTTCTTCTAAACATAAAAAACATAACTTTTCTTGATATTTAATGTTTATGAACTTCACTCATTTGGTATGCAAATAACTAGATAGCTCAGTAAATAATTCTAGCTAAATTTACTATATTAATTAATCCCATGTAAATAAGAACAAAAAGTTTGCTGAGATCAAAACCTTTAAAAACAATAGCAAAAATTTCAGGAGTAGTATACCTTGACCTTAATATCCATCAAAGTGTTAAATGCTAATAGTTAATGTTTACCTTAATCTCTAAACAATTTTTCATAATAGTTACAATGCAAAATATTTTAAAATTTAATATTTTCTTATTAACTCAGGAAATATTTTTATTTGAAAAATATTATTGGAACTCCTTCTATTTATTGAGGACTTTATAAACATACATTCACCCACAAACGTTGATAACAGTTATTTTCTGCCTGATATAGAAATGAGGAAATTTAGGCTTATAGATTAAAGCAAAGTCATAGAACAATTCAGCCAGTAAATAGCATAGTCTAAGAACAATCTTTCTAACACTTATACATTATTTCTCTCATTTTATCACACATTAGTATTTTCCACCCTTGTGGAAAGGACACCTCCCCATTCTTGTGTCTTCCCCAGCAGCCATCAAGGTCCCTGGCATCTCCAGCTGGATACATCACTCTTGAGTCAGATGGTGAAAGGAGCCAATTCTTTCAGGACTTCCAGAACAGCAGGAAGACACCACCTACCCCTGTGAGCCAGTAGAGGATCTCAGATTACCCTTCAAGAAACAAAAATCCTATTATAAATAAGTAAAGAATTAACTAAAACCTTAGTATAATTATTTCTGTTTATTGAACTTCAAAAACCCCAGGTCCCCCTTCCATTAACCAATAGTGTTTATTTTTTCTTATTTTCACAACTCTACTATGTTCAGGACCCCTACAAGGAGAATGGGAAGCAAACATACTAGTCAACTTTTCCAATATCGTTGCTACTGGAAATCAACTTTCTGATTGTTGTATCTTCCATAAACAGCTAAGTACAATAGCACTCCCACCTCGGTTTCAAACTACATCCTTTAGCTTAAATCTATCTGTAGGGGGAGTGGAGGCAGTCTGGCGTCCTCTCTCAGGTGTCTGGGTAACTAAGGGAGGCAGTGTTCCCATAGCCTTGGAGGGGCCTGATAACCGGTGTTCTCACAGCCTTGAGATTGGGTCTGATAAACTGTTCCCATAACATGAAGTGGGCTGGTGTGCCCAGAATTACGTTATGTTATGTAATATTCTGGCCTTTTTCTGGCTTTGTTCCCCTCTAGCACTTAAACAAGTAGGGGCTTCTCACTAGTTGGAGACATGCAAGAAGGCAGGGACGTGATGGATGCCATGCTGGGGAGCAAGGGCCAGGACATGTGACATGCAGGGAGACACACAGCTTGCAGCATATGTGCCTCGCCCCCCCATGAATAAAGGCGTGCCAAACATCCTAATGGCTCCATGGATATTATTCCATCTGACCAAATCCTGTGGACCTGCTGGGCCTTGAAGTGTCACAACACACTATCTCTATTATCAGGTCCCCCCCAATTTTAATAAAACCAGTCTTTTATTAGTAGATCTCCCTCTAGTCCCAGGTGGCTTCCTTTGCATCAATCTCACCCCAGTCATTTAGCAAAGTCATACCCAGTCTGTATTAAGGCTTTCACACAGGACCCTTAAAGAGTCCTGTCGTCTCTATTTTTCATCTAGCATGGGTGTCAAACTCATTTTCACCGGAGGCCACATTAGCCTCCTGGTTGTCTTCAAAGGACTGAGTGTAATTTTAGGGCTGTATAAATGTAACTACTCCTTAACTAGGGGCAAGGAGCAAAGGCCTGCTGCTGGGTAGAAACAAGGTGCCAGGCTGGATAAAAGAAGGCAGACGACTGGATTCTGCCCTTGGGCCTTGTGTGTGCCACCTGTGAAATGAATGTGTTGATAAGTCAACACTAGATAATTCTCCCCACCCCTAATACATACAATAACTTTTCTAGTGATGTTTCTTGCACCCCTAGTCTAACTCACTGGTAGCCACCAAGTCCCAAGGGCCAATCATTTCCCTGTTTTGGGAAATTAATTCCTCAAAACAGCCCCTAGAATACCAGCAGTTATTTGCAAGGAGAAACTAATGTTAACTATAAGCTTGTCTACCAAGTTCCCACAGCACATAGAGCCCGCACAGAGCCAAGGGACCCCCTCTTGAAAGGGGGACCCCTCCCACTGACTGTGAGGGAGACCCTTATTGGGGTTCAACCCTGTGAGCCTGGTTTTTGAAAACACATTCTAGGCATGCATGCACTCCTCATAGATACCTCTTTCTCTGTAGACACACCCAAAGCCTACCTCATAATGGTAACTCTTATACTAAATCCCAACAACCTTTGTCTGCTCTAGCCTACTTGTGTATGGACAACACTCAATTTCAAGACCAATGCACTTTAGGTTTCCTTAGTCCCAAAGAGATTTCTGTCCCCATTAACAATGTCACTCACCCTTGGAACGAAAGGGCAATGGTTTAGGGGCAACTGTTGGTCCAGCAGCTCCACAGGGAGGATTTGCCCACCACAAGGCCAACCTAAGAAATTTAACAGACATCATAGCTACTCTAGAAAAAAGTACTGGTCGTGCCCCTCAAAGACTTACAACAGTCCCTAAATTCTCTTGCTAATGTTGTACTAGATAACAGATTAGCTTTCAATTACTTATTGACAACAGAAGGAGAGGTATGCACAGTCATAAACAAAACCTGTGGCACTTTCATCAATTCTTCTATCAAGAAGAGAAGGATATCAAAAAGATCTATGGCAAGGCTACCAAGCTTCATAATTTTGGAAAAGGAAACCCTATTTCCAGTTCAGACTGGGATGCTATAATATCTGTGTTCCCCTCCATTACCTGATTTTTACAATTCCTTAGTCCCTTAAGAGCTATAATTCTACTCATCTCTAGACCATGCCTTTTTAACCTTCTTGTCAAATATTGTTGCCTCTAGGATACAGCGATTTCATGTCAAGATGATTCAGGAGTCATCTGGAATCCCAGCCCATCCCCACTTGAAGAAAAACAGCCCTCAACCTTAGACCCCTCATCATGAACCCCAAGAAAAACACCACTCATGGACCCTTCCTCTGGCCAAAAGCCAACAAGTATAGGAAACCAAATCATGATGTCCCTTTTCAGCAAGAAGCAGTCAAAACTGTCGTCCCCCCAAATCCCCAAAGATTTGGGTTCCTATTACTGGAGGGGAGAAATGTTAAGTAGTAGCTACAAATGAACAACTGGAGGGAAAATAAACAGGGCCCTCACACTACAGTCTGACAAAGAACCTAATACAGAAGGCTAGAAGCAAAAGGGAAATGTTTTACCGATTAACTCGGCAGTCCTGAGCCCAGTTTGATAAGGGGATCCCAAGCACCACAAGGAAAAGGGTGTAGGAGAAGGGGAGTCCTTGAGACTATGCTGAGAATGGGGAGCTTCCATAAGCTTCTCTAACAGTCTCACTAAGATTACCAGGTGTCCTCAATATCACAAGCAGAGATAGCATAGAAACAGCAGAGTAGCTTGAGTTTCTGTGCTGGGAAGGGGAGCCTTTATAACAACTTCACTAATTAAACTGAAAGTCTTTACTGGCTAAGAAGAAATCCTTTGTATTAATCCAAATATCTAGAACGGAGAAGGAGAAGTACCTTTAGAAGTTATGATATATAACCCCTGAACCCCAATAGCTGGCATACTTAGATTAGCTAAGTTACCAACTTGTAGCCTTGACTCCAGTGTATAGAACAAACTTACTAACAATTTTATTTCCTCTATATCTGGGGCATTTAGACTAACCAGGTACCTGCTTGCAGTTTTGTGCTCGTATGTGTTTCATAAATAAACTTGCTACCTCATTTGCACTGCATGTGTCATTTCTTATTTAAGTTTGTTTCTTGCAAGCGGGACAAGAACTCAGGTGGCGGTGGGGAAACTCCTGACTCGGGTCTCTCTCCATGACAAGACCAGTAACTAAAAGTTCTGAGAATCAAACCTATTATTCTCAGTGTGTTCACTGACATGCTTATTTAACTCTTGCCCACAGGTAACCCTCAGTCACTCACCACTTTCACCAAGATTTTGCCCTTGGTCTTTATTCTTCTCACTGTTTACATTCTAAATCTGTTTATGATTTTTATCTCATTTGCTTCAAGGGAAGCCATGAACATGTGCGGGTAGGGAGTATATGGAAAATTCTCTACCTTTCTATTAATTTGCAGTGAAACCAAAACTGCTGCGTAATACATGTTTAACGTAAAATTACCAAGTACACCAAGAAAATATAATTTTGCCCATGAAATTAGATACAGAAGCTATAGTAACAGAGAATTTTTTGGTTTTTATTCTTATCTCTCTAAATTAATAACACACAAAGTAATCATATTAACTTTTGTAATAATTTAGAAACTTTGGGGTGTCACAAGAAATCCATATGAAAATAAATGATACCTCTTTTTAATATAGCTCACTGAGAAAAATGTACTGTGTACTACACATACTGTGTAGGCATAAATGTCAATGTGTTCAAAAAGATTAGAATAATATTTTGATTTATATTATATAAAATAATACACAAGAGGCATTGCATTACTTTATTTCTGTGAATTTTGTCATATAGCATTCTAATGCTATATGAAACAAATTTAATAATATTGACTAATGTTTATAATAGATGTTTTTCATGCACATTAAAATGAAAAGAAAATGAACTATTTTATTTCTCTATCAAGGAAAAGTAGGTACTTATTTTAAGTATTTAGTTTTAAAGTCTATAATACATGTTGTAACTAAAACATAAATAGTGAAAGATTCATTATTTGCTAATTAGAGATATATTTTAGGAAATATAATGTTTTGTGGTTTAAAGCTAAACAATTTTTTAGGATCTATGTCTTACATTTTATTATCTTGAGCCTGGCTTTTTCTTAGAATCTCATCAAATGCCTAAGAGTTCCTAATGTAATAGTCACATAACAACATGACGGTCTCCATAGAAACCAAACAAGATGTGGGTATAGTAACATAGGTTCATAAACTGTATTTCAGGTGTTGGAATTCCAAAAAGCTACAAATTGCTTTCTAAAAATATGTGTGATGAGGCCGACTTGATATTTATGTAGGAAAATCAAGTAACTTCTTTTGTAAGATCAATTACTACTTTTATAAGATCAAGTATGAAATAATTCCTATTGGTTGTTATTTTGTAACCCACCTACCTATCACTGTTGAGGAGATTATTTTAAGTACTAAGGGTACACAGTTAAATTATCTACAATCCCTGATTTCAGGAAAAGTCAAGAATGAGAGAGCAACAAACACAAATTGTAATATGACACTAATGCTGGAGATGTTGATGAAAATAACGTAGTATGTACCAGGAAATCTGCTAAGGACTTTTCTTTCTAAAATTGTATGCCATACTAGTTAGAAACATATCCTTATTTTAGTCATGAGGAAACTGGGCTATAGATAAGTCAAATTTTAAAAAAGTAAAAATGAAAAGATTGAGCAACGCCTCATTTATAGTAATTGAATAAATTAGACATAGTAATGTGATGGGTACATTTAGTGAATATTGACCAATATGTATTTAATAAATAATAAAAGTGACCATATGTTAACTTTATTTTATTCATTAACTGGAAAGACTCTTAAATAATTATTTTAAAAACATGATGGTTGAGGGGTACTAAATAATTATTTTAAAAACATGATGGTTGCGGGGTAGCTGAAGACGTGGATCCCTCTAACCACCCGTGATGAGGCCTGGCCAGGGCACCCCTGGCCGGAGGGAATGTGCTGTTTGGGGAATGGATTGTAACTCTCTCCTTTTTCCTTTTGGGTGCAGCTCCGGGTCCTGTGACTGCTTCTTGACCTTTCTCTCTGCATGTGCACACTGAGGTAATAGAGTTCAGAGTCGTGCACAGGACACACGCTTCCTCTGCCTGGGACCCCTCAGAAGGAGTCTCAGACTGGAAGAGGTGCGGTCTCTCTCACTGACCCACCACCACTGGCGCGCTCTCCTGTAGTGCGAGTGATAAACGGCGTGTACACATCTGCTAGTCCACCAGCTGGGTTTTTTTTTTTTTTTTAATATCACAAACTCGTAAGCAGCTCCCTGTTTGGGAGTCCTGTGCTACAATATTATAACCAAGCATAGACGACGGCTATCTATTACATCATCTCCCAGGAAAGTCATTTCAGTGAGACAATTAAAGGTGATCTTGTTCAGTATATTCAATTGCTTGATTATGACTTAAACTGCATTATCCTCCACTCCAAGGGAAATACATTTACAATCCTGTCCTCACTTATAAAAATTGCATTTTTTCCTTAACAATCTGCTTGCTTATTTGGCACAACTTGAATGCTCTTCCATATCTTATGTTTTCTTGGATATTACTTCTGCTCTACTACACACAGCAATTGTTTATTTTTACTTTTTGTAAGAGTAATACTTATATTTAATTATATTATCTTAATTTAATAGGTATAATTTAATAACTGAGTTTGAAGCTCAGATCTGATCTGAATAATTGGGTAACCGTATACATGCACGCACATGCACATACATCTATACATATCAAATAGAAATGCGTATAGCTCACTATATAACTTAATATATTATATCATATGTGAACTGTATAATGAACTCAAAATATACATTTTATACACACATATAAATATTACACACATATTACATATATTTTATATTTCATATCTAAATTGAGGCTAATATTTTTATCTCATATTTTTATTGTGCCAAGCAAGATAATATGCATAAGATTTTCCAGGAAATTTGGGGTAGTTGTTTTAAAAGTTGCATTTAAAAGCAGTAAATGCAAGATAACAATAAATCATAAATTAGTTAGTTTTACTGAACACTCAAAATAGCCCTGTGAATGAGACAAGCACATTTCTAATAAGTAGTTAACAATAAAATTATAATTAAGGAAAGAAAATAAGACAAAATATTTTAAAAGTTAAGGTATGTAGTGACTATAAGAGTTATAATATCTTCAAAAATAAGAAATTTATTATAATGTGTAGAAAATCTTGTTGAACATTTTCATCAGTAAACACAAATTCTTCTTCATTGATTTTTTCAAACATTTTTAGGAAAAATTTCATTAACAGGAAAAGTCCAAAGAATTACACAGAAAAAAACCCCTATCTTCACCATTTAGGGTTCTCATAGTGATTATACTTACAGTTACTTTATTAAATATCTATATTTATCCATAATTGTATCTATCTATATGAATCACTTTTTCTAACCCCCCAAATATTTTATATATTCACTTATTTCACACTTGTACATATTAGTAAACTTCTAAACATTTCAAGATTATGATTAACTGGATATAAAAGGCTATTAAATAGAGTTACATATTTTCATGCAGAGTTCAGTATTTATAGATTTTTTGAGGCAAAATTCACACACTATTCTTCAATGTATTCAATGTGTCTTTAAAATTGCATACACCCATGGAGCCCAGATTCTTACTAAGCTACTGAATTATTGCCACCACACAAAGCTCTCTTATGACTTTCCTGGTCAGTCTTATTTTTTAATGAAGTTTATTGGGGTGACATTGATCAATAAGATATATAGGCTTCAATATACATTACTATTATACACTGTCCTAATCAATCTTTACATCTACCCACAAAAACGAAATTCTTCAGTCTTTTTCTTTAGCTACATAGATTAGTTCTACCTGTTATAGACAGTTTAATAAGTGTGATTATAGAATGTGCACTCTCTCATGTGTCTCTTTTACTCAGTACCATATTTTTAAAATTCATCCATGTAGTTTTATATCCTTTTATTTCTGAGTAGTGTTCCTTTGATAGGTTGTTGGCACTTTTTAAATAAAAAATTCAGTCTCTTATGAATATAAACCTGAGCCATGTCTAAGTTTTGGCAATAGTAAATACACTTGAGACTATTCCTATGTAATTATTTTGAATGCATGCTTTATTTTCTATTGAATAAGTTGGTAATTGTGGAATTGGGGGGTAATCTGGTAGGTGTATTGTAAATTTCATGAAAAATGAACCGACATTTCCTATAGTGACTACACTATTTTTTCTTCCTCAGCAATGTATTAGAATCACAATTCTCTGCTCCTTTTAATGGGTGGATTTTGATATGCTTCGTGTTCGTGGTTGTACCATCCTTCTGTCATCATTGGTTTTTGCCCATCCTTTTATAGTGTTGTTCATCGTCTGAGTGTTATGTTGTTGGCATATTTTATGTATTCAGAATACAAACTTTTTGTCAGATAAATGTTTTGCAATTTGTTCTCCAAGACTGTGATATTCTGATTAATTTGATTCATGGCAAAAGATGGGACACATTTTAATTTTATTTTCATGAAGTATTTAATTATGATGAACTCTAATAGATCTATCTAAATTGTATACCCATTGCATTCTGGGCTTGGTTTTAGAATTTATGTCTATCTCCCCATTGTAACTATATCTTGTGGTTTTAATTTCACTTTTTATATTTGTGGTCATATTTAATTAACTATTGTATATGGTGTCTACTGTTTCTATGGGAAATATTTTTCTCTTTTTTCACTTTCAACTTACCTAGATTTTTTCAATGTATGAAATATCCAAACCTATAGATAATTTTTGAGGGTTCATTTGAGCCAAACTGATGACAATTGCTAGGAAGCAAAACCTCAATGAGTTCAGAAAATGCTCCAAATAATGGCAGTTTTGCATCTCATTTTATACATTATAGTCAAAAGAGGAGACATAAGGCATAAAATCTATTGGTGATAGATTAGGGAGGTTGGAGAAAGAAAAGCGGGGTGAGACCTCTGGGATTGAATGAAAAGTAAAATGATAGATACATACTTTTACACAGGTGCGTACAGGATAGTTAAAGTCAATAATTAACACAATTGTTGTAAGGGGATTTGTGGTCTCTGCTCTTGTGTGGTGACTGTGTTCTGAGGGGTCTGAAATAAGGGAAATTACTTTGTTATTGCAAAAGCCTGTTTATCAGGTACACTATTTTAGATGCAAAAAGACAATAGGCAGACTCAGCTAAGGTAAAGACTGACTGTTGTTAAGGAAAAATACCAGTGTAGGGCATGACCACCTGCCATGAACTGCTTTTAATCAGAAAATTTTAATTTTAGACCATCCCATGTAGTTGTTTAAAGTCTCTTAGTTTGTAAGGCTGCCACGATCTCTCCTGAGTTTGTCAGGTTTCATATGTGGTCACTCTGCTTCTACGATCTTTAAGTTCATCTCCTGCAGTCGTGTCTTATTTTCTGATCAGTTCTGATGGTCTCTAACATATATTGTTCCTCTATTTCTATCTTTCTAAATTCTTTTTTATTATTTAGTGTTTTTGCTACACCAATTCCTCTTTATATATTGACTTTTTAAACATCTTAGTTAAGACGTAGCTAACATACAATGATATGCACACAATAAGAACACTCAGATCAATTTAGACATCAATAGACCCATCAACAGAATCAACGTAATGAACACATAAATCATCCCTTACATTTTTCTCTTTATAAACCTGTTCTATTCCTGAGCAACCATTGATTTGCTTTTTGTGTACTATAGATGAGAGTTATTTTAAGAGCAGTTCTGTTGACATTTTGGGCTGAATAACGAACTGTGCACTGTAAATTATTTTCCAGCACCTCTAGCTCCGTCCACTATATGTGACTACCTGCCCAGGACTCAACTTCTCATTACACTCACAATATGGTTCCTGAACCTTTCTGACCCAAACTAATCAATTCCCTTTAAAGATTTCAATCATAAACGACAGATGACCACCATAGGCAACCTGGGGAAAACATAAGTGAAGGAATGAAGAGAGTCAAATGGATATGGTTTCTGGGAACTGTTAACTAAAGAGTTTCAGGCTTTTTGCTAAAGAACAGAAGGCATTTATTTGAACAAAAAGAGTTGTAATACTCTAGACATACAGTCAGGTAGCAATTGGTCAGGCGTGGTCAGGAAGGAACAAAGAAAGGCAGGGTTTATAAAGGCTAAAACCATAAAGCCTAATTCTTTCATGCAAATGAAGGTTAACAGGGGTTGATTAGTACCAACATGCAAATGAAGGAGGTGAAAAATACAAGGAAGGAAGTCCATGTACGTTTATGCAGTGATCGTTAGGTTATTTAGAGCTCAACCTTGAGATGAGTTTAGCAACACATTCAACAACTTAATAGCAGCACTGAGAACTGAGACCTATGATGTGCATAGACCCCACTTCCCCAATAGCCTTCTGACTCTATTGTGACTCTTAGCAATGCTTATTCCATTTTACTTTCTCCATTATCAGAACAATATCACTTATTAAGATCCTTTTTCTATCTTTGAGAATTCCATAATATAGATCCCAAAACACAATCTCATTTGATCCACTGTTCAACCCAGATACCTCAAACCAAAGCTGAGAAAAATCAGGGGGAAAAGAAGTCTTAAAATACATACTTATCAAAAGGGCTAGATTCAAAATATTCTAATTCCACAGCAGTAACACAGACGGATTTGGAATAAGCATATCATTTGCAATGGCTTGTGCACCAGCTGTTTGATGCAATTGACTTTGCATTTGACATTTAAATAAAGCATCTTACAAATTTCCAGATAAAAATATCTTTTATAAATTACGAGATGGGCTAGGCTTCTCTTTATTTAAACACCATAAATGTGCTACTGTGTAAACTTTAATGCGGATGTTCTAAATATTGATTGATGAGTAACAAATCAACGCCATCCTTATGTACATAAAAAATCCCCTTTACCATCTATCACAGTTCTGAGGATTGACTGGGCTCAACTAATCTGTCATTGGTCATAGTTTTTCAGTCAGACAGTGTCTGGGACTGGAGTCGTGTAGAAAATTCCTTCCTCAAATCAGTGATGCCTGGATTAGCAAAGCTCAAACAGTTGGAAAGAGCTGAAACTCTTAGGGCATCTTACTCCACAGGGTCTCTTGCGCCACAACAGGTGGAGGGTCCCAGAGATGTCTTCTAAGGGAAAACAGCCAGGGCTACATTCTTTTTTAAACCTAGTTTGAGAAAGCATGCAACTTCAGTCTCACCACATTTTAATTAGTGAGGCACTCATAAAGGCACATCCATAAAAAATTTTTGAGATGTTCTAAATTAGTTTACAGCAGGTCAGAGGAAGCAGAGACAGACTTAATTAACAGGACTCGGTTAACAGAGCTACTGACAGAAACCAACAAAAGACTGATCATGTTATAAAATGTATGTTGAGAATTTCCCTCAACTTCCAGGGAGCTATTTCTGTTCTTACTGGGAGAGAACTGCTGTCCACCAAGCACCATTGTGTCTTGCTTTACACATCAACTTTCCAGACTGTTGTCCGTAACTGATCCAAGAGCAGCAAACATTTCTTCCTTATGGACTGGCCCCCTAGACCTTCTCACGCCCCTGTCTCTAAAGTTAACATAACTTCTTTCAAAAAATGTATACCTTCTCCCATTCATTTTATAAAAGAGCCCTGTCCGCTGCAAAAGAGCTGTCTTCTTGATCTAGCCCTTGGTTTAGACTAGACCCAGGACTGGGTCCTTTTTCTGGCTAGCGTGTGGCTCAAGAAAACCTTTCTTTGAGAAGGAGCTCCAGCCTCAAAGGTTATTGTTTAACGTAGATTTAAGCCCCCGCGACACATGATAGACTACACTTTTCTTGATCCAAAATATAATTTTACAAATTTATTTATTTTTAATAAAATATTTATTTTAATATTCACCACCTCATGAATTCACCATAAAGACTGCTGCTCTTTCAAGTCTCCAGCATATTTTATTGTCCTCCTTAGAGAAAACTCCCACAGGTTTTCAATCCCTGAGGTGTTAAAGTTGAATCAAGACTGCCAGTTATAGAGCCCTGGCTGGTGTAGCTCAGTGGATTGAGCACGGGCCTGCGAACTACATGATCTCGGTTCTATTCCCAGCCAGGGCACATGCCTGGGTTGCAGGACAGTTCCCAGCAGGGGACTCACGAGAGCCAACCATACATTGATGTTTCTCTCCTTCTCCTCTTCCCTTCCCCTCTAAAGATAAATAAATAAAATCTTTAAAAAAAAGACTGCCAGTTATACTCTGGTGTGTGATTATGGAACCTTAGTTTATAGAATTGGTTCTGCCGTCTGTAAGCAATCACGTGCACATAAGTAGATAACAAACCAAATCCATTACTTCCACTTTTATTCTTGCAATATACATTCACCAGACAATAAACTTCACCCTGATTTTGCACGAATCGAGATACCTTCAACAAAATGCTATTGTGGTATTACAATATCCTGTGGTGTTTCCATTTTTTTCACATTTCACATGATGGAAAATAATAATTAAAAAGTCATTACCTCTTTCCAGAACAATAGTTTGAGGAACAGGTGCATGTCATCTCAGTCTCAGTCTGGAGCTTATTTCAATAAGCTTAGATGGACTGAATTTTTTAAGACAGTGCTATTAGTTGTCTCATTTGTTACAGTCATTCTTTGCAGTTCTCACATCTGTCAAAGTCCACACAAATAGCCCTCTAGAGGAAGCAGATGTTACAAAATTATAATTTAGATGTTTGTTTTGACTCAGACAAGATGTGGACAGCAAACATCCTGGTCTATTAAGCAACATTATCAAGTGCAAATTATTGATGAATATCTCTTTTAGTTTTCACTGTTCTTGAAATGCTTAAATCAGATATTAGTACTGAGGAATAATAATAATCTCATAATACTTAGCCCTTAAATAGGATGAGGGTAAGAACAAATATAAATAATAGATAGATAGATGATAGATAGATAGAGAGAGAGATTAGTAGATAATAAAGATAAATAAATAAGGGACATATTTAGGTAGATATTGATGTATCTGAAAACCAAGCACAACTTTGTATTTATACTTATAATAATATGAAGATGCTAGATTGACTTAACAACATCCAGTGATGTTAAATTTACAAAATGTCACACCATGAACAACATTTGATTCACAGTAAAAATATTAGCTATTGATTACTGACAAAGATATAGATATACTTTTGTGTAGTGTTGAACTAGGTATTTGATTTTGATTTTAACTAAAACTTTATTTTGTTAATGCATCTTATGCAAGTACATTTATACTAACTTTCAATAATTAATGGCAGGTTAGATCAAGAGTGTCTTAATTTTTGTGCTGTAGCCTTTCAATTTCATTGTCTACATAGTAATGTACAAAACACACAGAAAAGTTGAACCAAATTTCTAAGTAACACAGTATCTTTTATGTATCTGATGTAGTGTCCATTTCCTCAAACTGGAATGCCAGCTCCCTGGGTACATGGAGGCTGTTTCACACGTTTTAAAACTGTACCTCTTCCCTTCCACCGTAGGTGCTCAGTAGACGTTTATTGAAAAAATAAAAGAATGAGCACCATAAACAGTAGTGAATAAAAAATATAATTTTTAGAATATAATATGTTATTCTTACTCAGGGGCACATTTTTTTAAAAAGCACACTATCATAATTACTACTAGTTCTACTGCTATTATTACTACTAATGATAAATATAATGATTACATGATGATAACAAAGCAAGAAAGTACAAAACACAATATACAAACAAATAGAACATATATTGTTTGCACACAATATTTTCTAAATATTCTTTGTTTTGAAATTCCAAAACATAAATCTCTCCTGTTAAGTAATATTAATTATTATGAATTTAATTAAAATATTAAAGCTATCCTGTATTCTGTATATCTTTTTGATTTTCTGAATAGAAAAGATGAAATATATGTTACACTAAATTTGTACACAATAGCATCATTTTTTTCTGCAATGAGTAAATTCCTTATTTCACTACTTAATCCTTTAAACTGGGTTAAACGCTCTTATTTCAGACGAGATAGGGCGTGTTCAGGGTGGTATGGCCGTAGACTAAATGCTCTTATTTCATATAAAAAAGAAAAAAAAAATCCCATCCACCTTGTCTGTGAGTATAAAAAGTCCTAAAATTAATTGCTATAGTATAGATTACCAAAAATAAGTTATATATTACTTCATATTTTTATAATACAAACTTACACTAGCTATTTATTCACATGTCTGTATGACCAACAGCACCCCATTACTTTTGAAAATTTGCTTTAAAATAAGAGTTATACTCTAACAACAAAAATGCACAATGCCATCAATAACTGTCCAAGTTCTTTTTGGTTCCCCAAATCACTAATATGATTATGATACATATAGAATGTCAAAATAAACATAAAAATAAAAACCTAGGAATATATTATGTACTGTTTTTCAAGAGTCATTAACAATGGCTAAAGAAGAAATTTAAAAAGATAAAAATATGTATAACAAAGTTCTTAAAAAATCAGGTGCAGCACTAGTGCTTTGTAAAATGAACGAACACATGATTGACACAGAGTAAAGCACTTTGTTATATTGGTAATGTATATAATCCACTTCAAACATCTATTTCTCTGAGACAAAAATATTACATTAAACACCCTATAATACATATATTGCTAATTACTTATGTGCTCTCTGTTTTCTCATGTGGAATTTATTATACATAAGCGAGGTTTATGTATGCTACTCTTACATTTGCTATAGCTGGTTAAATGAAGCATTAGTGCCTAACCTAAATTCAGAGTATGAATATTTATAAAAACGATCTCCTTATGCTCCATGAAAAATGACTGAACCAGTTTTTTAGTGGGGACACACAGATCTGTCAGCGAAAGGTAATTATCACAGCCCTGCAATTTGCAGTCAGTGAGGGAGGAGCGACCACTGAAGTCGTGTGCTCAGCGAGAAGAATGACGGAGGAGTCCGCATTCGTTCCTGTGTCCAGGAGAATTCCCCAGGCCCAGGTGACTTGCTGCTATTATGTGTATCACACACTGATAAGAAAGACAAACAAAAATGAATAAACGTGTAGCAATTAAGGAAGACAGACTACAAAGCTTATATAAAACAGGGTATAAAATTTCTTAATTTTCTTTTTATATCCCATAATATATTTGGTATATATATGCCTTCTGAAGCTGTTTATATTCTGCCCTAAAACACATTTTTACAGATACAGAAGGGGAAAAATCATATCAAATTTAAAACTTGAAAGAAATACAAGAGACTATTTGGTTATACAAAAAAAAATACATAGACTGAAGATTACTGTTTTGTTAGATTAAATATACAACTAAGTTAAAATAAATAAATGTGATATATTTGCTATGTTTTCATGTATTCTTTAATACATATGTGAGCAATCTGGAAGATAAATTATGAGAAAAGGCAAGTATTCTGAGTGATTTAAAAACATAAAGAGTGCAACCATGTCCAAAATCAGAGGGGGCTCCCTTCTCTAGAGTAGCCTGATTTTTTTTCTCTTTTGAATAAAACAAAGATGCACACCTTTGAGAAAACACAGGCCCAGGGAAAGTCCTGAGATCTACGTGGATGACAAGGAAAAACCAAAGAAAGAGGCAGGCCATTTCAGCCTGCTAATTAACAGAGTTTATAAAAGACAGCTTATATACAAGACAGGGCTTGGGTGGCGGCAAGACAAAGCAGATAAACTTTGCACCTCTTGGCAGGTGCCGAGAATTAATAGAACAGGGCAGTGTGGATAGCGCTCCTGGCTGTGAGCCGTCACAGGTGTGGAAAAACGCTTTACGTGCTTGACCTGCTCAGGACAACAGCCCGACCCTGCGGAATGCAGGAGAAAGGTACTGGCATTATGTCAGTAGGAAAGGATCAATTATGAGCAGGTAGTCCTCGAGGAGGCTTACAGAAAGCGACCTCTGTTCTGGCCCGGGTTCTAGATTGCCTGTCTGTCAGTGGTTGTGTCACGAATCAGTTTCTCCTCCAAGGATGCCAAACAGATCTGGCATTCTTATACAATATCCAATCTTAAATACGAGTTAAAACAATCTTAAGTGGCGTTTGGATGTTGACACCCTGATTTAGCTTCTGTGTTTATGGGATTAATTACTGTTTCATATCGTGAAGTAGGTCTGGTCATTACATTGACTAAAGAGTAAAAGCATGAAGAATTTTGCCCACAGGCAATCGACTGTTTCAAACTGGAGAGGGGATACAAACTTCCTTTTTATCCAGAGCAGGAGCTACTGGCAGAGATGACATTCAGTGACAGTAACTCCAAGAACTCTTCTTAGGTGAGTTGAACAAGGTCCTCTACATTCCATGGTAGTAATAGTAAGCAAAAGGCTGTCCCAATTTTGGAACAGAGTTGTTATAGAACTTTGCAAGGAGTACATGGTTTATTTAATTGTAGTTGTGTGAATTTCACATTTTTGAGGAAGTTGTACTCAGATTTCTGTTGAATTTAGGAATAAGAGTTATCAGTCACTATTCGTTTTCAACTTCATCAAAATTATTTTTAAAGGGGCAGAAGTGCAAACATCTGGAACGTTCACTAACTGTGTAGACAATGTAAAGGACTTCACAATTATTTAAAAAACAAGAAAAAACAAACAAATTTAAACTTGACTGTAGGTATTGCAGAACACTCTATGATTATTAATATAAATTGCAAACAGGTGAATAAAGGCTTTTTTTCTGGAGACCACAATTCCCTCTCTGACTATTAAGACAAATACTTTGGGGTCAGAAACTAAAACCCCTCCAAAAGCAGGCCAGCTTCGTACTTGAGGCAATTAGCAAATTTGAATTTTTATTTACACTTCAAAATTTTATTAAAATTTCACTTGTGGAAAAAATACATTTGCAGCACATGATTTGAAAATATAAGTTAATTAGGGTTATTGTAATGTTCTATGATCTGCTTGCTATAAGTGATGTTTTATTGGTTATTATGCTAACTTAAATTTGAAGAATAGAAAAATAATGGATATTGACAATAAAGGCTGAAAGAAAAGGAAAGTCAATAAAACATAATGTAAATTTGGGATAAGAAGATTGTTATGAATACCTTTTAAAATAATGATAACACAATTGATTTATTTGGAATTCACTTTTCACAGGTGGAAGTGAAAGAGTTTGATTAAAAGATATTTAAGATCCATCTTAATTCTCATGCTCTATGATGAGAATTAAAGGACTGAAATTGCTTTCAGAGCTCAAACCTATTGTTTCTTAATAATAATTAGAACCAAGTGATAGGGTTTCTTTTGGGGATAACTAAGAAATAATTTTCTTAAAGACATTCTATTTATTATTTATCATTGCTATTTTAAAATAAATATTGACTACTTAAAAAGATGGGGTGGTTTACATTGTTAAAGTATTTAGTTTTATAAGTTTTAAAATTAATCTTTCATTGCCATGGAAAATTATTATAGGAATTTGGGGAATCATTTATACCTTTCTGCATGCAATCTGAGTAAAGGTATAAGGATGGAGGACATGAAAGAATGTCCCGTAGATGACCTTAATTTTTCCGCCAAACATTATCAGTATTAATCTTAGCTGATAGCATTGTATCATGTAAGGTGTTTAATACATAAGTAAAGAATATAACTAAAAATTAATATCTCTTGCCTGATTTTTCTAAAAATTTTATATAGTAACTCCTAAAACAAATAAATTTTCTCTTGTTGTTTGACAAGTATCTTGTAGAAATGGAAAATTATTTTGTATTAAAGTGTAATGGTCCTGTGTGTCAATGGGAAAACCGTCGGTCTCTGAGCATGTATCCTGCTACGGAAGATGGCATAATGATTAATGTGACGAGTTGCAGATGAATGGGTATCATAAAAGCTGCCAAAACTGTGATTCCTTTGCCACTTATATTTCATCTTACATGGTCTCTTGATGTAGTTATCCATTTTTAATGCAGAAAACTATTATTCCATTCATGAATAATTTAGAAAACACAAAATAAATGATGGGAAGCTTGGAAAAGTTAAGATGCCATTTTCTCTGATGTAAGTTCCCCAAAGTATGACAACAAATGTCACTCTCAAGGGTGTGTTCGACAGTTTGCGTTGTCAATTTTGACACTACTCTGTGACTAAACAAATTGAGGAGAGTTTTGGCTTCATGGTTTACATCTCCTTTTCCCCTAATTTTTCCTTTACATGAATGAACACTTATGACAGTGTGAATAAAATGCAATTCTGTATTAGGAATGTTTCTTATGAACAAGGTTGATTTATTTTCATCAATATCATAACAACTTAGTATATATTACTAAAATGTTTCTTAATTTTCTGTTGTGTACTTCTACTGTGTGTTACCTGAAGATGATATATGTGAGAAATGTATTTTGACACTTTTTTTAGTGTATGCCTCTATCCTCATGTTTTTAATGTAGGGATAAATAGTAGATGGTTAAATTTATTGTGTGGTTCAAAACAAAGATGGGTAAAACCACCGAAATGTCTTCCACAAAAATAATAATGTCTTCCTGTTTTATGATTCCCATTGAGGAGGTGATGCGATATGACTAAAGGGGGCTTTCTATTAATTTATTCATGTATTATTTAATCGGTAAAATTTTAATAAACTATTTCGTCAAACATTAGTGTCACTCTCATAATAGTGTACTAGAGCTTAAGATGAACCTCCCTGCTAACAGCACAGAATTTATGGATAAAGTAAAATAATTAAAATTTGACTGTTGAAGTTGAACATGACAAAGGGTTAGTGAACCGAATTCTAGGAGAAGGCAGACCGCTATAGGCATACATCTAGTACTTGAAGTTTTTGTATTAAGACATGTTTACAATTCAAAAAAATGTTTCTGTAAAAAATGAGCTTCAGATTTTGAGGCGATGAGAAATGGGAACAACGTGGAACGTTGGGCCTGTTTAACTAACGAGGAGAGTCTGGTTTGCTTGTGTTTCATCTGGGATCCCACACGGCTACACCATCAGAACCAGCTGGGGTGAAACTGTAGTCCCGGGGGACGTTCCGCCCATTTGTACCTCAAGCCTGGAGTTTGGATTAAGACTGCCCTTGTCTCCTTGGTGCTGCTTGCCCTTTGAGTTTCCGGTCCAGGAGTAAAGAAAGTATATTTGCAGGAAGTTAATATTATCATAACTCTAAAATTCCATAGCAGTGCTAGGAACCAAATCAATATGCTTGCAAAGGAAACGTGACCTGTATACCTTATAGTCAATGGGAATTTTAAACAATTATACTGCCTTCTTATAGCCTTCATATGCTCAATCTCCTAAATAACCTTTTCTGTCTCTTTAGGGTTAGCTACTTATAAATTTATGTATTTTTTGATGTGCTTACCCTATACCAAATGTTTTATGAAAAATGATTTATAAATGTCAATGATCCAATTTAGATGGGTGATGTTTTAATTTAAGTCAGATTTACTTTTCACTTATTTTTCCTTGTGTCTTTACGTTCTAATGTGGGAATGAGATTAATGTTTTAAATTTTAAAAATGGGGAGATGAAACTGCACTGGTCTATTTAAAGCATATTATCCATACTTAACCATATTAGCTTAATTTAATTTATATGGTATTTTCCTGTTTATGTTTTTTCTGTGCCTGTTTACACAGAACGCTTGAATTAAGTAAAAACAGTAAAAAACCTTATGTAACTATAAATTCAAAAGAAAACTTGAATTTTCCACAAAACTTGAGAATCTACAATTAACTGAGACTTTATACAGCAAGTCCTCAAATAATGTCATTTTATTCAAAGTCATTTTCTTATAAAATTGATGAAAAAAATCTATTCTTGTTTGGGACCATTGTGTGTGTGGAGTTGGTAGTTTTATTCCCATGTTTGTGTGGATACCTCCCCCATCCCAAATATGTGTGGGTTAGGTAAATTGGCATGTGTGTGGTTGTGGGTGGGAGTGTGCCCTTGGATGGAATAATGTCATGTGTAAGGTGATTTTCCACTTTGCCTCTTGAACTGCCGAGATGAGCTCAAGTAACTTGTGACCTCGAATTGAAGTAAGTAGGCTGGAAAAAAACTACGTTAAAAAATTTATTTATTATATTTATTTATTTATTTTTAGAGAAGGGAAAGGAAGGAAAAAGAGAAGAAGAGAAACACCAATGTGTGGCTGCCTCTCATGTGTCCCCCACTGGGCATCTGGCCCTTAACCCAGACATGTGACCTGAGGGAATCGAAACAGCAATCCTGTGGTTCACAGGTCAGTGCTCAGTCCACTGAGCCACACCAGCTAAGGCAAAGGAATTACCTTTTTATTATATTTTCTTAAATATATTTATAGCTCACATTTATTTTATTGTTTAATATTAGAAGTGTTTTGGTTTTTATTTAGACATTTAGTGAGATTTCTAGAATTTTTTAGTCACTAATTTTCATTTAGTGACTAGAAATTTGCTATAGGAACTTAACTCTTATTTACATGAATTTGCATATAGTAAAATTTATTTAGTTATACTTGTTTAACGTCACAGTTTCCAAGAACTTACAGGCAATGTTAAGTGAGGAATTCATGTACTTGATTTATATCCCAATTCATGACAATATTTGGCATAAGGGAAATATATGATTTGTCGTAAAGAAGGGAGAACTTCTTATAAGGGAGAACTTCTTAAAATTATAATGTTACTATAATTTTTACTGGTTTATTTTGTAAGGGATTAGTATAATTTGCTGCATTTTTGCTGGTAGATCTACCTGTGCTTAAATGCTGTAATATCAGACCAAAATATTATGAAAGAAACTAGACAATGTTATCATTGCACTCAGGAAGGATTTCTTCTCTCTTAGGAATCTTGTTTTATTGTTGTTTGCATAACTATGAAATGTATTTAAAATGATTATTTTTTTAATTTACCTGATATTTCTATGTGGCAACAAGATCCTTGCCTTGCATATGCCTATTATATTCTTTCTAGAGCAAAAGTCCAGGAACATTTAATGTACATATGAGATAAAATCGATCATTAATCAATTTTTTCCACTTGATCTCCTAATTATTAATCATTCTACTTTATTTTAAATTTTATCCAATCCCACCATTTGAGCTTTTCTTTAGAAATATTTTAGTTTTTTATCTAAAATCACTAGATGAATTTGGATAAAAGGCAGATATACATTTCTCAGAAATTTCAAAGACCTTGGACCATTTCAGCTGAGTATTGCAGTCTTCTTCCTTATATGTTATTTTTATGTATGTTTTCATTATTCCTTCTTGTTATTTACCAGGCATTAATATAGTCAATGTTCATTTACATTTACTCAAATTTGTGGCTCTCTTTGCTCCTAAAGAATTATTTGTATCTGCTTTTTATTTTCCTCCTATCTCATCACATCTTACTCCAAACCGTGATATGCTTATCATCACACATGATCAGACTCATTAGATGGTCTGTTTGCATCAAAACCCCCACCTTTTACCAGCCGTTTTATCTGTGTGATATACTTAGCGCTTCTATGGAATAACTTTCTCATCCGTGCTCTGTGTTACAATAATAATATGTGTCTCATATTGTTCTGAAAATTAAATCATTTGATAAATTTAATGCATTTAGAACAACTGCACATACGAAGTATGATCCTTTTATTAGCAATTTTATGAACTCCAATAAAACAATTTCTGTTGAAAATAATAGTATTAAATGATAGATCCATTTATCAGTTTTAACTTTCTTGGCAGCATTGAACAAATGGCTTTTGCATTATTGTTGATAGACATTTTTAAACTTTTATGAACTATTTTATATTCCTTTTTGGTTGCTACTTTAATGCTCTTCCTTTATTAAATTGTCTTCTTCCCCAACACTGACTGAATTCCTGAAGTTTTGGTCTTTGTCCCTCTTCTCAATATGTTGGCTTAGAAATATATATTGCCACCCTGGCTGATGTAGCTCAGTGGATCGAGCACGGGCCTGTGAAGCAAAGGGTTGCTAGTTCAATTCCTAGTCAGGGCCCATGCCTGGGTTTCAGGCCAGGTCCCCAAGTAGGGGACCCATGAGAGGCAATCACACATTGATGTTTCTCTCCCACTCTTTCTTGTTCCCTCCCCTCTCTCTAAAAATAAATAAATAAAATGTTTTCAAAAAAGAAAAATATATATTGCCTAAGTAATCATATTTAAGCCCAGATTTTAAAAATCACTTGCATACAAGTAATTTACTACTTAATTTATATTTTTCAAATATCTCACCTCTATTCCAGACATGTATATCCAAATGCCTACTTGGTGCCTCTTGTTTGAGATCTCAAAAACTAAATCCATTCTTCTATATTGTCACTAAGACTGTGTTCTATGTCCTCAAACATGTTTTGTTTAAATGTGATGAACATTTAATATTACAGTTACATAGAGGTTTCTGCAAAGTATGTACATTATTGTATTAAACTTGTATCATCTATTTAAAAAGCATACCAAACATCAGTCTTCTCTTCCCACACAAACAAAAACTTAAGTTTTTTCCAGATATCAGCAACACCATGATTAACAATCTACTTATGTGATAGTAACCAACTGAAGACATCTATATCCTCACTCATATAATGCAGGTTTCTCTGAATCATTGCATACCTCCCCATCCCAATAGAAGTTTGCATTTCCCGGACCAATCTATATTAATAATCAACTAGGTGCTGTTTTGGTATTTTGTTTTGTTTTCCTCTGTAGATTTGCTGTTATTTTTATTGTTCAGTATAGTGGAGGTTGGTTAGTTGGCTGGATTTGCTTATACAAACCAAACTTAAGACATTTTTTTAAAGTTTCTCAAAAAATGTTTCAAGAAAAAACCAATGTCACAAAGACAGCTCCTCTATCTTCGTTTGCATTTCTCTGGGATCTTGCTCAATAGTCCAGTGTTTTGCTAACCTGGAAGAATGTTTTTGTTTCATACAATCTAGTCTATCGTGGATCCTGGAATTCTTTTTTATATTAATAAAATTTTTAAAAATCAGCATTTTTGAATTTTTTCTGATAGAAGAGACAGATGCTTAAGATATGACAAACAAAACAAATGTTGCATGCTCACTCATTTCACTTCCTTTTATAAAAGTTTAATAACATATTTATATGCATAATTTAGAAAAATATAATATAGAAATGCCACTAAAAATAAAACATTTTTGTTATTGTTTTGGTCTCAGATGTATGTCTCTTCCAACTCTTTGCACTACTGATTCCTTTATGTTTCTGATATTATAACAAATTCCCTCATAGTTTGTGTTTGTTTATATAATTTCCCCAGTAGCTCTCTCCTCTCACTCTTTCTCCCCTGCTCTCTCTCTTCAATCCCTCTCTTTCAGAGATATAAAAATGTTAGTTGCATATTCCTTAGGTTGTATGTGCTTAATTCAAGAAAATAATATAACTAGTACTAATAACTAGTATTAATAAAATAATAACTAGCATTAATGGGAAGAATCTTATTCAATTAAACTGTGGACTGAAAACTAATTTATGTATAGAAAATATTTCCCCCAAATATTAGCATTCCAGTACACACTATGCTTAGATGTCAAGCCAGAGGCTGAAATGTTGAATCTAAATGATTTTCTATTATAATATCTTATCTACAAATTGGATATGGTCATATGTCACATAAATTTTTGAATGGGAAGCTAGAATGTCAATATTTTGAAAGTTCCATCTGATCATAATACAGAATAATAATACTGCAGAATAGCTTTAGGCCCCACTTCCACTAATAGAGATTTGGATAAATTATAAGCTTTCTTGCTGCAGAACTCGTAAGTTATATAGTAGTCAGTTTTGTAGCAGGAGTAGTGGAATAAAAACAATAATTTACAATGTATTTTTTTAGTAATCAAGGTTATTGCCCTATGTGGTGAAATTCGTTAAAAACTTAAGTCAATTTGTTAGTTGTTGAAAGAAATTTTAAAAATCATATCACAGATAAGATTTCCCATGCAACATACTTATAATTTTCCCTGAAAAACATACCCAAATCCATTGTAGTCATCTTCAGCCCATAAGTGTATAATCATTGGGACTGAGCTGGGAGTCTGGGGAAGGTCTATCTTTCCAAATAACATAATGACAAGATGCAGAGTAGAGGACATTGTGATCTTTTTGAGCTTGTTTCACTGAGGATTGTGAAAGTAAGGCTTAGAGGGACAAGGGATTCTAGCAGCTTGACAACAAGGTCATCGGCTAATGACTGGAAGACAGAGTTTCTTGACAGCAGTGATACAAGAGCAGACGCAATCTCTCCTCCCTGAAATTCTTGTTATGTACAGTGATATAAATACACCCACCATCTGCTTGTGATTACCCTTAGTAAATTACATTTATAACACATACTTTAAAAAGTCAGGTACTACTTTAAAATAGATCTTCATATTAATCTTCATGGAAATCTGAATTCCCTAATTGTATAAATTATAATTCCTGAAACATAGCAAAATTATTTACTATAATCATGTTATTCCTAACTCTAAATTATCTAAAATAATGATGCTAATAATAAATAGTTTTAATGAAATCTTATACCATTTTTAACAGAACTCTTCTTTCATTTTTAATTATAAGCAGTATAATACCTATTAATAGAATAGTAATTGTCATAAATAAAAAATGTTTTAGTTCATATTTATATATTGTTCTTTATTCCTTTGAATTATGTTTATATACTCATTACAAATACACACATTATTATATGTAACAAATTATCATTATAAATGTAAATGTCTAGGACAAATATTTTTTAAAAACATAATTGGAAAAAGATTGGTTCTCTAAATACATTATTTATCATTTGCAAAATACAAAAATATTCAATTCAAGCATGCTATTTCATAAAATTTTTACTTAATTCAAAATGAACATTAGTTACACATGAACACTACACTTAATTTGTTCCTAGACACTTTAATCAGCGTGCAGGTATGTTGGGATCCATCAACTGTTGCCAACAGTTGAGTTTTCTCATCTTTGTCCAGCCATTCATCCTATGGCAGCAAGGAACACACTGCATAACTGACTTTGGTTGAAACTTAATATAAGGTCAAACTTTGACACAGTAGCATTATCAGTTTGATTCAAGTAATTCAGCAGAGATTTTTGTTTGCTGCTTTCAGTGAAAGGGGTAGGAGTCTGCTCGACAATGCTACCATACCTGAGATCTCCGGGAAGGGAGAGCAGGACATGCTCTAGGGCACACGGAGTGTTTATGGATTCTCAGTTGAAAAAGTACTGATGGTTGAAAGAAGTACAGTATCAAGTGCAAAACAATGTCTACAGAAAAGGAGGGAACAAAGCTTAAGGCTTAGAATCTCTTTTCAGGATACACAATAAAATGATGTCTCAAATTTCTGTAAGTATTGCTATATGCTTAGAAAAAGTTGTGTGATGCACTAAAGTTCCCTCTAACAGAGGGCACAGTATATAAATGTAATCTGAAAATTATATTTACATTTATAAATCTGGAGTTATATATAAGTATCTCCATACTTACATATAACTGTGCTCTTTGGCAGCGTATTACCTCTGTTTCTTTTCATTCTAAGTTAATTTTGAATGCCATCAAAATAAGCTGATATGAAAAAGAATAATCACTGGAATTAGTTGGTTTTTTTTTATAATTTGGGGGAAAGTAGTAAGTTTCCTTCATTCCATCTCCAGTCCAGACTTCAGAGAAATAAGTGGAGAATTTTTGAGTTTATATAATTCACAGTTTATTTATTTATTTTTAATGATTTTGTTATTATTTAATTACAGTTGTCTGTATTCTCTCCCCACCCCTACCCCTACCCCCTCCAAACCCACCTCCCTCCTTTGCTTCCACCTTCCCCCTTGGTTTTGTCCATGTGTCTTTATAGTAGTTCCTGAAAACCCTTTTCCCCACTGTCCCCTCCCTCCTCCCCTCTGGCTATTGTTAGATTGTTCTTAATTTTACTCTGGTTATATTTTGTTTGCTTTTTTCTTTTGTTGATTTTGTTCCAATGAAAGGTGAGATCATGTGGTATTTGTCCCTCATGGCCTGGCTTATCTTGCTTAGCATAATGCTCTCCAGTTCCATCCATGCTGTCATAATTTATTTAATAAATTGCTTGATCATACATTCTTGGTAACAATTTTTCATTTTCCATTTTTGAATTAATTTTTAAAAATATTTTATTTACTTAGTTTTAGGAAAAGGGAAAGTGAAAGAGAAAAAGAAGGAGAGAAACGTTGATGTGAGAGAGAAGCATTGATAGGTTACCTCTTGCAAGCTCCCACCCGGGGACCAGTCCCCCAACCCAAGCATGTGCGCTGAGCAGAAATCACACCAGCCCCATTTCAGTTTGAGGGCTTGATGCCCAGCCACTGAGCCACGCTATTAAGGGCTGCAATTTCTTACATTTAAGTAACTTTCCCTTAGAAAGTTCCATACCTGTTAAGTTCTAAATGTTCAAGACTACATTCAAAGATAAAACATGGTCACACAACAAGTTCTTCTTATGGGTTTGTTTCAATGTAAAATAGTTATTTTTGTCTGGGTTTTTCTCCCACCACTACTTTAATAAAATAAAATAAGCCTAATGTTGAGTGTTTTTCTTAAAGAGTGCCACTGAATTTTTCTATTCATCTTTCTGTCTTTTACCATAATAATAGTAATAATAGTTTGGTTATAAATGTTTAAAAACCAAAATCAAATTAGATACCAAATTTATTTAGCACATGGGGAACTTTCCTCAATCTGTGAAATAATGCAATTTCAAAGGTCTCTCACAATTATAACCTTCTATGAGTCCATGAATATATGTCTGTAATTTAACTCACTAACTGCTCAATGATTTCTCTTACCCAATATTTTATGCTTGTTTTTTTAACTTCATGATACAATCCTTTGATACAATTGTCTGTATTCATATCAATAACATTTTTATTCCATTTGGCTTTCTGTGGAGTATAAAAGAAAAGTAGGGTTTACAATAATATAATGAAATTCTTCATCTATGAAATCCTGTTAAATATGAGCAATGTCTTCTTCTTCACCCTTCTGTGGGATAGGAAAGGGGCATTTATTTGGAAGTAAAAAACCGTGAAAGGGAAAATACCACTAGACCTTTGTATCAGCTCTCCACCCTCTCACAGACCATCCTGGAAAAAAAAAAAGCTGCTTAGATTAGGTGGTTTTGTTTTTCAATATCAGAAGCAAAGTGGTAGCATGATTATAGACATTAACTCTTAAAATAAGGGAATATGGCTAGGAATATCCAAAGATATTTGAAAACAACTGAGGTGGACAACTCAGCAAGAAATGGATGATCAAACTACCTATAAAATTCTCCCTGAATTTAGCTATATCTCAGTCTCAATCCCTTCTGAGAAGAGACTGATTTCAGGTAAGACATTCTCNGGTTTACAATAATATAATGAAAGTCTTCATCTATGAAACCCTGTTAAATATGAGCAGTGTCTTCTTCTTCACCCTTCTGTGGGATAGGAAAAGGGCATTTATTTGGAAGTAAAAAACCATGAAAGGGAAAATACCACTAGACCTTTGTATCAGCTCTCCACCCTCTCACAGACCATACTGAAAAAAAAGCTGCTTAGATTAGGTGGTTTTGTTTTTCAATATCAGAAGCAAAGTGGTAGCATGATTATAGACATTAACTCTTAAAATAAGGGAATATGGCTAGGAATATCCAAAGATATTTGAAAACAACTGAGGTGGACAACTCAGCAAGAAATGGATGATCAAACTACCTATAAAATTCTCCCTGAATTTAGCTATATCTCAGTCTCAATCCCTTCTGAGAAGAGACTGATTTCAGGTAAGACATTCTCTCGTCTACTGTATTATCATGCCCCGGCGCACATCCTACTTGCCTATACCAAGTTCTTTTCAGTCTCTTTCATTTCTTTGTAGAAAAGAAGAACACTTTTCTGCTTGGCCTCTGACATATTTGTAGATCTCATACTAACAGATTTCCTCCTTTTGCCAATGCCCATCTTTCCTATCAGAATAATCTCTTCCCCATTTCTTATAATTATTCTTATGAATACATTCACTCCTTAACCTAAATTCTGATTTTTAAAAATCTGAAATGTGCATGATGTGAATTTTGCATTTTTATTGGGTCCTTGGAAACCATTGAAATATATAGAACAGGAAACATATGATTCGTTAGGGTTTGGATATATTTTTTTGATTGACCAATGGAGGAGATGACTAGAGTGAGGCAAGAGGGTCCGTTTAGGAGACAACTCCAAGAGTGGAGTCTGGAGTTTTTGAATGAACTCTAGTGGGCACAGTGGAGGAAGAAGGCTTTAAGAAATAGATGCGTGGGCTGTGGAAACAAGATTTTGCTGATAGATTTAGGGCTGAGGTATTTCAAAAGAAGAATGTAAGTTATCTCTGGATTCTTAGTAAGAGTGATAAGATTGATGATCATATCTTTTACTGGAAATGGGGAAAGATGGAACAAGGCTGGTGTCTGTTTTTAGTAGATATACCCACTGCCTTGTCATATCTTTAAATCTGTTCAGGATACCTGAACTAGAATATCCTCAGCACAGAGGTTAAATGCAAGCCATATGCCAAAACAAATAATAAAAAGAAGAGTAAGAGTAAGGAGGAGGAGGAGGAGGAGGAGAAGGGAGGATGCATCCCCTAGCTCTAAGGCATTTCATTTTTCTTTGAGTTTGAAGGAAAAGAATCAGTAATAAAAACCAAGAAGTAGGCCACTTAAAACCGAAGGGATACCAAATGACTTCATTGTCATGCCATGCGATGGAAAATCTTTGCAATTCATTTTATTGTGTTCTATGATTATTTTCACGGTGTAAAACCCTCCCAACTACTGTTGTGAGTCATGCTAAGTAAGTATTCTTTACATTTCACCGATATCTCTGTTTTCTACAAGTATTCTTTACTTTCTGATGCTTATCAGGTGCTACTGAAATGTGTTCTAATATTAGGCTTTGCATGTGTTTTAAAGCTTATCTAACTCTCTTTTCTAGCCATTAAATGGCTATATTCTACATTCTTTGCTAGATTGAGCACTTGCAGTTGTGCTCTCTCATTTAACAAAACAATGAAAATGTGTGTAAAAATTATTCAAATGGAGAGGAATAAGCAAGTTGAAAGGTATAATAATAAATTCAGTTTGTGTAATAGCGAGTTTGAGGGACCCATTATAATCATGCCAAGATGAAGAGATGGAAAACTTAAGGTTCCTCTGCTTCAGGTCTTACTTACTACGGGTTAACAAATGCAGGGCTTTAAAAAAGTGTCTGAGGGTTTTTTGTTATATCAGTGAGTATAATTGGGTGCTAATATTAAATTGCTTTCATTATGGCAACATACAAATCAGTTGTAGTAGAAAAACTATAGAAGGGGATAAAAAATAAGATTACTTTTATCTTTGGCCAACAATCCAAGTTTGGTGTTTTGTTGTTTTCATAGTATGCACATTTTGAAAAGTAACTGGAATTGAAACTAATCCTGATGGAGTCAATACAGATATCTTATATTAGATCATAATTTAAAAAACATTGTCAATGCTTAGGCCCGGTGAAACAAAAGAAGCCACACAAAAATCAGAGATGCCCCCCATAAAATCGTGCTTTCTGGAAATGCCCGAGCTTCTCTGTGGCTTGGAATAAAAAATAAATAAATTCCTTCTACAACTGCTATGATCCACTGCAGACCTAGTGACAATTTTTGAAAGTTTCAAAGCATGTCATGGAAGATACGACAACATGAAACTCCATTAATGCAGTGGTTTTCCCGGCTGCCAGTTTCTGTTCTCTCTGCGTCCGGTACCTGCAGTCACAATCAAGAAAAACCACTCGACTGTGAGGCTCATTTAGAAAAAACAAAACCAAACAAAACCCTTTTCAGAGCTAAAAGGTTAGGGCTTTACAAAAATAATATAATAAACCAGTTTGGCTTTGAACAAATGAATATCTAAAATATTTGACAACATAAATGGTCTAATTACTTCATTTTTAAAAGATTTTATTTATTTATTTTTAGAGAAAGAGAGGGACAAAGAGAGTGGGAGAAACATCAGTGTGTAGTTGCCTCTTGCACACATCCAGCTGGGGACCTGGCCTGCAACCCAGGCATGTGCCCTGACTGGGAACTGAACCAGCAACCCTTTACTTTTCAGGCTGGTGCTCAATCCACTGAGCCGCATCAGCCAAGGCTAGTTACTAATTTTAAAAGAAAAGTTATTATGCTTCATTTCAACATGCATTAACACAAATATAACTAATATTTCTCCATGAAAACTGTCAAGAATACTAACACTTATGTTACAAAAGCTTAACTTTCCAGCCTTTCAAAATTATTTCTTTAAAAGAAAACGAGAAAACTATAAATGTATACATCTAGAGCTTGTGGTGTTCCGAGGGTAAATTTTGAAACATGTGAGTGATCTTTAGGCAGAGGTTTGTTTTCCTAAAAAAATGAAAAAAGGATTCTCAGCTTATTTTGATAGAACATTGCTTGTTCTTGAAAGCATTTGTTCATACAAATATATTTGTCAACACACTTTGATACAAAATCTTGGCAGAAATATGTGGCAATGAAGACATTGCTTTCTGACCAAGTGCTCTTCTGAAAGAAAATAATGGAGTACATGGAATTGCCAATCTTTAGATGCATGTTTCTGGTGCTCACATGGCAAAAAGTCATTGCCATACAAAAATCATTTAAAAAAGAAAAACTTCCTAATTCCTTAAAAACCCAAAGAATCCTCATAAAATAAAATTTAAGTCATATGATAATTAAAATGTGTATTTGTAAGTACAAAACATTTTCTACTTACCAATCTTTTAAGCTTATAGTGCTGTGTTTTATATTCGTTAGATATACAGAAAACTCAGATTATGGGTGGTCTAATTTGCTGCTCTTCTCTATTGAGATGAGTTTTGAAGGCATTTGTGAAAAGAGTCAGATGTAGGGGGTCACTGTTATTCTATATCAAACCAGAGAGACAAGACGATTAGGTTTTAAGCAAAAGAGTGTCAGAGGTTTGGAAAGATAAAGCTGTGACAGAACTCAGAAACGTGTGTGACTACCCATTTGCACGTCTTAAGTAAAAGGGGGGAAAGATGAACTTTTTTCTTCTTTGCTGAGACGCAAGCAATCCCAACGGCACCTATTGTACCCACCATGTCCATCTCACCCTCACCCTGCTGACAAAGGCTGAGGCAGAGAATTAATCACTGGTAGGGCTTTCATGAGTAACAGTACTTTTGTACTCAGGCCCACCGGTGCAGTTTCTCACCTGAGTACTTTTTCTCTTCCAAGGACAACATCACCTCAAGTTTTCTCAGGTCCTTTCAATGAGCACATTTTTATCCACTTTAAGCATTTATTTACCATTGCATTAAATATTTTACCTTTTTAAAAGTATCAGCTCCTTCAGAAAGTCTTCTATGATTTACTACAAGCTGGATTATGGGTTTTTCCTCTGTTCAAGTAGAGTAAACCATACACATCTCCATCACTGAACTTGACACGTTATTCTTCTAGTGAGTACACCTCTACTTATAAAGTATGGATGCTTCACGATTTCTTTTTTATGTTTACATTTGCCTACCATCTCTCACAGAGGCTGACATTTAGTAAATGCCCAATAAACACTGGTGAAATTAATTTATGCATAAAGAAATTAATGTAACTGCTCTCTCATGCCTGCAGTCTGCATGGTCTCAACCTATGGAAAATGTTTCCCTACTGCTTTCGTTTGTCATGGTTAGAGGTCACTTGTCTCCACAGACAGTTTCCTATGCTTGTGTCTCTGGCTGCAGGGCAAATCGGACATAAAGATTCACTGAATCTCTCCCAGAGGCTGAAAGTACAGAGCATTTCTCTGAGCCAACTCTCAGGTGATCTACTTTCTATTCTTGTCTCCAGCTATGTCTTCTTTGGGACACATGCATGAATATCTCTTCTCTATATGATGCAAAGTAGTAAGAACAAACCCATCCTCAAAGTTCTGCCTTCCCTCAGTTGCAGAAGAGTATTTGATAGGGGAGGACTACGGGTCCAAGATCATTATCTCTCTTGGAACTCAAAAGCCAGTTTCATTCCTCTCCTCTAGAGATACCTGGTACTGTGACGTCAGACCATAGCATTTAGGATTCAGAGAAACCTTGTGATCACCTAGCCTTCTCAGGTGACATACATTTATTTGCCCACAGTCATGGAGCTGATTAATGGCAGAATGGTTTTAATTATAAAATCAAAGTTTCTGAACTCATAGTTTTGTGTTTTTTCTACATGTTCTGTTTGGATAAATAGCTCCAAGGGGCAGCTGAAAAAACACTTACCTACATTCTGACTCAAGAGTGTGAAATAAATGCCAGCCTGCCATCTCCAACCAAAACTTTGGAGAACTTTCTTAATTTTTGCCATGAACAAGGAAATGAAGTATTATTTTAAAATGAAAAATAGAGTGTATATTTATATTACTTAAAAACTGATATACACCTTGTATCGTGTGGTTCAGTGGATTGAGTGCCAGATTGCAAACCAAGGGTTGCTGGTTCGATTCCCAGTCAGGAAACATACCTGGGTTGCAGGCCAGGTCTCCAATAGGGGGCAGACAACCACACATTGATGTTTCTCTCTCTCCCTCCTTCCTCCCTCTGAAAGTAAATAAATAAAATGTTTTTTAATAACTAATATAGGTATATTTATTATATAGATAATACACATGTTAAAATTATTGACTTGAGGATATAAATTAAGTGTGTCCAAGATTTTGGCATCTCTGGCCACACTGGAAGAAGAGTTGTTTTGAGCTACACATTAAATACACTGAGACACATAATGACAAAAACAATGTTTTAACCAAATTTATAGTTTTGTGTTGGGCTGCATTCATAGCCGCCCTGGGATACATGCAGCCTACAGGCCATAGGCTGGACACCCATGATATAATTCTAAATCATAAAATATTGAATAATTTTTGTTTGCTTTGACACAATCAATTTTTGCCTAACAAAATAAGTTAGATAGTTTAAAATCTGTGGATTATCTTCATGCATCAGGGTGATCTGTAGTCCATTTTATAGAGGAATCAGTTGCTTATGGTAGATGACATAATTTTAATTCTTATTAACATAATTAGTATCATTTAGAGTTGTTTGGGAGAGAATTTCCTTATATTTTTTAAATAATCTTTTAAGAAAGTGAAATGTGTAAAAAACTGGAAATAAATGATTCACTGTGAAGAAGTAATTTATATAACATGGAGTTAAAAAAAGTTACATTTTGACAATAGAAAAATTTTTCAGGTGGTTTATGTGGATTTTTCTGAAGGCTGATCTGTAATGTTGACTTGATTCTCACAGTGTGTGGCACAACAAAGACTAATAAATTCAGGGAAGTATCACTTTATTAGTCACATTTTAACTTCCATTATGATACTTATGTTGGTGTCCAAATTTTTATAAGGTTTTTAAAAAATAATCCGCACTAAACTGGTACCTGAGTTTATCAGTGTAACTATTTGGGTAGTGCAGATGCTATGTAAAAGGCAAGTTCCAACTGAATAACAACTTGCTAATATGTCTGGATTGTTTAAGCAACACAGGAAAAAAAGTTCTTTGCTTAATTGAAATAATTTTTAAACCACTGAACCCTGTTTATTTGACAAGACTACATTTTTATATAATTTATTTTTAGAATTTTTAAAAAATATTTTATTTATTTATTTTTAGAGAGAGGGGAAGGGAAGGAGAAAGAGTGGGAGAGAAACATCAATGTGTGGTTGCCTCTCATGTGTCCCCTACTGGGGACCTGGCCCACAACCCAGGCATGTGCCCTGACTGGGAATCGAACCAGTGACCCTTTGCTTCACAGGCCCGTGCTCAATCCACTGAGCTACACCAGCCAGGTTATTTTTAGAATTTATTCAATGCTTCTGTTGAACTGGTCTGACATTTAAGGTTTTAAAACATGAATTGTTCACTTTTCCATACAGAAATTAATTCAATGGTCTTTTCATTAAATGTTAAAAGGATAAAGTTTTGACCTATTTAAATCAAGTAATGTACCATGACTGTACCAAGTTTTAACATTAGATTAGTTCATTAAAATATAATTATGCTTATTTTTGAATTACAGTTTAAAAAGTTTAAGAAATTAAAATTGTTTAATCCCATTAGCTGTCAATCTCCTTTTGTTTGACTAATTAATCAGTCTGAAAAAAGATATCTCACCTATTTTAGAAAATAACTAATTCTTTTTTTGGCTTTCACACAATTCTATTTTTGTTATTTGCCCTAACCAATTAAAACTTCAGCTGGTTAGCAGGTTTCTGATAATGATGTCACTTTAGATAGATAAATATATCTTAAAAGTCTTTCTATCTTGTCTATAGATAATTTAGATACCCTAGCAGCTATCTGAAAGAAACTAAATTTGTGAACGATTTGTCAAATATAATAAATAATTTGCAAATTTCTTATACTTTTGATATTTTAACAACTTAATAGTCTATTCTTTTCTTTTGGGTGAAGTGATTCACACACACAAAATGCACATAGAAGAGGGTGGTTGAGGTATTTAAAAGTCTTAAAGCATTTTTTCCACAGGATGTTTCATCATTTGGACAGTAAACAGTAACCGGTTCTGAAATATTTCATAAATCTTAAAATACTAGAATGCATTTAAATCTATTTTGCATTTGTTTTTTTTTGAAACAAATATTTCTGGCATCCCAGTTTTCCTTTGGCCTCTGGCTTTATAACCCAAATCTCTCCTTCTGTCTTCACATGGCCTTCTTTTCTGTCTGTCTCTATTCTAGATGTCTCTTGGAAGGTCACTTGTCCTCAATTTAGGGCCCACCAAAATATAGAGAAAGAGATCACTTTGACCTTCTTAACTAAATACATCTGCAATAATACTTTTTCCAGATGAGGGCGCACTCACAAGTTCTAGAACATGGTCATAGTGGGATCACTAACCTACTACAACACATACACTAGCCAAAATTCATATTCTACATCCCAAATACATTTGTGCTTTTTAACACACCAACAATCTCAACTGATTACAATATTATTTCTAAATCCAAACTCTCATTTAAATATAATCTGCTCAAAAAGTCTCAAATTGCATCATCTAAGTCAAGTATGAGTGAGACTGAGAATGATTCACCATGACGATACATTAATATCTATTTATAAACCTTTGAAATTAGAAAAAATATTTTCTTCTAAACTACAATGACGAAACAGATGTAAGTAAGAAATTCCCATTTCAACACAGAGAAATTGGAAGCAACAAAGTGAATACTGGTTCCAAGTGAATTTAAATTAGATTTCAAGGCCTGGGCATAATGCTCTGTAGCTTTACATTCTGACTTCTGGGCCTGCAGCCGCTCTGCCTTCCCCTCTGCTTGTGACCGTCCCACTCACCTCTGTGTACCGTATGGGCAGGGGGTGAGAGGTGGGGAGAGGCAGAGACACAGGGAGACAGAGCGTTTATGAGCATAAGACCCTAAGATGTATGTGTGTACATTTTAATGAACTTATTTGGACACCAGCAATTTATTTTAATCAAAAATTTTTAAATGAACTGTATGATAAATAATTTTTAAAAGATTTCATTTTTAAGGCAATGTATAGACCTACTGTTATTCAACTTTTCCAGTATTTAACAGTGTAAATATGGTAATAAGAACTAAATAATTCCACAGGAATTGCTTAAACTTTATAAATGTCTGGTAATTTGGTCAAGGTTTCACTGTTTGGAAAAATATTTCATAAACTAAAATAATTCTGGTGACGAAAATTTTATAATTTCTTCATGACCTCTTATTTGAAAGATAATTACCTGAAACAGTAAGACAGTAGTATGTTCTTCAAGAGCTATTCAACTGTGTTGTCTTAGTGTGAATATGCAGTCTTATTTATTGTAATTATAATGTGGAAATCAGTCATCTGATTTCCTTCACTAATTGATCTGTCACTAATTGAGAATTGGACAAGCTAAGTGTACATTTGAGATTTATGTTTCTCTTATAGTAAAAAGGCAGCCCTTTTAAACTACTTCAAGTAATTATGCAAAATTAGATAATGCTTTGTATTGTTATACAGATTATTTACTATATTTATTAGATGTATTATTTACTTACAACTTAAACAGAAAAATGACAATTTCTAAAGCACCCTTTTATTTTAATCCTTAGAAATAAAACTCTTCTCGTGTTTTGTTTAACTACCTTTATTATGACGACAGTAACATTTTCTTAGTTTGATAAGTATTCAGTAGTCGATAGCAATAAAGATATACTAGTAATTAAAATCATATAATTTACTCCTAAGGAATCAAATGGCCAAATGATCTTTAGCTATATTCTTTGAGGCTTCCTTTGAAATCAATCTTCTTCCTGGCATTACAGAGGAAGAATGTGAGGGATTGTGTGTTTTCATTAAGGATTTATCATTCTTTATATTTAATATTTCTAAAAGCATAAAATAATTTGAAGAAGTTGAAGAAAACAGTTGCACTGATGTGAGTCGAGCAAAAGGCTGACTTCGCTGTGCAAGTGAAATTTTTCAGTGCCATTGGTACCTAAAAATGTTTTGCAATGTTTCCTTAACTGAAAGCTGGGCATTGTATAACTATGCTAAGTCACATTTCTATCAATTAAAGAATACCGGGGATGTTTTTTAAGTTATAAACAATCCTCTAGAAGTCATTGTTTCACACACAATTTAATTTTATGTGAGAATAGATATATGCATATCTACAAATAGATTTATATAAATATAAGCACAGTCTGTACATCTCTTGTGGTTGTTAAATTTGAAGCATACTTATTTCATGGAAATCTTTTGTAGATTCTATGAGGAGATTTTATTGCTTTCACTGTTATCCTTCTTACTAATTTTAGTAGCTTCAGTTATCATGGTACAATTATTCAAGCGTCCCAAGCAGTGAGAACAGCTCTGCTTCAATGCCATCAATACATGGCATATAAGATTGATGAGACTGCTACAGCCAATTCCTTAAATCTGTCACTCTGGGGTTCTCAGGATGATTAGGAATTACTCTTTTGTGGATATTGTTTGCGAAGTGCAGCTAACCAAAGCACATAACACAAAGTAGAGCAGAGAAGAATGATCAGGGAATAACAATTCAGACACTTTCAAGTGTGGAGTCTCCTTGACTTTGAAAAACGCTTTCTCCCTGATTTTTTTTTTTTTTTTGCAAACATAGTTTCAGAAATCTTATGTGAAATAATGAAAGTGCACTTGGTCCAAAACTAGTATGTTTTTCTGACAACAAATAGGAATCTTTCCCCAGACTCACAAACTAATTAAACGTACATATACCTTCATGTTTATACAAGCTGAGGCTTGGAGTTTGTTTAGAGTAGTGCTTTTAATACACAGCGAGATGTGGGTGAGCTAGGTACAACAGGTCAGACGTGTTCAAATCAAGAAGTGGGTGTGGGTGGTGCAATTCCATGTAGAAAGGAGTATTTGTTTGACCAGTAACCAGAGTGCAAATGAGAGGAGAAAAACATACAAATAGTTTAAAGTGAAGAGTAGAATAAGTCTGAGGGATTCCTGGGGAGAAGTTAATGCATTTGTGATATTGCATGTACATATCTTTAATGCTTTCTGTCTTTAAAGGGTCAGATAATAAATGATTAATGTGCCACTATATTACTTATGCATGCAGTAATAAAATACCAGTAAGCTTAAGAAAACATCATAACGGAAAAATTTACTTTTAACTTATGTACTTCATTCCATTTTGTCAAAAATACCGTGTATAGTGTAAAATGGTAGAAAAGAAAAATAAAGTCATGAAATCTCGGATATAAAAGCATTTATTAAAGGTATATTTCTACTCAAAGCACTGTAACAACACAAAACTCCTGCAATTATTAAAGGATTATAGCAAGGTACAAGGTACCAGGCTGACAGAAGAATGTCAATAGCTTTTTACATGCCATCAATGAACAATTGAATTTAGAAATTAAAAACATCATTTATATTGGTACAAAAATTAAGTGATTCAGTATAAGTCTAATAGAGTGTGTAAATGGTCTACATGAAGAAATCCTTTAAAATGTTGATGCAAGAAATCAAAGATCTGAATAAAAGGTGAGCCATTTCATGTTTGTGAACAGGACAATTAATGTTGTTAAGATGTCAATTCTTCCCACCTTGCTCTACAGATAAAACACAATCCAAATCAAAATTCCAGCAGTTGTTTTTATATCAACAAACTAATTTTTAAATTTATATGAAAAAGCAAGAGAATAGACAAATAGATCAAAGGAATAGAATATAAAGCCCAGATGTGGGACCACAAAAGGTCAATTGAACTTTGACAAAGAAGGAAAGGTGTTTCAGTGGATGAAAGATAGTATTTTCAATAAATACGCTGGAACAACTGAAAATTTACATGTGAAAATATGACTGTAAACTGATAGTACACTCCTCACAACAAATGAAAATGTGTTATATACCTAAGTTTAAGTGCAAAACTATAAAACAAATAGAAGTTAATGAAGGAAAAAATCTAGATGACCTTGAGTTTGCAATGACTCTTCAGATATAATACCAATAGCAAATCAATCCATGAGAGAAGAAAATTGGTAAATCAGACTTCATTAAAATTAAAAACTTCTCTAACAATTAAGAGAAATAAAAGACAAGACTGGAAGGAAATATTTGCAAAGAATACATTATATGTGTAATGGGTTGGTATCTAAAATACGCAAAGAACTCTTAGAACTCAACAAATATTAAACAAACTATGTTAAAATGCACACAAATATTATAATATACCACAAATATGACAAATATGAATACACACCACACCAAAAAAGACACACAAATGTCCAAGAATCATCTGAAAAGATATTTAACATCGTATTACCATTTGGGATTGCAAATGAAAAGACAAATATGATACCACCTCATACTTAACAAAATGGCTAAAACCTAAACCTTAACAACACCAAACATGGGTAAAGATGTAGATTAACAAGACCAATCGTTCTTGCTGGTGCAAATGCAACATGATACGTCCACTTTGGAAGACAGTGTAACAGTTTTGCACAAATAGGACAGCAATGTGATTGAGCAATCATGTATCTAGGTACCAACGCAAATGAGTTGATAGCTTACATTCACACATACACCTTCCTGTGAATGTTTATAGAAATGTTACTTTTAATTGTCAAAACTTGGAATCAACCAAGATGCCCTTCAATAAGAGTATGGACAAATAAAATATGATATATCCACATAGAAGACCATTACTTAGTAATAAAAAGTAATGAGTTATCAAACCACAGAAAAGCATGGAATCTGAAAGGCTGCATACTGTATTATTTTAACTCTAAGGCATTCCCCCCAAAAAGACAAAACAGGGGAAACAGTATAAAGATCAGTGATTGCCAAAGGTTCAGAGGGTGTCTTAGTGAAGAGATGGAGTACTATCCTTATATAATCCTTGGTAATTTTGTGTTGTTTGTTGTAACTTCTCTTTCATTTTGATTTTATTCATGTTTTTTTTCTCTTTTCTTTAGTGGGTCTAGCAGAGGTTTGTCCATTTTATTTATCGTTTCAAAGAACCAGGTCTTTTTTCATTACTATTAACATTTTCTCTCTATGATAATATATTTTGCATATTCCCATCAGAAATATGGCAGGAAAAAGACAGGAATATATCTTTGCATCAGGCATTTTATATTCATTTCATTATTCTCTTCACACACCTGCAAGATTCACAAAAGCCTGCATTCTACTTGTCCTTGATTCCTTTTGTTTTCTTCTTTGTCTGAATTTTTAAAATTATCTTCTAGTGAATATTTTCTCTAAGCTTTTATGTTACAGATTTGATTTTATTAGCTACTTAGTTTAAGGACCTATAAAGGACCTATAATTCTGGAAGTTTTGGTATGGATATATTTATGCAACATGACATTGAAATTTTGTTTAATTTCTATTATGTCTTTTATATATATATATATTTACTCAGACTGAGAGACAAGGTTTCAGGACACGCAGTTCTTCATAACTGTATTCAATGGGAATTGGGGTTAGATGACTTCATAAAATACTGAAGATTGAAAAAATGTATCTCCACAAACCTCTGATGAATGTGTTTTGTTAGGTATTGTTTGTAATGCTGTATGCCTAAGACAAGAGTTGAAAACTTTAAACACTGCCAATCAACTTCAAATGTCAGTGGAAGGTTGTTAGTAATAAATGTCACGGGGGTTACCTACTGCTGCTCTGATGCTGAAAGGGAGCTATTCCATCCCTTTAGGTCATGAGGTACAATGTGCTCATTAAATATTTTCTGTGCTAATGAGAATGTACACAGCAAAACAAATGAAAATACAATGCCTTATTGAAAACAACAGCAAGAGAAGAGTATTTACCAAAGCAAAGAATTGTTGCTATTGCAAAAATTTCTGCGCTACTACAACCATGGTGTCTCATATTATACTTCTGTTAATATCATGTCTGGAAACAAATAGGTAAAGAGAAACTTGTACAACACTATGGTCATTTTACTTTCCTCCATCTTTTCAGAATGAGATATTACATTTGCAAATTTGAAAAGAAAAATACTTTAACTTAATGAGAATGCGTTTCCAGTGCCTCAGGTTTCTTTCCCATTCTCATCAAATGATTGCTTTACATATTTAGTATGTGCAAAATGTTATTTATTCTTGGGAATATTTTCACTTTTATAATGTGAAAACCCAAATGCACTGATTCTTCTAAAAGTAATAGTCTATACTTTTTTAAAAGATAACTGACTGTAACAACAAATAGCATTTAGATTTTTGACTCCAAATCAGCTGAAGAACTTTAAAATGCCATGGGCCTATTTTAATGTTCTGTATGCATTTCAAAAGAAAAGAGCAAAAGCAAAATAATCAAAGATATGTTTAAAATATTTCTATCATTATATATTTGTTAATATAAGGACAAACTTGCTAATATGTGTAATGGATATACAGAACAAATATTTTGGATGGACAATCAAAAAATTAAGAAAGCACCTTACATTTGCAAAACTGATTGATGACAACTGTCTGTATCCTAGAGTTTTTAAACAACTGAATATCCTGCTAATCATTTGGATTTCAGTTGGCTGTTTCCTCACTGATTATACCATGTCTGCCCTTTCTTCTTATACTAGGTCCTTCGATAAACTACAAAGTATTTTCCATTCCATTATTTTACTACTGCAGAACCTACAAATCTTCAGATTCCAATTAAAATTGACAACTTTGAAAATATGACATTTTCTACTAGTATGATTACCTTAACTATTTTTTTCCAGATAGATTTCCTGATAGATTTCACTCATTCGTGGTGCGAAAATACAGAATGCTGGAATAACTCTCTCCCCTGCTATTTTAAAAACAGCATTCGGGGAGCCAGTGTCTGACCAATTGCACAAGGTTTAACAGTATTCCACCTGAATAAGGTATCAAAATACCTTGAATCACTACTAAAAAATTTAACTTTGCATTAACGTGTTTTGACAGTCTCATTAAACCATAGGCCTAAATTAGATCTCCAGATCATTTATTTCCAAATAGATTTCTATAAAATATAATCCTTAATCCTCCCTGGCTCGTGTAGCTCAGTGGATTGAGCACGGGCCTGAGAACCACACGATCATGGTTCGATTCCCAGTCAGGGCACATGCCTGGGTTGCAGGCCAGTTCCCAGTAGGGGACTCATGAGAGGCAACCATACATTCATATTTCTCTCCTTCTCTCCTTCCCTTCCCCTCTAAAGATAAATACATTAAATATTTAAAAAATAAAATATAAAATATAATCCATAATCCTAAAAACTTACATGAAATATAAAATTTGAATATTTTTATTTATTTTTGCTCAATTCAGCAACTCAAGATATTTTTGCACTAACCATATTAGCTTCCCAACTAACTTTGAGCCATATGGAAATTTAATCATTGAGTTTCATCTATCTTCATCCTAGCATTTAATTAAATTCACACCTATTAAATGCTAAGCTTGGAGTGAATTTTCCATTTCTTGAAGTATGAAGAGCGAAATCTCCTCCTTCAAATATATTCGTTTCCAGGGTTCCAAACTGGGTTTTTAAGTGACTCTGAGAAATGAGCTATTTATGCTAATAGGGCAGCAAAACTGTTCTCACTGAGTTCAAGAGCCCTGTGGTCCTCCTGGACACTAGGCTCTCTAGATGCCTTTTAAGCTGAAGAACATCTCTCTAATTCAATCTCATGAACTAGGTTTAAGGGCACTCAGCATTTAATCCTTTGACTTTCCATCTGACCCTCACTACACACACATAGGTGCATGCATATGCACAGCTGTCTTTTGATTTATTTTTTCCTCCAATACATTAGCATTTCACAATATCAGAAAGAATTTGTTTTTGCTTATCCAGGATATCAGTTTGCAAATCATTAGCAGTAGAAAAGTGTGTTCTTAATCCCTTGAATAGGAGGATTATACTTTGGAAAAATGTTATGTGTTCCAACATAGCTACAATAAAATGTAAATAATAAAATAGGTTTTAAAACTATCACAAATAAAATGTATCCGTGATAGAAGCTTGATTCGATGAATTATAGAGATTTGGTTGATTTTGCTAAAATATTTTTTGAAATATTTGAAATATATCAAGAATTATTTTTGAAATATACTTTTTTTCTTGAAATACAGAAGTTGCTTAAATTTACAAGGAAAATGTGTTTTTTTCATTGTTGTTCAAGTAAGTTGTCTCCATTTTCTCTCCGCCACTCCCCCCACCCCAACCATCCCCACCTCCCACCACTGATCCCAACTCACCCTAGTTTTGTCCTTGCCTCCTTTATAGTTGTTGCTGAAATCCCTTCCCCCTTTTCCCTTATTATCCCCTGCTGCCTCCCCTCTGGTTACTGTCATTTTGTTCTTAATTTCAACGTCTCTGGTTATATTTTGCTTGCCTGCTTATTTTGTTGATTAAATTCTACTTGAAGGTGAGATCATATGGTATTTGTTTTTCACCACCTGGCTTATTTCACTCAGCATAACGCTTTTCGGTTCCATCCATGCTGTCACAAAGGGTGGGAACTCGGTCTTTTTTCTGCTGCATAGTATTTCATTGTGTAGATGTACCATTGTTTCTTTGTCCACTCTTTTCCTGATGGGTGCTTAGATTGTTTCCAGCTCTTGGCTATTGTAAATTGTGCTGCAATGAACATTGTAGTGCATAGGTTATTTTAGATTGGTGTTTCATGGTTCTTAGCATATAATCCCAGCAAATTTAGATACAATGTGTAAGTAGTGTATTTTAATGGGTGACAAGTTCATTTGAAATATATTATGAAGATGAATACATAATTGTAAATTTGGGGATAAAATGAATTGTTTTTTTATGTTATAAATGTGTACAAAATGTTTTTTTGAGAAGAGTACACAAAGGACATGGAAAGCAGTTATCTTTTGGGATAGAATTAAAATTATACAGACTATTCTGTATAGAGCATAATTTTGTTAATGTCCACACTTCTGAGTGTGGAAATAAGGCTTCAATGAGATGATATATAAATCAAGGGCCCAGAATACAGGAAAGTCAGAATAAATGCTATGTAGATACAATTTGTTATTTTAATTTATTGTTAGGTTCCAAAGCAGCTACCTGTAGAATGTTAGTTTAGAGGGACATAGCTTTAAACCACTGGAGATGGCATGATTCCAAAAGAATAAACATAGCAAACAAACATTAGAATTCAACATCTACAAAGAATTTATCATTTTGTGACATAAATTCTAAATATATGTATGCATATCATGAGTTTAAACAATTCTGAAATCTTAGAGTTAATTTCCTCCCCTATGTGAGTAATTTGTGGTAGTGAGTGAACCTCAAGAATCTGATCATTTATACCAAAAATGATATTCATGTTTATCTTTAAATCTTTAAAGTATTACTCCAAGATTGGAACTTGTTTGCTTTCCCATATTTGTGTGTGTGTGTGTGTGTGTGTGTGTGTGTGTGTGTGTGTGTAGGAGACCATTCTGTGTACTGTGGCCCCAGCCCCCAATGGCAAACATTCAATGCAAGATAACTTCCTAAAATCCATGCTAAACCTTCCTAGGACCAGTATAGCAGGTCCAACCACTTTTGCCTTTTCATTTGCAAATATCCCTCTTCTGTGATGTGATTACCAGCATTGGCTCCTTTGTTTTCTGTAAAAGGTAACCTCCTAAAGCAACCTGTGCATAGTAAATTGAGGACCATTATGTAATGTGCTGAGAAACCCAATAAAAGCTGGTCACAGCAAGGGCCTCGATTTTTTCTGCCCTTGAGAGAAAAAGCCATGCTGTTCTTTTTCCTCCACAGGACTACGTAGTCCGTGTGAATGTCTCATTTCATCCATAATGACGTGCACACTATAGGTGTCCACATCTTGTGTGTGTGTTGAAAATATTTCTTCTCCAGTTTATAAAGTTAATTGGAATGAAGGCAACATTTCCACTATTTTTATTCATCTAAAATGATGTTAACTATTTAAATTGTGAAAATATGAAATTTTATTCTCTAAAATCTAAAAAGATGCTTAAATAATCACAGAGGATTCTAATATTAGTTGAAAGTGTAACAGTACAAATAAAAAGACAGCCTCATTTTTATTTTTATTTTTTTCATTTGAGAATACTTTCATAATATAATGCAGCCAGTAACTCAAAACATACACAATTTTACTGAGAATTATAAATATTTGGAACTAAAAAGTAATATTAACAACTCAAAGATGATACACATTTTATTCATTAATTAAAGTAGAGGATGAATTATTATAATCTATCATACCAAAGTAATTTGTCTTTACAAAGTAATTCATAAGGAAATTGCTAATCTCTTCATTTATACAAACTAAATTATAGCTATGTGAAAAATTAGAGTAGGTAAGAATCTAAAGCAGAACTCTGTGGGACTTGAACCATTGAGTTATATATCAAAATGACAATTCTTACAGTGAAAAAGCATGTGAATGAAAGCTTAATGTTCTTTATTAACTGATATTTGAATTTGTGAATTTACTTTAGTTAATTTGATAATGTGCAGCCATCAGTAAATAAATGGATCAAAAAACAATGGTACATTTACACAATAGAATACTATGCAGCAGAAAGAAAAAAGGAGCTCCTACCTTTTGTGACAGCATGGGTAGATCTGGAGAACATTATGCTAAGTGAAGTAAGCCAGGCGGTGAAAGACTAATACCGTATGATCTCACCTATAGGTGGAACTTAATGAACAAAACAATCAAACAAAATATAACCAGAGCCATTGAAATAAAGAACAAACTCACAGTAACCAGAGGGGAATAGGGAGAGGGATAATGGGGGGAGATAAGGGACGAGCCATCAAGGAACATGTATAGAGGACACATGGACAAAACCAAAGTGGGGTAGGATTGAGAGTGAGGGGTAGAGATAGCTGGGGCAGAGGGGAGTGGAGGGAGGAAGTGGAGACACCTGTACTTACAAGTTAGACAAAGAGGTGATGATAAAATATTTCAAAAAGAATGTTTTATACTAAATTTGTATGGGTAAAGAGACAAATAGTGTAAGTGAAAATGGTATTTTTTAATATATTCAAATTCCAAAGGAATCCCCAGGGTTCCCTGGAGGAATAATTGATTCTAGGTCTGATAGCAAAGCTATAAGATGTGCCTAAGATATTGTTTGAACGACAATGCAAATGAAATAATTATGGACCATTTTAGTGATGTCAACAATACCAGAGGCTATATTGAAGAGATTCCCACTCGCCAACACAGAGATATTTATGGATAAAATCACATTCTATCTAAAAACTGGCTTTAATATAATACATTGAGTAGAGAATGTTAGGTACGATCTAGAGATGAAATACAATCAGTTTTGAGCTGATAAGTAGAGTCCAGGTAATGAGTCCTTGATAGTTCATTATGTCAGATTCTACCTACCAACACATGTGAAAATTCACCTTAAAAATTGACTGGAGTACTTGCAATGTATTGATCTCAATACATGGACAGTCTTTTACAGAGATGAAATGCAAAACTAAATAAATATAATAAAATATGTAATAAGCATACTGTTTTTGTCTTTCTGAAATCCCAATCATGATTTCTTACAAAACGAATTCACTTTCTTAGGCATAAACAGACATGCATCTAAAGCTAGGCAAAGCAGGTGACTCCTCTAGAATGTGTGCCAGAACTTTGGATAAGCTCTAAAAAGCAGTAGGACGTGAATGTAAAGTTACTAGTTGCCCTCATGTCCAGCAATTGGCAAGAAAAAACCTGTCTAAGAGTGAAGAGATGGGCTGGGATCAGCATCAATAGTTTGAGCATTTGGATCCAGCCATATCTAAACACCTGTGTTAAAGTAATATCCCCTATTTTTAAGTGATTTTAAGTTAGCATTCTCTCACTTATATAAATTAACCAATTTTGGCCTCTAATGCCTAATGATGGAAACAGCAGATAGTTAAATTATTTGAAATAGTACCTGTAAATCAGTGAACATTAATACTATATGTACAAGGGGATCAACAAATGGCTCCTACTGAATCTAATAGAGGAAGGTGAAAAAAATCTAGTCTAAACAAAGGATCCAGCCCACAGTGATTGACTTAATGGATTAATAAGAATATTGTCATTGAGTGCACCAGCTGCCTCAGGGTATACAATCTAGAAGGATGGTTAGGAATATATTTAGTGCAATTTATATGTAAATACCTTAGATTCGTTAAACTGGGAATTACTGAGCAAGTAAAGACTAAAGAGAATAGTCCCAAAACATGTGGGAGAGTAAGGCAGAGGAATTAAAACAATGATAAGTAAAAACTAGAAAGAAAATTCCTGACCAGAATGAGTATACTTTATTAGCCAGACTGACTAAAACTTCTCCCCAATTCTGTGGCAAGGAGCATTTATTAACAGAATCATAGTTGAATGTATTTTAATTCCTTTGTAGTTTCAAAGCATATATATTCAAGACATATAAACATTTTTAAATGTTTATATGTCTTCTTTTATGGATTTTCACTCCTGTCTTTTTATTTCTAAAATCCAGTTTAAAAACAAACTTCTAATTAGCTTTGTACACCAAAATTTATCATTTTGAGGCTTTTATTTGCTCATCAGAGTCAGAAATTTGGTGCCAAAATGAGGTAAACTCATGCAAATATCCCAAATTAAGCGGTAGCACTTAGTTGTACTAGAAAATATAGTAACTATAGAGTCCACTTCCAATTATACTAGAAGCAAGATTTGATTTGTTTAAATCAGTAAGGGAACATTTCAAAACATAAGTAATTTTATTATAATTGCTTTGTGAATGATCCCAATAGTATTTAATAATTTCTCATAAAAATGCTGCAAAATAAATAATGTTTCGAGTACAAAGTTATGAACAAAAATGCATTTCTACTCCAAATAAAAATGTGTTTGTATTTTCCTTAGTTGTATATTCATGGAAATTCTCATTTCTGTTCGTATAGATAAACAAAAATAAACTTCATTCAATTTTTTGCTTTTCCTATCTATTCAATCAAAAATAAGCTAAAGTGTTTTTATTGTTTACATCAAAGTTGTTTCTGTTACCATAGTAAGTTTTTAAACTTTTTCCCCAGTAAATATACTATTTTAAAAAACTTGAAGATGCCTACAGGTCCCAACCATGGAGCCAGGTCAGAAGTCTCCCCCCACTGGGAAGCTGCGCCCAACCCGAGAGTCTATCAGGAGATCGTGTCTACCATGCAATCGAGCTAACCTGCTCGAAGACCATAGAGCCCCTGCTATCACCCACCTGCGGCAAAAACCTGCAGAATGGGTATGCCCAATAAGAAAACGCCCCATTTTGGAGACCACCACTGACTTTGCAGGACAGTGGAGCTCAGCCCCACAGCTGCCAGCTTTATGTAATCTCTGTGACCTATCAGTGGCCTGAACACTCAGACCTTTAAGGCAGCCCCGACCAGCTTCAGGGACCTGGCAGTGGACCTGTTCAGCGATAAACCCTCTGGACTTTAACTGTGGTTCCTATCAACTGCAGACCTTGGCAATAGGTCTTCTAGAACCACAGAGACCTGTCAGCTGGCCCTGACCAAACTCAGAGCTTTTCCAGAAGTGGAGCCCAGCAGATTGGTAGGTACCAATTTTATTAAACAAAGGAACTTACATAGGCAGTTTGTATTGGGTGGCACAAGACAAGGAGATCTTTGCCCAAGCCTGCCAGAATCTTACGTTTATATAATATAAAGGACCTTAACTGTGTTCGGTCACTGTCAGCGCAGATAGTCTCAACAACACACTGGGCTCTCAAAGCTACCTTCTTGAAATGACTCTTACTGTGGGAAGAGGGGATTGAGGGTACCTTCCAAGGACAAGAGAGAGAAGGTGGAGCTTCACATTGTCCAGATCCTGGCTCAATCAGTAGTCATTTTCTCCAATGACCTCCTCCAACATTCCATCCCAGGTGACTAGCTCTTAAAATCTTACATGCTACTTCGCCCTCTCCCCAATTCTGCAGTGTGCCCTGAGACGTCAGCAAGGGTTTGACTACCATGGAAGTGGCTTTTTTGCAGCATTCTAGCTGCACTAAAGGCAGATATCACACCAACAATAAAAGCACATGCAAAAGCCCTGGTTGGTGTGGCGCAGTGTATTGAGTGTTGTGGGCCAGGTCCCAGTTAGGGGGCACACAAGAAGCAACCACACACTGATGTTTCTCTCTCTCCCTTTTCCTCTCTAAAAATTAATAAATAAAACCTTTTTAAAAAAATAAAATAAAGGCACATGCAAGAGAAAATACAGATATAGATAATGATACCCAAAATTAGTAACAGTTTTTTCCACCAACATCCCCATGCTGCAAACCACTGATTTATTAAGTCCATTTGGTTGAGGTTGGATAACTCAGGCTCTTTCCTTGTGCCCTCATGTTGAGATTTCATAAGGTGATACATTAGTGGATTCATCATTTATGAATACAACATTCTGTTTGTATAATGGCACAAGTGTTTCCTTGCAAGACAGTGATAATGTTCAAGGGCATTCTATATTGGAGGAAAATTTTTGCTCATTGGAGACATTTAAGTGTTCAGTAAAGACAGTCTTTGTCAGCTATCATTTAAAAGTTGCTGGGTGAGTTTACTGTGTTAATAATGTCCTCCAGGTCAACACAGTGAACAAAGATGAAAGCCAAGTACCCATCTGTCCTTAGGGAGAGGGAGGCTGGTAACTGTTGATTATATGAGGCAGATTCTCCCTTGTGCCCAAGGAAAGTGCAGGGACCCACAGCCCAACCACTTACAGGGAAAGGGCTGTGCCACACACCCACGGGGTCCCATTTTGGTCTACCTGGGTGGCACAACTGGTCAGTACCAGAGAAATCACTCCTTTTTCATAAGACAAAGTGACTGGACAGGTGATATCTGTCTAATACAGTTTGTACAGTTGATTTGGTTATGTTCAGAGTGATTCTTCTGTCCCCAACACCATGGTGTGCCAGTGCTCCAATGTCAATAACTTGGGGTAAGCCATATGAACCTATCCTAAACTTGAGTATGAAGCACCTGGGGCCCTGATGGGGGTGTATAGTTTGATTGGTAGAAGAATACCCATGCCCAGAACTGTTGATAGTGTTTGCCACAGGCCGGGTTTGTGCATAAGTATTGGTAGTATCAGAAGAATTGAGAACACTAATCCTAGCTTGTTCTTCTTTGATGCACTGCTTTAGGGCTTTGCAAGCCACTCAGTGGAGTCATGACACCCATCATGGCAATCCTGATGAGCTAGCAAGAGGCAGCTGCCTACATACCTTACAGTGGGTTCATTCCTTTGGTAGGCATATGACCGGGTCCACTATAGAAAAGTATTTCTGTCAGGTGACCATCCCTTGATTGGACACCACAGAAGAAGCAGAAGTCTAAGAATGAAAGAAAGATATTTAATAGGAATTTGTATGAGAAGGTGTTCCCCTTCTGTAACAATTACACTTGTGGCCTGATCTTTAAAGTGGCATTGGGATTTTGACTTGGTTGTTCCTACCATACATGTAGGCCAGGGGAAGCAGACTCTCAGGTCTGAGAAAATGGACTTACTTGGGGTGGGATACCAAACCAGGATCCCCCCCATCTCCCCCCCCACCTCCTAGTTTATGTTGTATCATAAACTTCTACAGGAAGTCCTCTTTAGTTCTTCTCCTTACTCTTTTTATTTTTGATAAGCTGATGGAGAAAGAAGAGGACTTCAGGTTAGTCTATTGGCATTGTAAAGATAGTGTTGCCAAAAGTTGGAATGAGAAAGGACAACTGTATCTCCAGAAGGAGTGTATCTGAATACCCAGACATACTAAGGACTAAAACAACCTTTAGTGTGTTAGTGTATTAAGACATTCTATCATTTTATTTTACCATCTAGTGAGAGTTGCCCTAAAAATCTTCACAAAATTGTACCAAATTCTCTGGTATTCATTTTTCCAGCAAACATTTTCTTTCATTATAGTATTTTCAATTTAAAATATTTTATCTCCCTCTCCTCATAATAGCTATTTATACTCAGAGAAAATAGGGACATGCTTTTATTTAATTTTGTAGTTATTAATATTTCTTGAATAATTGACGGTAATTCATTAAAACCATGAATCTCTAGCCATTTAATCATTGTGGATTCTTTAATGTTATATATGCACAAAGAAGAAATAAAATTTGAAATTTTATTTGAAATAAAATCTGATTATAACTATAATGAATGACTATACTCACTTAAGGAATTGTCAAAATGCTTATACAATGTAAGAAAAGACAAAAATATGTGTATAGCTTTGATTGATACTTAGAAAAATAATCAAAGCTGTATGGTGTTTTTCCTTTTAGTATATCACTGAGAAAAACCCCTCCTGCCTGAAACATAACTGTTTAATATAGCAAAGCATGACCTCTAATTTATGTTGGCCCTTTCCCAGTATACACTTAGGGCTGTGTCAAACTGTGAATAATAAAAAAAAAAAACAACTCTCTGTTTTGGTTGCTAATGTTTGCTCTAAAACAAGCAGGTATTTACTCTCCTTTCAGTTCCTGGTATATAAGGAATTTCGAAGAATACAGAAAAAAGTCACGGGCATACTAGGGTGGCAAGTAATGCCAGGTTTCAGGGATCCTGAGTCAAGTCTGTGAAGGACCAGAGGACACTTTTCTTTGCTAAATAGTGACAGGATTAGTATTTCTGCCACTGTGTTTTTTGCCCCATCTTGGTTTCATGGGAAGAACTTGCCTTGTTTTATGTTCTGGATTCTTCCTTTGAAAGTCAGGGACCTGGTCCTCTGTCTCCTTATTCCAAGAGACATACATATTAAGCTCTCCTAGGATCTTTTCATCCACTACTCATTCCACCGCACTCGAGTAAGCCTATAGATTTATTTGGCTTCTTTAATAGTAAAAGAAGAGAAAAAGATGGCAAACTCTTATTTTTCTAGACATAAAAATTCTCTAAGAGGAAATATATCATTGAGTCATTCTCACTTGGACTAATGTGGAGACAAGGGAGAGAACTCTGGGTGACTTGCAAGATATAGAATGTTTTAGGTGAATTTCCAGATTACTGTTTCCATGGGCTAATTCTGGTAGTGGGGTGAAAGATAAAGGTTTTGTTGTTGTTGTTACTCTATGGTAAGTATAGTTATTGCAGTTCCTTAGCACTCGTTTTGGGACATGAAGTATAAATTGCTCTTTTCCCTAATTTTGTGGCTCTATTTGCAATTCCAAGATAAGAAAATAATCATTTTCTCATTATACATTTGCTAACAGGAATAGCAATTAAACATGCAATACTTAAGATCTGATAAATAATCTGATCTTAAATAATCAGATATTGCTTCTAATATACTACTTCCAAAGTTGTATTTTCACAATCTTTAAAATTTTAGTTTAGTTTGGTTTGATTTGGCTTGACTGCCTTTTCTTTTTTCTTATTTGATTGAATTTTTTTAATTTTTCTTTAAGTATAGAAACATGAGAGAAATACCTAGTTGGTTCATGTGTTTGCTCTCTCAATAAGCAGTGGGTAAGTTATTTAACTTTCTGCTTTCTCAGTTGTAATTCATAGATAATTATCTTAAAGTGTTGTTATGAAGAAAATAGAAATATTCTGCTTGTAGTGTCTATTAAATAGTACAAATTTTCACAAGGTAAGAGTACTTATTCTCTAGTAGTCACATTTTTCACTGCCCCACCCTGTCATCTGCTACAGTAGCTTCCACAAACTAGACAATCAACTAAGATGACAAAGGAATAAACAAATAAGTGAGTAATTTAGCTATGTTTTATTAGAGGAATAGCATCATCATATTATCACTCATTACATACTGTCAGCATTTACCTTAGTAGTCTACCTAAGAGGACTTTTACAAGGCAATATCAACGAGAAAAGTCAGGTTTTAGTGCAGGAAAGCATCTGGACCAGTTACTGTTAGGACATACATAGGTGTGCCTAGGGTTCTGTGCATCTCAGGCTACCAGGAATGTCTTAAACACACCAGAACAGGAAGTGAAACAATAAAGTTTGAGAACAAGGTCAAGAATGAGTAAAAGATGCAAACTAACATCATACCTCTAATTTATTTTTGTATCAGTGGAGAGTCTTGCAGACATGAGTCTTACATTCACACTGAGGAGGACACCCTGAAAAATCAAATGTTTCACCATTGTCAAACAATAAAAAACGTCATTTTAAAACAGAGTTTAACACTCCTGTGATTTTGCCCTTGTAATTTGGTGCTACATTTAGCACAGTTTTCATTTGAGGTTCTTAAAATTTATTTAACTTTTACCTAATGCTAAAAAGAAAAGTCAGTCAAATCTATTCAAAACAGATGCATGTCAAAAGTGGCAATTATTTCAGTCCCACATCCAGTATGCCAATGATTATTTAATGTGTCTCAGAAGAATGAAATTGTATGAGAGGGATTTGAGTAGGAGTTAACTATAGCCTTACATTTATGACCTTACCTTTCCAATTCAAATCCACCGAATTAGAAGATGAATGTGTGTTACGGCAAATCCATCAGATTACCTAACCTATAAACACCAGCAGGCAGCCACTGCTACTTCTGGTATAATGTGATGGTACCACTATGAGATCACTCTCTTCTTTTTATTATCATGTTTTAAAATCATCCCTGGGTTTTATTTAGATTGAATTTTGTTCTTCTGGATCAGTACAGGTTTAAGTACAAAAACCTTATGGTACTTGCAGTTTTGATTACTTGAGGTGGTTTTATTCCACTGTCTGGTTTCCTAGGAAACAATCATGTGGCAGAGTTAGACTCCTATTATCTGAGTCCTACTTGAGTATCTATGTTTGTTCTATTCTTTGTAGTAGGGCTGGCTATTATCAGTTTCTTCCAACATTCTTATTAGAAATGGTTTGGTTAGCTTTGTGCTGTTTGTGTGCTGTGGCTATTACAGGTGTCTTATAGTTTCCATGTATTTAGCTTCCTTTTATACAGCATCACTGCCTATTGATTTGCATCAAAGTAGGGTTTATTATACAGGGTTATGGTTTATTATGTTGCTGATGCATCATATTTAAACAGCCATAAAAATTAACTGCGGTGCAGGCTCAGCAGATAATTTCCAGACTCAGAGCTTTTGAGGATATGCTGGACACCCATATATTTAAAAGGCCAGAAGATTTAGTCAGTTTATTGCTGACCTTTAATGCTATTTTTTTAATGTTTTTATGATGCCATTAAACTATTTGGAAAAAGTAGATTTAACACTGAAACTCTGTTGCCTGTTCCTTAAAGGCAGAGAAAAATTCATTACTGAGTGGGAAACAGACGGAAAAAATGCTACACGTGCATGTCCAAATTTGTGCAAACACGATCAGAAGAAAGTATAGATATCTTCACTATGTGTGACTATTTAGAGATAAAATATGCCTTTGGATCTAAATGCAGGCCTCTAAAATTTAGAAACATAATGCTTCAACTAGAATATGTAAATTTCTCTCTAAAATCCATCTCTCATGTTTTCTTGTTTTTGCTGTTCTTTTTAGTATCTTTACCACACCTATTTTTAAAATTAAATTAATTAATTACCAAAAAAGTAACAGAGGACCAGTATACTCTAAACATCAACTGTCAGAATCGCTTCCTTCTATAATCCATGCAATAAGTTCTTTCTATGATAAGATTTACTTGTGCAATTGCGTTCACACAGAAAGACTACCATACAATGAGTTACAAAACACATTGCAGAATATGTAGGGGATATTAGTTGCTTGAATAGAGTTGGTGTGTAAGTTGTCACCTCCTTTTCCTTTACTGGCCATACCAGTTTGTATTCTCATCAAGAGTGCATCAGAGTTTTCTTTCCACCAAATCCTTATCAGCACTTAAAAAAAATTCTCTTGTATTTTTACTGATAGACACACTAAGAAGTGTGAGGGGATGTCATTGTGGTTTTGATTTGCATTTCCTTGACTGGTGAGGTTTCATACCTTTTCACGTAACTATAGGCCATTTGTATGTATCCTTTAGAGAAATGTCTGTGTTCAGGTCCTTTGCCTGAATGTTTTTTTTTGTTGTTGTTGTTTTATTAGTTTGTTTTGTTTTTATTTTTGTTTTTTTGATATTGAGTTGAATTGGATGAGCACCTTGTATATACTTTTTTATTAATTAGCCACTTATCAGATAGATGGTTTGCAAATATTCCTCTCATCACATCAATTGCCTTTTCATTTTGTTGAAGGTTTCCATTCCTGGCAGAATCCCTTTAATTTGGTATTGTTTCACTTCACTGTTTTTGCTATCTTGCCTTTGCTTTTGGTGTTAAAACCACCATACCATTTCCAAGGCCAATATCAAAGAGCTTACTGACCTGTATTTTCTTATAGGAGTTTTATGTTTTTATGTTTTATATTGAAGACTTTAACCCATTTTGAGGGTTTTTTTTTAAATAATAGGGTAGAAGATAAGGGTCCAGTTTTACTCTATTGCATATGGCTATAGGACTTTCCCAGCATCATTTATTGAAGATCCTATCCTGTTTCCATTATATATTCATAACTCATTTGTTGTAAATAACTTCACTGTATATGCATGGGATTATTTCTGGGCTATATAGGCTGTCCTATTGATCTATTTATCTATTTTTATGTCTTGATTACTATAGCTTTGTAATATAGTTTGAAATGAAAACATGAGGCGTACTGAGCTTCATTTTTCAGTCATATATTTTTGCTTACTTAGCATCTTTTTTAGTTTTATACAATGTTGAGGATAGTTTTTCCTTTTCCTTTGGAAAATGAAATGGGAATACTGATAGGGACTGAACTGAATCTGCAGATCATTGTGGGCAGTATGGACATGTTAACTATATAGGTTCTTCCGATCCAAGAATGGAGATTATTTTTTCTTTTATTTGTGTTTTCTTCATTTTTTTTCCATTAGTATTTTATAGTTTTCAATATATAGACCTTTAACTACTTTAAATTTATTCTTATTTTATTTTATTTTTTGGTGCTAGTATAAATGGGATCATTTTCTTAATTTCTCTTTCCAATAGTTTGTTGTTAGTGTGTAAAAAAAACTATCTTTGTATATTGGTTTTGTATTCTGCAACTTTAGTGAGTTCATTGATTACTTTAACGGTTGTTTTTTTTTTTTTGTATGTGTGTGTGTGTGTGGAGACATTCAGATTTTTTTCATATATAAAATCATATCTCCCAACAGAGGCAATTTTACCTGTTTCTTTAAAATGTGATTTTTAAATTTATTTTCCTTTCCTGATAACTCTGACTAGGATTCCAATAATATGTTTAATGAGTCTATTATTTAATTTTAAAAATAAGCTTTAATAGAAATAGTACCTGAAAATAAAATGTAATTCTCTCTAATTTGTTAATAGGACAAACTTTTCTTAGACTATGGTCTGCACATAATAAAAGATCATGGAAGGGTTTTTTCCTTACCTTTTGTGTAATCAACCTGGAAAGGGAAGCTTTTGTATCTTACCAAAATAATTTACTCTGTTTTTTGTTGTTTTTATTTATCATATCTTTCATTATTGGGAGAACTGAGTTTTCACTATTGAATGAGCTATTTTTTATAGGAACTAAGGTTTTTTACAACTATGTGACTCTGTGTTTGCATTAGAAGCCTTTGTAAAATCATTTGAATAACAATCAAGATCATACCTAATCAAGTGTTCCAATCTTGTATACCCATATTAAAAACTTTTATATGCATGTATGTTTATGTATATGTGTGTGAGTGTGTATTTCATAATCTTGCCATAATCAAATTCTAAATGATGGCTTTTTGACCACAAATTAATTTTTAGATTTTTCAGAAGGTCTTTGGAACCCCTCAAATGATTTGTTTTGTTTTCTTAAAAGACAAATTCTACTAATTAGGCTTATTTGATATATATTAAATTACATGGGATACATAGTTGAATCAGAAAGGATACTAAACCTTCTTTAGATTATATTTATATGGATATATAATATTGATGTCATTATTCCATGAATGACATCAAATTCCTACAAATTTGATGAACCATGGTATAATGTTATCACTCATAATTCTAGTTAGTATCTTAAAATGTATGTCACAAAATTTATAGAATTGTTTTGTCAATTGTCAAGAACTTTCACTCTGGCCACTTTTTAGTCTTTTGATGTTTATAAACAATTATTGTTTTAGCGGATGTTTTCACAAAAGTGCTTCCTCTTTTTAAGAGATTCATGGAAACAACTCTGACAAATATATGTTTCTGATAAGTTTAAGACCTTACCAATGAACCAGGTAAGAAATTTTTTGTACTATAATGGAGAAATAATGAATTCATAAAGTTGCTAAGTATTAAGTATTAATTGATGATTTATTACATGGGACTGAATGAACTGATGAGGATGATTATCATTTTTATGACATTGTTTGAAATACTGTTCTTCAGAGTTTATTTTCCAAATTTAAAAAAAAAGCTTTTTTCCTTATTTTAAGATATCTATAGCTCATAGCAATTTTGCTATATATATTTATTAAAAAAATTAAAGATTGATTTGTTTCTATTTACTTGATTATTTCATAATTCAGAGACTCCTATTGAGTATTTTTAATTTTCACAAAAACCCATTTAATTAAATTAAATAAGTTAAATTAAATAAGAATTTATTCTCTTTGTAACAGGTTAAAATTGGATAAGTCCTTGGCTTGGCTTCTGATCCTAAAAGGCTTTCAAAAATCTAATCTAAGATGCCTTATTCCTAGGTAGTTTTAATAAATTAAGGTGGACTTCATGGACCTAATAAAATTCCTATATCTCACCAAACTTTAACTGAAATATCACATCTAAGAACATACATAAAATCACTATTCATGATATTCATGTAAATAATCAAGCAAGGTTTAATGAGATTAGACTTATTTTGCAAACAAATTAGTCTTACTGTGTTTATCTTTGCCAGAAACTGAGGTAATTGTGTAGAGAACAATTATGTTTCAGCAGAAATTTTAACACACCTTGTGAAGTCTGATTATTGTAGTCCTTTTCATTGTATTTGAAGTTTTGGCATCTACCTGTAAATGGGACTGGGACCTAACTATTAATTTCTTTCAATATCTGACTGTGGCTTTTCAAAGTAATGTGTCCAACCTCTGACTTGGAATCAGTAAAAACAAAAACACCCCTTTTCTAGCTGAAGCCCTAAAAATTGAAGCTATGCAACTTACTATAAACTTCAGAGAAATCACTGCAATGGTTTATGAATGCACCTCTGTGTCAGTTGTGGTGTGTGCTATTCAGAAAATTCACCAGAAACATTTAAACTACAAGAAATGCTTGAGCCCAAAATCAGGATCTCAAACTGGAGTCTTCTCAACTGGACATAGTGACTGATTTATAGCCTGTGTCCACCAATAACCTCTGTTTTCCTTTTTCCCCCCATAAGCACAACCCTGAATATGTAAGATTAAATTAAAATTTGATTTCTTCTACCATATAAGCTTACCTTTGGGAGTCTGTCTCCAATACCACACTTCCTAAAATAAGACACAACTGTTTAACTGAACTGCTGTTCTTGGGACTGAAATACTTGTTCAATGAGATGAAGCATATGAGTATACCAACTCAATTTGTAACTAAAAAAACATTGTTGTGAAGTTTCAAAGAGGAGAAATACAAAAAATAACAAAATGTATTGCTCCAAAAATGTCTTTTTGCCATAGTGAGATATTAAAGTGATTTTAAACAAAAGGTGTGCTTAAGATTACTTACTGGCGGATGGGAAGAAGCTATGACATAGAAAGAATCTCCTGATGTACCTGGATCAACAACTCCAGTGTTGTAGAAACTCAAACACGACAAACTAACAAGCCCCTTGGATGAAACAAGTTGATGCCCTTTCAGTTACAGTCTTTACATTATTTGGAACCAACTTATCTGGTTTATAGGCACCCTAGCTAGGGAGGATACTTCAGTTTCTTAAGTGTTTAAGAAACATTTAAGTGTTTCTTAAGTGTTTAAACTCTCCCTGAGAGTCATTAATTTAGTCTCTCTAGTACATTGTGTCCTCTCAAGGGTCCTAAATACAAATTCACAACCACCAGCAGTTCACCATGTGGCCGCGTTGCACTTGGGAGGTACATACACAAGGACCAAGACAAGAAGAAAGGCAAAAGCAGTTCTTGCACTGACCTGACCTGTAAACCATGAGTTTCACAAGACAAAAACAACTCAATTCTTATGGTAACTTGGAGTGGCACTAATCCTAAATCATTGTTTAATTTCTCGTGTATGAGAGTCTGGGAAAAGGGGTATAATTAAAGTATTTAAACAAGGAGCCATTGGACTGACTTGGCGCTGATGCCTCGGTAATTTGTGTAGACAAAATAAAACATGAGCATAGCCAATGCATTGTGTATGAGGAAGTAAAACTTAAGAACAACCAAAAAGAAAGAGACCACTGGCTTTCCAAATTAAGGCAATCGTGCTATGATCATTCAAAATGTACTTTGCTTTCATGTCTTTTTAATAGAAACCTCTCCACTACCTTTATTGGTGAAACACTGCTAACCACTTTTGATTTGTTACTGTCCAGCACGAATCAGTAATTGCTCAAATAAACTTTTCAAAATGATAACGCGCCCCACTTTGCAGCTTAACATTACCAAAATGAATATTCAGCTTGATCAGATATTTCTAGAAAAGTAGAAAAATACTAAATATAAAATCAGTACCTTCATAGTTTTGCCTATAAGTGATATCAATGTTGTTTAAGATTGGCTAAATCTTTACATGTGGTTATCGTTTTAGATAATATTAACTGCATGGTAGGTATGCAGCAACTCCCTTAACCAATGGCATTAGTATGTTTATCAGTTGAAACACTCCTTAAGTTTGTCTATATTTGTCTGAATTTACACACAGCACTTCATTCAGTCACCACCAAATAATTGGAAATATCTTGAACAATGAACCTACAGTATTTATAATTCAGGATGGAAATATTCCTAAAATCTCTGCCATGTGTAATATTCTGGGATTTCTTAATATTTTTTGGTACCTTGGGACCTCATCCTTTCTATATAGATGCCAGCTTTAACCTTTAGCATAGATTTAAATATTTTAGGTTGAAATGCTTTGTATGAATTATCACTGTTAAAACCTGTCTTTATCAGATCTTAAGTTTCTTGGCAAAAATGCATTATTTTTTATGTACTGAAGCAAAATAATCTTGTGGTTCAAAAGAAACTAATCATTTAAGATGCAATTTTTTTATTGTTGTTTTTCTTCATCTTCAGGATAACCAACCCCATCTGAGTAGCTGCTCCTCATTCAACCTCCCACCTCTTCAAGATTGGATTATTGAAAGAAATCATTTATACAATAGCAGTACACTCAACTAACCTTCAAAATGATGTTTCTATCAGGGGTTCTTCATAATAGGCTAACCACTTCACTGTGCAAATATATATAATTTTTAAGCCACTTTCTTCTTTTGTACTTTTTATGTTGAAGGGATGTTCTTATTAAGAATCAAACTGAAGTGAGTTATTGTAGTTAGGAAAAAGAATTCAACCGATATAAAAAAAGAGGGGACTGTCTGAAAATATAAAGAATGAAGTTTCTTAGAACATTTTTCAGCACTCCAGAATGCCCTTGACCCCTACCTAGATAATATCATTTTAGGAAAATTTCTTTAATACATTTAAATACATAGCTTTCACAATTTTTCATCTTTGTTCAGTATATCATAAGGGAGAATGACTTAGTCTGTATCCTACTTCTAAACAGATCTAGAGATCATTTTTAAATAACCATATCACAATAGATTTACTGGCATATATTAGAAATACTTAATTCTCTTACGTAACAAACTATAATCCCTCTGTCAGTGTATATAATCTCTGCACAATTCTTTAATTTAAAATAAAATTAATTTTGATTTTTGCCTATCTTGCTTGATTTGATGTTTTGTTAAAAAACCTAGAATTAAAATATGAACAAGAATTTTACAGCTAACAAATTACTATTGTTTAAAATGTATTGATATTTTAACAATGTTTTGAGAATTTGCTGTGTTTAAAATGGTGCTGCTACAGCCCTGGCTGGTGTAGCTCAGTGGATTGAGCGCGGGCCTGTGAAGCAAAGGGTCACCAGTTTGATTCCCAGTCAGGGCACATGCCTGGGTTGCGGGCCAGGTCCCCAGTTGGAGGTGTGTGACAGGCAATCACACATTGATGTTTCTCTCCTAATCTTTCTTCTTCCCTTCCCCCTCTCTAAAAATAAATAAATAAAATATTTAAAAAATAAAATAAAATGATGTTGCTACATATTTCTACAGGAATGGAAGTCAAGTCAAGAATCTATGAACGTGGGCAATGGTGTGATGATTCCCAGGGGTAGAGGTTATCATGGGACGAAACGGTAATAGAAAAAAATCAATAAATTAAAAAAAAATCTATGAAGAATTTCCTGATTTAAGTTGCAGAGATGAATTTTATCTTAGTATATGCAAATACCATAGACAAGAAAACAATAGAGTAAAAGGGACATAACTAAATATTACTAAGTATTGCCTTGTCATAAATAAACATATATATAATGCACAATGGTATATCATCTCTAATAGCATGTTTTAAGTCATTTTTTATAAAATAAAAATTACTGAATATGGCTTTATTAATTTATCATTTGGAACTAATAAAGAAAACATCTCAGTAGTCACTTCACAAATTTCATTTAGCCTACTCATTATATTTTCTTTTCTTATTGTAATTTAGATATATCTATATAAACATTCTAACATAATTATTTTGGATATAATTTCATGCTTTGTATGTATACAGTAGAGTTATTGTAAACAATGATAATTTTATTACTGATAATATATATAAGTATTAGCCCTGGCTGGTGTGGCTCAGTGGATTGAGCACCAGCCTGTGAACCAAGGGGTCTCCAGTTCAATTGCCAGTCAGGGCTCATGCCTGAGTTGTGAGCCAGGTCTCCCATAGGGGGTGTGCTAGAGGCAACTGAACATTGATGTTTCTCTCCCTCTCTTTCTCTCTCCTTTCCCCTCTCTCTAAAAATATAAAAATAAAATCTTTAAAATGTATATATATATGAAACACAAAAGTTCTTATATGATACTTTTAAAAGTTCTTATATGATACTTTTAAAAGTCATAGTTCTTCATAGAATGCATATAATTTGAAAAAATGACAAGTCAATTTTAATCCACTTTTTATAGAAAATGTAATTCCAGCTCCATCTTGTGGTTTATAATTTAGTTTCCAAAACAGTACTTATTATATTACTCCTTATCTTTTATTATAGTTTCTTTTCATTCTTTGAATGAATATTTAGTGGTACCTGAAATTCTGTATTCTAAAGTGCATTCTATGCTTTTCTCTGTAAGATATTAAAAGTTTCTTTATTTATTAAAGCTCTCAAGATATTTACAATTTTGACACTCATTGTATACACACATACAAAATAAATGCCGACTGCTGTAGTACTCAAGCACTAAACAGGTACTTATGCTAATGAATGTGAGCCTCCTCAAAGTATAATCCAAAAAGCCTAATTAAAATTTCATTTAAATTTATTAAATATAAAAAGTAAAATGTCTCAATATTATTATATCTTGCTTTCTAAGTCTCAATACTTATATTATATATCCTTGATCTCTGCATCTAGATAATTGAAAGAGTATTACATTTCAAAAACATACTTTTTTTGTATTATACAATCAAATTAGTTTAATTTGGCCATTTATTTAATGATGAAGTTAATTGTTTCTTACCAAATTATTCTTAGTCTTTATAAAGTGCCTATTTTAATACAAAATACCTATGTCAAAATAAATTAAGCTCCTTTTATACTAACTTAATATTTAAACTGATTTTAGGTCCAAAATATTTTGAAGTTTATGACACAACTTAGTTGTCTTACTGGAATTTCAAGCTGTTTATTTCACTAACTGACCATATTTTCTAGAATGGATTTCTGTATGGACAAACAGAATCCAAGATCAATAATACAACATTACTCTTAAAGTCAGAGAAGAGAGTGTATGATTCTTACAACACTTTTGTGTAGTTTTACTAGTTTATGAAGAGTGCCATGTGGTCAGTATGTACCAACCACAACCAATAAGATAATATTCCCACAAAAATAAATCTATTAATTGTGGTATACTCTGTCATTGAAATAGCAGACACATGAGACAAAACAATCTAAGATCTATTATTTCTACTTTCTTCCATATAATGTGGGATATTTCCTGTATATTGAAGATTTATTTCTTATTTATGACAGTTTAAATATCAATGAAAGGGAAAGAACATTTTATATCCTACCAAATAGTGGATTTTAGATAAATTCAGTTAGTCAACTATAAAAAGCACAGGGCTTTATAATGTAAATATATAAATACACATATATATGCACAAATAAGAAAAATATTTTAATACATCAAAAATTGTCAAGTTCTGAAATATTTTTCACAATATATGATATACTAGGAAGCTCCTTTTAGCTCTTGGTATTCAAATTAAAATTATTTTTAGATTTCATGGTCAGAGAAAAGGCAATTTAACTCTTAAAACTTTTTAGTTAAATAACATTTCCTTCACACAGATTATTGATTCTCAATAATGTATAACACAACCAAATATAATAATATATAATAAAGTGTATGTAGACTGTCATGATATAAATTACATTTTCTTCTTGGCTTATAGTTTCTTGTGGGCACCAGTCTTTTGGTCCAGAAACTTTTCCCTCCTCTTGTGACATCATCAAGAAGGTCTTATTTTGTAAATTGTCTCTAGGCCAGAGATTTTTGCTTGTAATAAAATACCCTTAAAATCCTGATAAATTCATCTCATGCCTCTTTATTATTAAGGGATACAGAGGAAAGTATGGCCTAGATTTCTCCTCTAGCTAAAAGAAATTGATATAATGTTTAAGAGTTACTGGAGTCCATGTTTCTCACATCGTGTATCAAAGTAGAAGAGGAAGAACTGTACATGGGCAAAATAAACAAGTGCATTTTCAAAGGGGACCAGAAAAATTAGAGAAAAGGTCCTTCAGAAATGAAAGTTCCCCTTCTTAGTTGATACTGAGACCCAGCCAAATTCTACACATATATTTGATATAAAACTTCTTCAACTTCATCATAATAGTTGCTTTTTGCTGATATCACTTTATATAAGTTGCATTTCAATCATTTAAATCCAAAGTTACCTAATAAAAAAGGAAGTTAAATTGTAAATAATTCAGTGTTTCAGCAGACACAGAGTCTTGAGCTATCATTAACCCATGCTTATAATTTGCGATGTACAGAACTCATAATAGCTAGACACTATAATTTATTAACAAAGATACTCATTTTAATATATGTATTATTCACATTTTACCATTTTATATTATACTTCTTTCTCAAATTGACTTACAGTCTTTTAAGAAGCGGTATGTGCTCTTTTTGGGTACTTCCTTTGTTTACACTGAGAACTTTGTGTGAACAAATACATACACGCACCACACACATGCAGTCACCTAGGAGCAATAGGAACAAATGCAGGCACTCTATCGGTGTTCTCAGTCTTCAAAGTCATAAACTTTCTTTCTTACACAGAAAATATTCTTATGAAAAGTTAGTCTATGTAAAAGGCTTAGGAACTCTAAAATATAATATGGTTATCAAAATAGAAGATACAACTTTTATTTACTTAATAATGTGATTTAAACTGAACATAATGCCTATATTGAGCAAGAGCAAGGTGAACTTTTTTGACACCTTTGACAATCCAATATGGAGACACTGTCAGCCATGACAGCTATGTCAAGTGCTATGTCAAGATTGAGGTATTGGGGTATAATGAGAATATCCGTGGGATGGGCCCAGAGTGCCCCAAAGCACAAATCTAGACACTCATATAAGGACTCATCTGGGCAATGATATATGTGGAATCTCCTCCTGTGTGGCAATAAAAACTCAGAGCTTCCACCACCCAACACTGGTGCTTGGCTGTAACACAGGTCTCCCCTGGAGCCCTGCTGGACCTCCACTCCACTAGATGTATGCCACCACTCCAGCCACTTGGCTTGAGAGCTATGCCTGCCTCTCTATCTGCAGATGCTGCCATTGACTAAAACGTAAGGTACAACTTGCTCTGCTACCTTCTATTGCGTAAGGTCCTCAATCTGTGTGCAAACTGCGTGCGACTCTATTGGCTTATTAGGGAGGCTTCCCCAGATAAACCCGGCATTATGCCAGTCACGAATGGTGTGTGAGTGATTCATGACAAAGCCTCAATTTAATGTCTAGTTCATAATAGGTGTTTAAGTTAAAGGAGTAGTTTATATTCTCCTTTTCATTATTAATGACTATGCTCAATGAATGTCTTAAGGAGAAATTGTGAATTGCTCTTAGAAATAAAAGGAATCTAAAAAAATGATTCATGACTCCTTCCCACTGTAATTTAATTAAGCTAAACACTTGTAAACATTTTAAAAGCAAGAGAGATAAGTAATTATTTAAATTATAAAAGAAAATATTGAATAATTTTAATCATGCTCATAATTGGTGAATATATCCGATTTTTGTACAGATATATATATATAATTTCAAAATCTTTCTTTAAGAATATTCACAGTCCAACTAATTTCTAAGACATTTTAGTATATAAATAGAAATATGAAATACATTTACCCACCTAATTTCAGAAATAAACAATAAATAAATTTACTTCCTACCTTCTATGGTTGCATTTACTTCACTTTTATTCTATTTCCCACCCACTATAGTGAAGAGAGACTATTAAGTATTTCTTTTGAACTGATATTGAGTTACATTTTGTATTTGGTTGAAAACAGGGAAAATACAAAAGCATATGTTTTGTATTCTACACAGTTAATAATTATCAGGTATTGCTATACCTCTTCATTCTTTACATCTATATCTGTATCTATCTATTAATAGAGGATAATAGACCCATAATCTATATCTATCTATATCTATCCATCATCTCTCTATCTACCTGTGTGTATTCCCAATTAATTATTACCAGTATCCTAGGGTTTCTTTCCCCAAAAATGCAAATCTTGTTCCACAGCACTTTTCATCTTAGTCTTTCAAAAAGAGTTCCTTGGTCCTTCATTTCACTTAAGTTTTAGGTTAAATATTACCTTCTCAAGAAATCTCTGACAAGTCAACTAGCTAAAGGCTCTTGTTATATTATGCAGCAATTGCCTATTAAACTATGTTTTTTAATGTTCTACATAACAGTTACTGGCATAAGTTATTTTTATTGTTTTATTTATTTATTCAACTAGAGTGCAAAATATTTTTATCATCAAAATTTCAAGGCTTGGACCATTAATAATTTAGTTCTCTCACTTACGTCATTCAACTAGCACTGAACTCCACATTAGTAACACTGGAAACAGTTCAACAAATATTTAGTGAATTAAAAATCATTTTTGCTAGTCTTTCCATTTGTCTTAAAATAAAATTTTTTCCAAAGAGAAAATATGAAGGGTGATAAACCACGTTTAGAAAACAGAGATTTAATGAGGATTATCTGTCAGTGCTAGCTCAGTAACCTAAGCATTAACTTGATTAAAAAGTTAAACAGTATAGCCCTGGCTGGTGTAGCTCAGTGGATTGAGCGCGGGCCTTCAAACCAAACAACTGCGGTTCGATTCCCAGTCAGGGCACATGCCTGGGTTGCAGGCCAGGTCCCAGTAGGGGACTCACGAGAGGCAACCGTACATTGATATTTCTCTCCTTCTCTCCTTCCCTTCCCCTCTAAAGATAAAGAAATAAAATCTTAAAAAAAAGAACAGCCTTAAAAAAGTTAAACAGTATAATAACACTCCTGAAAAATATAACAGTTCAAAATGAGAGAAACATTGTAAGGGAAAAAAAAAAGCATTTGCCAAATCAAAAATTTATGATAATTAAGAACTTGAGCACTATGCACAAACTTCACTCAAAAATAAATATTGAAATGACCCTATGAACATAAAGATTTAATATAAATGCATATTAGCATATTTTCTATAGGTGTGTTTTATACACACATATAATATGTGCCTAAAATAATATATTCTGTTTATACATTTTATATATTGTTATTTAGTAAGAAAAAGAGAAACTATTATAAAATTCAACTCTAAATAACTCTATAAGTAAATGTTTTCAAGTTTTTGGAATATATATTTTCACTAAATGTATAATAAAGTTATTATAGTTTGTTATCTTTATTATAATTTTAATTAATATTTGGATATAAAAATATTTACAATAAACTAAAGGGGAAATATTTTAATACTCCTGATTGTGGTTTACTTATTGGTAAACATATATTAAATATTTCAGAAAGTATATTTCATTATTAACTTTCAAAAATGATGTCAAATAAGGAATTACATTTTGACAATTTCAAGGACTTAGATACCATAATATAGCCATCTAATTTGAGAAATGAAGTTGTAAAGAGGAACAAAAATTAGGTATGTGAAAAGTCTTACACACTTTGGCTCTGGAATCCCAAATTAGAAAACATGGGACAGACATAAATGCTACGGTTTGATGACGGTCTTAATGACACAAATTATCGTAGACACAATAAACACATTTTGATCTTCCTTTGGACATAGTAACCTTTCAGTTGGATGCTCACATATTTAGTGTGACCAATTAGAATCAAACAGCTGTGCACCCAGTTATATTAAACTAGTACATTCCATGTATAGAACCTCTATGTTTTACAATAAGTAAGCCCCAGAGGGGTGTTTGAGAGTCCATAGAAACCAATATATGAGAATTGCAGAAATATCAGTTTTGGATATGACAGAATGTAGAACATTTTGACAGTGTGGCATATTTTGGTGCTAGTATCTTAGTATTTAGGTAATTAAATATGTGCAATTTGATTTTGTGGAGTTTGATTTATACTCTGCTACTAACACTATGAAAATATTTAAATCAAATGTTAATTTATGAATAAATTATATTTGTCTAGAAACAATCAAAATGCTTTTAATGATATAATACATAGGAGTGCAAAATAATCAGAATATAATTTTTCTAAAATTATATATTTAATAACTTTTGTATTATCACATATAGGTTTATTTTTTAGTTAAAAATATATATTTAGTTTACCACAAGTAGAATTTGTCTCATGAGTTAAAATCCATTTGGAAAAACTATAATGAAGAAACTATGCAAGAAACATTTATACATATATATAAATGTTTATACACAATATTTCAAAATTGTATATATATATAATTTTGAAATATATATATATAATTTTGAAATATTATATATAAAATGTATTCTAAAACATACTATTAAATCACAACTATTACAATATTTTTGTAAACAGAAATTTCTTAGAATAACTACCTTATGTAATAGTGTATTTCTTACAGATTTTTATTTTTTTCTGGGTATTTATGAGATGTTTCATGATATAATACTTCTATTTTTGAGCTCCCTTAAAATTATATAAAGTATAAAGCAGTAGCATAAACTATGTTAAGAGTTGGATTACCAGAAAATTCAATTGTACTTTTATATCAATGGGAACAGCTGTCATATAGCTGTAAATTTCTAGGTGGCTCAATGAATAATCCCTCTTTGCCCACCTAGAAGCCTTCTAGTGTTCTTGTTTCTGTGCTCATCCTTCCTGGATTTACTCAGGAAGTGGAACTCTCCTTCTCCCTGGATTGTCCTCTGATCTGAAGGATAGGAGCTATCTGAAAAACAAACAGGTAACAAAAAAGAAAAGTAACTAAAACAAAACAAATATTTCATTTTACCCCAGTTGATCATCTTTTCTGTCTTTAGTCCTCACTGTCTTCAATGGTTTCTCTTTCCTTCTTAACATCTGGGAAGCTACACTGTCAAAAACTTATCTTGTTAATCTATCCTTTGTATAAAGAAATAGAAGAAAGAAGAGGAAGAGAAGGAGGAGGAAGAGAAGAAAGGGAAAAGAAAAGGAAAGCAAATTCGAAAAAAAAATCACATATATCACGACCAAGGAGAAAAACTACTCATTGCTCTTCTCTAGTTAACCCATATTATTTCTCATTTGTTACTATTTTCATGGAATAACCTTGGGGCACTTCTTATTTAACACTATAACAACTGAGGGAGTTTTAAAAAATTCAAAAGTATAATAGAGCACTAGTGACTGGCTTCCCATGTAGAGATTCTGATTCAGTTGGTCCAGAATGGATCTTGGGCATGACTATTTCTTAAAAGATTCTTACGTGATTCTAATATATGACCATAGATAGAACCAATGCTTAACTGGTGACACTAAATGTATTAATTGACTTCAGCCTACCCAAACCTTACATTCCAATACATAGCAGTCTTCAAAAACTTTACTAGTGGACTCCCTAAAATATTCTGAAAAACAAACTATTTTTTCTCACTTCTTTCTAAAAAGAATGTTATTTTAAGGATTTTTAATTTCATATTGTTTAATATTCAATATGCTTATTTTAATAACAAAAGTTTAATGTAAAACAATTGCATCATTATTCAATAAATCTAATGATATCTAAAATGTCATGGTGATACGCTATCCACTGTTATCTATTTAAAAATAAAATTGACAAGCAAACTTAATTTTAGTTCATTTCAATTAAACTTTGCTAATGAAATATGTGTGGATAGTAGTGGTGTATTTAAATATTGAGTCTCTGAATGTACAAGAATGTACAAGAATGTACATTCTTATACATTTATATTACAAATATGTAAATGTTAAATATATATTCAAATTAAACATAATTTCCTGTGCTAAATTTTTCCTTAGTTGAGCTTATTAGTAGTAAATATTTGAACCAAACTGTACATGGTACTTTAAAATTTTAAATATATATATTGTAAACAACAATTTTTAGTTAGATACACAACTCTTAATGAGATTACTAGAGCTCCTTTAAAATTCATTTCATGAATCAATATTGCTTATACTGCTACAATGTCATATTTTTTATTTTTCATAAATACAAGTGCTGAAAAATTTTTTTATATAAGTGCTTAGAAATAAAATAAATGTTTATAGCATTGATATTCATTCTTTTAACTCCTTATAAGTTACATAACTCAATCATAAATTTCTCCAGCAGAATTAATTTGAATCATCTATTACCTAAAAACATAATTTGTGTCTTCTGCAATTTTGTTTAAAATAGATAATTAGAAGCTACCTGATGTGCACAAATAATTTTTGAACAGTGTTTAGAGTCATTCACTTTTACTGCAGAGGTGCCAATTATTGCTAATTGTTCCTGTTGTTTTTATACTCCTGGGCTATCAGGTTTGGAATGAATAAGTGGGATGCCTTTCTTCTGTAAAATGTGAGAAAAAGATTGCAAACTAGAGTTAGAAGTAATGTCACAAAAGCAAAACAATAAAGGAACAATTTCAGGAAGATAAATTTTGAGAAAAATTGCATAAATAATTTGATTTTCTAGATATTATTTGTTTTAAAATGGCAAGCCTTTGTATCCTTTGGGAAATGCTCTTTTATAATATATTATATGCAACCCAATTATAAGAACCCTGCTTCTTAATTATTTTCCCTTATACTATGGTGGTATATCAGAAATAAATTTTAAAAATCTATTCAGTTTTTCTTCAGAAAAACTATTTATGGTGTGCAACTGATTAATAAAATTTAGAATTTATAGTTATTAGTTCAACTGATTAATACAATTTAGAATTTATTGCAATTTACAGTTATTTTCTGTTATTTCAGTAAATTATTTTTAATAATTTTTAAAATGCTCTTAAAAAGATTTTCATTTATTTTTAGGAAGGGAAAGGAGAAAGAAAAAGGTATAGAAAGTTCAGTTTGTGGTTGCCTCTTGAATGCCCCCTGTTGGGGACTTGGCCTGCAACCCAGGCATGTGCCCTGACTGGGGATGGAACTGGCAACCCTTTGGTTCGCAGGCCGGCACTCAATCCATTGAGCCACACCAGCCAGGGCTTTTTTGGTCAATTCTTTAATCAGCACCATCAGCATACTTTTTTTTCCAGAATTAGATATTTATAATTCACTTCTCATTTTGTAAATCCTCTGTGACGTTCTTTTCCATATTTTCACAATTTTAGAACATTCTTCTGACTCACATAGTCCTTTTCTTAATTTGCTCCTGTCTTACTAAACGGCCACTTAGTTAATTATTCGTCAGGAGAGCCACAGTGGCAGAGGAATTGGTGGAAGCTACACTAAACTCCTCCCAGGAACAAACTGGGATCACAATTAAATTATAGAGCAATCATCGCGAATAGCCAATTGAAGACTAGCTGACCAGAAGTCTTATAACCATAAGATTAGTAAATACATTTTCGTAACAGAAGATTTATGGAAGGAGTCACTTTGAGGATGGTAGGTAGGAAGGGCAGAGACAGGAAAAGTTTGGCTCGGCAGCTGAGGTTCTGGAGAAATAGCTCAGCTGTAGGGGTTTCTCCAGAGAAGTGTGGGGTGTAACTGCAAGAAGGGATTTCTAGCCTGAAGCACCAGAGGCAGGAAGAGATGCCCATATACCATCACATTGTGAAAAAAAATGAGGTTTCTGTCAGCCAAGGAGAAACTAGAGTAGGGTAGAGACATAGACACCCCTTTACAGGACCAATGCACAAAATCTCTTTCACAGCCACTCACCCTGGACACCAGCAGGAGAAAGTTGCTGAAGACTAGAGCTGTGTTAAAAAGAGTGTGGTGTCTGTGTCTTTGCAGAGAGAGCTGAAGGAATACCACCAGGACCCTTGTACAGAGTCATTCTCCTACTGCACACACCATCATTCGTGGATGGATCACTCCTCTCAGTGTGACATCAGTTTGGACAAAAGCAATAACCCTACCCTCTGGACTCCCTCTCTCCCCACCCTACAAAGCTGGTACCCTGCTGCTGTCGGTGACTGAGCTGTGTGCCTTTGGGGCTGAAGCCATGAAACCTAACTGACCCATCTCCTTCCTAGGAGGGCTCCTAGAACCACCCTCATGGCTTCTCTTTCAGTGACTGAACCTAACCCTAACGGGTGGCCAGAAGGCAGATGAAGGTGGAGTTGGATCTTGGAGTGCTGTGGGACTTTTGATGAGCTGCCCCTGGGCCCAGTGTGGGTAAAAGCTAGCCTTGGTGCTCAGCTTGGTCCTTCCCATGCTTACCCAGGCCCAGCAGAGGCATCCACACACTATGAATTGCTTTTAGCTCTAAGCAGTTTGCCAAGAGCTAGTCACAGGCTGCATGGGTTACATTGGTCTGCACTGGTTCATTGGTTCATTGGTTCATTGGTTCAGACACTGGTCTACATTGGTTCATCCCAAGAGGCCCAGAACCAACATACCCAGTGGCCAGCTTTCATAACATCAGAGCAGGATCCAATAAACTTCACCAAGTCCTGCTGAGGCAAATTGTGCTTCATGTGGTCAGCACATGCACAGCAGACTGAACCCTGTGGTTGGGGTTGAGCCTCACTGTCAGCTAGTCTGAGGGTTGATCCTACACACAAATGGGCCAATAGTAATCAAAATTCAGCTACAACAGGAGAGTACACAAAACCCACATTCTTAGAGTACCAGCGCAGGTGATCAAAAAGACTACACCACTAGACCCCACAGGACATCTATTACATAAGGCTACCACACAAAGACTGAGAGTCAGAGAAGACCTACCTAATACATAGAACCAAACACAAAAATGCAGCCAAAATGGGGAGACAAAAAAAAACCACAAGTAAAAGAACAGGAGAAAACTTCAGAGAAATAACTAAATGAAGCAGAGACAAGTAATGTATCAGATGTAGAGTTAAAAGTAATGGTTATAAGGATTCTCAACAGCATGAAAAAGGACACAGAAACCTTAAAAAGAAGTCAGAAATGAAGAATATATTATATGAAATGAAGAGTACACTGGAAGGAATAAAAGGGAGGTTGGATGAAGCAGAGGATCAAATTAGTGATTTGGAAGACAGGGTAGGAAAAAACAACACCCAATCAGAGCAACATAAAGAAAAGTTAATTTTAAAATGAGGATAGTTTAAGGGATCTTTGAGAAACACGAAGCATAACAACTTCCACATCATAGAAATATCAGAAGGAGAAGGGAAAGTACAAGATATCAAGAATCTATTTGAAGAAATAATGACCAAAACCTTTCCTAACCTGGTGAAGAAAAAAGTCACTTAAGTACAGGAAGCACAAAAAAATCCCAAACGAGATGAACACAAAGAGGTCCACACATCATAATTAAAATGGCAAATGTTAATGGCACGAGAGAACTTTAAAAGCAGCAAGAATAAGACTTGAATGCCTTAGCATAACTAGAATGACTGGAGCCGTACCTACAGGCAGGAACCATTTGGTAGCTTCTTCAATTACATGTGTAGTTTCTGAGTTGTGATGAATTAAAGGCTGAGCTCAACGGGAATTGTAACCAGAGTGGCTACACATGAGCTGTTCATGTATCCTTATGGCTTGAACTTCCTCATGCTATGGAAGATTCAGAATAGTTGGACTTCTTACATGGTGGTCCAAAGATCAAAGGGAACAAGACAGAACAAGACAGAAGCTGCAAGGCCTTTTATGATTCAGTCTCAGAAGTCACAAAGTATTACCTGTACATTCTTGGGGATGACAGTTAAAAGCAAAGAGAGGGGACACTGACCCTACTTCTTCATGGAGGGTGTCAAAATCTTGTCTGCTATGTATTTAAAACAACCTTACAATCACATATTTGAGTGTCATCTAAACAAAAAAGGAACATTTTAACATACTGACTGCAGTATATTTTAGAGTGCAAATTTCGTAAAATTCTTCACTTTAGCCTTAGAAAACTGTAGTGCCACATGACTCTAAATGCTGGGGGAAAGTCATAAGAGTATCCATGGACCTCCTATTGCAGTAAACTGGTATTATTTGTCATGTTCAACAACTTTGTCTATGCCTTAGGTTAACTTTAGAAAACAGGTGAAGTCCTCAAAGTAGCAATAATTGTGAAGCTCATGAATGTTTCCTCTGAATTTAGGTATTTCTCGGAAGGTAAATACATTAATAAAAATTTGTAAAGTATCGAAACTAAGAGAATCCTATTAGGCTGAACTATAGTAGTGAAATATATATATATATATATTCTCAAAGTTTCTCCAAGTCTAATTTAAATAATAGGGATGCTTAAAATTGAATTTGTTAAATAAGAAATTAACAAAATATCACATGAAGACTTCAAATAATTTACTTAGTTCAGAAATATTGAGTTTTAGAGTACATGTATGAAAATCATGGATTATCCCATTACAATAGCAACTATACATACAGTTATAAAGAAATATGATAAACCCACAGCATATTTTCCTGTATGAGCCATATATTGTCTTGTAAGGTTTCAATAATAAAAGAAAAAGTTATGAAATAGCATTATTGCTTTCATTTTGTTGATTACAAAGTTCCTCTTTCTGCAGGGGATATTGGAAAAATTTATGGTTCCAACCTTTAGTTTAGAATTAATGTTATTGCTGAGCTTTGGGATTACAAATAGCTATCTATTCTCAACATAACAACAGACAACTTTTACAAGGCCATTTATAACACTGCCTTTGCTAGGGGGAAAAGAAGTTTATTGTGTGAGAGCTATTGACAAAGGGCAAATAATCTAATGAAGAAAGGTTATAAAATTAACAGAAGGGAAAAAAACTTTACTTCTATTGATATGTTTTATCCACCTGGCAAAGTGAGTCAACATTTTTCAGCAAAAATCATTTTTTAAATGCTCCTGTAAAAGTTATGGGTAGGCTATGCAATTCCATTTATAAAATTAAAAACTATGTATATATTTTAAACAGCAATGAATGCCAATTCTTATGTTAATTCATAGTATTTAAAAATAAATGTTAGCCCTAGCTGGTGTAGCTCACTGGATTGAGCACGGGCCTGTGAACCATATGTTCACAGTTCAATTCCCAGTCAGGGCACATGCCTGGGTTGCAGGCCAGTTCCCAGCAGGGGACTCACGAGAGGCAACCATACATTGATATTTCTCTCCTTCCTTTCCCCTCTAAAGGTAAATTTAAAAAATCTTTTAAAAAATTAATAAATAATAAAAATAAATGTTAACATTAAATACATAATTTTGCTTATGAAAACATTGTAATAGTGCCAAAAGATTTGTTTTTAATGTTTTTAATGGTCTCAATTGAGATTTTGAAATTATGTACATATTAGGCTTTGGGATAAACCATTTTTTTCAATTGTTCATCATGCTATGCAATTTTCTGTTAATATATATTCTTTACAAATAAACAGATAATTCTAGCTTAACATGTTTTATTTCTTTGTTTATTTTTAGAAAAGTTTATACTTGATTAACCAATTGTTGTCCATATATAGGTAAAGTTTTTTTTTCCTGTAGCTGATTGCGTATTTTGTAAAATTGGGAAAATTAATATGGAATGCATTGCATGTTAATTTCATTAGGCATTCTTTGTTCAATAGCACACAGATAATAATGCCTGGTTTCAAGGATTAGCTCTGAGCTTCTCAGTGTGAGAACAATTAGCTCACTGATTGTGGGATTGCTCAATATGCACCATATAGAATGGGACCCCAGGGATCCAAACTTGAGCACAAATGTCTTTTTCTATGGCTAATGTCATTTGTTCAGAGATAGCATAATTATGCACTCTTTATGAGTCATCAATGTAAATTTGAGGTTTGTTATTTTTAGTGAAAGGAGACATGCAAATAAAATGTTATTCAAACAGTGCAGGAATGAGTGTACAGAAAATGTCTAGTGCTTATTATTGTTACTTTGTTGTTTTTCATTTTATGAAAAATTTTATAACTGTGAAAAATACCCCAGTCAATGACAATATTTCAAGATATATTTCATGACTAGAATATAGAGTAAATACAACAAAAATGGTTTTTCTCTTTATTATTTTTGTTAATAATTTTAAACATTTGATGAGTTCTTTCTGGTATCATTCAATGAAGATGCTAAGGAAAGTTTAGTACCAATGTTAATAAAACAGTCCATTCAGTACTGAAATGTGATGTGGCTTATGTTTTTTGTGTGTGAAAACATGTATATAGTATAATATATATTTCATATGGTCTATTTGTATATGTATACATACAAACACATATAGGTACTCTGTTAAATTTATTTTTAAATTAGGTTATACAAAGTGCATTTTAATTGTGTTTATCATTCAAGGTGAACTCATTATGCAGTGTCTTGTACAAATAATGCCTCCTTTTTATTACAAAGTATTTTATTAAAAATCATCAGCATGCCCTGGCTGGCGTAGCTCTGTGGATTGAGCGCGGGCCTGTGAACCAGACGATTGCGGTTCGATTCCCAGTCAGGGCACATGCCTGGGTTGCAGGCCGGTTCCTTGCAGGCTAACTACCAGCAGGGGATGCACAAAAGGCAACCATACGTTGATGTTTCTGTCCCTCTCTCCTTCCCCTCTAAAGACAAATAAATAAATAAAATCTTTAAAAAAATCATCAGCATGACAACATCACTCTCAAGTACATCAGATGACACTGTAGGTGACATGTTCAACTTGCTGTCCATCTCATGTGAGACATTCATGTCCCCCACCAACCACACTCAAGCATATGTCACTTCTATCAGTCCCTGTACATTTCACACATTTCCTGTGTTTTATTTTAAAGAATACTATCACCCAATTTGGATGAAAGTATCAATTTAAGGAATGTATAAACATTTTTAAAGTTTCCTTTAATTTAGATTGTCATTTTATTCACATAGCACCTAAGAAGCTGTCTTCCCATTACTGAGCAGTAACTTACAATACTCTTATCTGAGACAATTGCTGCTTTAATAGATACATTAGTCATCTTTTTAATTACAGAGAATGAACACCAAATACAAGCTCCTACATTTTCATGACATAAAACACATAAAACCCAATGTATATTCATATTCCCTAGAACTATAAAATAGAGTAGCTATAAGAAAATCTTATCATTGAAATCTGTATTTACTCCTCCCCTTACTGATCTGATATTTATCAATATAGTAACTAAGCAGAACACAGTAATCCCACATTTGTTTCTGGAAGTACTCTAAGCACTAGATGCAGTTGGACTTTCCAATAACGAAAGGTTTATTATGCCCATGAAGAACTCATTCAGACAAAGAAGTTCACTATGTGGTCCCTCTTCTTTTCTCATTCCAAGGATTTCCACTTCTTTCTAATTGACCTTAAAAACAATAAATAACAATATTTTTAATTCAAACATTTTCTGTCCAAACTTAACAAAATAGAATAGTTTATTCATGGAAATCATGTTATTTTTCAGTTTAGTTTATTACTTTTTAAAAAAAATTTAAAAGATTTTCTTTTCTTTTTTTTAAATTTAATTCTTGTTCAAGTACAGTTTTCTGTACTGGAGGGGGGCAGGGCTGGGAATACAAGATAGTTTAATACTTTTGCATTTGTTTTCTAATTTTGTAAATGTTTCAATACTCTTAAAAGAAAGATTAAGCAGCAAAAACATTTAAGAGTGTAACATGAGTAATAAATACGTGTCCTGTCACCTACAGTAATCATCTTTTATGTTACGTAGATCATGTTCATTCTGTTAAAATGAGTATGTTTTGGTGCTTCAGAAATTAACTTGCCTATGTTTCACTTTTTAGTCTCCATTACTTCTTGCATGTAGTAAATTCCACAGTATCATCAATTGTTAATGAGATGGGAAAAAGCCTTGACCTATCTCCTCTTATTAATTTGGGACCTTACTCAATCAGTTAGGCTTTCTGTACTTAATTTCCTTAGCTCTGGCCTGAGGCCTGGTGTTTGCTCCAGGAGCGGATCCTCAAATGAGAATTTATTACAGGTGATTTATGAAAGAAGTACACCCAGGAGAATATTGTACGTGAGTTGGATAACTAAAACAAGCAAGGGAAAGAAGTCAAATAAGGATGTACTTGGAGGCAGAGACCCACACTCAAAGTGATTACATAGTGAGCTATGGAGTGTACACTGAACCTCAGAGTAGTTTCAGTTGAGGGAAAGAGAGCTTGGCTTTCTCATTCTGTCCACCAGTCAGTCACGGGCTGTGGCACCAGTGGGATAGAAACTCCTAGTGCCAGAAGAGCCCATGGACGTTCTTCTGAAGAAGAACTCAGATACAGGCCAGTAAAAGCCAAGTGCTCATAAGCTGGGAGATAGGCACACGAAATAAAAACTGAGGCCTCATGGGCAAAACATTGTGTACTACAGCTGGAAAATAAGGGTATAATGTAATCTAAATATCATGGAGTGATTACTTTATTTCAAATACTAAGCACAACACCACTTGTGAACAGAATTACTTTAGTTATGCTAAAGACTTTTTTTACCTAATGAGGCAAAATGAAGTGTGACTGCTTAATATGTGTTCAGTTTTACATAAAAATAGTTACTTGAGCAAAAATGCTCTTAAATTAGGGTGGATACTTCTAGAATTAGAAAACAGTGATCTGAAACTTACAAATCTGACATCTAATATCTTGTTTTGCAATAATTTCTTGAGGTCATTGGTCAGTCCTGTAAGTCATTTAACTTACATGAATATTTGGTTCTCTCCTTTTTCTGTTTGTGGGGACAAATATATTTATTTGCTCATCTCGAATTGATCCAAATTAGATGAGACTATGCCCAACATTGCATTGATAGTGCTTAAAGCAAGCCTAGCACCTTTTTAAGAACTTCACATATATTAATTCAATCCATCTATATAATCACCTTCTTCTGGGCTCAGTAATCTACACAAGGTCATATTGCTTTGGAATAACAAGACTGGGATAAGTCAGTCTGTCTCCAAGAACCTTTACTTTAAACACTGCTCCTTATGTCTCATGGCCTTTCTTGGAGTCATTGCTTTGACTAAAGTATTAAAGACATAGAAAGAATAAAGCAGATATAAATGAATCATACCCTTTGCTTCATATTATTTGTGCTTTTTGTTAGAGAATGTTTCATATGGAAGTCAAATTTTTCATCTTGAGCAAAATGACTTAGTATCTTAGCAACTAGCATGCATGTCAGAGGTTTTCCTCTGTATGGGAAAGTTACAGGCACTTCTGTTTAGACATTGTTAAACATATTCCAAAGCACTCTACTTGTATCTTATTAATTAACTATAATTAATTATTTCAATAATTTTCTCCTGGAAAAAATTAGAAAATAAAAACTACTGTTCTATGTTTGTCTCATAGCATCTACTCATGAATATTCTAAAAATGAGACTCATCACTGTTGAAAATTTCACCTGTGCCTGCAAGTTTGTTATATAACATTATATATACACACATATTCAACTATAAAAAATATTTAAGGGTTTCATAACTGTTACTCATTGGTTTGAAGTCTAGGATCATACTCCTCACCTTTCCAACAACAAATGCCTCTATCATTATGTTACTGAGCTAAAGTGGAGTTCAGCTGCCCACAACCACCAAAAGACAAACTTGAGAAGCAAAAGCTGGTGAAAAAGAAAGAGGTTTTTATTCAAGTACTAAATAATCTGTGAGAACTAGAAATTCCCCATCTCAGAGCCCATCTCCTCTGCAAAACCCAGACAAAATCCAGCTGTCCTTAGCAAGACCAAAGCAAAAGGCAGTGCCCAGAATTCCTGCTGTATTTTAAAGTGCTGTGCTTTGGAGCCTAAAGCAGCTAAGTGATCATCTGGGTAGCTTAGCTTGTTCCCAGCTGCTGTCCAGCTCAGGCTCCCTGTTGGAGGCTATGTGTGGTACCAGCACCAGCATTGGCCATGTGGTTTCTAGGGCTGCACGATCTTATGTTTTCAGTCCAGAGAGTGCACAAAGGCAGTAGCAAATGCTCCACCAGCCCACAGGAGTGCTGCAAAATGCAATACCCTTGCCATGACCCCCGTGGTTTGTGAAGGTATTATCTAGCTGCACACCATGCTCTCAGTCTGCTCCCAGTGGTCTGGACAGCCTGCATATCAGTATAAATTACACTTTGCTGGTTTTTAAAATACTGACAACTTAGCCCTGGCTGAAGTAGCCCAGTGGGTTGAGCATGGGCCTGCTGACCAAAGAGTAGATGGTTTCACTACTGGCTAGGACACATGCCTGGGTTGTAGGCCAGGTCCCAAGTAGAGGCATGCAACAGGTAACCAGACATTGATGTTTCTCTCCCTCTTTTTCTTCTTCCCTTCCTCTCTCTCTAACAATAAATAAAATCTTTAAAAAATTAAATATTGATAATTTAATAGGTGGAAGATTAGTATTTTAATTAATACAGGATATCTACTCAATATTGTGGTTTAATTTCCATACTCTTCTAAAATCCTACAGATGGTTCTAACGTACAGATAGGGTGGAGAAACATGACTGCTCTGGAAGATGTTAAACAAAAATCTTTGCAACTACAAGTTGTCCTGAAAGAAAGAGTTTATTGAACCATATTCTAGGTCGAGAAAAGACCAGGCCCTGGGCATGTCTAAACTACTAGCATCAGGGCTGGATGGAGAAGACAAATATATCTGCTCTCTGATGCTTGATGGGCCTTTTATACAATGAATAAAGATGTAAGTTATTTTCAAAGAATTTACATTAGCTATGGATAAGGGGAGGTTTCAATCTGTAAACTATGGAAGGTTCTTGGGTAGGTGAGTCCCTAAGAAGAAATGCTCGTTACTTCTAGATTGGTTGAGGAAATATAATTTAGCATAATGCAAAAACAGCATCAATAGCCACCTACAATAAATATTCAGAAATATATACTTCTTTTATGTATATATGTTTTGCTTTTTCTTAGTGAAATTCTGGATACTAGGAGAAGGCCTAAGGATACTCTTAACTGTTCGTTGCTTTCTTCATCTTCTGTTGAGTTGCACTGCACTATTGGAACATTCTGTCAATCTAAGAGTGGGTGTGTTTTTCCATGTTTCACTGAATACTTAATATTTTGACAGATAACATAAATCAACATACGTAAAACATTTTCTATGCATGTTGAAATGCATAAGTTAAACCTTTTTATAATTACAGTTTTATAAGGTAAATAGCATAAAATGGTAATAAAATATAATATTCTTTATACTCCATTATATGCAGCCGGCTAATGTCAGGATTATTTAGCACATAGATGGGAAGAAGAGAGAACTAGGAATTAGTGATACTTATTTTTTAAAGTATTTAGATGACATAAAATTTAAAGGGGATTAAATTTGAGAAACATGTATTTAAGATATTAAATTAGCATTAAAAGTTTTGCTGTTTTTTCTCCAGAGATGAGTGTCTGAATATATTTGATGTCTCTAAATCAACAACTCCAAAAGCAATTTGGTGACTTCTAATTAAATTGAACTTTAATGGCCATAATATAATATAAGTGCGATGATTAATATAAAATCCAATGACTTAGGTCAAGACCAAACGGTAGGAAACAAGAAATATATAGTGAATAAATTATAAAACAATTTATTGAAATTGATGGTACCCAGCAAGATAAAATAAACATGTGTCCATACCGTATTAATGATTCATTTACTATGTTAATTACTCAGTGTGAAGTAAGGCTCCCAGTGGCACTCGTTATTCTAACAGAAGGGGACTATCTCGGTAGAAGTACTATGCTTAGAGCAGTAAGTTTACATTTTGCAAATTTCCAGGGGAAAATTAACAAAAGTATTTTATATTGAGTGTGATTAAATTGGGTTCTTCCCACTCTGATGTTCTTATTCTTTATTCTTAATGACAATTATCAATTAACTCAGTCAAAACCCAAACTAATAACAGATTTTATGAAAAAAAATATTTAGGGGAACTCAATAAGAACATTCCAAACCAATACACAAAGAAGTAAACTAAAGCCTTCAAAGTCACTTGAGATCCTCTCTCACGATGCCTTCTTCGTATAATGTGTTCTAAGAGCTAACATTTATGTTGTTTGTTTCAGACTGAGTATATTTAAGTTATTAAAATGAAGAACAAGACAAATAAAATGGCAAAGAATGGCAACATTTGAAAATAAGCCTGAACCTTAGGCAATACTATGATGCTATACACATATATGAACAACACCTATTTGAGGTAGCATGGAGCAATGCTTCATCATTTGATAGTGATGAACCATTGTCTAAGTGAATATACTGATTTATTTTCCTATCTGATTTATGAAATGCAACGGAATTGTTAAGGATTAGAAAATAACATCATTTATGTATTTTTAACTTTTATTAACAGCTCTTCAGAGATGAACATCGGGATAAAACAGACAACAAATCCACACCCAAGAGTTTAAGGAGTAAGGGTATTACTGGGCAAAGAGCTTACAGCATCTTCGTGAGCAAGAGGAACAAACTCTCACTTGAGTGTTAGGAACAAATCCCAGGATCAAACACACAACCAGAGGAAATACAGCTTTTTCCACCAACTCTAGTCCATGCTGTTTATGTAACAATAGGAAACTGTTGCCATCACTGCAGTGCCCAGACGTACACCACTGTGCTTTCACCTGGGTTATCAAATTTGATCACCGATGCCCCACTTTGGCTCCCGAGATTTGTCTTCTGAATCAAAGTCTGAAGTACTTGGCTCTGATGGATAGTTCCTAAATTGTATGTTACATATGTCAGTCGTCTAGTAGAAAGGAAAGTTGAGAAGTGTATAGCTTTGTTTTCTCTTTTCTTTTTAAAAAATTTTATTTATTTATTTTTATAGAGAGGGGATGGGGAGGAGAAAGTGTGGGAGAAAAACATCAATGTGTGGTGGCCTCTCATGTGTCCCCTACTGGGGACCTGGCCTGCAACCCAGGCATGTGCCCTGACTGGGAATCGAACGGCAATCCTTTGCTTCACAGGCCCGTGCTCAATCCACTGAGCTACACCAGCCAGGGCTGTTTTCTTTTTGTTTTGACTGTACCTAGTCATGGTTGAAATTATAATGCAAGAAACTTAGTATTAATGTTTGGAGTGATGGTGTTAACATACTTTGGGTTGCTACACATGGGAGCATGTGCTCCCCTTGCAACACTTTAGGGAGAAGTTAACATATACTCCATTCTTAAATAATCCTGAGCAACAAAAACAAAAAAAAATATTACACTGCTTCTAAAATGAGTACAGATTGGGGCTATGGCTATGGAAAGGCCTAAGGGAGGTGCCAAGGGCACAGGATGTAAGGGTACAGTCATTCTGTAGGGAGGAGCCCACGTCTTACTAAGGTTTTCAAGTTGCAAATACATTCTATCTGGATTACGTTTTATTCTTCATTAGATAAATCATTGCCACAATATCCTTCTAACTATGAAATAAATTGCAGAACTCACAACAACTAAGGCAGTCTATACTGTATGGGAGAGGGATAAAATTGAAAAGAGGAAAAGTGCAAATATAAATATAATAATATAAAAGAAAATGTGGAAGTCTAGGAGACCATTCTGTGTGGCGTGAGCCCAGCCCCTAGTGCCAAACTTCACTGCAAAGTAACTTCCTAAAATCCGTGCTAAACCTTCCAAGGACTAGTGTAACCGGTTCAACCACTTTTGCCCTTTTCATTTGCAAATACCCCTCTTCAGTGATGTGATTAGCAGCATTGGCTTCCTTGTTTTCTGTAAAAGGTAACCATCTAAAGCAAACCTGTGCACAGTAAATGAGGACTATCATGTAAAGTGCTGAGAAACCCAATAAAGGGCAGTCACAGCCAGGGCCTCGGCTTTTGCTCCCCTTGAGAGAAAAGCCTTGCTCCCCCTTTTCCTCCACTGGACTCAGCAGTCAGTGGGAATGTCTAATATCATCCATAATGACACAGCCACTGTGGGCCAGTATCCACATCGTAGAAGAAACTCGTATGCTGATCTAGCAATTGTCTCTGGATTTGATTATAAGAAAACACCTGTTTTTATAACTTCTTTCCTCCCCTATCCATCCCACGCTTCTCTGGTCTCAGCTTGCACTTCAACACGGTGGCAAAGAAAATACATACATTTCTAGAATAAGAATGTATTCCAATGAGGTACAATTGCTGTGCCCTCAGCAAGGATAAGTGTCAGGTATTCTATTTTTTACGATTTTATTCATTTATTTTTAGAGAGAAGGGAAGTGGGTGAGAAGAGAGGGAGAGAAACATCCATGTGCAGCTGCCTCTCGTGTACCGGCTACTGGGGACCTGGTCGGCAACCCAGGCGTGTGCCCGGATTGGGATTTGAACCTGCTGCACTTTGGTTTGCAGGCCAGCACTCAAGCCAATGAACCACAGCAGCCGGGGCTCAGGTATTCTATCAAAAGAATACTTTGTAAATTCTGGAGAGATGTCCTCTTCAACCCTAGATGTCGGATTGACTGTGGTGAAATAAAGCTTAGATAACCCCCCAAGTTCTTCATAAACTTTGTATCTGACACTAAGTTAACATTTTCATGAACCCATTAGTCAGGTCAGAAAAAGCTAGGAAAAATCTGACATTCTCTACATAGATCTGCTAGGAACTTTATAAGCTGGTACTCAGTATGCAGCTACCAACGACTGTCAGAGAGCCTTGAAGGTTAGTCACTTTGCTTGCTACTTCTAACTGTAACAGGGTGCAGCCAGAAGGGGGGCCCCAAAAAGGAATTTGGAATGGGGTCCAGAACTCAAGGTGTCCAAGAAATATTAAGATGTCTTGACCTCCCCCCCTACCCCCCCCCACACACAGGTGTCAGTTGGGGGAAGAAACAAATGGAGCAGGGCCATTGAGAGTTGTTTTGCATAGCAACAGTTTTGCAGATAACCTCTAGAATGGTCATTTAACATATCTATGACCTTTAACTGGTTTCATAGATATGTTAAATAGCTGTGGCCAGGCTTTGAGCCAGGGAGAAAGGAGTGACTTCCACTCAGGATGTAATTGGGAGGCAACACCCCCTGGTTACAGCGCCTGCTTGAGAGCTTGGAGTTGATTGGCTCCACGCCATGGGGCCACACCTGCCCAGACTCAGTATGGCAGCCCAGTAAAGCTGGGAGGATATGGGAGTCCTGGCAGGTGTCGCCAATTGTGGGAGGAGTCGGAAATGGGGCGGCTGAGGAGGACTGGCTCAGGGATTTAAATGCAGACAAGGCAGCCATTGTAAAGAGAACAACACGCTTTTACCAGAGTGAAGACCCCCTCTTGCTCAGGTGAAGGAGAGAGCCAGGCAGTTTTGGTGGAGTGAGGACCTCTCTCCCATGTGGGAGAGAATCACCATGTGGCTTTAGAACTGAACCGCCACTTGGCTTTGCCAGAGTGGTGACCCTACCCTCTCTGCAGCCAGGCGAAGAGGAGAGAGCCACACGGTTTTGGCAGAGTAAGGACCTCCTCTTGGCCATGTGAGAGGAAGAACCATGCACTTCCTGTTAACAGCCGAATGCCACCCCCCACCCCCGCAACCATGTAGAGAGGAGTACCATTTGGCTTTGCCGGAGTGGGGACCCCTGCAGCCATGTAAGAAGAGGAGGAGAACCTGCAGTTTTGGCAGAGTGCAGACCCCTGCAGCTCTGGTAGAAGAGGCCCATAAGGCTTTGGGGTGCTCCCTTTGGCCAGGTGGCCTGGGAAGCAGGAGAGGCTTTGCCTGGAAGAAGGGTGAAAGAACTGTTTGCCAGTGGACCATGAGAAAGTGCCACATGGCTTTGGAGTAATTAGAGATCCTGCCTGGATGGCGACACAGCTGATGTTGCCAGCAACCTGAAACACAGACCTGTGCTTCTTTTCCTGAGTTACGGTACCCTGAATTAGGGCAGGGGGAGAAGGAAGTGCTGTGGGTGTCTGTGGTTATCCTGAAGGATTTTGATATATTAATGGGGACATTGGGTCACTACTTTAAGTCTATGTATAGCTTTAAATAAACCTTTCCTTTCCTTTTCACAAACCTCTGGCATTGAGAGATGTCTTTCTGTCTGGCAGTGGACAGACGAGCCCAGTAGGTATTAGTATACCGTCCTTGGGAGGGGCCCCTGTTGTTCTATAACAGTTTTTGGTATCCCTGGGTGGGCCAAATATTGGCCCCCCTTGGAATTCTGTTCTGTAACATAACCCTACTGCCCAATCTGACAGGCATACCATCTTGCATATGGTTGCTTAGTGCTTCTGTCTGGATTTTCCCCTACATTTGGGGATTTCATTTCAAAGGCAGAAATCCCCATTAACATCCCTACCTTACTGAAGATAGTCAGTAGGGTTTTTCTGGGTTGCTGTTTTCTTCACCGATATTGTTTTCTGTGACATGGTGAAAGAAAGCTCTCTGGTACCTCTCCAGAGAGGTAATTAAAATTAGAGTACAGTTCACACATGATATTTTTTCTACCTATATTTCTCTTGGTACTGAATCATTTGTTTCTGTCAACTCAATTTACTACAGAAAAAGCCAACACTGAGTGTCAGCTGCTGTCAAAACAACTAAAAAACTGTTACTATCATTCTCAGGGACTCCAGGTCCTGTGATTCATTTAGATTTTCTGGATAAATGGGTACATCTAGCATAAGTTTCTCTTTATAACTTTATTATAACCAAGAACTTTGTAAGCCAACAATTTTATTTTCCCCTACATCTGCTTACATCTATAGAAGAAATGTGATTCTTTCAGGAGGTCCTAGAGATTGTTTATTTTTTGAATTTCCTTTGATACAAAATTTTAAAAAAATGTAGAGTTAAAATTTTCTTGTTTATGCTTTCCATAGCAGTTATAAGTAGTCAATGCACTCATTCGTTCTACTGATTTCATCATTAAAATCAAAATTTGTAACAGAAAATCTTCATTCTATTAAATGAATTGTTTTGCCTGCAATTTACACATTGGTATAGGTAATACTTTATGAAAATTTAAAGCAGGGGAAAATTTAAGAAATGCCTTAATCTACCATGAATTTCATCCTCTGATGCTAAATTGGGTACAAATGCTTTAAAATGAACAGGGTTCCAACTTTTCTGAAATGTTTTTTTGAAACCAGTCTGGGCTAACTTGTTTATTTATCGACATAATTAGTTTCAGGTACTAAAATGCACCCTTGGTACTTGAAACAGGAAGAGGTGTATCCTGGTTATTAATCATTTTTAATTCTTTATAAAAGAAAAAATAAAGAGAAATATGTTTTTTAATTTAATTTAAATAGCCAGTTAAATTACTGAAAATAATGAAGCTTGGGCTTTCAATGAAGTAAAGGATTTCCCTGAGGAAAAATGGACTGATCAAAGGGAATGACTCTTTGACATTATCCAGGACAAATAAATTTTAATTATAGAACTACTTACAATATTTAGACCATATTTAGCTTATTCATTCTCTCTCACTCTCTCCTTCCCCACTCAATTTTATCCAACTCTTACAAGAGTTTTAATATAGCTGTAACAGTGTATACCTGGAATGTAAAAGGATAGGGGCCTTCCTTTTCTTTATTGAGAGATTTGTAAGGGTTACAGATAACCATACAGAGCAGAGATGCCTCAAGTTTGTTGAAATAACTTATGCATGTTATCAGGACTTCTTTCCTAGAATCAAAATGACTTATCCTCTTTTTATGTATAAAAGTCAGCCCTGATAAGCAGAGTCATTTATTATCCAGAATGCAAATGAGTTTAGCCTGCATACCATAAACTACCACAATACCTTGTTAACCTAAATGCACGCTACTGCTGGGTAAGCCATTTAAAACAATTACAACCTAACAGATATTTTAAAGAAAAAAAATTCTCTTCAATAGCCTGGCTATATTATGGAAAGTCTTGTCCCCAGGTACGGAGAAGAGGATGTCTAAGATAAAAGTACTCCTGTGAAAGTCATAGAAAGCCAATATTCTCAGATGAATGAATATATCGTTTGAATAGATTTAGAACTGCTGAGGAACGCAATTATTATTTTAGATAATTCCAAGTTATCAACAACACAGGAAACTTACACATTTTTACCAAGTAACAATAATATCAGAAAAGCAATTATTTTTAAGGTATATCCTCTTAGGAATGAAAATTCATATAAACATTCTCAGATATAATTGCACAGGTTATGACTTTTAGTCTGAGTGAAGCTGCCTGTCTCTAAATTATGTGAAAAAAAAAGTCTTGAATATGAATAAAAACATACAAAAAATTTATCTGAATGTCGATAGACTGAAAGGCAAACAGAATAATCATGCATGTTTATACTGCATATTAGGCACATATACACATGTGCCTTATATGTGTGCAATGCATATAAAAACATGTACTCATGAACATATATCTATGTTCAGTTCCACACCTTGGGTACTTTTGTGCGAGATTTAATGTACATTATAATAATAGCAATTATAAAACAAGACAAAATACATATTTGATCATTATAATTGGTATATGCCACAAGACCATTATCTTTAAAAGCATTTTTAGAAAATCAAATCATGTTGTAGTTCTAGCTCAATTGTCATCATCCATATAAACAGGTATTACTATAAACCAGAAATATGTAAGAATACTCCAGAAAACATAATTCAGATTTTTCTCAAGAAATCAAATACTAGTTCTTTAATTCAAATTAGATATATGAAGTCTGGCTAGAATGTGTCCACCTATGTAATATGAAAAACAGACAGATATTGAAGAAGATACAAAATACAAGAAACATTGTACATAAGACAATGACACTTAAGTCCCCATCAAAGTGGGCACCTTGGGACCTCACACAGTTCTCCCAATCACCATCAGCTCCCCAGTCATATTTTCCTGAATCTCATGGATGGTTTGAAATTTCTTCTTCAAAGGTGATTTTAGTTTTGGGAAAAACCAGAAGTCACAGGGTGCCAAATGTGGGCTGTAGGGGTTGCTGAATCTCCTTGATTTGGTGTTTTGACAAAAATCTCTGCACAAAATGTGATGCATGAACAGGCATGTTGCCTGATGAAGCTGCTAACCACCAGTTACCCATACCTGCAGCCTTCTGAATCATCCAAATCGTTTCTGCAGGGTAATGTTCAAACTTAACACAAAATTTGATTCAGATTCATTATTCTACTCGCTCAGTGATTTTGAATGTGAAAGCCACACAGTACATACGTTTACTCAATGGTATGTACCACCTCCACTGACTGGTACAGTGAAGTTGTCATTGTTCATACATGCACATTCCAGTCCACTCTCCTTGTCTGCCAGGTTACATCATGTCATGCAAATCATTTTTGTTATATCAATAAGGGCTAGACATTTTCTAGACAGACCTCATATGTCTTATTTCTTTCAGTTATTGTTCAACCTCTTTGAAAATTTTGCAGGATTTTAGAATACATTTTACCAATGAGAGGCAATAACAAGAACATAAGAGAGGAGAAGAAAAGGAAATGCCATTTCTGCTTACATAGATATGTTCAATAAGTGCATGGGCAGAAATACTAATTTGCCAGTGACTTGTGGACCTCAATTGAAATACTCCACTAATTTTACAGGGATCTGAGAACACCAATGGCTATTTCCAGGGATAGTTGAAATATTTTGATCTTTACAAAACTACTGACAGAGTTCACTTACTTTTGATTTTTTAGCTTTCCCTATTGTTTTGTATTAGTTTTGTTTCTAAATTTATTAATCAAGTTCCTTCCTGAATATATATATATTTATATATGTATATATAATTTGAATATATATGTTATTGAACTAATGTTAGTAATTATGTATTTATATGATTTCAAATGGACTCACATGAACAAGTATAAAGGACACATGGACAATAACTAAGGGTGGGGGGCGGAAATGGGAGGGAGGTGGGGAGCATGGGGTGGGGGGTGGGCAGAGTGGGGAATATAAGACAGAAAGCTGTACTTGAACAAGAATTAAATAAAAAAAATTATTAAAAACAAAAAAAACCATGAATTACTGCCATTTCCAGAAAATTAACATTAAGATATTATTTTTTCTAACAATTCTATTTTCATTAATTCACAAATGGCCTTACTTAGAATTTTTTAATTTTTATTTTGTTTGTATCAATATGCCAAATAAACAAAATTTTGTCATCATTTCATTACTTTTATTGCATGATATACTTCCAGTTTCCATAGTCATTTTATATTCCACCTCATACCAAATGGTGATGATATTTGCAATAATTTTAATAGTTTTAGTTAAATTAGTTATCATTTTGGGAAGATATGCATCCATCATATTTTCTATTTTAAACTCAAGGAAAACATTAAAATAAAAAGCTATTTGTTAAAATAGGTGTTTCAACATTTATAATCATTAACTGCATCATTTTCTAAATCCATTCTAAATGTTTTAATTACTATTTGACACTGTTCAATTTTACGATTTAGAATTAGGATGCACTTCAAATTATTCACTTTGTATATCAAAGAGATTTAATAATGATTTAGAAATAGGACATTCATGAAAAATAAAATTGCATTCAGAGAATTTCAATGATTTGGGACAGAGGAGTTTTTAATTATTCTGGTCTTTTAAAAAATATTTAACTTATTTATCTTTAGAGGGGAAGGGAAGGAGAAAGGGAGAGAAATATCAATGTGTGGTTGCCTCTCGTGCGTCCCCTGCTGGGAACTGGCCTGCAACCCAGGCATGTGCCCTGACTGGGAATCCAACCGCAGTTGTTTGGTTCACAGGCCTGCTTTCAATCCACTGAGCTATACCAGCCAGGGCTATTCTGGCCTTTTAAATGACAGCTCAATATGTTTTTTCCCACAGTATCATGTGCGATTTTGTAACACATAGAATGTATGAATTAACATGCAAAATGATTTTTGAGTCCATTATTTTTCTTTGAATATATTTATAAAGTTTCAGGTTAGTGCCGAAATACTGGCTATTTAAGGAACTTAAATATGTTCTCACTTTACATTCCAAAGAAATACATCATAAATTTATGTGAACACTAAATGCTGAGTTTTATCTATGAGAGGGGAACCAAAAAACCCCCAAACATTCTAGTTATCCTCTGAAGGGCAGGCCCCTCCCAGTATAGACTTCCCTTATGAGGTGAGTGTTCTAAGAAACCATCTGTATCAGTGTACCACGTGGTGTCCTTGTCAGACACTTCATTGTACTTAATTTGAAGACTCTTTCAATGGCTTGCCAATTTCACAGTGCGTGATTTATGAGAGCACCTGCCCACACTTCACTGAGTGTTCAGTAGCTTTTGACCAAATGGGACATGACCCCCATGCTTTTACCTACATCAGATGTCACCCTGAGTGACGTTTTTTAAAATTTCATTGGATAAAAAAGTCCTCAAAGGGATACCTATTGTCAGTATGGAAGAGGTGAAACAAAAAACAGCAGAAGCACTAAAAGACATAAAAATCAATGAGTTCAAAAACTGTTTGATCATCTGAAAAAACATCGTGATAGGTGTATTCCAGCAATACACCTATCAAGTGCATGGAAGTGACTAAAGTTTAAACATGCAAGACTAAATACACAATTTTTGATAAATAAATTTCATTTTGGGGGTCCCCTCTCACATAGCTCACACTTACAATGAAACTTTATGATTAGGTGATGAAGTATTATTTGCACATAATTATTACTAGACTAATGAAACAATTTTCCCTGTAAAATATTAAAAAATAGCATGCTCTTGTTGTCCCTAGGTGTGAACTCCAATAAAAATCAGTCAAGTGAAAAATAAACTGAGTTGTAATTGGAAATACTTTACCTGATTTCCTTGGGAAAAATGAAAACAATTAACACGTGTGCAGTGTGATCCCTAAAGAATGTTCTGCAAGCCACTTGAAAATTTGTATATGCAAGAGAAAGTATGATTAAATGAGTTCATGTTACAGAAAGATTGTTATATAATATAGTTGACGATGATCCATTCCATATTTTCAAAATTTTGAAACTGAAGCAGAATTTAAAAAGCAGTTCAAATTAGTTATTATCCAAGAAGGTTAGCATGTTGGGTCACCGACAATTGAAATGAACATTGATACTAAATGCGTACAGAGGCTTTCCCCTGATCCTCACATTACAAAATTTGGAAACAAGTTTATAGTGACAATTGTACACATTAACTATAATTTTGTTTTTATACTTGCTTGGAAATCTCTCTTTTGTATTTAAAATGTTTTCTTTATTTACTTTTAGAAAGAGAGGAAGAGAGGGAGAAAAATATCACTATGAGACAAAAACATAGATTGGTTGTTTTTTTGCACACCCCCAACCCAAGGACCTGGCCTGCAACTCAGGCACGTGCCCTGTCTGGGAACTGAACCAGCGGTATTTCAGATTGCAAGGCAACAACCAACTGCAGAACCACACCAGCCAGGGCTGAATATCTCTCTTTCATTTACTTTAGAATTTATTGAGTACTATATAATTATATGTCAGATGCATTTTTTAAGCACTGGTACCTAAGAAATAAACAAAACATAAAGTCTCTATTACTATTGATTTATATTTAGGAGAGACAGAAAATAAGTGGCTGAAGTTAAGCAAAATTATTAAGTCAATTACAAGAGATATTAGAATATGATTATAAACATAAAGGCAAATAAAACAAAGAAGAAGAATGAGGACTGCCACATTAAATAAGGTAGAGGATTATTCAGAGTGATGACATTTACCCAAAGATGTACTTTTATCATGAATAAAGCACGAGAAGATCAGTGTAGTTATCAGACAAAAGTCCTGCAAAAACTGAAATCCCTGTGGCAGGACTATGCCTAGTATGTTCAAGGAAGAACTGAAGGCCAGTCTGACTGGAACTGATGGGGAGGGAGGAACATAGAAGCTGTTGTCAGGGAGGCTTATGGGGGCAGCCTCTGGTTTTTAATTATACAGTGTCATCAGCCTTCCACTCACCTACTTGGATACCCTAAGTAATTTCACCTAATGCATTGACATTAAACATCACAAAAATGCCACACATGAAAAGGGTATAACTCCAACCTTGAGGTATCCTCTAACGATTAGATAAAACAACAAACACAGAACGCAAGGAATCATATTTGGATTCTCCCCTGCTGCATTGACCAAGCAGAATAACGACATTCCAATGGAAGTAAGGGCCTCTTGCATCCTGACTTTGGTTCCTAAATACCTTTCCACTAGAAGGAACTAAGCATCTTGGAGGAACAGGCAATTTTAGGGCTAGGACAAGAAAAATACAAAATGAAATTGCCATATGGCTATAAGTACAAAGTGAAGTTGTCTATGCATATAAAATTAAGATACACTCAAGAATGATGGAAGTATTAAAAGAAAGGATCCAGGTTGAAGAGACTAGTCAAATCAGGCACATACTGAGTATTCAAAATAATGCCAGTAAAGTACTAGTGTCATATTCTAATAAATAAGTAAATATGCACAGTTTGCATTTATAGAAAATTAGAAAGAAGAAATAGAGAAGAAGCAAAATAATTTATCTAGCAGAATGCAATTAATAAATATAGAACGTTTTAAATTTTGAAGTTTGGTAACATTAGTAAAAATAATTCAAGCAAGAAATATTCACTGATACCTAAATAACAGGTGGAAGAGTGAGGAAGGAGAGACTATAGATTTTTAAATTATCTTCTTAGGAACCTATTTAAATTAATTACAAAGAGAAAAAGGATAACTTTTCAGTGGAGAATGATGATAAATACCACCTCAGCCATCTTCATTAATAAAGGAATAAACAGACATTATGTGTCCCCTGATGCAGTTCACTGAAAAATGAGAAATGTTATTTATTGTAATATTTCTGTCACATATGAATGACTTCAACTTAATCATGACAAAACAGCAGGCAAATCTAGATGGAAGGTCATGCTATGAAATATATTGTCTGTTATTCTAGAAAATGTTAACCGTCAAAGACAAAGAAAAACTAAAAAATTTTTCAGAGAAAAAGAGACTTAAATGAAAAGATAATTAAATGTAAAAAATTAGGCCCTAGTTGGTGGGATCAGTGGATTGAGCGCTGGCCTTTGAACCAAAGGTTTGCTGGTTCATTTCCCAGTCAGGTCACATACCTCAGTCTGGGCCAGGTACCCCACAGTGGGGCTCACGAGAGGCAAACACACATTGATGTTCCTCTCCCTCTCTTTCCATTTCTCTTTCCCTCTCTCTAAAGATAAATAAATAAATGTTTTTAAAAAAATTAGCCACCACTGGATTCTGAGTCAGGGATCTATAGTCATAAAAAATGTCATTAGAAACTTGGTGATATTAGAATATGGATTATATCATAGGATCCTAAGCAATGTATTGTAGATAATATCATAGTAGATCATAGTATTATACTATGTAATAGGTAATAATATTATATCGGTGTGACATTTTCTAATTTTGAAATTACTTTTAGGTTTGCAAATGAAATTGTCTTTGTCCTTAGAAATAGAGGCTGGGAAGTATTCAGGGAAAATGAGCCGTGAAGTATCTAATTAGTCTTTAATAATTTAGAAAAGTATGTGTGTTTTGTGTATGGGGTGTGTGTGATTTGTGTGGTGTGTGTATGTGTAAAGGGAAAGAGAGAGATGCCACAAAGGTTATAGAATGTTAATAAGAGCTGGTTCCGGGTAAAGGCTATATATGAATGTGGAAGTTGTTCAGTTGGCAATTCTAGACGAAAAATACGAGAACATTTGTACTAGCCTTTTCTGTAGCTTAAAATCTCATGATAAAAAATGTTTTTTTCATATAAACAAGCATTCAAAACATATAGGGACAGAATATATCCTCTCACCTTAAGCAACAAATAAAGCTACAAATATGTGTTACCTCTATTGCACAATACACTAGATAATCCCTGAAAGAAGGGAAGTGAATCATGATATGTGAGCCCTACTATTGTTCTTTCTTTCTTTCTTTTTCTTTCTTTCTTTCTTTCTTTCTTTCTTTCTTTCTTTCTTTCTTTCTTTCTTTCTTTCTTTCTTTCTTTCTTTCTTTCTTTCACTAACTTTATTGGGGTGGCACTGGTTAATAGGATCATATAGGTTTCAAGTGTACCCCTCATGGTGATTTAACTTACTCTGTGGAAACAGACTGTGGGCTGCAGTTTCTGGAATTAGGTTCCCTGGTATTGTTAGTGTCTGAGTACTTGTAGCTTCTCACGTCTAAGCTCAAATTTACCACTTCAGTTACATCTTCCTTGAACTCTACTTCATGATCATGTGTTGCCGTTACATGGAGTTCATAGCACTTATCATCTGAATTTTTTGGTCTATTACTTGATTGCTTAAGGCATATATCCAACCAAAGGAATGCAATGCTTAGGAGAGCATGAGCATTTATGAAGCAACATGTCTGATAATTCATCCACTTCCTCAATGCTTAGAATATTCTTGGCATAATATAAATACTAACTATATGTTGAATGGGAATACAATCAATAGGTACATATGGTACAAAATGACTAATTTAAAGTTAGAGATGTTATAAAAAGGCAAACTCTAAAATAGCAGTTCGTAATGATTAATATTTATGAACTTATTTAATCCTCAAAACAACCCAAAGAGTTAGGGAATACTACCATTCTCATCTTGCATATAAGGAAACTAGAGAATAATGAGTTTAAATGTTAGCCAATGTCATACAGTTAGTGAGGGGCAAAGCCAGTGTGGCTTGAACTATGGTTTGGATCTCGGGTTCTTAACCATGACGTAGTAGTGTTTACCTATTAGTTATAAGTGTACATTTTCAAATTATCACGTGAAGCTGAGTGTACAAAGAGGTGTAGAGGCATATTAAATAAATAAAATTAAAGAAAACCTAGGCATAGCAATACTATAAAAAGACATCTTCAAATTCAGGGTTCATAATTGAAAATAATGAAATAAAATGCTTTCATAATAGTAAAAATATAACTTCAAATATTAATCCGACAACTATATATCAAATATCATAGAATAAACATGAATAACATAAAAAACATGGTACTCATTCAGGAAAAGCAAGCTTAAATACAAGATCTTTTTGTTTCAAGTTAAAAAATAAATGGAAATGAGTGCCTACAACTGTCAAATACTGTGCTGGGGATTCAAAGAGTAAAGTACTCTTTGTAGTTTTTCAACACTTAAGAAGAGATTAACTTCTCTTTCAGCCTATTATTGAGTTCCAACCTATAGTTGGAACTTCTTTCCAACCTATTATTTTAGAAATATTAGATATTTTCTTTTAAATATACTATTAGGCCTGACTAGTGTGGTTCAATGTGTTGTCTGTCATCCCTCAAAACAAAGGGCCTTGGGTCCGATTCCCAGTCAAGGCACATACCTGGGCTTTGGGCCTGGTACCAGGTTATGTGTTTATGAGAGGCAACCAATCAGTATTTCTCTCTCACATCAATGTTTCTCTCATGCTTCGATATTTCCTTCTCTCTATTTTTGCCTTCCTTCCCCTCTCTAAAAATAAATAAACTCTTTTAAAAAAGTAAATATTTTTTAAGGAAATAAATATTTTGAGTGCCTCAGGTTTTCTGCTCAGGATTGAATTGTTAAAGATTTATATACACATTTTATGTATACAAATGTGGGAAGCACAGTAGGACCACAATGATTTCTCTCCCTAAAAATATGTTAGCAAAAATCCCACACTTTTCCTCTAGAACAAGAAAGTCTCTCCGGTGTCGTGAGAGTGGTATCTCTTTATATATTTCTTTTAATGGGAAGTATTAGCACATAAAACAGTCTTATGGGGAAGAAAAAGAACAGTACTTTTAATATTATTTTCCCACCTTCCAACTAAATATTTTCAATATTTAAAAATACAAGAAGTTTTATCTATGCAATGAATGATTCTGCCTCTATGTTGCTTTTAGTTAAGTTTGTTCATAGAAAGAGAGCAGGCTGACAGCTCTGGGGGAAAATTAGAGGGTGGAGAGATTGAGCAAAGAGGAAAAGTCTCATAGACACCGGCAACAGTGTGGTGGTTGTGGGGAGGAGGGGTGTATGAGGAGGATAAATGGTAATGGAAAAAATACAATAAAACAATAAACAAAAAGGGAAAATGAAACATAAAAATGAAGGATTTTTAAAAGTCTGAGGATAAAGAACCATATTAAATTCTTGAGGCGTTATTGCAGCAATTATGTGGAACCGTCTCAGAAAGCTTATTCTTTTATAATAAGATTGGCTTGCCTTGTGTACCGTTTGATTACTAGTGTGGGTAAAGTGAAACTCTTTAGTTGATAATGATTGGACCAGGTTGTATTAAAAGAGGGAAACAGGTGCCTTGTTATAGGATGCAGGAACATTTTGTGAATTCCTAAATAGAATAAGGAGGAAGTGTCATCCTGCAACTTTGTATTTGAACCATGGCACATTCTGATTCCTTCTTATAATCTTCTATTTTTATTTTGAAATCAAAGATAAACTAGAGGTCTCATTAAAAAAATGACTTTGTCTCCAAGTAGCACATAGGGACTTTCTCACATGATAGCTAATAAAATCCTCTCAAAAACTTCCCAAAAGAATGTTCATAGTATCACATATTTTCAATGAGGAGAGAGTGGTTCATGTAGTGTAGGCACAGTGACACATTTAGTGCCAGAGTTGATATTTAATTTCAAGTTTTTCCAAAACCAGGTCTGCAGAGTTTATTTTTAGTATCACTATTCTTTCTACAGTGCAGGCAAAATGTAAAAAGTGGAGTTTATGCAGAACCTCCCAAAATAAAACTTTTACAATATTAACAAAAATAATTCCCATGTATAAGAACATATTTATTTGGTTTAGTTGCCACCTATTGCAAATTAGACAACATTCAGAGAACTTAGTCTAGGCAAAATAATTCACTACTGTAATTGTTATGTAAAGACTATGAATTTAATCACAGTAGGCATGCCACTTTGCTCATGCCCAGTGATTGCCTTGCAGTTAGTAACCTCACAAGACAAAGTTTCCAGAAATGCTATCACAGATTTTAGTATTTTAAAGCGAGGGCAACTTTGACCCTTTGGCTTCAAGATCTCAGCCAGTGCTTTTGTTTTGGATTTGACTCCTGAACCATCAATGATGCTCTTGACAGTGGAAGTTTCTCAGGAAACAGAGTTAAATCTTATAATGGGGTTATACATATATGGAATAAAATAATGTATGCAAATCCTTCCACCCCAGTGTAACCCTGCTTACCTACCATCTTTACTGATTTAGGCAAAGGCTTAAAATGTTCTTGTTGGGATGGGTAACCTGGGCAGGTAACTTCCATAATGCGAAAAAAAAGCCTTCAGATGATGAAGAAAATATAACAAAATCCTAACCCAGAATAACAATTTCAGTGATGCTAGTCTTGCTCAGCCTACATCCTCCAAATGCCAGAGAGTAGTAAGAACATATTTTTCTAGATGCCATTCTAATTCTATAATTGTCATAAAGCAATTGAGGCAGAATTTTATACAAAAAGAGTAGAGGACAATAATCTAAAATATGTGATGCTGGATTGAAAAATGGGTAGCAATTGAGGAGGAAAAACTATTTGAGTCTGGGAAGTGACTGCCTAGATTAGAAAAGACACGACGCACTGAAGTAACTGAAGAACAGTACCTAGTTAACAAACCAGGAGCATTAGGATATCATATGTTGAGTCAAGTATTGAAATTGTTGAGCTGTTACTAGCAATTGTTCTTTGCTAAGAGTATTTTTAAAGATATTACAAGAAAGAGAGGGACTCAGAAAAGTAACGACTCATTCGTCACATTTTACAGGAAGTGGCACAAAATCTGAACACTTAGAAAGTGAAACTGTTTCCCCAGACAAATGTATGGCCATTAAAATTCAGTCTTAGATATCCCTTGTCCTGCTATTAAAAAAATCACTGCAAGGTAAAGCACAATTTAAAGAATAGTAATCAGGTCTTTAAAAAGATCGGTGAGTGAAATGAGATGGCTTCCATACTTACAGTTGGGCAGAAGGGCTGCTAAAAGATACGGAGTGTAGTCCTGAACCGTCTGTCGAGCTCAGAAAGCACTTTAACTAACCTAGAGCGAGGGGAAGCTCTTTAATGCAAATGATGCTCTAGGGCACAGGTGGTAAACACAAGGCCCGAAGGCCCTCCACCTCGTTTTATCTATCCAGGCACCTGTTTCTACCCAGCTGCAGCGCCAAGGTTCTTGCCCCTAGTTAAGGAGTAGTTACATTTATAGAGTCCTAAAATTACATTTGACCCTTTGAAGGCAACCTTGAGTCTGAGGTGGCCCCCAGTGAAAATGAGTTTGCTCTGCTCTAGGGCCTGACTTTCAGCCTATATAGAATTGACTGAAAACAATTCCACGTAGAAAACTCATGTTATTTCAGAGACCAATATTGGCAGAAGTGCTGACGGTCTGCTCTAAAAGGGATTGAGCTTTCTTGAGATCTAAAAGTATCTCTGGGATGTGGATTACAGCACAGAGAATAGGGTCAACAGTGTCATCATAGCTATGCATGGGGCCCAGTGGATGCATGAAGCACTGGGGAGAAGCATTCTGTGAAGTACAAGATTTTCTGGCCACTATGTTGTACATATGAGATGGTATTGGAATAGTATTAAATGTAGACTTAAGTGATAACGAAATATATGTATCTGGGCATCCACCTTTCCACAAACAGCAATCAGGCTATTAGTTTATCCATTCGCTCCACAGAAAGGCGTATTTTCAATGCTCAGTAAATGAGCTGCCAGTGAGGACAATGGAAGAAGGAGGGTAGAGCAATAGTTTGGAGAGTTACACAAGCAAGAACTATGCCAGCATCTCCTATTACCTACCACTAGTTCCTTTTATTAATGGAATTATTTGCTGTGATTATTCTGTGAAATTCGTGGTTAGTTGAATGTGCGGGAGATAGGCAGACAAGGTTGGAGGAGTGAAGCCAAAATATTTGTCTTTTTAATGTATAGGTCTGTAAGTAGTGTTCACTCACATTTGGATTATAAAATGTAGGTTGTAAAATCCTGGTATTTGATTTTGGACAGTTATTAGATGAGTCACTTGAATGAAGTCTTAGATGAAAGAAAACACATATTTCGATGAGAGAAAAGAGTGTTTTGAAAAAGAGAGCAGAGGGTGGTAGATCAGATCATTCTTCAACAAATGCTAGTTCCTTCAGTATCTGTCTAAAAGAAGTGGGTATTTCCCAGCCCCTTTACTATTGGGCTTAGCCATAGGATATTAGTGGGTGTGAGATGGGCAGATCCTTGTGAATTTGAGTGGCCTCTACTGATGCATATTTACCTTTCAAAATGGAAAAAAATATGGTTTGATGATCATCAGAGGAATATGAGCATAATTGGATCTCAATCCAAGACCAGTACAGAGGTCCTGATCTATAAATAGTCTATATAAGCTCATTCCCAGCACACCTGCATATGCTTGAAGGACAATATTATTATTACAAAAATATATACAAAAATTGTTACTGATGGATGTCCTTAAAATATTTCAATTTGGCTAACATACCAAAAATATGCCTGTGTTATTCAGTCTAAGACTATAGACAGTGAGGAAGGTATATTCAAATTTAGAAACATATATTCTGTAGCTCCTCTGTATTCCCCCAAACGTCAGTTCTTATTAAGTGCCCCTCAAATATTCATGGATTCTCACTTACCAAACATGTGCTCTCAACAAACTGTGGCCCAATCATATGCTGAACTACTCTTCCAGCACAGTTTCCTCCTGGGTAAGTTTACTGCATTATTGTCCTGCTCGAGTCATTTGCAGGCTATATTATGTCAATCAGTAGTCACAAATTCCTAACTGAAAAAGCTCAGGCCCAAAGACTTTAAAACTGCATGTAGCTGTTTGGAAAAAACGTGTTGTGGGGAGGGCACCCAATTCTCCTCTATTATACACACACCAAGGAGGACTGAAGTAGTTATGTCTCCGGTGGAGTCTTTTTCATGTTTTATAAAATATACTTGCACATTTAATACTTATTTTTGTTTTGCCTTTGTTGTTGTTTTTTATAAATGTCTTTCCTTTCAAATACTCCAGCCAATAGAGACTTGACTGGTAGAAAAATGTTGTTCCTTTTAAAAAAGTTCTAAAACTAATCCTTCAAAATCAGATTCATTGCCTAATTCTCTCTTTCCTTGCCATGATTTATTTCCACAGGGCAGAAAGACTCCTAAAATTTTAAGTGTGTGACTGTGTGAAGTCTGAAGAGTGCTGGAATGTCCTCAGTTTCAAAATTTTCATTAAAATGATAGAGTCTACAGATAATTTAAAGTGAGGTGATGATAACACTATACTCAAATGACAAACTACCACTAAATAATATTTGTAAAATTTAATGCATGTAATTATTTATATTCATATGTTAATATCTATATGCTATTTTGTATGAAACTTCTTATATTTATTTGAGAATATTTAACTGTTGTTTTTATTTCTTCATATGTATTTTAACTCTTTTATCCACAACCATTTTCTGAGTAAATAGTAAACGCCCCTGGCATTTTTATTAGTATTCTCTGTTTCTGCACTCTTGCAAGGCCAAACAAACATTAACGTATTAAACCCATGGATTGAATTGCACTTCATATCTTTTACAAAGAATGAACTATGTTTTTTCTATAATTTTTTAAACAGAATGTGATAATAATAAGAATTTTATTTACTCTGCATGATAGTAATTCCCAATATTTCACTTAACTTTCTCTTCATAAATAATTCATAAATAATAACCTAGGCCTGGATTTCTGCCCAAATTATCATGCATTTTAAATATGCAAACTTTAATAAAAGTGTATGACTGTTAATTAAATATAATTCATATCTCACAAGTAATTATTACTTTCTAATCATTGTAAGTATTTAATTGTTCTTATCTACGTTAGAAAGCAACAAGTTTCCTGACATACCCATGAACGGGCAAATTCAATTGTTAACAAGAATTTTTCTTGTATTCATTTAGTTACTGCAGAACACTTGTAAATGACCCAGATGACAAAGTCATATTTTTAAACCCTCTGTGGTCTGTTATGAATGTTTAAACAAGTGAAAGAAATGCTGTGATTTAACTGCATTTCCCTTGATGCTTAATTTGTAAAGGGGAAAATGAGTTTTCTAAGCAATTTATTACTGCGAATAATGTCACTAGTTATTTAGTAGCAAAAAAATAATTCTGCATTCCTCATTGTCATACGGTACGTGTTTTCATTATTTAGATTTCTTTTTCAGCTCTTTTGATTGTGTTCATGTATGCGTCCTGTGAGATTCAGAGAATGCTCCCCACATGTAGCTGAGCTGTCTACAGCAATAGGTATTGACAAGGAGATAATGATAATGAAATACTAGAGACATCTATATGCGCTTATTCATCATTCTCTTCTGTTTCTAGAAATTCAGCTTTTTAAGATTCTACAGATCAGTGAGATAATGTGGCATTTGCCTTTCTCTGGCCAATTTCACTTAGCAAAATGCTTTCAAGGTCCATGCATGTTGTCACAAATAGAAGAATTTATTTTTCATCTTATGGGTAAATAATATACCATTATATAGGCAGTGAAACAATATATAAGTCTAAAAACATATATATTTTTCCATTTATCCATTAATGGAACCTTAGGTTGTTTCCACATCTTGGCTACTGTGATTATTGCTGCAGTTACCATGAGAGTGCAGATATAACTTCAAGATTGCAATTTTATTTCCTTAGGAGAAATTCCTGAAAGTGAGATTGCTGGATCATGTGGTAGTTCTATTTTGAGATTTTTTAGGAAATTCTGTACGATTTTCATTGCTCCTGTAGCAATGCACATTTCCATCAACAGTGCCTAGGGTTACTTACACTCTACAGCCTCATCAATATTTGTTAGTTTTTTTTGGTAATATCTTTTCTAAAAGTTATAAAGTGCTATCTCATTGTGGTTTTCTTTGCACTTCCTAATTAGTGATGTTGAACATATTTTTAATATTCCTGTTTGTTAAATCTATGTCTTATTGGGAGAAATAATGCATTCAGATTTTCTGCCCATTTTTAATAGGATTATTTGCTTTTGGAATATAAGGAATTCATAAAACTCAATATCAAAAATTCACATTATCTATTATATATACATGCATGTGTGTATATACACACATATATATGTTTTTTTTTTTAATTTGCTCTTTTGTAGACCACATATAGTTGGGTCATGTATTTTGTCTGCTCTGACAATCTCTGTCTTTTAACTGGTACATTTAGACCATTGACATTTAAAGTGAAAAGTGATATTTTAGATTAGTATCTAATGTATCTATCACTGTTTTTTATTTGCTGCCTTTGTTCTTTGTTTCTATTTTTGTCTTTCATTTTTCTGCCTTTTATAGTTTTAATTGAGCACTTGTATGATTTTGTTCTCTTTCTTTTTTAGTAGAAAACTTGACAATTTTTTTTACTCTTTTAAGTGGTTGTCCTAGAGTTGACAATATACATTTATAACTAAATAACATCATACCATTTTATTTGTAGTGTCAGTATCTAATCAAATAATTCTTATTTCTCCCCTCTATCCCTTCTATCATTGCTGTCATTCATGCTATTTATGTATGAGCATACATAAGCACATGTATTTATATTCATATACATATAAATGCATGAGATTACATAATCAAATACATTGTTGGCTTATTGTTTTAAACCAACTGTTATGGGTTAGTTCAATAAAGAATATTCCATAAAATTTGATGAAACCACAAAAAAACCTTAGATAGTCACAGCAATCTTGAAAAAGATCAGTGTGTCAGAAATCACACTACCCAATATCAAACAATACTGCAAGACCATAGTAACAACACAGCATGGTACTGGCATAAAAACAGACACCTAAATCAATGAACAGAATGGGAAGCCCAGAAATAAAGCACCGCTTTATAGTCAATTAATATTTGACAAAGGAGAAAAATATACACTGGATTAAAGATAGTTTATTCAATAAATGATGTTGGAAAAACTGGACAGATATGTGCAAAAAATGAAACTAGAACATTTTCTTAGACCATAAAGAAGAATAAAGCAAAAATAGATTAAAGACTTAAATATTAGACTCTAGACCATAAAAATCCTAGAAGAAAACATAGGCAGTAAAATCACAAACATTTCTCATAGCAATATTTTTCTGATATATTGCCTCAGGCAAAAGAAAGAACAGAAGATATAAACAGATGGAACTACATCAAACTACAACATTTTTGCACAACAAAGGAAACCATCAACTAAATGAAAAGATAACCCACTGAATGAGAAAACACACTTTTCTCAAAGACACATTTCTATATAAACATAAAATTTTTATTTGAATCATGTTTTATATGTGCATATACTACATTGGGTACCTATGTTGTTAAGGGGAATGAGGTGAGGAACAGGGTATAAAAGACAGGAAAATCAAAATGTATATTACTATATAAAACAGTATGTCTTGAACTGGGGTAGTATTATAAAATCAATTCTTTGCAAGTTATAATAAAATCCTTTAAACTTTTTTATAAACAAAAAAGAACAAGCGCTTCAGTAACAGGTGACAGATACAAAAGCAATTAAGAATAGACAAAAAAAACAAACAGAAGTCAACAAATTTGAAAGAATAGAGGAGTTGCTAGCGATAGAGAGACATACAGGCCAACAAAGCAAAGAAAACCTACCTGTTGTCCAAACAAGAAATCACTACATTGTATTCAGTGAGGGCTGAAATGTATTGATTTGTCAGTTTCTGCAGGGAGACAAAGAGAGTGCTTTTGGGGGGCTTCCCACGCAGTTGAACCTAAGACAAAGACTTGGTTCCAAGTTTTTTATCTGAAAAGCAAATTCGGGAAGCGAGGTTGAAAGAAAGGGACAAAGGAAACAGATAAGGAGGAAAACGCTAAACTAAGCTATTTTCAAGGTAGTTGTGATTTATGTAAGCTTCATACCTATAAGACATCTCGAGACACCTACACAATTGCTCAAGTCCTCTGCTAAAATATGGCAGTGCTGGGAGGAAATTAAACGTAGGACACCAAAATCATCCGTGCAATTACAGTACAAAGGCATACTTGGGGAAAAAACAGGTATAGTCACTAAATTTAAAAATTTAATAAGACATAATAAGAAGTTCAGAAAATAATCTATATATACATCTACATATCAGCATAACATTTGTGTTTCATCAAGATGTCACCTCAAAATTCAGAGATAGGTGTATTCTTTAAGACATATTTACACCATATTTAATCCTGGGAGGTGTTAAGCTTACTCAGAAATGTAATTTCATTGTATGAACACCCTATGAGTTCATCACATTCATTCCTGCCCTCCTGCTCAATTGATTGTACACAGAGTCATGAACTGTTTATTTCTTAAGAGTAACTATAAAGTGGGTTTATACTTGTATTTCTAATTTTTGTCTTTTTATCAATTTCCCTTATATTTTTACAATTTCCCTTTTTATCTTTCTTGTTTAATCTTTCTATGCCTAAGTCAAGTGTATATACATAAAATTTTCTAAGATAAATAAACAGTAAATTCTATGGGAATAAAAAGTAGGTGTTCGGGTACAGGAAAGTGTTTTGTAGTTTATTTTGTGCTGTGGACTGTGGCAGCCTTAAAGATCAGATATTTTACATTTTTAAGTATTATGTCTATGTAGCCAAGAAAATATTGAGGAGGGAATAAATATATTTACTCAGTTTATGTAAACATTTACTGTTTGTGTAATACATTTATTAAGTTTATTAGTAATAACAATAATAAAAAATTGATACCATAAGCTGACTTTAAAAACTGCCCGTATACATGAGCCAATGGGACAATGGGTGACTTGCTTATTTAGAAGCTAATTTAAACCCCAAGATTCCATTTTTATTCATCCTGTTAGGATATAATGATTTATGTTTTCAGATAATTAGATACTTTATGCATATAGTTACAAATTTTTTTGTAGTCTTGTAGGGTTCTACCATATTTCTCTACCTGATTTTTGATACTTTGATGTATATATTTTTTAATTTCTGTAAAATTATATTTGTGAAAATGTATATTACAATATAAGCTTTGTATTCATAGCCATGTGTTTGTTGCTTTCAATGTTTAAAATAATTTAATAATCACATATTATCCATGCCTTTAGTGAGTATACGGTATAAATTAATTTACAGTAATAACTGTAAAATGTTGAGTTCTGTAACAATTTAATATTGTTAAAGAAACGATTGTGCAGGTGTTTTCTTTAGAAACACAGATGTAATTGTGTATGACTACATTTTGATACTTTTTTTCCTGATGACGTATTATGGTTCTGCTAATTAGCTGACCATTTGTCACTTATATAACATTGCTTTCAGTTCAATATTTACAATCGTAAGTTTAGTCATAATACATCAGGTTGAATTCCTTCTTGCCCCTGAGAGTATGCTATCTTCCTTGCTCAGTTCAGGTCTTACTAAGTAGTGAGCAAGGACAGACCAAACATAAAAAACATCTAACCTTAGAAAAATATTGTTTCATTTTTCCCTTATAAGGATGGTATTGTACGTCTTGCAATCTTTTCCTAATCCAAATGAAAAAAACTCTTCTGAGAATTGATTTAAAAAACTATAATAACAATAATAATAGAAATGAGGGGAGCTGTAGAGATTGTGTGGTCTCTCTGTTGCTTGAGGTTAGTTTCTGCTGGTATTGCTCTCTGCTTCTGAGACTGCTGTTTGCCATTCAGCCGTTTCTGGAGTTTTCATTAAATTGAGTGAAGGCTCACTGGGGATATCATTTTCCTCCCAATGTAGCAATGTCATCCATTAACAAGTTTGGAAGCACACATGGATATATATAACACTAAATACAGACTGACATCAGCAGAGACTTCACTGATGCAATAATTAGGTGCAGACAACTATTTGCTTGAGATATTGATATTCTTCTCCTCTTCCATGGCATTTGTTTAAGAAGGCTCTCAATAACTATAATACAAAAAAAGTTTCTCCAAGTGAGAGTATGTGGCACTTCAATATGAAATCAACTTTTCACAGTTGACTTCAAGTAAATTCTTGCATCTTTCTGGTTGGAAAGGTCTAAAAAAGTGAGTAATATTTCACCAAATCAAGTTCTGCAATTTGAGTAACTAAATTCTTGGTTGAGTTACTATTTTCAGAAGGAGACAGGTGTTTGATTGCTAGTTAATTAACATAAAAATTCATTATATATTATTGTTAGTTCATGTTTAATTTTGTTGAGCAATCTGTTCAGGTAAGATTCTTGTTTTAATACAAATAAATCACCACAAATATGTTATTTTTTATTTTTTCTCACTCTAATGATGCATGTTATTATAGCATAACTAATGCCTCTGATGTCTATAATTTATTCATCTCTCTTGTTGTGGTATAATGAAGATAAATTATTTGCCACTATTTAGAATATGTGTGACAAATACCATTGTTGTTTGCACACTATTAATTCATTTTTTACCACATTCAATCTTTGTTTTTAAAGAAAGGAAAGTCATGATTCATATTGTGCTAAATGTTAATGACATGAAGATTAATTTCAAACAAGAAATATGGGAGAAGGTTGATTGATGGAAGCAGTGTATTTCAGAATAAATAAGGATAACATAGAAAAAGTAAGGAAGAAATATTAAAAATGCATACATTATAATATTATTTCCAATCTTTATAATCAATGAAGATATATAAATTATCATGCATATAGTAGAACTTTATTTTGTAGAAATTAGGCCTTCATAAATTTATTTATTTATTTATTCAGGCATTAATGTATCTTGATAGACTATGTTTAAAACTGAAACCAAGGGAAATACAAAGATCTTTAGCACAAGTTAAATATAATGGAAATCATGAGCTTTTAAACTCTCTGATGCTCATTCTTAGTAGTAAAGAGAGACTCCAACATCATACACTTAAGAAGCTTAGCACGTAGAATAACCTGAGAATGGTAAAGACAAGCTCCCATACATTTTTCTCCTTGTAAATATGATTCTGATCACCTTTTAAACTTGTTTTAACATTCAGATTTCCACCGTTTTACTTGTATTCATTTGTGAGTGCATGTTCAGTTCTCCACAACTTTACTGTGTGTACATCACCAAAGACAAGACAAAGTCATCAGCGCAAAGTTCGCTCCTGCTGTTCCATTAGAACCATTTCCACCTTTCCTTCTAAAATATTCTCTTCAACAATATATTTTACTTACATTTACTGGAGTGACATTGGTTGATAAAATTATATAAGTTTCAAGTGTACAATTCTATAATATGTCATCTCTATATTGCACTGTGTGGCCTCCTCCCAGAGTCAAATCTTTTCCCATTCCTATACATTTGACCCCTATTACCCTTTACTACTCCTCCACTCCCCTTCCCTCTGGTAACTGCCATACTATTGTTTGTGTCTGTGAGTTTTTGTTTTTCTTGTGTGTTCATATGTTGCTTTCAGTTTTATATCCCACATATGAGTGAAACCATGTAGTGCTTGATATATTCTGTCTGACTTACTTCACTTAGCATGATGTTCTCAGAGTCCATTCATGTTGTCACAAATGATGTATTTAATCTTTTTCTTATGGCTAAGTAGTATTTGGTTGCACAGTATCTTTTTTATCCAATCATCTATCAAAGGTTACTTTGTTGTTTCCTTGTACTCTTAAAAAATTAAATAAGTGGTTGTGTGTACATTACTTTACACTTCCTTTGAAAGAAAGTCTTCCTTGAGAAAGGAAGTGTACATTACTTCTTTACACTTCCTTGAGAAAGTCTTCAATTTGTCTTCATTCCTGAAAGACAGTTTCATGAGATACAAAACTTTCAGCAGTTCAGCATTTAAAAACTGTCTGGCCTCCATGGTTTCAGAGCAGAAATCTGTTGTCACTCAATATGGAGTCCCCCTCTGTGTAATGTGTCAATTCTCTCTGGTTTGTCTTAATGTTTCCCTTTAGTTTTGGTTAAATACTATGTGTCTTGGCATAGATGTCTTCTGTGTCACCTGCTTAGGGTTCTCTTAGCTTTTTGAATTCATAAATCTATATATTTTCTAAAAATTTGGGGAGCTTTCTGGCATTCTTTCTTTGAATACCTTTTGTGAACCATCCTCTTTCTTTCTGGGTCTTCAATGAAGCACATATTGAATCTTTTTTTTTACTATCTCTGAGGTTATATATTCTTTCAAAATCATTTTGCTCTTTGATNCAGTGTTTCCACCTATGCCTCCATCTTGGCGGAAGTCTCCATAAATCTATATATTTTCTAAAAATTTGGGGAGCTTTCTGGCATTCTTTCTTTGAATACCTTTTGTGAACCATCCTCTTTCTTTCTGGGTCTTCAATGAAGCACATATTGAATCTTTTTTTTTTTACTATCTCTGAGGTTATCTTTATTCTTTCAAAATCATTTTGCTCTTTGATTTTAAGTGAATTAAATTTTCTTGATCATTTTCATATTTTATTGAATATATCCTCTGTCATCTCCATTCTACTCTGTTTTCTTTTTTATTATATTTAGTGGCTTGAAATTGGCCAATAAAATTATATAGATTTCAGGTGTACACTTGTTTAATACATCATCTGTGTATTATATTGAGTATTCACCACCCCAAGTCTCCCTCCATCACCATTTATTCCCCTGGACCTTCTTTTTTCATCCCTACCTCCTTTCCCTCTGATAATCACCACACTCTTACCTGTATCTATGAGGGGTTTTTTTGTGGCTTAATCCCTTCACCTGTTTCACCCGTCCCTCCAACCACCTTCCCCTCTGATGTCTGTCAGTCTGTTCTCTGTGAGTCCAATTTTATTTTATGTGTTAGTTTATTTTGTTCATTAGATTCCACATTTGAGAGAAATTGTATAGTATTTGTCTTCCACTTACTGGTTTATTTCACTTAGCATAATTCTCTCCAGGTCCATTTGTGCTGTTGCAAAAGGTAAGATTTCCTTCTTTTTTAGAGCGAAATAGTTTTTCTTTGTATAAATATACCATAGCTTTTTTACCCACTAATCCACTGATAGACCTTTGGGATGTATCCAAACCTTGGCTATGGTAAATAATGCGGCAGTGAACATAGAGGTATATACATTCTTTTGAACTGGTGCTTTGAGTTTTTTTGTATATATTCCCAAAATTGGAGTCAGTGGATCATACATATGATAAAAGATTAATATCCTAAATTTATAAAGAACTTTAAAACTCAACACCAAAAAAATTCAAATTTTTTCACCCCCCAGTGCTCCCCACCTCCCTCCCATTTCCACCCCCCACCTTAGTTATTGTCCATGTGTCCTTTATATTGTCCATGTGTCCTTTATACTTGATCCTGTGAATCCTTCCCCTTTTCCCGTGAAATTCTCTCCCCTGTCCCCTCTGGTCCCTGTCAGCCTATTCTGTATTTCAGTGTCTTTGGTTATAATTTGCTTGCTTGTTTGTTTTGTTGTTTAGGTTCCTGTCAAAGGTGAGATCATAGGGTATTTGTCTTTCACTGCCTGGCTTATTTCACTCAGCATAATGCTTTCCATTTCCATCCATGATATTCCAAAGGGTAGGAGCTCCTTCTTTCTTTCTGCTGCATAGAATTCCATTGTGTAAATGTACCATAGTTTTTTGATCCATTCATTTACTGATGGGCACCTAGGTTGCTTCCCATGGGCTGGGATGGGAGTAAAAGACTAGAAAAAATAGAAAGCTGTACTTGAATAATAATTAAATAAAAAAGATCCTTTAATTAAATAAATTAATGAAGGTCTTGAATAGACACTTCTCCAAAGAGGACATACAAATTGTCAATAGACATATGAAAAGATGATCAATGTTGCTAATCATCAGAGAAATGAACATTAAAACCACAATCAGAAATCACTTAACACCTGTCAGAATAAATATCATTAATAAATCAACAAAAAAAAACAAGTGTTGGTGAGGAAGTAGAGAAAAGGGAACCATCATGTACTTTTTTGTAGGAATACAGATTGGTTCTTTGTTGTAGACCACTCTGCCTGGTTCTAGGAATTGTATCTCAACTCCCTGTGGCTAAGGGCTAGTGACAACCTCTGGAATCTGAGCTGAAGGAGACAAAGCTTGTCTCTGGTAGCAAACACTGCCTCAGTTTCCTCTCCCTGCCCCCAAAGCTTGGTTGGAAGTCAATGACCAGTAAGACCCCTCACAGCAGGGGGCAAGCTAAGCCAGACTCGATCACTTGGGAGGCCTTCATGGAAGGACTGGGGGGAGAGGGGGGCTGCAACAAAGAGCAATGGACTCTCACCCTCCTGCTTTGACATAGCCCGAGTCCCCATGTCCTCTGGGAGAAGCACTTCCTGGCTCTAATTCCCTTAAGCCTGAATACCTGATGGGGAGGGTGCAGCTCCTTGCCTTGCTAGAGTGTGTCCTGGGGAAAAATCTGGCACCAGGGAGACTTCTGGATAAACCTGTAAAATTTGCTCTGCTAAGAGTGCTTTCATTCATATGTTAAGGGTTCGAGCAGGAAACCCTAAAACTCTGTTCCTAACAGACTCTGAAGCCCTCAGGTATCTTTGAAATGTTATGTACTGTTTGATCCTTTTAGATCCTGTTATGTCCTGTTAGATATAACATTATGCCCTGTATTCCTGTGTATTAGACCCCAGTAAAAGGCCCTGGAGGAGGGGGCTCGAGGCCTTTGTCTCCCCTAAGAAACTGGCCACTGCTCACTTCTCTTCCCCAAGCAGATCACATCATGTCTTGGTCATATTTACTCTCATCCATGGCACTCGGGGGGACTTGCGAGGAAAGTCACCCCCACAGTTCTTTCGTATAACTTTTATTCAATTATTGAAAGTTTATTTTTGTAAGTTTTTTCTAAAGAATTTTTAATTTTTTAAATTGCTTTATTGTTGTTCAATTACAGTTGTCTGCATTTTCTCCCCACTCCTCCCCTCACCCCAGTCAAGTCCATCTCCCTCCCTTGGTTCCACCCTCCCCTATTGAAATTAAGAATTTTATTTTCTTGTGGAAATTTTTGGACTTTTAAAAAATTCTCGTCATACAATTTCAATATCTGATTTGTATCAGTATTGGCTTAAATTGGTTGTTATATATCATTGAACATATGATTTCCTTTGTTATTATTATAATAGATCATTTCCATCTGTATTTGGGCATTTTGGTTATTATGTTAAAAGAATCTAAGTTCTATTTAAATCTCAAATTTTAACTAGCAGTCATAATGTTTAGATATAACATGCATTGCTTGACTTATTTTTTGCCATATTTTCAATAAAAATGTAACTTTGAAGTGACATTTTGGGTTGCATGGTTTGTCTGATCCCTTCAGACTCCTATTGTACTTTCCAGAGCTACTTGAAGGGATATAAGGTATTTTTTTCCAGACTGAACCAACTGGAAGGGGAATGCATTACAAGGTTTACAAGGTTGAATACCATTTATTAAGTCTGCTACTTACTGTAATCCAATTTCCCTTTATAATGTCTCTGGCCACCAGTTGCATCTTTGTAGGGGAAAGGAAACTCAGGCTTGTGAGGACTCATAGATTCCCTGAATTTAATATTTTTGCAGTATAATCATTCTCCTTGGATAGGCCCTTAAATTACCTTCTGTCACTTGGTTAAAGACGGTAGTCTCGGACTCAGCAGAAAATAAAAGCGCTTCACTTGGGCCACTTATCATCACAGGGCTCCCTCTAAATCCCCTGTCAGAGCTGCCTCTTGTTGTTAAATGTGGAGTCCAGAATCCAAGTCTTGTGGCCTATTATATCGAGTGGAAGGGAGCAAGACTACACGCTTTCTTAGTTCTCCAGTTACATTGCCCCAAACCAGCTTACTTTTTTCTTTCTACTTTTCAGAGTTATTCTTTAACATGTATCCCATCATTCCTCTGATTTGCAGTAGTGCCCAGCAGAGAGAAGCAAGGAAAACTGAGTCTATAACATTATGTATGGATCATAGAAGTAAGTTATGGTCACTCCTGAAAGTATAGATCTCCAGAGCCTTCTCTCATAGATTCTGATTCACTACCCAATGGGGTCTGCTTTAGGACAGTTTGTTTTTGACAAATGCCAAAGGAAAAGGGAGAAATAATGAAGGTAGTAATAAAATGTTACTTTAGATTATGATGTTTGCTACAGAAAGATGTATACACAAATATTTTGAAAATATTAAATATAAAACTGAGGTCAGTGTTTCAGTAAGTTACATAGTTGAGTAAGTTACACATTGGTTCTTAGAATGATTTCTGCTTGTCCGTCACACAAGGAACATCAAGGCTATACATTCCCTGTCTATTCAGTTATAAAATAATATTTTACTTAATTATTATTGGTCAGTCGCTATTCTTGACAATGGTGACACAACAGCTAACACAACAAAGACTTTACTTATAGAAGTTTACATTTCTCTGATTGTCATTCTCCCACAAACAGGGTAGCTTGAAATAACAAATTTGTTCTCCCAGTATGCTGGAGGCTAGAATGTTGAAATTGAGATGTCATCAGAGACATGCTCTCTGAGGGTTCTGGGTAATATCTATTCCATGACTCTCCCTTAGCTTTTGTTTGCCAGTCGTACTGGTGTTCCTGGGTTTGTAGCTGCACTGGCCCAATCTCCGCCATGGCGTTTTCCCTGTGCCTTTTTGATTCTCTTTCTTCTCTTACAGAGACAGCAATCAGGTGGCAATAGGGCTTAATTTAGTGACCTCATTTTAACTTGATTACATATGCAAAGAGGCTTTTTACAATCAAGTTCTCAGTCAATTCACAATCACTAGAGGTTAGGGCTTTGACGTATCTTTTTGAGGAACACAATTCCACCAGTACAAAGAAATTTTATCTACAGAGGAACATGGGTAGGAATTACACTAGAGTTCTCAGGAATAATGCAAGGAAAGACAGAGTGGACTAGTGTATTTAAAATATTGAAGAAAAAACCTTCCCAATGCATAATTCCACATGTAGCCAATATGTCCTTCAAAGAGTACTGTAAATAGTTTCTCAGGAAAAGTAAAATTGAGGAACTTTATCACCACAGATCTTCTTACAGCTATTCAAGGAAAGAAAAGGAGTTGGAGAAAAAAAATAACAAAGGTTAAATATTTACATAACATAGTAATAGTAGAATTGCATGGGTGACTCTAGTGCATGGATAAATGAAATGAATGGCAGCAATGTCAAAGTACATGGGAGGAAGCAATTGGGGTTATTCTTTTATAAATAGCTGCATGACACATGTAAAGATACACTGTTATTTAAATGTGACAATACAGCTCTGGCTGCTGTGGTTCAGCAGACTGAGTGCCAGCCTGAAAACTAAAGGGTCTCAGGTTCAATTCCCAGTCAGGGCACACACTTGGGTTGCAGGACAGGTCCCTAGTAGGGGGTACGTGAGAGGTAACCACACATTGATGTTTCTCTCCTTCCCTTCCCCTCTCTTTAAAAATAAATAAATAAGTAAAAATTTTAAAAAATAAAAATAAATGTGACTGTAGATTAATTACAAATGCATATTGCAAACTCACTCTCAGAAAACCACTAAAAATTATCAACAGTATAATTAACATGCTAATAGAGAAGATAAAATTGAACCCTGTGAAACCAACTAAAATCAGAACATGCAAAGAAAAAGGCATGAAGAGAAGTAGAAAACATATGGAATAAATACAAAATAACTACAAACATTGTAGGAACTAATCCAAATATATAACCATTTTAAATGTAAAAAAAATTAAAAACAAATGAAAGAACAGAGATTATCAGTGTGGATTAAAAAATAAATACACAAGACCCAATAATGTATTTTCTACAAGTATATACTTTAAGGACTCAACAGTTTAAAATAAAGGAATAGAGAAATGTATAAGTAATTGTAGCAGACCCTGTCCAGCAGAGTCCGCCTGTTGTGGCTTACAATGACAATCAATGCACAGGCGACAACAATCCTGTGTGGAAAAAGGGAACAGGCACGACTATTCTCTCAAGGGGAGAGTGCCTAAGGATGCCTAAGCCACTTCCTTAAGAGGGGAGCACCCCGACCCTTGCCTAGACAGGCTTTTATTATTTTCCTGGGGTCTTACACCAAAGAAAGAGTTATTATCTATCACGTGTAATATTATTGTCTACATTTTAGGTACAATCAAGGTAATGAAAATAACATGCAGAGGGGAATGAGGATGCTGATTAGCTCTGTCCTTGGCAAAACTCATACAGGCTTTGGAAATTATCTTGAAGATAGACAATATACATCTGTTGCCTTAGACCAGGGTGAGGGAGTTTTAGCAAGAGCAAGCCATAACAGTCTGTATGCATTTTCTAGGCCTGATTCCCACAGGAAAACTCAGTGTGAAGGTCTGGCTCCGACCACCACTTCGCTTCTGTAGGTTTTCCATACAGAGCTGAGTCAGATTTGCCAGGCCAAAACAAACCGGTCCCCTACAAGTAATATTGCAATGAACATAGAGGTGCTTATGTTCTTCCAATTAACATTTTGGGTTTCTTCACACACATTCCCAGGAGTGGAATCTCTGGATCAAATGTCAGGTCCGTTTTTAATTCTTGAGCTATATCCATAATGCTTTCCATAGTGGTTGCGCAAGTCTGCATTCCCACCAACAGTGAAGAAGATTCTCTTCTTTCCACATCCTTGCCGGCACTAGTTGTCCGTTGATTTACTGATGACAGCCATTCTGACAGACCTGAGGTGATACCTCATAGTAAGTTTAATTTGCATTTCTCTTATGATTAGTGACATTGAGTATTTTTTCATATGTCTGTTGGCCATTTGCATGTCCTCTTTGTGAAGTGGCTATTCAGGTCCTTTTCCCTTTTAAAAAATTTTTTTATTTATTTATCTTTTAGAGGGGAAGGGAAGGAGAGAAGGAGAGAAATATCAATGTATGGTTGCCTCTCATGAGTCCCCTGCTGGGAACTGGCCTGCAACCCAGGCATGTGCCCTGACTGGGAATTGAACCACAATGGTGTGGTTCGCAGGTCTGCGCTCAATCCACTGAGCTACACCAGCCAGGGCAGGTCCTTTTCCCATTTTTTAATTGGATTATTTGTTTTTATAAATTCTTTATAAATTTTTGATATTGATGTCTTATCAGATATATGGGTGAGTATGTTATCCCATTTTATAGGTTGTCTTTTTTGTCATTGATAGTTTCCTTTGCTGTGCAAAAACATTTTAGTTTGATGTAATCTCATTTGTTTATTTTTTCTTTTGTTTTCCTTGCTTAAGGAGATGTATTGTATAAAATATTGTTATAAGCAATATCTTAAATTTTACTCTCTATGTTTTCTTCTAGGATTTTTATGGTTTTAGCACTGATTCAAAAGAACAAAAGCATCCTTACATTCATTGCAACATTATTTACAGTCATCAAGATATGGAAGCAGCCCGTGTCCATCAGTACGTGAGTAGATAAAACAACTGTGGGACATTAACACAATGGAATACTTCTCAGCCATAAAAAAGAAGAAAGCTTTACCCTTTGCCACAGCATGGATGGACCTGGAGAACATTACGCTAGTGAAATAAGCCAGTCGGAGAAAGTCAAATACTTTCAAATACTTATAAATTTGGTATGTAATGAACAGACTGAACTAAGAAGCAAAATGGAGACAGACTCATAAAGAGCAGGATGGCAGCTGTGGGGTAGGGTAAGAGGGTGCAGGGATCTAGCATAAAGGAAAAAGAACCCATGGACTGGAGGACCGTGTGTGATTGCAGAATGAAGGGGCATAAGGGGAATAAATGGTTTTTACCCCCTTCAAAAAATGCTATAAAGCTGGTAATATGGTTAAAGGCAACTCTCTCATTTTCTGAGTTTTAAACTATTTTGTTTACAGTTTTAGTTAAATAGATACATCAACAGTATCACACAGGTAATTTATATGTCACAGGGTTTTTTTAAAAAAGAGATGTGTAGATGTGTTTCTTGGTAATATTACATTTTCCGCTTTAGGGAGTGATGAACTCTCATTCATAAAGCTGATGTGAGCAAACTTAACTATGATCTTCCTAAGGTTTTGCTCTGAAGAAGAATGGAACAGCTGCAGAGGAAATCAAAATCAATGTATTGTTTTCTACAGTGGGGTGAGAATGAATTATCCAATATAAAATGCAGAACATTATAAAGGTTGTGATTTCATACCACTATTCTTATGTTTTTATAATAAACAGCTCATGCTTTCTTCTTGCAGTACATGACATCAAAGGGACTTTTCCATAAAATTATAGCAATAAATTTCACCTAACACTGGACAGAATTTTATGTCTTTGCTATCTGTCACTCTGCTTTCCAAATAATCAAGACATGACGAAATTTTTTGATGAAAGACTTATCTTGGCTTTGTGAAATACAATAACTGGCTTACTTAGTTAAAAAAATGGCAACGTAAAAGCAGAGCTAAGTTTAGACCAAGTCGCTATTATTTAACACCATGCCAACAAATGAGTGATGTTCAGGTAATCAAAAACAGTTGTGTTTATTATCATTGAATATTTAATTCCTTGTAGTCCGAGATAAAGTGGAAATCTTTATCACTACTGGCATTTGGCTAAAGTTGTTAATCAATTATCAAAAAATGCATCGTTTACTGCCATCTGCTGTCTCATCTGTTTTTACAAATGAATAGCTCCAACCAGAGATCGTGTTTAGGTTGAACAAAGGAGTGGGCAAAAGTAATGTTACAGTTGTGGGTGTGTGAAACAGTTTGTTCTTATAATACTGTGTATTCATTATCGCATTATTTTCCATATGAGCAACCGTAAACCTACTTTTTCTCAAGCTATATATATAACAGATACTCCTAGATACATTTTTAAATGCTAAAGAAAATTTTTTCAATGTCTTATCGAAATAACTGAATTTTCAGGATTTTTTTCAGAACACCACAAAGCATTACCAATTTGTAAAACAAACTGTTCCTATCTTACCCATTTTCTTTAAGAACATTGACATCTAATCACTATATGATTCATCTAATTACATTGATTTTTTTCTAAAACTCTACTTACACTAAAAATTAGATTTTCCTCGAAAGTTCAGTCCTTATAGTTCTGCTTTTTTCCTATCTCATTTATCAGCACTCGGAGAATAATCCCCAAATGCTCTATTTTTGCTCTCTGTTCTGTATAATTTATTACACCTAAATTTAGCTTAATATTTTCCCTGGTAAATTGTGACATTTCCAAAATATGCATGTGGATAGAAACAAAATCGTAACTTTAGAATCAGCTTTCTTTTGATTTTTCCTATTTTAGTTTCTTAAATTTATTAACATGCATCTTTGTACTCAGACCAATAACAAATAACCAGTAACTCAAGCCAGTAACAAAGCCTCTTTTATTTTTAATGACTATTAATATTTAGTTACTAAATACTATTTCTAAATGTTGGTCACTAATACTAGTGAAGACTGATCCTTTACCTTCCTCCTACCTCGTCTTTCTGCCTACATTTTTTTCATTTCTGTGTTTTAATGATTACCACAATCATACCTATCTTTACACTGGTAGCTTAATTTCTCACTTTCTTACTTCAAAAACTCCAATAAGAAACTCAAAATTCTTATTTTTTCTATTTAAATCTCTGCTATTAATACTCTATTGTTTATTTTCTTCTGATTTCTCCATCTTTTAACTGAAATTAATAGGAATATATAAGTATAATATAAAATTGACCTATACATTTATAGTTTTATTTTTTCTCTCCTCCCCTTTAATAATATTGATCAATCCTGTAAAAATTTCTTTCTCATCTCAACTGGTCACCACATACAGATACTCTTCACAGCCTACTTTCCTTACCCTCTTAATATCTTAATGCCCTTTATTCACATTCCCTTTAAATTTTATTTGTTTTATATTGTGGAATTCACTACTAGACAGATATAATAAACATCCCCCTCTTATCCCTCACCCAGCATAGGTTGTTATTCCTTGTCTACCTATGTGCAATATACACCAGCTTTGTGTTTTCAATCTTCACTTTGTCACCTGATACTGTTTTTAACCAACCCTCTATGGTGAGACGCAGAACTGTGGTCCTGTCCATTTCTGCCATAAAAGAGCAAGATTTTAAAAACAATTGAATAATGCATACACCAGTGAGGTGAGAGTTTACTATGCTATAAACACTCTTATCAAGGGGGCTTATTTTAAGTTAGAACATTGCATTTCATTAATTGCATAATTTCCCCAGGATGAAAGGGTAGCCCGCCTAGTTCTGAGATCTCTAAGTAATACCATCCACATCCCCTGGATAAATGCCACTTCATAGGTAATCCATAAATTTGGCCTACAAGATCTCAGATTTTGAGGCCCCAGAATTTCCTCTATTGTGTCCTTATCCAACACTTTCTCCCAGACATTTCTGAACAATCTATATCTTTATTAAACATGACTGCTTTGTCTCTCAAATTTATCCAGGCATTCCCTTATAACCTAAACCTCTTCTCTACATGCTCTCTTCACCCTTTTTGTCTTTTAACTCACTTATGTGGACACCACGTACCCTTTGGCACTACCAAATATTAGCTCTTCACCCTTGACTCCCTACTACCATTTCTCCTACAGGTTGGGTATGGGCCCTTTAACTCACATTGCTACTTTCACAACACTTATTCGAGGTAAAAGGTAAGAACTAAAGTTCTAATTTGTCTAGAATTGGCATGTTAACACGATATAAAAGTTAATTTTGCATCTGTTGTTAACTTGTATTGTACAAAATTAGCATTGGAATTATCCAAATATCAAATGCTAATGTGCCCATAATAAGAAATCTTAAACATGAACATAAAAATACACAAATATTTAAGACTGCCTGTGAAAAAGCTTAGCAACCTCTATGCCTGCCCACGCGTCAGCTGAACTGGGAAATTTCCATGCATTCTATTTGGCTCCTTCAACGCCTTCAAGGATTGTTACTGAAATTAATCATTAAATATGGGACCGACCCTGAGGTTTCAATGACATTGTCATGGAATTTAAAACCGTCTTTTTTGTAATCTAAATACTCAAAGACCCACACGTTAACCAATTTAAAATTTGTGGTTCTCTTCAAGGTTTTAGTAGCAGACAAGTTTGATAAAATGCAGAGAGCTCATTACAGAAATAGACTCTCAGTATCCCATTAAGAAATAACACCTGCTTTTGTTAAAATTCTAGTTTGCAAGAAAGTGAATTTAGTTTACTAAAAAACTAATCCTGTAACATGTATTTGTATGAAATATAATGCATAAAATCAATTATGGAAAAGGTTGACGGAAATCTGCCTGTTTCTCTAAACCCTTGTTTCTTAATTTGAAACAAATGTGTTCTTGGTACAATGTTTATCAAAAAAACCAATATGTCATGATTATTTTATTTAAATTAGAAATTTATAGCTGCTATTTTCATTTTTATTTTGAAAAAATATTTTAAATTTAAATAAGGTGATTTTCTAAAGAAAATTGACCAGATTATGTACTGTTTTAAAAATGGAGAGAAAAATGAAAAAAAATAATAAAGAAACTTTCATTTCTGGATAGTTCCTGAATGAGAGTAACCATTTATATCTAGATAAAAGTAGGCAAGCATAACTTTTAAAACATAAGCCTTTTTGTACTTTTCTGTGAAGAATCTGAGTTTTCAGAAAACAGATAAAATTATATATAACTGACAATTTTAAGGATTAAATAAGACATCTTAGTTGTGTGCCTTGGAACATACTTTAGAACTTTAAAATCCCCTTTAGCTTTACACTGTGCTCTCCAAGCCCTCTAGGGCTCTGGTTTTGCCTCTGCAACGCAGCTGGGTGAGGGTCTTATGGTTCTGTAGGACAGTACAGTCCCCACCAGCTTTGGGCAGAGGTCATCTGGTCTGCTGAAAGCCAGGCAATGGCTCCATTTGAAACCAAGGAGGCAGCCCTGCTGATATCTGAATTGACTTTGTGGGAGAAGTGGAGGTCATTCTTTCCTTGTGTAAAATAATAGAGTAAGTTTACAGCCAAATAGCATTGTAGACCTGTCCAGTATAATCCAAATAGTCTGACAACCTTCCTTAATTCCTTTTGATTTCCTTTGCATTCAGTATGAACTGACACTTTTCCTGCTGGGTACTGATTAAATCCATGGCTCACACACTAATCTTATCACACTATTGCTTAGCCACACTCCTAATGTTGTCTCCTAAATATGTCTTCTCATTTTTTTGCAATATGGATAGGCTGAGAATTTCCAAAATTAAGTTCTGGTTCATTTTTGTTTAATAATTCTGCCTTCAAATTACTTATTTCTTTTCATATTTTATTATAAGGAGACAGGGGGACCCAAACTGTTCCTGCAACACTTCAGTTTAGAAATATCTTGAGCTAAATATTCAATTCCATGGCTCACAGATTCTACCTTCCTCAAAACATTGTAACTTGAACACAGCCAAGTTCTTTGCTACTTTATGATAAGCATCACTGTTTCTTCAGTTTTTGATAAAATACTTGCCATTTTCACCTAAGACCTGAGAAGAATCCTCCTTAAAATACATAAGTCTGCCGACATTCTGATCATGCTTGTTTACTTGTCCTGCAGGAAGATGGAAGTGTTCTTTAAAGCTCTCCTTTTCCCGTTGAGTCTCGGATCACCTTTCAAATTCCCTTCACAGCAAAATCTGCTTTTTCTTGCTTACACTTCACCACTCTTCCGGCCTCTACTCAGTATTCAGTTCCAAAGATGCTTCCATATTTTGGGCTATTTCTTACAGCAGCACCCCACTTCTTGGTGCAAACTTCTGTCGTAGTTCAAGCTGTTATAAGAATGATCATAGACTCAGTTAAACAGCAAACTTTATCTTTCATGGTTGTAGAGGCTTGGAAGTGCAAGATCAAGGTGCTGGTAGCTCCAGTATCTTGAGTCTGTCTGCTTCCTGCTTGCAGACTAGCTCTCCAGCCTCTTTTTGTATGGGCACTAATTCCACTAATGAGAGCTCTATGCTCACGTCCTAATTATCTCCCAAATGCACATCTCCATATACCACCACAATGGTAATCACATTTTAGCGTATTAATTTGGGGGGGACACATTCATCTTATAGCAACTCCCCAAGTGCAAACACATTAACATCCCATGTAAACCCATATGCTTTTGCTGTGTTCCACTTGTTATTTTTTTCTAGAACCACAGTACTGGAATGGAATTACCTTATCTACCTCGTGAAGTAGGGAAAAGTGCCTGATGAAACTAAGGAAAGGTTTTTAAAGGTTCTGCGGCAACACAGCACAGATCAATTTTCTTTATTTCATTTGGCTGAAGCAAGTGACCAAAGAAGGTCATGCTTCCTTGAAAAGGGTAGAGAAGCAGACTTCTCTCTCCATGAGGCATTGCAAGCTACGTGACAACAGGTGAGATGTCATCATTTTCCCCCAGAGAGAGCATAAAGTAAATTATAAATATAGGCATTGATTTGGGGGAGAATTAATCTTCTTTTTTTTGATAACTGAGTTTTCCTTCCCAAAAATCTGGTACTTATAAAAATTTGTTCAAATCTACTTTGTGTATCTTTGGAGGTTTTCTCATTTATGTTGTAAAGAAAACAGTTATATACAATTTGTAGATAGTTTATTGTTTTCATTTTATGTAAATGAGGACTTTTATTATGTTTTAAATATGAACAATTTTTAATTTTTTCTTTTTTACATGTTTTTAAAATTTTATTATTTTCCAAATACAGTTATTCTTATTTACTCTTTAATTAACAAATATATTTTAAAAACCCAGTCTGGGAAGCAATATAAAATGAGCTATATAAATAAAAAAAACGTTCCTGCTCTAAAAGAGCTTAAATGATATCAAAGATGAAACACATTTGGGTAGTGACATTTTAAATAAAATTTAATATAGTAGGTGACAAATATATAAAATGGTTTGACTTTGAATGTAATAGATTTAGGCTTGTGTTGGTTGCTCCACTGAACAATTAAATTGATTGAACTGACTAGGTTAATGCTGTGTGGCTTCTTATTATTCTCTAAATATCTCTCCTGAACCAGAAAATTCTATTCAATAATGTAAAGATGTACGAGAAAGAAAAATTTTCTTTTTTCCAGTGGCATATTACTTAAATAGAGGTCTAGACAAAATATTGCAGAACACAGATGCAAAGGTGATTAAATTTGACTGGCACAGTCACTGAAGTTTAAAACAAAATGCTTTATTTTATTAAATTTTATAAAGATAAGCTAAGATTTGGATCATGTTAAATGATAGATGCAATTAACCAACAGTATTTTAGATCTCCAAAAGCGAAACAGTGTGTAATATTTGGGGAATTTAGGTGCTTGAACAAAATAGGGTTTTTTAAAATAGATTTTATTTATTCATTTTTATAGAGAAGAGAGGGAGAAAGAGGGAAGCATCAATGTGTGTTTGCCTCTCATTCGTCTCCCTCTGGGGCCTTGGCCTGCAACCCAGGCATGTGCCCAGACTGGGGATGGAACCAGCAATTTTTGGTTTGCAGGCCTGTGCTCCATCCACTGAGCCACACCAGCCAGGGCTATTTTTTAAATATAAATGTATAGATTTGATTAAAATATTGGAAGCCTTTAGAATTTGCTGTTAGTTGACTACTTGAGAGCTAAAGAAGCTGTAGACCTGCAGAGATAGTCCGATAATACCTACTACAAAATGAATTATTAATATCAAACATTTTATCAACTATTTACATATATCAACTTATTTAATATCTAATTAACTTATGAAAAAGGCTAATTAGTTCATGTTATGAACAGAAATCTGAGATGCAGAGTGTTTATGTAACTGTCCCATGGTGAAATGGCTAGATGCCATGGCTTTGACTCTGATCAGTCTTTCCCTGGAGTAGAAGCATTAAACTCTACCCCGTGGTTCAGGAAAAAGAAACGTTTATGTGTATCTTAGCTTTAGAGAGTTTGGAAGATGAAGGAAATAGAATTTTAAAACAGTGCTAGGAAGAGATAATATTTAAGAACTTGTGTGATCATATCTGTATTAGGAATTTTCAATTCAGTATTGGTTAACACCTTAAACATGAACAAATTTTTGTGGGATAAACAATGTTAAATACCTATTCTGGAATTGCTGTAAACAGATGCCAGGGACCATAAACGAACGACATTGTGTTATTAAGCTAGAAATCTATGTAAGAAAAAAAATGAAGATACCAATATTATGGAATAATACTTGTAAACAGCATGTTTTCAAGTGGTTTTAATCCAATTACTAACATTTAGATAATAAACTAAAGGGTTTAAATTATAAGAAATTATATATTGCCATTTTTTATGGTAGGTAAGTGCCAACAAGTGAAGCTTTTTATATGGAGTTGAAAGACCTATATCATATAATTAAAATGAAGAAAATCATGCTCATTTTTCGTTTGTGGTTTTCCCATCCAGTAAGATTTTCACGCATAGAGTGACACCTAGTTTACGTTATTTGTATTTTTCCAAATTAAAGAGTAATGAAAAATTTTAATAAATCTTCTCTAAAATTGCTTAGTTTGTATTTAAGCTTAATATTAGTTAAAAATAAAAAGATTTTAGCCTACTCTAGAAAATTATTTTATATTGTGATATTTACCTATTCTGATATAAATGAAAGTACTTTAGCTTTGTTTCCTAAATGTTGTACACAAACTATAGAACACAATGAGGACTTTACCATCACCAGGACATGTTAGCTTTGCATGTTCTCTCAGCATGTGGTTTTCTCCCAGCACTTTTCCTAGCACTCCCAGCTAAGGTTGGGTACTTAAGCCAACCAATTGGGCTTAGCAATCGTGTACTTCTTCCTTTTGCTTTAAAAACTCAAAGAATGAGTTTTATGCTTTTATCTTGCCTTAAAACCTAATAGTAAAACCTATTAGAGAATAAAGTGTACAATAAAATAAATGATTCAATATTTTCTATTAATGTTTTACTGAAAATATTTTTGGTATGAATACTAGATAAGGAAAACAAATCTGTAAGGATGCATTGCTAAGAAAGAAGGAGAGAAACACCCTCCTTATCTCTACATAAATAATGGCCAAGCTGTTGTAACCTACTGTTCCTGGTGAAAGAAGAGGCCATTCTTGTGTATACTTTCTGACAGAATGAGGACGTTCATGCTGTCCTGATTAGTTGAACAATGTCCTGTGGCATTTTCTCCATTGATTCAACTTCCTGATGACAGTCTCATTTGTTGTTCATACTGACCTTTTTTCTTTCTGTTTTTACACCCTTCTCTTTTACAAAGAAGAAAAAAGATTTAAAGTGCTCAGTATGTTCCAAGCTGTAAAAAAAGGCATTTCTTTGAGTCTTACGATAAAAAGATGAGATTATCCTCATTAATATTCCCACCCACATTTTACTTATAAAAAATTGTTTTTTGAAAATAAAATAATTATTATAGAAATTAATTACTCACCTAGGTAAAACTTTACCTTGTATAACAATTAATTGATTATAAATGCACTTTATTTCCATTACATTTTTGTATACAAATTTGATCAATATCTATTTTTAAATATTTAACTATATTTCTTCAATTTAATCAATAAGTAGCAAATAAGGTTTTGAAGTATATTCGTAGGAGAAAAAGATATGAAAACAGTATTTATATATTGATAATCCACACACAACATATCTTCTAATTTCTATTTTCATCATATAAACTAATTATTGTGGGGGCAAAGTTGAAAAGGCAACTTTACATTCATATAATAAAATACATGTATTTCTCTCACCAATATAAACACATGCTAGTATTTTTGAGTTATGATGGAATATAACCTGTCTTCTGAAATTGTATAATACTGAGATTGTATAATACCAATTTGGAACAAGAAGTCTTTCTAGGTAGTCTCTATAATAGATGATAAAAGTAGATGTTAAATATAGATGATATGGCTACATATTTACAAGGAAAACACAACATAGCACATTTTGCAAATTATGTTTCATAGTAAACTAGTTGTATCGAATGTTTCATGTAAGCCATCACAAACTGCTTTTGTTTCTTGGTAAATTTGGAAAATACTGTATGAAAAAGACTCGCATGTAATTACCTCAGCCTGATTAGCAGCAATACTTCATGTGCATCATGATTCTTTCCTATTTATAAAATTAAAAAAGACATAAAAGCATTTTTCTCAGGATCTCATGGACCTATAACTCTATGTATTTTGGGGGGGCATAATAATATACTGGACCTTAAAATATTTTAAATGATAGAGAACAACAAAATAAACTTAAATGAAAACTCAGATAATATAACTATAGTTAGTACATACACAAATAATTAATTTCCAAAATAGAAATTATCTATTCTTGTTTAAAATGTTTAAATTTCTTTAAAAAATAAGAATGTTTATTCTTGTTTAAAATTCTTAAAGAAAATATAAATTTTAAAAAAGTTGAATGGCAGTGTGTCATGAACAGATGCCTATTGCTCCTGTCCTTTAACACCAGTGGAGTTTGTGACTAAATGAAGGAAAGAAGAACAAACAAGTCAGGAAAGGTCAATAAATAAATACCCAGGCAACAAGGAAGTCATCTAGAATTAACTCCTAACCCCAGCGAATCACAGGTGCATCTAGTTTAAAGAAGTTAATACACATTTAGAATCCAAACTGCAAAAGACACTTTCAACTTTTTATGCTCTGCAGTGAAAGGCAGACAGTAAACAGGAAAGAATGGAGGAGAAAGACATTCCACTATATTGAACATACTCACCAATATTAACGATTGTGAAAGCTCATTATCAAATGCAAATATAATGTAGGAAACAGACAGAGCAGGATGACAGATAAGGAGTGGGGAGGTTAGGGGGTGGGAGGATGGAGCACCATATCCGTATCTGACCGGCGCACTCCTTCACATCACTGATGTCTATATGCAAAAATTGCCTTTCAATGAGGCCAAACTTCATCATTGTTACATGGTGTTACAATGCATCAACTCAACCCACCACACCAGTAATTTAATGATGCCCATTATCTCTCTTTTCCTCAAGTGATTTGTCATCTCGGCATTTATTTATCCGGGTATTTAGTTATTGCATTAATTATTCCTTATATATCTTTATAGAGTGCAAACTCATGGGGAGCTGGAATTTTTTTTTTCTATTTTCTTCATTTATTTTTCCCAAACATGGAGATCAAGACTCAGGATATGGAAGTTACCAATAAATATTTCTCCAATAACTTAGTTTAACTAAAATAATTTACACAATTCTTCTAATATGTCCACTTATTAACAAAATAAAATTGACTACTACAGTTTAGCATTATTTTTTCAGCATACATACAATGGATACATAAATTGAAAGCAACTTGGATTATTAAAGAAAGTTCATAAATTTAAATGTTTGATACCAGTACATCATACATTCTAACCATAACAAAATATTAATATACATTAATAATAAAGAAATTTAAAATAAGACTGCTCATTCATAATCTCATAGACAATTAAAATAATGTGTGAGTTAAAGAAAAAAAAGGCAAATTATAAAATACTATAAGCTCAGCTATGAGGGAACTTTACAGTTCTGAATAATTTACATTTGTAAATATCTCATGATTTAAAGAAGAAACAATAATCAAATTTTAAAATAGCATGAGCTGTTTCATGGGGAACATTTATAGTCTTGAATGCTATGAGTTAAAAATAAGAAAGACTAAAAATGTATTTTTAAATTTACTTGTTAGGAAGTTACAAAAAGCATGACACAATTTAAAAATGGGGCATATTCTATTTCCCAAAGCTGGTTGAAGTAACACGCACTCTTTCAACAGTGCAATTGACTCTCATCCCAACAAGTGGGGTGTTGTTCATTTTGTTCCCTTTGAATCTCAGCAGAAATTTGTGACTAACCTTTTTAGTAGAAGGTGGCAGAATGATGATAGGTCAACCCTGAAGCTTGGTTATAAAGAGAATAGAACTTCCCTTGACTCATTCTCTTACAAAAGTTTCCATGTAAGCGTGTGTGTAAAAAGTCCAAATATTGGGACACCTTTATGCTGAAGAGACCAGGAATAGAAGCCATGTATGTAATAAAGATGTTACCGAACAAAGGGTCCGGGGGGGGGGCAATACTTGGCCCACCGAGGGATGCCAAAAACTGCNACCATTCCAAATCTTTTCTGGGGCCTCCCTTGGCTGCACCCTGTATCAAAGATGCTCTGGGAACTTTAGCTGTGCTGGCCTAGAGCTCTTTGAGTTTTCCCAGCATCAGCTACTAGACTTATAAGAGGTATAATGTTTTCTCTTGGCTTCAAAATACAGCAGGAGATACCAAGTGGAGTAGAGACAAAACTTTCCTGTCTCTCCGTGTCTTAATCTCTGACTCACAGAACCTGTGTGCATGATGCATAGTTGTCAAATTAGTTAGAACTAGAAACTGTGTTTACCAAGTTCTGCTTTCATGTATATTTCTTATTTGGAATTGACCAAAACAGGAAAATGAATAAGCCTTGAAAGTGGGAAACAGAGAAGTCATTACTTTTCCAAGGTCTCAGAAGCCAGTCAGGTTGAAAGAGAGGCATAGAGATATCCAGTGTACACAGAAATAGCCATGGTCCCTGGGACTCCTGGCCTCAGCAGCCAACAGTGGGTGCAAATCAGCTGCCAAGCATACCGCTGAAGCTGCTTCAAAAAAAAAAAAAAAGCGAATTCCACTTCCAGATTTCTCCACTGATTTTCAGTTCATAGTTAGACATAGTTAGACTTACATAGTTAGACATGCACACCTTCTAGACTATTTCTTAAAATTTGAATTTGCTCAACTACTTCAGTGACAAAGTCTTGTGGTTGAAAATGATTGATCCTTATCTTTCAATTCTTTGTGAATTTTACTTAGCTAATTGCTTTCATATTTATGTAAATCCTATTTCTATAGTAAGCTTTGTAGCTCTATCGCAGGTTTAGTAACTCTACATTTCTAATAAAACTTTGCCTAAGACAACTATGAATTTATCATTTATACTAAAATATCTATGGCAAATATAAACCTTCAATTTTATATTAGAACGTTCAAGTTTATTTATTAGAAACTGCATCATTGGATATGAGATCAGGAATATAACATATCTGCAAAACAAAAAACATAAATTCAGGCTTCAGTGATTTTGATACATAGGGAGTGGGGATGACAAACATTTTTTTTTTTGTAAAGGGTCAGAAAATGAGTTCTTTAGTTCATAGGGTTTCTTTTTCCTTTTTTTAACCCTCACTTGAAAACATGCTCATTGATTTTTCAGAGAGGGGAAGGGAAGCAGAGAGAGAGAGAGAGAGAGAGAGAGAAATATTGATGTGACAGAGAAACATGGATCAGTTGCCTCATTTACGCACCCAGACCAGGTACCAAACCTTTGACCTAGGCCTGTGCCCTCACAGACAACCAAACCCACAATCTTTTATTTTATGGGACAGTGTTCCAACCAATTGAGCCATAACAGCCAGGGCTAGTTTGTGCTTCTTATTAAGTCTCTATTGTAACCATTCAACTCTGCAGAAGCGATTGTTGCTGTGTTCCAATTAAATTTTATTTACACGAAAACTATTAGCAGTCCAAAATTGGTCCATGGACCATAGGTTGTTGAACTGTGGTTTACAGAATCACGTTGAAGCAATTAAAAAGAGAAGGACTTCAGAATTTATTTAACTTTGGAATCTACTCGATTTAAACTTACAAAACTGCTGTGTACAAAATCATTTTATTACACTTTGATCATTCATTACTTCCTAATTTCTATCATACATTCACTTTCCTAGGAAATAAACTAGATACTACAGTTTGGCTTTTCAGATACTCAGCCTATTTCTAATTAAAGTCTAATTTTACATATAATTGACAAAGTACATTGACTTATGCTCTCACAATCTCTTGTGCATCAACTCATTATGTGTTGCAAATATTCTCCCATATTTCTTGTGGAAATCTGGTGAATATGTGGGATCCCCCTATGGTAAAATATCAAGGTAAATAGTGGCACATGGAATTCAAACTGATGGAACCTCACAGTACTGAACTTTAGCTTGTCAAAGAAATGTGTGGGTTTGTTCCCTTTGCTCCATGCTAATAATGCAGTGCTTAAGAAATAATAAATAGAAAGAATAAATAGAACCAGTGTTCAGATAACCTGAATTTTTTTTTTAACGCTTGCACCTTGTGGATTTCATACCTTCTAGCAAAGAAATCTTAGATTTATTTGGTTACCCTTAGAAGAAAACAAGTTACTGTGACATCTCCAAAACACCTGTAATTGTATCTGCAGGCAGCTTCAGGGCTGCTCCTTCATTAACACCCTGCATTCTGTAGCTGCTGTTGTCTGTTTAAAAAGTCACAATAAATACTGCTCACAACCAGCCATTCCTTTCTCATATCATAACCAAACTGCTCAAAGCAGATCATTCATTGGCTAAATCCACACACATTATTTATGCCACTTAACAATAAATATATCATTTTGTAATTTTTTTTCTATTTTTCTAGTAGGACTTCCTTCTCTGACAGAATTACATTTCAAAAATAAAAAAATCTATTATGCCAATACAAAAGACTTAAATAATATTAAATATTTCTATCCCTATGCACTGACACTGAGCCGTGACTGGCTCAGAGGATTTGTTTTCCTCCTCCCTGAGACATGGTATTATTAAACATGTTAAAGCATTATCAGCCAACTGCAGCTGTTGATTATTTAATGACAGTAAGCTTCAATTTTAGGTGTTTAAAGCAAATGTCACTCTCTTCCTAAGTAAATAATCATATTTTCATTTTCAATTTAATTCAGGCAGCTATTTTAAAATTTGTGATTCACTGATATACATGCATATATTTTAGCATCATTAAATCTCCAGAAATTTTATGCATAATTGTACATATGATTTTTATATGGTAGGGAAAAAAGGCCTATAGATACCAGTAGATTGAAAAATGGAGACATCAGTAAAAAATGATCATTATTTAAAAAGTCATTGTTGTTATGAATTAAGATTGAAAATATAACTTTTTCTATTTTTCTCACTTCCAATAATAATGTGTTTTAATTTGACCATGGTACCTTAGACACTAAAATTATTTTATTTCTCTATGAAAAGCCTTTAAATTAACATTTAAAGACAATCTTTATATCACATGAAGAAAAGTATTGAATAAGATTTAAGAGAAATGAGTGCAAAAACTTACCTTTTGCTAAAATCAATCAATAACATTACGTGACAAAGGAATATATTGTAAACCAGAATTTTTCATCATGCTTCTCATAATGACATGTGACCCTGTGATATAAGACAGCTATTTTTTTTAAGAAGTTCCTTTCAGGGTTGTCATATAATCAGGCTTTCCAAAGGCCCTTGACAAGGCAAAAACTGTTTTTCACTATTTGCTATTTGTAAAAGCCCAAACAAGTTTTTGTTGGCTGTTTGATTGATTCTGTTGTTTGGATGACTTTATCCTTCAAAGTATTTTTAAAACACAAAATCAAGCCTTTCGAACATATTCATCAAGTAAAAGATCTGGGCTAGGGTAGAAGAGAGCTAATCAGGCACATTTCTAATTATCTTTATATAACATTCAAGTTAAATATAAAATAGAATCCAGTTTCAGAAAAATGAATGAAATGGAAAACACTTAATTTTCTGTTTACTTCATTTTTGTGAAATCTCTTGTAGCTTAAAAATGCTATGATTTCAGTTACAACAAAGTCTGGTAAATGAACCATAAAAACAATACTGTATTGATCAGAGTAATGGATTGAATGAGATGTAATGAGTATTGCTGATTCCATTTCAACAGCAATTAAACACCAAAGGTCAATTACTCCCATCAGCTACTCAGATGTTTTCTTTTGTTTTTAATTGTTCAAGTACAATTTTATGCCCTTTTCTTCGACCCCAGCCCAACCTCCTAGCCCTCCCCACCTCCCTCTCATTTCCATCCCTTCCCCATTACTGTCCATATGTCCTTTATAATTGTTCCTGCAATCCTTCACCCTTTTCCCCTGAAATTTCCTCCCCTCTCCCCTCTGGTTACTGTCAGCCTGTTCTCTATTTCAGTGTCTTTGGTTATATTTTGCTTGTTTGTCTGTTTTGTTGATTAGGTTCCTGTTAAAGGTGAGATCATATGGTATTTGTCTTTCACCACCTGGCTTATTTCGCTTAGCATATGCTTTCCAGTATCATCCATGCTGTTGCAAAGGTTAGGAGATCCTTCTTTCTTTCTGCTGCATAGAATTTCATTGAGTAAATGTACCAAAGTTTTTTGATCCATTAATTTATTGATGGGCACCTAGGCTGTTTCCAACACTTGGTTGGTTGTAAATTGTGCTGCTATGAACATTGGGGTACATAGGTTCTTTTGTATTGGTGTTTCAGGGTTCTTAGGATATAATCCTAGCAGTGAAATTGCCCAGTCAAAAAAAAAGATCCATTTTTAATTTTCTGAGGAGATTCCATATTGTTTTTCATCAAAATGTCCATACTACCCAAAGCAATTTGTAGATGCAATGCAATACCCATTAAAGTACCAATGGCATATTTCACAGATATAGAACAAGCACTTCAAAAATTTTTATGGAACCATAAATGACCCCGAATAGCAGCTGCAATGTTGAGAAAGAAGAACAAAGTAGCAGGGATCACAATACCTGATATCAAACTGTATTACAAGGCCACTGTAATCAAAACAGCCTGGTACTGGCATAAAAACAGGCACATAGACCAATGGAACAGAACAGAGAGCCCAGAAACAAACCCAACTCTCTATAGTCAATTAATATTCAACAAAGGGGGCAGTAACATAAGATGATGTAAAGATAGCCTCTTCAACAAATGGTGTTGGAGGAGCTGGACAGCTACGTGCAAAAAAATGAAACTTGAGCACCAACTTACACCATACACAAAAATAAATTCAAGGTGGATAAAAGAGGTAGATATTAGCTGTGACACCATTAAAGTCCTAGAGGAGAACATCGGCAAAAAAATCTCAGATATTTTACACAGCAGTATTTTCACTGACATGTTCCCTAGAGCAAGGGACATAAAGGAAAGAATGAACAAATGGGATATCATCAAAATAAAAAGATTCTGCAGGGCTAAGGAAAACACTGTTAAAATAAAAAAAGAACCGCCCTGACCGGTGTAGCTCAGCAGATTGCGCATGGGCCTGTGAACCAGAGGATCGAGGTTTGATTCCCAGTCAGGACACATGCCTGCATTGTAGGCCAGTTCCCAGTGGGGAACACATGAAAGGCAACCATACATTGATATTTCTCTCCTTCTCTTCTTCCCTTCCCTTCTAAAGATAAATTAATACAATCTTAAGCAAAAAATAAAAAGAGAACCAACCATATGGAAAAACATATTTGCCAATGATACCTTAGACAAGGGTTTGTTCTCCAGAATAATTCACACAAATCTACTCTAAGAAGACAAGCAACCCAATTAAAAAATGGGCAAAGGACTTGAACAAACAATTCTCCAAGGAGGACATACAGAGTGTCCAGAGACACATGAAAAGACGCTCAGTATCACTAGCTATCAGAGAGATGCCAATTAAAACCACAGTGAGATACCACCTCACGCCAGTCAGAATGGCCATCATAAACAAAGCAACAAACAACAAGTATTGGAGAGGTTGTGGAGAAAAGGGGACCCTAGTGCACTGTTGGTGGGATTGCAGACTGGTGCAACCACTATGGAAAACAGTATGATATTTCCTCAGAATACTCAGATATTTTCATTTTAGTTACCAGGTAAATGAATTGAAGCAGAATCTGGGACTGTGTACTTTAATCAATAATGTTTCAAAAGGATCCTTCCTAGGTACAATGTTTCATTCTAATGAAGCAAACAGCCTATTGTCATCTCTGGCTTGTTGAGTTGACCTAAGAACACTACTTGCGAATACTATAGTTGGAAGGATAACTCACTCTTTAGTGCCATAGAACAAAAGGAACTTAATCATAGGGCTACTTGTGATTGACAATCTATTAACTAAGAAACAGAAAGTTGTATTCTAAAGAATGACACTCTTCAAATTCTAAGTAAATTACCATGAATGTTTTTATATAATATATGGCAGAATCAGCCTGAGATATAAATATTTTTGACACAAGAGAGCATTGTTTTCAAGGTTTTTCTGTGAAGACAGCAAACTATTTCATTCAAACCAGGAGGATTTAGATGTGTGACTGACCAGGTTCTCTTGGTAGTACATGGAAGTTAAAGTTCTGGACTATAAAGGTATTTATTATGTTCTCCGCTGAAGTGTAGACTTCAAGCATTCCATTTGGTTACATTAACTCTCTATCAGCACTTGAACAGGTGATTTGCAGGTACCTGATGGTATGAATCCAACAAATACTTTTCTTAACAACTCAACAGGATACAGTTCCAGGTTGGATTCAAGACCAAAAGAAAAATATATAAAGCATGAGTAAATACAATATACTTAGATAGACACAGAAAATGTAAATTAGGGATAAAGATCAAAGCTTACTGGGCAAATGCCCTGGGTATTTATTAATGGTCAGATTTAAGTGGGGATGAGTGGTAAGTAACAAGTACAACTGAGTGCTTATTATGTGGCTGATGCATTATAAATACAGAAGCTCAGTACCATGTGTGGTTGGCCACGTATTCTCCTTCCTTGTATTGTTTTAGAGCATGTATTATATAATATTTTGCCAGCCGTAAATACCATATAGTAGTGTATGCTCCCTGCAGGAGGGAACACTGTCTCACAGTAGGCATGTGTGCAGTCCATCACCCATGGTCAGCTATGGGGAAGGACTGACTGGCCACGAGAAACCTGCACACACTACAGACACTGATTTTATTGTATTTCATCTACTTTTTGTGAGTAAAGCATTGTTCCACCAGTGACTCGTATGTTGGTTTTTCCTTGGCTACTTCAAAACTGTAGAATACTGATGTCTGCGGGCTCCTTTACAGTGGTTGGCATTGTCAGGATTTTTCCATCCCTCACAGTGGGAATCCTCACTTGGCCTTGGTAGACAGATTTTCCTGCTCCACAGATAGAGTGTCTTATATATGTTCGTTAGATACAGTTGCTTTATTTATTTGCCTCTATATCCTTAGATATCTTGTTTCTGATTGTTATAGTCATTATTAAAAATGGAATTTTAAAGTCTCCAAATATTATTGTAGCAATGCCTATTTCTCCCTTCCTTTTTATAATTTTTTGCCTCTTATATTTGGATACTTTGTTATTAGGAACATAAAGGTTTATAATTTTTATATCTTCTTGATGTCAATATTTTATTAATAAATTATTTTAAATCTTTGGTAAACATTTTTAACTTAAAGTTTGTTTTGTCTTATATTATTAGCAAAGCCACTGAATAGAATGTCTTTTTCCAATCTTTTACTTTAAGCTTATTTGTGTTTTAAGAACCAAAGTGAGAGTTCTGGCCAAGATGGAGGTAAAGATACATACATTGCATTATCCTTGCACAATGAAAAGGAGGAAAACAAACAATTTAAAAATAACCAAAACTGCCAGAACATCCAACTGTATGGAAATTTAATGACAAAGCAGTTAAAAAAACAATGTTCATCTAGACCTGTAGGCGGGGCAGAGATGGACGGCCAGGCAGAGAGGGCACGTAACAAGATAGTGGCTGGCTGTCCAGGGTGGGTGAGGCTGCAGCTGGTTAACCCAAATATCCTACATTTGCTTGAGGATAAGCCTGGAAGAAAAGCTGGGAAGCAAGGCAATCCATGCAAACCCAGAGTTCCAGCAAGGGAAATATCTGTGGGGGTTGCAAGAGCAGGAGCAATTCTCAGTCTCACAAGAAAATCCATTGGAGAGGCACACAATGGACTCTAGAGGTTCCTAAAACACACATAACCCACCCACCCAGGAATCAGCACCCAAAGGGCACAATGCACTTGTGGGAAGCAAGGGATGTGATGGAAAGTGAAGTGAGAGACTAGTAATTTAGCAAGCAGCACTGTTCCCTTTCTGATCCCTCCCCCACATACAGTGCCACAGCCCTGCCCTAGCAAATGCCTAAGGCTCAGCCCCTGACAACAAAACAGGTGCACCAAGACAGATAGATATGGCCCAAGTGAAAGAACAGGTCAAAACTCCAGAAAAAGAACTAAGCGACAGGGAGATATCCATCTTGTCACATGAAGAGTTCAAAACACTGGTAATCGGGATGCTCAGAGAAATGATTAAAGGTCACAAAATAAAGGAAAAAATGGAGGCTATACAAAGTGACATAAATAGAAATAAACAGGGAAACAACAGTGAAGGGAAGGAAACCCTGACTCAAATCAACAATTTGGAAAAAAACGGAAGAAATAAACATCCAACTGGAACAGAATGTAGAAACAAGAATTCAAAAAAATAGGAACCTTTGAGACAACTTTAAACATTCCAACATCTGAATCATAGGGGTGCGAGAAGGAGAAGAGGAAGAGCAAAAAATTCAAAAGTTATTTGAACAAATAATGAAGGAAAACTTCCCCAACCATGTAAAAGTTGCCAGAAAAATAATTCATCTGAAGAGAAACTGATTTTGCATGAGCAACTTTGTATTCAACATTCCTAATTGATAGAAAGGAACCTAAAATGTAACTGTTAGACCTGTCTCATCCATAGATTGAATCCCTAAATCATTGCTCACCATTGCTGAGACACAAATGATTGAGGCTTTATCGGTGCCTTCAAAATGCATTAAATGCACTATCTATTAAGGTACGAAGACAATAAGTAAATGTAATACAGTAAATGGTATATAAACTACGACAACAAAGAACATTTGAAGAAAATGCAGTATAATGATTATACTGGGGACCTGAAAGGACCAACCACCAGATCCTGCCAAAGAGAAGACAAAAAGAATGTGTCAGGTTATGGAAAGTTTTTTTAGAGAAGGTGTCAATTCGGCTTATCTTTAAAGATGACCTCATCACTATATGGTTTTGCCACCTTTGGTGTAAACACAGCTGCATGCATGTATGTGCAGACATACACGTGCACATACACACAGCAGTGAGGATGAAGGCTGCCGGAAGTTGGATTAGACAAACGCCCTCGAGGAACATTTTCAACTGTAACTATCGATCCCATGTAGTTTTGTTCACTTGGTTCAGAGCCTGCTACTACCAGGAGGCAAAGCATTGTTTTCACTTACACTTAAATTAACTTTAAACTCACATATTAATTGAGCTGTAAGTGCTGAATAAATACTGTCAAATCATTACAATCTGGGTCTTAACATTTAAAAGTATATGGACCCATTCATCACTAATTAATTAATCAGAGATGTGAAGAATCAGTTGGAAGGAGAAAACAGTCTTTTAAAACAAACTATGTAAAATAGTAAAATAGCTAAAAGGATAATTTGCTTTCAGTGCAGATAAACTAAAAAACCTCTTGTTTCTCTGACTGGTGTGGCTCAGTTGGTTGCGTATAATTAGGCAAAGTGAAGAGTCACTGGTTTGATCCCTGGTCCGGGTACATACCTGAATTGTGGGTTTGATCCTGGTTGTAGCTCCCTCTCATGTTGATGTTTCTTCACCTTTTTAACTCTCTCCCTCCCTCTCTTTCAAAAAATAAATATATACAATGTTTTTAATAATACAAAAATTAAAATAAAACCTGTTTTGCCTCTTCTCTTTTGTTATTAGAAAGGATAATTATGTGATGTTTGAGAAATAATCCCTCTGGTAAAATTTCAATCTATTAGTTAGTTTCGGCTGCTATCACAAAATGCCATAAATTGAGTGCCTTAGAAAACCACTTCTTACATTCCTAGAGGGTGGGAGTCAGAGATCAGAGCGCTACCATGGTCAGGGTCTGGTGAGTGCCTTCTTGTAGACTGTGGATTTCTCCTTGTATTCCCACAGGGTGGAGAGTTCTGAGAGAGCTCTCTGGGTGGTCTTTGATAAGAGCACCATTTCACTCCTCACTGTTCCACTGCAGTGATCTAATCCCTGCCGAAGGCTACACTTCCTGTTACCTTCCTACTGGGAGTTAGGATTTCAACATATGGATTCAATTTGATCACTCAAATTGAGGCACAAACATTTAGTCTGGAATACAATTATTAAAATTAGGTATGTTTTAAAAATGGCCTGTTTACGTAAAATTTACTAAGTACCTGATATTAGAGATAGTCTCAATTTTTAAAGAATGTTACCTATAATATGAATAATCTTTATTAANAGCACCATTTCACTCCTAACTGTTCCACTGCATGGTCTAATCCCTGCCGAAGGCTACACTTCCTGTTACCTTCCTACTGGGAGTTAGGATTTCAACATATGGATTCAATTTGAGTGAATGAGGCACAAACATTTAGTCTGGAATACAAATATTAAAATTAGGTATGTTTTAAAAATGGCCTGTTTACGTAAAAATTAATAAGTACCTGATATTAGAGATAGTCTCAATTTTTAAAGAATGTTACCTATAATATGAATAATCTTTATTAATAAAAATTTTAGTAACCTGAAATTGTTTTATATTATTTATATGAATCCCAAGTACTTTATGTATGTGTAGATATAAATATTTTTCAAATATGCTAATATCAATTTTCAAAAAATAAAAATGATTTTTCCAGAAAATACAGAGATAATAAAATTCTATTTATTCATGTTAAAGTAACAATGTTTCTGTAGTGTGGACCCCTAAATCAGCTATAAGTGCTAAGGAAAATATGCACCCGTTACATACACAAGTGCACGCACTCATAAATACACATGCACACATTTAGAAACTTTGTATATGTTGAAATCATAGTTAATTGTGCGTTTTGTTAGTTTCCATATGGAAAACAGATTGCATTCCCCAACCTATGGAGGATGTTTTTGGAAGTTCCTAGTTCAGAAAAGATAACTGCTGTAATGTCCATTTCATGTATGTTGCATGGCCTGAAGATCACTGAATGCCTGAAGTCCCAAGAGGGTCCTATATATATATAACTATACACATGTATACGTACATATATACATGTGAATACACATGTATACATGTGTGTGCATATATGTGTATCATATATACACAACCAACATTTAATTTAATTTGTAAATTGTGTTGTAGAATTTACCACTGTTTTTCACTTATGTCTCCTATTCACTGTAATAAAAGAAGAGCACGAACTAAAATTCTATAAATGTATTTCTCTGAATTTGATAATCAAATTCTTACATATGAATTAATATTCAAATAGGTTTGTGTTCTCTTATAGTTCTACGCAGATCATTGTTTTTGAGACTTTAGGGAGGCATTAGAATTTTTAATCTCTTGCCTGTAAAAATTGCAAATTTATCAATTCTCCCATTATAAGTGAAAACTGAACTCAATACCAAGTACTTCATGCATTTAAGTAACAAACTTCAAACATAAAGCCCAATGAAGGGAAAAACAGTTTCATCAATTCTCTTCAGTTAAATTTTCTCTCTTGATTCATTAATTTCATTCTGTACATGTTATTACTCAGTGAAATATTTTCTGTTCCACTGTGATATTTTGAATAGCCAACAGAATTCTTTAGAAATTTGCCTGTCTAAAATCACTTTTTATTCTATATACTTCACAGATTCTTCTAACTCCTCAATTATGTGGTTTTAACCAATGGTCCTGTCTCATCGTGTTAACATTTCTTCACATTCAATTCAAGGGTTGCATTACAAATGACCTTTGTGTTCTCTCTCATTTCTATTGGGAAAACCAACATAGACTTTCCCAATAGAAAATCTAGGATTATAGTTTTATCTATACACCAGAAAATTAAAAACTGTTATCTTTTTTATTTCCATGATTGTGTAAAGAATATATTACTGTGCTCTCATTTAAGTAAGAAAAGTGGGCCTCATAGATATTGCCACAGTAACCCAGGTTTTGAATTGCTTAAAGGTAGGCCTTGTAAGACATGGTTTTAGAGATATTTAGATATAAGAAAAGTACCATTTCCTGCTAAGATTTGAATGTTTTTCATTAATATGTACAAATTTCAGTAACATATGCAAATATAATAATGTTAATAACAAAATAATATATGTCAATAAATGTATTATGCTTTCTTGAACATACACAGAGCCAAAATTTGTGAAAGCCTGGAAAGCTTGTATGAAATGTCCACACATAATAAAATTTACATTTTTTGAAGAATGCATAAAGTTTTCAAATAAGACCACTTGCTGTGTTATAAAAGTCACAACAAATTTCAAACATAAAATGCCAAAAAAAGAGAAAAATCAATAATTTAGGGTATACTTTCTGAACATGTGTAATTAGATACATGAAAGCAAACATTGAGAAAAGGAGCCCGAATATTTAGAAAGTAAATGCTCATTTTAAATAATGTATGGGTAAAACAATAAATAAAAAATTGTAATATGTTTTTGCTTAAATGTAAAAGAACACTTCATGTTTGATATACAAAAACTTTAGGAATACATCTAAAACTTTGGTAGTAGAACATTTGTTATAAAATTAAAAATGTTGAAAATCAATTATCTGAGTTTCATTCTGAGAAAGCTGAAAAAAGGAGAAAAAAAGAAACAAACTGAAAATAAAATTAAAGAAATACAATAGAAAAAAGTAATATTGCAATCAATGGAGAAATAATTTGTGAAAGTTTAATACTCTTTTGCATAAAAATATAGCAAACTAGGAATAGAAGGATTGATCTATAACCTGACGAGATACAAAAAAAAATACAGAAGAAAACATTGCTCTGAAATAAGAATGAGGAAGAATGCTCTCTCAAAATCTATAATTTGTGGTGATGATGTATAAGCACATATATACACACCTCATGCACACATAAATACAAGGGATAATCCCCCTAAACCAGCATTTATTCATAAAAATTGTGTATTTACTCTTACATGTTTAAACTTTAGTCACCTTCAAAGTATTCTCTATTTGATGCTATACAGTTACTGAGAATTTTTTCCACTGTTCAAAACAGTTTTTTTGAATTCATCTATTATGAAACTTTTTAGTGCTTCTGCCATTTTTTTATGTTTTGCTTTACCACTTCCATACAGGCAAAACATTCCCTTTTGAGGACCTTTTTATCCAAGGACAGAAAAAAAAAGTCACTCAGAGCAAGGTTGGGTAGATAGGGAGGATGGGACACATAGGCTGTTTTGGGCTAAAAACTGCTGAACGTTCAGCATGGTATGTACAGGCAGATGAACGCCCATCGTGAAATGGGCAAAGACATGGAAAGTCTTCAAAAAATTCACTATGATGAATGCAAACACAACATGGAAAATACAAATGTGCCCTGCCTGGTGTGGTTCAGTGAGTTGGGTATTGTCTTGCAAACGCAAAGGTCACTTGTTCGATCCCCAGTCAGGGATCGAACAAGTTCCTGCCTAGGTTGCGGTGTATGTGTAATTATATAACAAATATCTAGTTTCATATAACATAATTTCTACTAATTTATTAAACTACTTATTAGTGCTTAGTATCTGAAAAGTAATATTTGAGTCTCAGCTCTCCTGCACAAAGTAAACATTAAAGCTAAGAAAACCTGTATCTAAAAAGGCACACATGAAAGGAAACCAATGGATGTTTCTCTCCCTCTCTTTTCCCCCTCCCTTCCTCTCTCTCTAAAAATAAATAAACTCTTTATAAAAAAGAAAATACCACATGTTGGGAGAACTGACAAGCTCTCCTGTCTCTGAGTCTTATACCTATCAATTTTATGTGTCTAAAATGTTCTACCTGCAATCCTTCACCTGGCTTAATACTCCACAATTATCAGCTTAGAGAGGAAATCCATCATACCACCTGCCTCATCCTAGTTCCTCTATTGCTATTTACTCTGTCATAGCTCACAGTTCATTCCCTTTTAGCATCGATCACAGTCTAAAATTACTTTGCCCCTCATTTATTTAGTAGTTATATTCTCATTTCAACCTCAAATGGAAAGTTTCTTGAAAGAAGGAACTCTGTTTATCTTTGTGCAGGAGAGCTCTGACCCAAATATTAACTTTCAGATACTAACCACGAATAAATATTTTCAATAAATGAGTAGAAATTATGTTATATAAAACCAAATATTCATCATATGATTCCAACATTGATTTTATTACATGTTAGTTTTGAAGCAATGAAAACTGGCAATTGTCTGGGTCTATAATAATATTCTTCCAGACTATACATGCAAATATTATCAGTATAGGTTACTTACCTCAAACCTTATTTTAAAGCTAAGAAAATCCGTATCTTAAAAGGTTAAGTAAACTTAGCCATAATAATTTCTAAATAACATTTTTTAACTCTTTAATTAAAAAAATATTATTTACTTAATTTTAGAGAGAAGGGAAGGAAGGGAGAAAGAAAGGAACAGAAAGGGAGGTGTGGTTGCCTCTCACGTGGGCCCCACCGGGGACCTGGCCCACACCCCAGGCATGTGCCCTGACTGGGAATCAAACCAACGACTCTTTGCTTTGCAGCTTGTGTTCAACCCACTAAGCTACACCAGCCAGGGCTAAATTGTATAAACTTTTTAAAGTTACTTTATTTAGATTTAAAAAAATTCTTATTGAAATTATATATTATAATGCATCCTCTGTTGAATTAGCCAATTGTGATTAAGGTATAACAAGTCCCTGTATTTGGAGATAATGCCAGGAAGTGTGAGACACCATTTTGGAAAAAAACAAACTTGTGAATAGACAGAAAATAGATCATTAATAGAAAAATAATGCATTGTAAGTAAGAATTTATCAAAGAAATAGCATTGAACTCCAGGCCAGTAAACCACTGGTATAGACAGAATGTTATGCTTTATGATTATTGTGAGTATTTCTTATATTTAATGCAGATAATAAAATTCTCCAGGCACCATTTCTATAGTATTTAATTTTTCAAACAAACAGTATGAAAGCATGTTTTTTAAATTCTCATGATAGTAACTCTGGGATGATTATAGATTTTACAATGATTTTTATTAAAGTTTAGTTGGCATACTACACAATATTTGTTTTGGGTACACAACATAATGATTCGGTATTTCTATACCTTACAGTGTGATCACCACCATAAGTCTTGTAGTGATCTATCACTGTCAATTTATTGCAGTATTATTCACTATATTCCTTGTGCTGTATGTTATGTTCCCATTGCTTATTTGTTTTATAACTGAATATTTGTGTCAATACTTCTCATTCCCCCTCACTTGTACCATACCCTATTTCCCCCTCTGCGATAATTAGTGTGTTCTCTGCATCAATGGGTCTGTTTCTTCTTTGTTTCATTTGTTTGTTTTGTTTTTTTTAACATTCCACATACAAGTGAAATCATACAGTATTTTTGTCTTTCTCTGTCTGACTTATTTCGCTTAGCAGAATACCCTAGAGTTGTATTTTCAAATATTTCTGAGCACTTGTGTCTCCCATGTTTTAATCAGCATTATCAAACTACAGTTGAAAAACAAAGTCCCATTTTAGCATGGAATTTCTGCCTCTGGAGATACTTTCTGCATTTCCTCCACCAAACATCCCATGGAGGAAGGCTAATTATAGGCTGCAGTATGCACCTGGGTGAAAATTAACTTTTAAGCAGCCTTTAAAATAAATGGTTTTTAATTATTATCATTATGTAAAAACTGTATAAATGCCTTTAATTGTACTTATAAACTAACATTTGCTATAATTGTCACCAAGCGTAGGTTCGCGATATAACCTCTCCTATTACAAGTCCAGCTGGGTAATTGCTCCGCTAGCTGCCGAGCAGCCCCGCACCAAGAAATAGACAAGAGTCACACACAGTAACTATGCTGTTCACTCAGCCTTTATTGAATGCAGGTTCACTCAACGTAGAACATCAACATACATTAATATCCTCCTCACACTCTAACAATCTAAGAAAAATACAACATACACCCCCACAGCAATCAATGAGGGATAACGAACCGGAGTCCCCAAATCTCAGCCTTCAGGTCTGGGAGACAGCACAGTGGGCAAGGGACTTGTCAGCATCTTGCTAGGAAGGATCTCTGGAGCAGGGTGGGCAGAAGGGCAGATGAAGTCCTTGGTCCAGCAGGGCAGAGTCTCCGGTGGCTGATGCCATGGGAGATCAACGTGGCTTGGAGCAACACTCTGGTGTGTGGTGCTGGGCTGTCTCAGCAGCCGGCTGGAGCCTGCCTCAGTTACACCTTGAAAGTGGTGTACTCCACCTTTCTGGGTCTTTTCGATAAACGTCTTTACACTCCTGATGCCAACAGGGGCATTTGCCCAAGAGCCTATGGGTGGTATATAGCTGCTATTCTTGACACCCCTGTTGGCAAAAGCGGAGTTTCTCCAGGAGCCTGTCTACGTGTGGTCCTACCCTACAGACATGGCTGTTCTGACCATGTGTGCAGATATCATTTTTTTAATTGTTGCTCGATTACAATTGTTTCCATTTCCTGCCATTACTCTCCTGTGCCCTCCCAACTCCCACCTCTCACATTCAATCCTCCCCCCACCCCCAGTAGATTTTTTCCTAGGTCCTTTACAAATTCTCCTTGACTTAACCCTTTCCCTTCTTTCCCCTGTTAACTGCCCCTCCCTTTCGGTCACTGTCAGTTTGTTCTTTTTGTCAGTATCTCTGGTTCTATTTTGCTCATTTATTTGTTTTGTTGATCAGGTTCCACTTATTATTGAGATCATGTGGTTTTGTCCTTCACTGCCTGGCTTATTTCATTTAGCATAATACTTTCCAGTTCTGTGTGCAGATACATTAAACGTGTCTCCTTGCCAGACATGTCTGCTCCAATTTAAGTAGTTTCCCTTTGAACCAATGTGTCATGGCTGACTGACAGCCACGTGGGTTGACGTGAGTGACTCCGCTTTGATTTATATACTTTATACCATCTTGATTGGACCAATACCACTTTATTAGTCCTGCTCGCCACAATAATCATGATCTAGGAACTACCATAAAGATTTTCTTTTTTATTATTAAAATAAAAATAAAAGAATTTCTCATTATTGATTCATAGGTTATTTTATTTTATGAGCACAATTGTTATTGAAATACAATGTATTTCAATTATAACAGGTATTCAATAGTAGTCACTTAAAATGAAATTTAAAACATCTAACAGGTATTTAATAGTAGTTACTCAAAACAAAATTTAAAACATCTTGAAATTATTTAATTACTGGGAGATTAAAGATCAACATACAAAACACTCAACTATAATAATGAATTTTATTATTTGATTAGAGAAGTAGGATTGAACATGCACATTTAAAAAATAAGAATATTTTATTTGTTTAAATATTATTTGACGGTACCATATTTTCATTGTCTCCTTAAAGATGCATCATTGCTTAAAATTACCATGTGTGTCTGTAAATGAGTCAGAGAATAACTTTTGTTTTCACAGAACTTTTGCTGAAAGACAAAATGCATGACAGTTTTATTTTTATTCAAACTTAGCCAAAAGATTTTTAGAAAACACTTGCAAAGAAACCAAAACACCTTTAAAATAACAATTTGACGTAGGAAGGATGAAAGGGGTGGGGAAGAGAGGCAGTATGCTGTGATAATACAGGGCTGCATGGCAGCTGATTCAACTTTATATTTTTTCTTTTGTTTTTTCCCCTTCTCTAGCTAGTTAATAAGACACATGTGAAGAAATGTGTGAGCGATAAAGATGTGGTGCTTTACAAACACTGTTTGAGAATTTTTACTTGGGGATAAAAAAAGTATTATCCTAGAGAACTATTCAAAAATCAGTTATTAGAGTAATAAGTAGACTAAATAAACTATAAGGCTTTGTTTTAATATTATATGTAATCACAAATCTAGTAACAGTCATAAAATCCTGATGTTAATTTATTGAATTGCATATGCATAATTATGTTCACAAAACGTAAATAACTATGTTACTGACAGACTCCAAATGGAAGGTGCAAAACTATGGCTTGTCAGGGGTCATGATAATTAATCCACTAAGGAATTTAAAGGTAGAAGCCGAGGTCAGTGATCATATTTTTACACTCCTGCTTTAAATTACTTGCAACCTTTGTTGGTAACAGTACATGTGCCCGTGCATCCCTGCTGCCTCAGAGAACTTCTGGAGCCAGAGATGTCAAGGCTTCCTAGTTTGGCATCAGTCAGGATCCAGTTAAGAAAACAGAAAATACTCTTTGTTTATTTTTTATTATTGTTTTTCACCAAGGCATATTTATCAAGGCAGTTAATTACATAGATCTGTTAGATGTATGTAGTTTAATGCATTAGAACTTTAGACTTTTGCATGCTCCCATGTTATTTTGCTTAATGGTTGTTAAGGAGACTGTTCTTGTCTTTCCCTATAATATTTTAATACTATATATTTGGGAATAATACTAATGTTGTTAAAGGGTTGTTTTTGTTATTCCTTGAATAATTAACTGCATATTTTAATAATAAACACCCACAAATGCACATAGGCTTATCTTTACCAAGGATATCTTGTCAAATGCCTATATAATAATAGCTTTAATGAACATATTTTGTTATGTGTATATCTATATCTATAGTATATATTTAAGAATAGGAAAAGCTCTAGAAATGAACCAGTCTGAAGAATCCCAATATTAAAATGATGAAACTAAGAATGTCTTTTAAATATTTAACTAGTATGTTCTTGGTTTTTGCAGTATCAACCATTTCCTCGTCAAAATCCATGTTCATGTTCACGTACATACACAAGGCTTGAGAAGATGTGGGGATTTCAAACTGTAAACATGAAGCAGAATTTTTCACTCTATTTCTCAAAAAATCTCCAATGTGCTCTCTCTTCATCATCATATACGACTAATTTGAAGTGTAAATATTTCAATATGTATACTCACATATAAATATGATGTATATATACATATAAATATATATGGAAGTGACTTAGTAAATGTCTAGGAAATATTGTTATAATATTAGAATTATAGCATACATTTGTCTATACTATGAATAAATAAGATACATAGCTATGTATCAGAGTTTGAATTTTAATACCAGTAAAAATTTTCACAACAGTGTGATCTCCAAACACAAGACATTAAATTCTTCTCAATAATATTTTGAACAATGAGGGAAAATTAAATTACTATCAAAGCAATGTGTAAAATTCAAGTGATATAAGTTTCACAACTTTTGAAACTATTTACTTTTGATTTCAGATATTTTAATTGTCTTAAGAAAATAGTATGATGAAATAAACATATTTTTCAAAGATCACTCAAATAACATATCGGATGTTACTTTTCATTACTTATATCTTAGAATTTTTGTTTTTATGTGCCTCAAGTTAATTACTCTAAATTTAGATTATTATTTTATAGTTTTACTTAGCAAAATACTGTTGTTTGTGAATTTCTGGAACATAATAGTCAACCATACTTGATCAAGGCTGATTAGTGAAATTATGTTTATTTTTTATATGAGGTAAGGTCATTTATTTTTTACAGTATGAATGGAATCATTGCTGATTTCCTACGCATACAAGAATTGAATTTCTTCAGATAAATCTTATGTTTCTTTTGGGCCCAAAAAGACATCTGGATACTCATCATAAGTGTAAAAATTCCAACTAGAAGAAAAAATAAATAGTTATTTTTTTCTTTCTTCTGTGATGGATATAGCAAGTTATATTAGAAAGAAATATCATATATTACTCTAAAAATATTTCCCAAATGTTTCATAGTTTTCCATCTATTTTATGTACTCATATTCCTTATCTAGCTTATATATGTTCAATCAATACTTATTGCATGGTTTGATGAACACAGAGAGTATATAGCAGAGATCAAAATATATCTACATATTTTTCATCCTGTTGCCCCAAAGTACTTCCAAATAAGGAATCTTTATCTCCGAATTTTTCAATAACTGTTGTCATATGCAGTAATATACCTCTTCACACATACACACAATTGCTATGATCAACCACATTTATTGTGATTCCAAATTTTGTACAATGAAACAAGAATGGATATAATTGGTATAACTGATATCTCTTCTAATACATGTAGTTAATTGAAATCTAGCTTCCTTGCATGTGTTTGTTAAAATGCCAGCATCCAAGTTTATACAATCATGCTCTTAGTCGTCCCTTCACAGACACTCATGGACCCTGGGGAGCTCACACAAATCTGTGCACACACACACACACACACACACGAGACTTTCAGCTTTAGTGCATTATTACCACTGCCTCTGTATAACTAAATTTCCTGGCTCGGATTAGGCCGTGATACATAGAGATACATAGTACATAATGTTCCATTATATTTTAAAACTATGCAGAAATCCAAAGTAAAAATATAATGGAAACACAAAATCCTTTTGCAAACATGACAAACTTCAGAGCTGTAGCAGCATGTGCAGAAATCACTGCTAAAGATGTACTGACTTCCATTGAGCATAAACCCAGGTCTTACCTGGAAGCGTTTGTGTCATGACTGTGAAACTGATCCATGATCCAATCTGTTAGATTAAAACATTAGTTAACATGTATGTGTAAGCTAGCAACTTGTTCATGTGTAACTTTAAGTAGGTAATTCACAACTTAAAACACAGTAGAAAAATGATAGGTCAAAATAGATTTTCCCTAAATTACTTAAGTGTTCAATATGAGTAAATCATAAGCAACTTTACAAAATAGTCATAAGAAAATGGATATTGTTCAAATTTTTTTTTAAATCTCAAAACATCTTAAAACATTTTATGTGAAGATCATAAAATGTTATCTAAATATAGATAAATATGTTATAATTATTATTTTTAGGGAAAATTACAGAAACATTCCAATTTTCTATGTATATGATAAAATCAATATTTATTTATATCTCTGTCTATGCTAGATCTATAGATAAAATTATCATATTTTATTATCATATAAAATCCAGATTTATTATCATGTAATAAATGTAAACACATAAATGAATGCATATATTATACCAAATAAAGTTTAAATATTTACATGCATAATGGCATACCTCATAGGTATAGTTAGGACATGAAACCAGGAAAAACATCCATGTGAAGGGGTTACAGTTTGGACTTGGAAAACAGGCATTAGTTCCTTTTGGAAAAGAGCATAAAATGTCAGTGATGCTACATATTGCACATTTGAATATATATTTGTTATATGATTCTAAATTCCCAAGAACAGCTGTCCACCACATGAAATGCCATCATATATTTACAGAATCTTATTTCACAAATTACTCAGAAGAGAAACATTTTTAAATATTATGACCCTTTGACTCAAATAGAGTAACTGTCACTTTCTGACCATGTCTATAGCTATGTTGCTATAAAATTACAGAAAACATCATGATAATCAATTCTTTAACAATTTAAATAAAGTGATGTATAAAGTTACTTTGAATATTTTAATAGTTGCAGTGGTATTGCATACTGATATTAATAAAAGCGTTGTACCATTTTTATGCCTCTTCCTATTCTCATTTAGTGTCAAAGAAGGTAATTTTTGTTGAGATTATTAAATACCTCAAACTTCCCTTTCTACTAAATTAGCAAAAATCCAATGGGAATTTTATAAGGAGGTCATTTATATGAAAAAATATATAAATATATCTCATAAGAGAATTATAGTGAATATCATTATATTTAATATTCAAAAATACCATCCAAATTATTTCTTCTTAGCAATCAGAATTGTTATTCACAGCTTTCATTATGCTTAGCATATTTTCACTTGATTTTTGTTAGTTATTATTCACCTTTCAATTTTTTTCAGGAAACATTTTAGATAACAAATTTATAATGATTTCAAATTGAACTTTGAGCTGTGACATTTGTAAAAGTAAATGTGGATTTTAACATTATAGTTTATTCTCTACGAAGATTTAATCAGATGGACACATAAACTAATCTCTTTCATTATAATTCTACAGTCATAATGAAATGTCAGTATGTATTCAAAATTATAACTATTGTTGAATATCAATGTAAAAATATAGGTTCTATACAAATTTCATGTACTGCTCATTTCAAGATAAGGATAAATATGTATGCCATTTAGTATTACAGATTCTCTTGGTAACATTTATACAAACAACTTTTTGTGGTGCCCATATAACCATCAATAAAATATAATAGAGACAAATATTTACGTTATAGCAACTGAATTTCAGAGGTGGAAAATGCATACAAGCTAATTTGGTTGAGAGCCTCTACTTTATGACTGATCAGCTTCTGGAGGTAGGACATGGTCAGGGGTCCACAAATACAAACTTCTTTCTGATACAGTTTACAGGTTAAAAAAACAATATGTGTTGTGGTGCACAGATGTGTATGTATACAGATATTGTCTTAAGTGTACATAGTTGCTGTTGATTGTAATTAGAGATAAGATTAGGTATTACTAACTCAGTTTATTCCCATTATATGTTCTCTCAACATTTACTTACTATTTATAATGGAGCTTCTATTAAACAAAAGTCTGAAGACTTTTTTACATTACAATGCTTCACCACCTAAAATTTTTCATCTTAAATGGCTTATTCCACCACTTCAAGAAGTGCTGCCGATGGTCCCCACTCAACTCTCGGCACCTCCTATGAAGGTGATGTGGTTGAAGGGAACCACCTCACTCAAGGTTTCACTCACTTTTTTGTTTAGTCTTAATCCAATATTTGATCAATATGGAAAATTGATGTTTTGATTCAGTACAGTATTGTTATTTCCTCCCAACTCTATAATTTTCTGTGGGTGAGTGAGACTCTCATTGATCCTGCATTTCTTTTAATTTCCTGTCTGAACATAGTTTATTTTTTTTTTGCATACCAAAAAAAAAATCACTCCTTAACAGACCTCCTCACTGCTAATCACTATCTCATTGTCCCAAGAAACTAAACCTATAGTGGTTGGCACCGGGAGTGGCCCAAAAAGAAGATGCTGGAATGATATTCTAGAGTTGAATGACTTAGGAGCTTGCAACCGGTACCCACCCCATTACAGATGGTTGGTCCAGTACAGATAACTGCTGGTTTGAGGTAGCTGTACAAGTATAAAATCATGTACCAGTGGTATCCTGGTGTGTTACTCTGTTGGAAGGGAATGCTTTATTTGGTCCAATGGAATTAAGTGGGGGTTACTAACATTGTTCTTGACAAAGGTACCTAAAACTGAAACTGATAATTGATGATTAAAAGCCAATTGTAAAAACTAGAGGATCTCCTTGGCACCATACAAAGAAGCCCTAATTTTCTGAAGTGAGGTAAAGACTGAGAAAGTTGAAGACTGGGTATTCGCAAGAATAGTCAAGATCGAAGAATATACACCACCAATCTGAAGCAGGTCTGTTAAGCCAAGGTTACCTTCACAAAAAAAATATAATAGATGGATTTTTCCTAACTCCTTAAAGCTAAGAAGTGGTCCACCCCTCCCTGTTAAAAGTTAGCACACGTCTTGCTGGAAGGTAATAGAGAGGCTAACATGTTGCAAGGACATTCCCTTAGGATTTTTCCATGCTCCCATTAAACCCATGCTATAGCTAGGACTGTATCTACATATAACCTACCTGAGACTGTTCTGGGCCTGATTTTTTAAAAAAGGATTATTTCCCAGTGGAGTTGCAGGACCCAGCAAGCATGAACAAGCAAATTACAGGAGAATGTATATATGATTGGATTTTGAGGGTCCTTAATAAGAAGACAAAATATAAAATTAGATAAGGCTACGTTTATTTTTTTAGAGCACTCCCATGGAACATAGGAACCTGCTAAGATGGTACACACCAACATGCACCTGGAACCATAAACAAAGCAATAGTCTCCACTATGAGAGGAAGAAATGTTATAATTCCTATGGCAAGCAGAGAAAGAAGGTATTAAATGGCTGAGAAATGTAAGGATATTAAGTAGATAGTTTATATAAGGCTGAAATTGAAATGACCCTTTTCATGGGAAGGACTTTTTTTTCCTCTTCATGCTCTATATTCTCATATTTTCCCATTCCATGGAAGAACCTGAAATATGCATCATTTTCCACAACTATAAAACACATGTTAATGTAAAGATACCACAATCACTAAGATTAGAGTTAGCTTACTGTGGTTCCACTCTGATAGAAAGTGATGTCATCTTAGAACTGGGAGGAGCTGTAGTGCTGGGGTGAAAGGACTTTTCCACCTCTCCCAGATAAAACCCATTCTAGTTTTAGCACTTTATTATCATAAACTAGAATGATTGGCAAGCTCAGAAGAAGCTTGGTCAACAGAAAGCTGCGGCTGGTTAAAAGAACACAAGGTACCTGGTGGATAGATCGATGCATTTGTGACAGTACTATGTCTGAATTCAGACAAAGAAAGTTAATTAGAGGTTATTAGTCAAGAAACTCGGGGCAGCTGGCTCAATATAAAATAAAAAAACAACTATTAGTTTCCCAGTTTTTAGATTTGAGCCAGTTGTAAGACATTAAAATCACTGATGGACAGTCAGTGTGGGACCCCAGGAAAAAACACTCTACAACATGAAAGGCAGCATAGATGATGATTGTCACTAAAATAACTTCAATAAATGTCTATGGCCATTTGTTTGGGACACCATGCACTAGTGAAAGTGGTTATGGTGCATTGCAAGGACTATCAGACGCAGTGTGCCTTCTAGGTCCAAAGTGATCATTTCCTCAGATACAAAAGGAATATTTGGACTATGCTGTTGAGAACCACCCTGCCTGGTTTCAGGAGCTGTAACCCCTGCTCCCCATGGCTAAGGCTGAGTGAGTGACCTTTGGACCATAAGCCACTAAGGAGACAAAGATTATCTCCCTGGCAGGAGTGCTGCTTCTGCTTTTTTTACTTCATCCATAACTGGCCCCCAATGCTTGGTCAGTTAGCCAACGATGGGTAAGATTCCTAAAGGGAGGATCGACCTAAGACAGGCATGATCACGTAGAGGCCCCAGGGAGGGACTTGGGGAGGCTACAGCAAAAGGAGATGATGGACCCTCCCCCACCACCAGCTTTGACAAAGCTCGAGTCTTCATTCTGTCTGCAAGAAGTTTCCTAATCTCTTGTCTGCCTTACTTCCCTGCCTGACTTAAGCCTGAAACAATGACAGAGGGCAGTGCAGCTCTGTGCTAGAAAGGGCAGGCTCCTTGGGTGATCAAGCCTAAGAAAGAATATATAAAATCCTGTGAAACCCGCTTTGTTAAGAATGCTCTCAATTAAATAACAAGGGTCCGAGCAGGAAATGAGTTTGTTTCTCAAAGTTTTATAGCTCTTTAGCTAACAGACCCTGACTCAGAGTAAGCCCTCATAGTTCTTTGTATGCTATTGTTTGATGCTTACTGCCTGATAATGATTAGTGAATTTACCTGTATTCCTGTGCAAATTGAAACCCAATAAAAACCCATCAAGGCAAGATTTGATGTGCTCCCCCCTCAAGAGAGTAGCCTGCCACCCCTTTTCTTCCACAGGACTCAGTAGTCCCTGTGAATTTGTCTCACATCTCATCCATAATGCCTCAGACACTGTGGGCCAGTGTCCGCATCACTATACATACTTTGTAGTTTGGACAACTTCTACATTGTTTTCTTGAACTTTGGGCTAAAGACTGTTGCAGTGAGAAGAGCCAAGTGGAAACCTACGAAATTGCACCCATTCTTCTATAAACATAAAAAAAAATATTGCATCCCAGGGCATATTAGTGCTATCCTTAAGATATGAGTTATGCTTGAGCAATGCTTTCCTTTTTATCGCCATTTAATTAACTTTTATAGGCCCCAACAAAAGCAAAATGAATTTTAGAGCATGACAGTGAAGTATCATGAATTTGGTCAAACATTGTTCACCATTGCAATTGATCACCAGAAGCAGCATCTTTGCTAGAACAGATTGACCCAAGTTTGAATAGATGGATATAACCCCAGAGTTGACATTTTTCCCATTTTTATTAAAAGAGGATCAGAATAGTTTTCTTTTTATGCAAAATTATAGACTTTCATGTTTTCTAGGACCATATTAATACTTCTTTCTTCTGTCATAGCTCAAGGGGATCCAGACTCATTGGACATTTCACTGAAAATCACATTCTTGCACTATGTCAGCAACGTTATTCTATACTATTCATACTGCATGAGTTAGAAATGGCTAGCATGTGGGAGGCCTTATTAGGATGTGTGGTGTACAGGAGGTGGAGGAAGAGAATAAACCCTACAAAATTCTAACGGCCCTCAGTAAAACGTTTTAAGACCAGATTATTGTGGGGCACCACTTGAAAAATCAGAGGAAATATACTACAATTTGCACTTCCCACCATGAAAGAAGCAAAATTATTTTTGGCCTCTTCCATTAGGGAGGTATTATATTAAATGTCAGGAAACTCTGCTCTGAACCATATACCATGTAGCACAAAGAGCTACAATAGTTTAGCAGTGTTCGAAGCAGAAAATTGCAGCAAGCTCAAATTTTAGCTCAAGGACTCCTGCACTTGGGTAGATTCTCTGTGTTAAACAACAATAGTGGGAAAAGATAATATGTGTAACCCTGGTATTCTGGAGCAAGGCCGTACAATTTTTAGTGGAGAATCATAGTTATTTGAAACAATAGTCCTGGGATGCTGCTGAATCCTGGGAAAGATTCAGATACTACTCTAGGAACACCAATGACCACGTGGTGCTGCCTGCATCGTAAGCTAAGGTCTGCTAGACATGCCAAGTCAGAGGTTGGGTGAGACCAGCAATAGTGCATTGTAAGGTAGAAAAGGAATAATCAGAGTGAAATATAAATAGAACAATAGGATACAAGCAAGCTGCATTGGCATGAATTCTAGACAACCATATTAACTATCAATGTTGAACCCTTTTAACTCACACATTTGGCCACTGTAGGTATACCGCAAACCCAGCTGAAAAAGGAGGAAGAGCCTGAGCTTAGTGCAAGAATGTGTTGGCTGATACGTGGTATAAACCAAAAAAATGCATGACAGATACATATAGTTATATTCAACTGTCACTTTAAAAGGCAATAGTGAGGGGGGTAGGATTTTTCAAATGGGCAGAGTTTCTAGAGTTGAAAGAGATATATTCACAGCCTATGATATACACAGAAACATGTGCTGTATCAACTGAACAAACAAATCAGGAATGTCCATGAATATAAGTGTGGATATGGAGTTTGAAGATCTTTGTATGAGAAGTTAATGCCCAACAAGAAGCATCTATAATAAAAGAGACAATACACAGCAGGTAGAAAAGATAAGTCAGCCAGGCAATGCCAGCCAGCCTCTGTCATGGACCACCCCTGTGCTGGCACATGGGTGCTTGAGTGGAGTGTGACAGCAAGGATGGAAGCGGTGCTTGGGCTCCATAGCATGGGCACCCTCTTACCAGGGCAGATTTAGCTACTACTGCTTCTGAATGTTCAAACTGCTAGCAACAAAAACAACAGTAACACCATATTAAGCCATCATTGCTTTTGGAGAATATAAGTAGATTATTTATTGAATTGAATTTATTGTAAAAGGGAGCAGCAATTCATACTTCAGGAAAAGATGCAGAGTTTGTTATTTTGGGTGGGGGGGCAGTTCTGAATCGGTCTTATTATCTGAGAGCTTGCACAGTATTTGAACAATTAACATATACCCTTCATAACATACTGTTAGTTTTAGAGATCCACTTTCAAGAAGGAGGTATAAGAATAGGTCCACAACCATGAAAACTTCTAATGTGAAATCCAATATTATTAAGAAATTGCTAACCTGATGTTTAGCTAACCTGCTGGATTTGAGGGAATGTTCTGTTAAAGTCACTGCTGAAATGCTGTCTTAGAGGCAATGTATATCTTTAAATCAATAATAAACCATAGCTTTGAGTTGAGTGGGGATCTTCCTGTGACCCATGACAAAATATTACCCATTTGTGAAGAAGGGTTCAAATCTGAAGGCTCTGGAGTTGTGAGGATAAAAGAACTATTGTTGAAAAGGTAAGAGACCCTGATCCTTAAGAGGAGATAAGGAGCGTATGCTTTGCCTCTAGTACCTGGACATTCTTAGCACTCTGTTGGCCCATGAGCAAGGACCACATCTTTACCCTGATAAGAACATGGAGACAGAATTTTAGATACAAGATGATGATCTACATCATGGTAACAGATAATTCCTGAGAGGTTAAATATGTCAAGTGAAATCAAAGAATCTCTTGGAGTATATGGAGAAGGAAATGGTGCAAATTAGCTGTTATATCAAGAACATGTGGAGTGGTAAAGGCTGTGTAATTTCCCACTAAAATGGTTCCTTTAATTTTCTACCAATAGAAAAGTCCACTGGTTGCTCTTGGAAAGTATACAGAGAAGTGAATCTGTGAAGTAGAAGAGGGGATTGTGAAGGATGCTGTGATTTGCTGCCAACAGAAATGATGAATTTATTCCAAAATTGCCAAGGGTGCTGCTGTAAGAAAACTTTCAACTGTCTGAGACTCTGAGAGGATGGTCTTAATTAAAGAGAGCTGCCTTATCCAACACCATTCACCCGTCTGAGAGAGACCCCAATTCAGTTTACCTTTCCTATTGTCATTCCAACTTTGGAAAACTCTAAAGGCTTTTCCTCGCCTTTAGATATTGTTAGGTAGTGTCAGATACTATTACTGGTAGATAGTGTGTCTGGAGTGCTGGTGGGTCTCCCCCATTGGCCAAGATGGTGCAGCAGAGGGAGGTTCTTATGCTGAACACACAGAAAGCTAGACATATCAACAGATCGGGCCTGAGTACAAAAACCTAGCCAGATAACTGGATAGAGAAAAAAGCCCTCCCACCCCACCTTATCCACTGGTACCAATCAGTACCAGATTGGGAGTGGGACTAGGGGAAAGGCAGACACATACACACCAAAGAAGTCAAAATGGCACACGGGGAGGTGCTGGACCAACGAGGCCTATCAGTTTAGTCTGGGAAAGAGAGGGGTTGGTGGGGGTGGACCCACCCCAAAGTGCATGAAAATTTGGAAAGCTGATTGGTCATGTGGAGAAAGCAGCTGTTTCTTCTCATACCCAAGCTAATATGGACCCAGGGAAACAAAAGCACATGGGCTCATGTCTCACTCATGCTTGTGACCTGAACATGCATGGCACATTCTCCAGTTCTCTCCACGGGCCACTTGGCCTTAGCAGCCATGTGGCCCATGGCTTCTAGTGAGGAGTCTTTCTGTCTCTCTTGCCCACCTGGGGGTGAACTCACTGGTATATTCAGGTTCTTTCCTAGTAGTAGGGGACTCAAGAGTTGGACAATTTTAGTTTAAGGTAAATAGTTATAAGGCTAGTAAATAATGCATATGTTAAAGCTTTGTTTCAGAAACTATAGATAAGGCCCATCCTGGCTCCTGGGAGAGGCAGCTGTTCTCCTGGGGCACTGCTGAAGACCACCCACTGGGGATAAGTGGAGGCATTGGGGCCATTGTGTTCTAGGAGGACACAGACGACCACCAGCCCCTAGGAAGAACTAACTGCCCAGGGAAACAATACTGCAGGGTTTTTTTTTTTAAAGTTAATTTTCCCTGATTTTCAAAACCCTTCACCACACTTTGTTCTCTGTTATAAAAGTGCTGGCTTAGAGGGAAATGTAAGATGGTCCATGAGGCTACAAATCTGCTGTTTTCTCAAACTGTGGGCCATCTGAATAAAGCACCTGTAAAGATTCAATCCTAGTCTCCGCTGATTGGGTTTGGTATGTGACAGGCAGCCTGAACACTGGTGTCTTTTCCGGGTTTCACTAGGTACATGAGAACTTGCAGCCCTAGCAGCCACGTGGCCCAGGGTCCTGCAGGCTCCTCAGTCAAGCTCCAGGAGGGATTCTGAAATGAACAGCAGCCAGGAACAAGCTCAGCTACCTAGATGGGGACTATGATGGCTTAGCAGCTGCCTATGGACTCCAAAGGATTGTACTTCAAACTGTAGCAGTAACTCTGCACACTGGCTTTTATCCTGGTTTGCAGAGTAGAAGGGCTTTGAGATGGGAGTTCATCATTCTCCCAGATCAAACAGCACCTGAAAAAAATCTCTCTTGTTTTGCACAAGCATCTGTCCCACGAATTTGATTTTTGCGGCAAAAAGAAGTTGAAAACCCAATTATTTGTTTGGTTACAATGTCTCTACAAAGTGACTGAAGCCCCATTTGAGACAGCATCACATCTGCCACTAGAAAACATGCCTTTCTTTTTTCATACCTTTTAAAATGCTTTTTAAATTTTATCCTGTATCGCTCTGTGTGTCCTAAGAACGCATTTTAACACCTTGTTTAAACATGCAATATGAAATGGTTCCCCTACCATAATTTATGCCTAAAGCAAATGTGAGACAGATGTTAATCCAAACTTCAATTAATATGTAAGTGGGGAAATAACAACCTAACAGCAGCAGAGACTAATGTGGAGCTGACAAGGTACTGATACTTGTATAAGGATTTTATGTAAGGGAAAATAATATATTGAATGTGTAGGTATCTAGAATTCATCAGAAGATGAGAGTATATTTTTAGAAGATATCTGAGACCTGATTCATCAGAACACTGGGTATGGAAATTCAAATGAAATGGTCTGACATAGTGAGGACAGATGCTTTGCTTAGAAGGCACTGCTCTGAGGAGAGGAAACAGTAGTCCAAGGATCCAGCTCAGATGGGGAAGGCATTGGCGGAGGCTTGCAGGGTGAGGAAAGAAGGACACACTTCTAGGAATTAAGGGATTAAAACACAAAAGAATATGTAGAGAATCAAAAGACACAATGAAATCTTCATTTTTTCCAGAGCACACCTTACTCTTTAGACACTTCACTTCAATCATCCCGTTTATAAAAACAATTGCTATTTCCTTTCAAGGATGATCTATGGACTTAAAAATGAACATAACTTAATCAGTATTCATTGAAAGCTCCTATGTGAATAAAATAGAATAGGAGAAACTTCATTTTCTTCCTGCTAAAAAATAACTTCACAAAGAGAAGATAGATACAATTTTTAACAGAATACACATAGCCAGAAGCATTTGCAGAATACCAAAGAATATAACCATTAAGAAATCCTAAAACTCAAAATATGTATGAACAAAAGAGCAAGGGGAAAAAGGAGTGGATTGTGCAAAAAATGTAGAAAAAAGCCATCTGAGTAATTTTGAACATATTTAACTTTGCCTAAGGATGGAATGTTCAGTAGAATATAGGCTATTCAGTAGATGAACAAAATTAACCAATAATAAGAATAAACTGAAGATAAAAATAGAAAGTGATAAATACATAAGATATGAGGAAAATATAATATAACATACTTTTAACTCTATACCTCCACAGTCCACAATGTAACAAAATGAACTTTAAATCTATAGTCTAAGAAAACCTTCTAGAACTAAATTTCTAAAAATCCACAAAACAACCTAGTAGATAATTACAACATGTCCTTGGAAAAAATTGTGGTGGAATTATCAATTCTAATACATACCCTACACAATTAATAAACTTCAGTAGTAAAGAAAAAGTCTTCTGAATTCTTCAGGAAAAAAAGTCAATTAAGAAAGCAGAGAAGATTAGATTGACATCTGATTTCTCAAGATCAACATGGATACTGGATATGGTTAAGACACATATATCAAGTATTTTTTCAGGAATAATTTCTAAGTCACATTTGATTTTTAAAACATAATGACTTAAATTTTTATATTTAAATAATGACACCATGTTCCAGATAGATGGAGAAATTTGAGCAAGGTCATATTGTTAAAGGGTCACAGTCAAGACTAAAATGTGTGACATTTAGAAATTTGTCAATGTTAGCAATTTTATAGGATTGTACTGTGCTTCGTTCCAACATAAAAAAAAATAGACCGTTAGTTTTTCATGTGGGTTTCATCATACATATCCAAAGACAATTCAGTAGATCTATTAATTTGAATCAGATAAAAATGACATTCAATCTCTTATAAAATGTAGGCTTTACTTTTATACAAATGCAAACAAGCCACAATAGCACTTTGTACAAATGCAAAGAACAAACAACAAACTAAGAAGCTATTCAGATTATGCAATGAGTGCAACATAAGTAAAAATATGGCACAAACACTTCAAAGACAGTTGAGAATTTGTAGAAAGTGATTCATATTCAGGCCTGGCTATAAGGCCTGCAGAGAGTAGAACACCTGATAATGGTGAATGCGTATGGGCTGCCAATCAGTGCAGATCAGTGACTCACAGTGTTAGAACTAGAAGCTGATCTGGGGATTCCAAAACTTAATGTGTCCAAGATTTTGATGCAGAAGCCTGGGATGAAACATGTCATGGCAAAATTCACGCCACAATTCGGGGAAATACAATGGGGCAGCTGATAGTGATTCCAACAAAAAAATTTTGCAATGTTTTTACACAGTGAAAGAGACCCTGGGAGAACTGCATGAGGTCACAAGAGCCCACTTTGAAGGGAACGGAGGAGTCACTGTATAATATTTCTTGCATTTTGTATCTTCTTCAATAAATGTCTCTATTTTTCATATTGCATGGTTGGATACTTTCTGAAGAAGCCTGGTACAGTACAATGTGATACCCTGATAATTCTAATAAATTGTTATCATGTAAACTTATCCCCACACTACTGAATATATTCCTCTTTTCCTTTATACCTCATCCCTCCCTACTGGTTACCATCCCTTGGTTGCTGTTTTTGTGAGTCTGTTTTTGTTTTGCTTACTTGTGTTTTAAATTCCACATATAAGCAAAACTATATAGTATTTGTATTTTTATTTAAGACTATTAAAAATAATTATTATTATAGTTCACCCTAGAGAAGATTAAAACAAAAAGGACTTACCTGTGTGACTGGGATGAGCCAATACTACATTGATGAAATGATTTCCAGCTTCACAAATCTGCAAAACATTTTATTTTTTAGTGTGATATACCTGTGCCTGTTAAAAGTGTTTCTGGTAGATATATAACTATCCATGTAACATACTAATCCAAAAGATTCAATAGATACGTTATTGCTGTAATTATAAAGAGAGAACGTTTTGCATCCTAACAACAAAAGAAGTTGTTCGTGGGCATATACAGAACCAAAAAAATGTCACATTGACTCAGAAATTCTGAGGACATTATTTACCCTGTTTGATAACTAGGTTCAAATTGGTTGATGAATCCAGCCCTGCTGATTATCTGGTTTGTATTTTTATGGGGTACCTTTTTATATCATGAAGAGACAAGTCATGGTGCTGATCATAAACTTGATATAGTTGTGCATATTCTGCGTTTATTAACACAGTAAGAACCTTTCTCCTTCAAGGTTGGTAATTTGATTCTCAGCTGGTGTCAGCTCAGCCTACACACTCCTTTGCAGGCTGCACAGTCCCACACAGACACTGGCTGCACGTGTCTGTTTTCAGACTCTTTGCTCACGTCCATCTACTAGTCGTCCTTGTTAGTAGGTGATTGTGACCCCCCAGGCCTCACCAAGGTCTCCCAGGACTAAAGTTCCAAAAGTGAAACATACATCCTTGGAACATAACCCCTTTTCTTTGGCTGTCATATACATCTTATCCTATTTAACATACTCATGTATATACTATGTATATACTCAACACATAAATACTCTGTTTTTAAAAATGAATTGTGTTATCCAAAATTTTTATTGTGTGTAGTCATTCAATTTTCACTATACTCTTTAATTCAGGGCCTTTTTAAAAATATATATATTTTATTGGCCCTGTCTGGTGTAGCTCAGTGGATTGAACATGGGCCTGAGAACCAAAAGATCGCGGTTCAATTCCCAGTTAGGGAACATGCCTGGGTTGCGGGCCAGTTCCCAGCAGGGGACACATGAGTGGCAATCGTACATTGATATTTCTCTCCCTCTCTCTCTCCCTTCCCCTCTAAAGATAAATAAATAAAATCCTTAAATAAATAAACAAAAATAAATCTTAAAAAATATATATATGTATTTTATTGATTATGCAATTACAGTTGTCCCATTCTCCCCTTCACTCCCCTCCACCCTGCTCACCCCTCCCCCACCATTGCCCCCTTTTCGTTCATGTCCATGTGTCACAAGTTCTTTAGAGTCTGTATTTTCCATAGTATTCCTGCCCTCCCCCTGTCTATTTTCTACCTACCATCTATGCTACTTATTCTCTGTACATTCTCCCCCCTTCTCCTCCTCCCACTCCCCTGTTGCTAACCCTCCATGTGATCTCCAGTTCTATGGTTCTACTCCCGATCTAGTTGTTCTCTTAGTTTGCTTTTGTTTTAGGTGTGGTTGTTAATAACTGTGAGTTTGCTGTCCTTTCACTATTCATATTTTTTATCTTCTTTTTCTCAGATAAGTCCCTTTAACATTTCATATAATAAGGGCTTGGTGATGATGAACTCCTTTAATGTTGTTAGTCTCTTAGCATAGAACTGATTTCATTCTTTTTTGTTTCAGCATTTTGGTATGCATTTATTCACAAATAACATTATTCCTATAACTATAGAAGATACTCCTACTTTCTTCTTATTACAAGGCAAAGCTAAATTTTGAATTTTTAGACAATGATTTCATAGTTGAAATCATTTATGTGTTAGTTCAGTTAGGAGCGTGGGCTTTGGTTGGATAGATGTGTTAGAATGCAGCATCTTTCACTTACCCTTCAAGTGACTTAGATATTTAAAATTTAATTTCTTCATCTGAATGCTAATATAAATTTTTGTCTCACAGGTATTAAATGATGACTAAATAGAATCAAATACTGTCACAAACTGTTCAATAAAATTATCATGATATTTTTAGTTAACAATATTATCAATAGAAACTTCTTCAGGAAATGAGTCTACATTCATCTCACTCCTCTAAATTTCTGTCTCACACATCATCCACACTACTAACACTTAATTGCCAAATTAATTATTATATGTTTGGTTCTCATATCTGTTGCTAATCTCTCAGTCCAGACACTCACTCTGTCATATGTATTTTCATCACTCACAGTACCACTCCAAAAACGTGACCTATGATTAAAATATTTATTAATAAGAAATTAACATATTGAATATTTCAGAACAAATTACATATTATAAAATATGTTTTTCTTCTGGCAAGATACATTTGTTTTATTATTATTAATATTTTATGTTCATTCAACCATCAAAGTATTTTTTCTTTCTACTTATCACAATGGAACTAAGTGATAAAACAGGAATCTTCTACTTAAAGTGTGAGCCTTGAATAATATAGCATTTTTGTTTCAGTTAGTCCAGTAGTGTAGCCTCACTAATGTCATAATTTATGTTAGGTGTTTTTCCCCAGCCCAATCAGTAGTCATAGTGATGAAATCCTTTATATACATACATTTATTTCCTGGTACGGGGAGAAAAAAACCCGCCAACTATAGTTATATGCTTAGAGATACTTAGTTTATCAGCAACTTAACAACTCCCTTATTGATTTTTAAGAGCAATTGTGAATTTTTGTAATTTTCATCTTAAGAATAACCTTTAAAATTCTGGGGAATAAGTGAGTCCAACACAGTCTGCAATACTACTTGACCTAGATTAGAAGTGGTTGATATAATTTCCTTTTGGTGTAGGGCTCAGTCAGATGAGAAAATTCAGTTCCTGCTGCAAGCTTAGTATATGGTTCTAACTCTGATTAAAATTACAGGGGCACATTAAATGTGAAACAATATTTCTTGGAATGATTGACACATTTCTCCTGAGTCAATTCTTACTAAAATTAGATGTATTCACTTGGCATATTATATGTTACAAAACAATTTAATAAATTAAGTTTGGAGGCATTTCCTAGCATAAAGTTTGTTTTTACATAACTTAAATTTTAAATTATTTTAAATAACACATTCAGGTGCTACCTACTCTAAAATATAGCCCTGGCTGGTGTAGTTCAGTGGATTGAGCACAGGCCTGAGAACTAAGGGATCACGGTTCGATACCCAGTCAGGGCACATGCCTGGGTTGCAGGCCAGTTCCCGGCAGGGGACTCGCGAGAGGCAACCATACATTGATATTTCTCTCCCTCTCTCCTTCCCTTCTCCTCTAAAGGTAAATGAATAAAATCTTTAAAAAAGAAAAAAGTTTAAAATATGTATAGCCCCTATGTAATAAACGGGTAGATTGTAGCTACTAAGAATACAGGAATGTAAGAAAAACACTAAGGAAGCATGTCTGCATTTGTTAAGACAGAAATGATATTACAATATTATACACAAGAGCCATTTTCTGCATTATAGTAGTAGAACAAATTAACTTGATTTTAATTTGTTTTGCTCATATACAAATAAGCAATTTCTGACTATTGCATTTTTCCCTAAAAATACAATGTGATAAAAACAGAGTTTATATTTTATAAATACATCAAGGTCAGAAAAGCAACCTGGGGCCCTGGCTGGTGTAGCTCAGTGGATTGAGCACAGGCCTGCGAACCAGAGTATCACAGTTCGATTCCCAGTCAGGGCACATGCCTGGGTTGCAGGCCAGGTTCCAGCAGGGGACCCATGAGAGGCAACCATACATTGATATTTCTCTCCCCCTCACCTTCCCTTCCCCTCTAAAGATAAATAAATAAAATATTTTAAAAAATAAAAAACGAAAAGCAACCTGGGGACATTGTCAGAACTGCCTTCGTTGTAAAGAACAGTTTAGGCTTTAAAGTCTCTAAGTGTCTGTCGCACAGCAATGGGACAACTGAACTGTGCACTGAATGGAGTAAATTTTCTGGTGTTTGGGATTGTTTTAACCACAATTAAAAAATAATAAAGTTGCTAAAGATGTGTTTTGAATGACAGTAAACTTTAAAATAACAATTAATGTAAATTTAAATAGTCTTTACGTTTGGATGCATATGACAGCTTAAAGAAAACAAAATAATTTCATTTGTGCTTATTTCACTTAATTTTTATTGAGTACTTTGACTACTTGTCACTTTGCACTAGCATTTGTTTGAACGATTACAGGGTGTTAAGGATTCAGTAGTCCATTCTGTATTCTTCAAAAGAATCATTATATGGATAAATATAAAATTGTCAGCTAATATAATTGAAAAATCACAATGTTTACACATGAATATCACCTTTTTCTTAAATGGTTTCATTTAGAAAGTAAACAAAAATACTTTTACTTTTTTCACCCCCCCGTGTCTCTGACATTTCAATTTTACTTTTAATCAGTAACACTAAGTATTTAACAAAATACAGTGTCAATTTAATAGTCCACAAAGGATGTGATTAAAATATTAGAAGTGATGTATCACCTCTCACATTATACTCCACATTTTTCTTCTGAAAATATCCACCATTACATCTCAATGTCCCTAGACTGGAAATATGATTAGATCAGAATACATGGAATTCCATCATGAAAGAGGCTTTTTGTTTACTACCTTGTCAGTTGCATGCTGCTTTGCGGACAAAAAATACCAAGTACCAATGATCAAATCTGACCAAAACAAGGGAATAGATGGAGGCTTACTGCAGAGATCCACTTTTATATAATTTGTATAGTATTCTTCCTCCCAAACTTCATCAAGTTAAACTTTCTCTACTTTAAATAAGTAAAAGTGATGTTTTCACTTTTACTTAAAATCCCAACAGCCTAATACAAAATCTGTAGACATCAAGTAGTAGGCTCTGTCATTCTATCTTAGTAAAATCATCTGAGTTTTCACAGCAATAACAAATAACCTTTATGATCTTATGATATACAGAGGTGGGTAAAAGTAGGTTTACAGTTTTATGTGACACAGTTTGTTCTTATATTATTATTTACTAATTATTGTAATATTTATTATTATTAACCTATTTTGCTCACTTCTGTATTTACAGAAATGAAAATAATCTGCTTTATTTCTGTACATATCTGTTCCCATCACAGTTTTATATGTATTACTATTAGTATTATTGTTGGTTTTGGCAAAGCTAATATCTTATAATTTTGTCATTTGAGCAATGTGATAGTCTTTTTATTAATATATTTAAAATATAGAATCAGTAAGGAAGTGGAGTGCAGGATGTGTGGAGGAGAGCAAGGGAGAAAAATTGGGACAACTGTAATAGCATAAAATAAAATATTTAACATAAATATTTTATTTAAATAAATATTTAAAATAAATAATGAAAATATTTAATAAAATAAAATATTATTATTCAATAATAATAAAAACATAAAATGTAGAATCTGCTAAACTGTTTCTAACTCTCATAATCTGGTTTGTTTTGAATTTAGTTATTTTTTATTTTCTCTATAATAATATTAATGATAATTATAACGTCATATTCCCATAGACTGAGGCTATTTAATAATATAGGCTAATATTATACAACCTTAGCATTCGTAAGTCTTAAAACTTATGATGATTTACATAACTATGTTAATAAAATTACAGAACTTTATTCTAATTCCTGATATCTACTAATTTATATACATTTATATATCTACCCATTTATATACAATTCTATTAAAATAATTTTAAAAACATACGTTGTGTTGCAGAAGAAATGTCTTTGAATGCTAACTAAAGGTTTAACAGAAAATATACATGCTAACCAATACATCATTTTCATTAAGACTTTATTTTTTAGATTAGTTTAAAGCTTACAGTAAAATGAGGGAGAGGTACAGAGATTCCCAACATACCCCCTGCTGCCACACATGTATAGCCTCGCCATCATCAACATTGCCCACAGGAGTGACATATGTGTTCTAACGAAGTACCGACGCGGACACAACACTGACATCCAGAGTCCACAACATGCGTTATGGTTCACACTTGGTGGTGTAAATTCCAAGGGTTTGGATAAATGTCTGATGAGTATCCACCATTATGGTTGTATAGTAATTCCACTGCTCTGAAAATCCCCTTTCATCTCTAATCTCTAGTCCCCTCTCCCCTGGCAATCACTGATCATTTTTCTGAGTTTCCATAATGTGATTTACTTGGAATCACAGAGCATGTAGCATTTTTCACAATGGTGTATTTTGCTTATCAATACATTTTAGGTTTTTCCACGTCTTTTTAATTTTATTTTTAAATTACAATTTGTATTCAATACTTGGATGGGTTTCAGGTGTGCAGCACCGTGCTTAGGCAATCACATACTTTCATCCCCTCAGTATTTCCAGTACCCACCCGGCACCATGCACAGTTTTTACGACATTATTGACTATCTTCCCCATGGTGCACTTTTCATTCTCATCTTGTCATGGCTTGATAGCTCATTATTCTTTACACTAAATGTTATTGAATTGCCCAACATACGGCAATTTATTTATTTTTTCACCTACTGAGAGAACACCCTAGCTACTTCCAAGGTTTGGCAATTTTATGAATAACGTTTCTGTAAATATCCTTATGCAGGGTTTTGTATAGATACAAGTTTTTAACTAATTTGACTAAATACCAAGGTACATGATTACTGAATCATAATGGTAAGAGTATAGTTAGTTTTGCAAAACAGCTATATCACTTTTTCCAAGTACTGGCTGTACTGTCTCGGTTGCATTCGCATTAGCAATGAGTTAGAGTTCTTAATCCTCCACATTTTCTCGAGCATTTCATGTCAGTGCTCTGGATTTTGTCATTCTAATAGGCATATGGTGGTATCTCATTGTTTTAGTTTGTATTAATCTAATGACAGAAAATGCAAAACATATTTTGATATATTCTTTTGTCCTATGTGTATCTGTGTGATAAAGTCTTGGCTCATCTTTTAATTCAGTCGTTTGTCATTTTATTGTTGAGTTCTTTATATATTTTGTATAACAGTCCTCTGTCAAATGTGTCTTCTACAAATAATTTGTCCTGTCTATGCTTGCTTTGTCCTTCTCTTGACCTTATGTTCCACAGTGCAACTATTAATTTTGTATAGTTGTTCAGAGATATTTTATTGTATTTTAATTAAAATTGATCTCTCTTGTACCCACCTCCGCTTCCCCTCCCCCCACAATCACCACACCATTGTTTTTGTTCACGAGTCATTTTCCTGTTTTCATGATCCTTCCACCCCAACCCCACCCCCAGGACTGTCAGCCTCTATCTATGAGTCTGTCTCTCTTTTGCTTGTTAATAAAGTAGCTAATCAGTAATTTCTTTCGTGGATTGTGTCTTTGGTTTTGCATATAAAAAGCCACTGCCATACCTACATCTAGGTATTTTCCTATGTTATCTAGGTGTCCTATTAGGGACTGTGTGGCCAGGTTAGCTCACCTGAGCTCTGCCTCCTGCCCCTCCCCCCTCAACTCCCCTGACCCATCAGTGGTGAAACCATGACAGAAAGGTTGGAGACCGCTGTTCTAAGAGCCTTATAGTTCCTCATTTTAATTTAGATCTGAGATCTATTTTGTAACTTTTTGTGAAGGGTATAATGTCTGTGTCTAGAATCTTCTTTTAAATATGCATGTCTAGTTGTTCCACCACCATTTATTATGACTCTTTATGCTCCATTTTATTTCTTTTGCTTTAAACAATATGTTTTACTTTTGAAAACAAATAATCACAGGATTTCAGATAAAAGTTCAAATATTGTATCTATATCACTGCATAAAGTGAAAACTAAATGTTATTTTATGAGTTTATTTGTTGCATGAAACTAATATTTTACTGTATAAACTTTGTCCTAGGGGATGGTATTTTTGCTCTGTAAACTCTAAGTTTATGGAATCAATTTAATGTTTAAAGTAGTTTATCTTTATTTTATTTCTGTGTACCTCATTATCACAATTCTGGGAATACCTGAAATTTATTTTTAATCTATAGAGCTTTCATGAACTATTGTATAATACAAGAATGCTCATATACAGTATAAGAATATAGTTAAAGAATCATACCATACAATATTTTTTTAAATTTAAAAGTGACACTTCATGTATACTAACTCTATAGTTAATTATTACTATAGTTAATTATTGCTGACTCATTTGTGATAATAATATGTCCATACTTTTTTTACATTGGTTTTAACATCTATTCTAACAACAATCATTTCTATGATTATAGTAGCTGCTGATTTTAATTGAGATAATGCGTACATTTTAGGAATAACTCAGTGTAGCTGAAAAAACAATTATAATTATAACCAATTACAATAAAATAATAAAATATATTATTTTATAACTAATTGTATAACTAATGCAATAAAATAAGAATATATGCAGTAATTATACATCATTACTTTTTAAAATTTGTTTTAGAAATAATTATATAAGAAACAGTGATTCCAACTTAATTTAGAGGTAAAACATAATTCCTTTGTATTTATTATTTATATAGCTCCCTCAGCAGATTTGAAACTAAAAGGGCAGTGGTGAGAAAGTAAATGTAACCTTTGTATTGGTGTTTATTATAGTCAGAGGATCAGAAAAACAGTCAAAAATAAACAAATGTTAAAATAAAATGATCTAAAGAACGAAATTGAGAACAATTAAGTTAGATCCTTGTTTCATTCAAAAAAGCCAACTGTGTTTGCATCTAGAATTGGTTAACAATTATACCAAGGTGGTTTTTTGGATGTTCATTTGTTAGATTTGTAAAACTTTTTGCTTTTAGAATTTTATACATTGTGAATTTGAAGACAATAGGAAGAATTACTGAGTATATATTTTTCAAATTTTACTGTATTTAAAATAATTTTATTTATCCTTCATAGATGAGTAGAACATTTTGATTAAAATACCTAATGACTTGATTATGGGAAGTTATTTAATTTACTTCATTTAATACCATTATGCCATAAAAATATATATTAGCTACATAACAAGTAATCAAATACAATCTATTTGCATTTTAATAACATTGTAGTTAGAGCGTGACTAGCAATTAATATAAATAATACATACCAGAAAATTGATAGCAGATACTGTGACTTGCCTGTTTCCAAATGCTAGAGAGGAAAAAATATATATATAAACACTCATATTTTAAATTGTCATATTATACACATAATTTAGGAAAGATTTATTGTTAAATTTTAAATAAATTAACATTATTTGAAGAACAAAGACAATAAAAATGGATGTAGTATAATTATTTTAGTCACACAAATGTATAATTATAGAAGGGTTTGTATAAGAGATTCTCCCTCCTCAAATTTAATATGGTCACCTCACCCATGGCGAGGAAGTTGAAATATACAAAAGTGATAAAAGATGAAATTTTTCATCAGGTAATAAAAGTAATAAAAGATGAAAAATTTTTATAAAGTAATAAAAGTAACAAAAGTCATAAAAGATGAAATTTTTTACAGGTGGTGAAATAAAAGCTTACCATCTATATCAACAGTTCCATTTATTTCTTCTAGCTTTACGTGAGTGTGTTTACATACAACTTAGTATTAGGTTAGTTAAGAGGAAATTCTACATACATGGTGGTGTGTACCGTGGGTGATTAATGTAGTAGGCAATCCAAGAAGTGAATCCCCAGTAAAAGGTACAGCCCTGCAAATAACACAAAATAAAAGTTAGAGGAATATATATGTATATTCCCATATATATACATATGTATATATATATACACACACACACATATATATGAATATATGGCACACATATGTTGCATTTATATATAGGAATGTGGTACATATATATATTCCTATATATATATATGCTATACTGCAATAATTTTACATGAAAAATGGCATAAATTTTCTAAGCTAGATAAATTGAATGTTTATTCACCAAGTAAATTAGCATTTTATCATTTCAAAAGTAATATCACTTAAATGAAAAAAGGAAAGAAGTGCATTTATCTAATCCTTATTAATATAAATAGGTATTCATATATGATTATGTAACCATACATTTTGCAAATAATGGCTTAGTCTACCCAATAATAAGTATGAATAAAGTAATAAAATAGTAAATTATTTATAATTATTTCTTAATAGAAATGGATATAAGAATTAATTTTTTAACCATTAGCAGTAATGTTTGTTCACCTATCAGCAAGGGAAATATACTGATTTTAGAAGTCCCAAGCTATAATACTTTTTGTCAAAAGAGAAGTTACTCCAAATGATTTCTGGGGTTTTGAAGAATTCTAGAATTTAGTGTTTCTTTACAAGGACAACAATGAAATGGCTACCTTGTTCAAATTTTTAGAAAGTAGATACTTGCAAAAGAAGGAAGATTTTAGTAAAGGCATAATTGATATTTAAAATATATTTTGAATTAGAAAATAAATTAAAATAAACTTTAATTGAATATTTGAATTGTGGCATAATAACTAATGTATATTTTCACCTCGATGTTTTTGAAATTTTTCTATTTTTGTGATAGTTATGTACTGGTTAATAAGTATTTTATCTAACATTTATTTGAAGAGCAAAGACATCATGAAAATGGATTATCATTATTTTTATCACACAAATGTGTATTTACAGAAGGGTACATGTGTGAGATTCTTCCTTCTCAAAAATTTGAATTTAGTGCTGTTTCCACAAAAAAAAGTTTTCTCTGTACTGTTAATAGTTCAAGGCAACTCCAGGATATGGCATTTCAGAACGGAATGTTTAAGATACACCGATAAATTAAATTTAAAAAAAAAGTCTTGACGGAAACAAACATGACAGAGTTATTTTGCAGAGAATTTGATACACAAAACATCTCAATAATAATTGCAATTACATATTAATCCCCACCTTTATCAAATTTTTCAAAGGTGTATGCCCTGCAGAAATTTTGTGGACAAATAAAGTTTCCAAAAGATATCGGGTGTAGTGTATACAATGACAGAAGCAGGCCAAGCTGGAAAGAAAATAAAACAGAAACGTTAAATCTCTTCCAAAAATCTGGCTTGCCTTATGCATTTCTTTTTTAGTTCACTATGATATTCTATATTAGGGACTATTATTTCCAATAACTCAAACACAAGGTTTTGGTACTTTTATTCTAGAAAATTTTAAATGTATTTAAAAACAAAAGTACTGTTACAACACTCTATACATTTTCTACTGATGACACTAGAAATATAACGCCCATCATATGCTATATGCTCACACCTGCTCCAGTATTACATATGAATATTATAATTACAAATGTGCTCATGTCAAAGTGAAGCAGATAATTTACTAGCTTAAAAATATTCAAAACTTAGTAGAATGCATTTGACATTTTATAATACTCAGAATAACTTTTTCATTGTCGGGTTGTCCTTAGGCAAGAACCATAAATTAGAAGTTTGAATCTCATTTTCTATACAGCCAGTGCCAGTTGTGTTTTGTTTAGCTTTAGTTTTATGCTTGGTTTTGACAATCTAACACATTGCATTATTTTGTCTGTGGCTTTGTGTGTTGGTTTTTCTTGCTGTTGTTCTAGTATTGCCTCATCTTGTCATTTATATAATTATTATTTGAAAAGTAAATGCCGATATAATTTAGAGACATATATTGTATTTTCATACTTAAAAGTATTTCTATTAACATATGTACCTATTTTATGAATAAAATATAAAATTTCAAAATGTTGGCTATTAATGAAGAAAAACAATACGGGTCAAAGATTGCGCACTTGAACTTATGCTAACTAAGTTGAGCATAAAAATCAGCATGCCACCCTGGTGTAGGGGTGGAGCAACACCTCACACACCAAACGGTTGTGGGTTTGATCCCCAGTCAGGGTACGTACCTAGGTTTCGGGTTTGAGTCCCGTGGGAGCACATACTGGAGAAAACTGATCTACACTTCTCTCTCACATGTCTCTGCCTCTCTCTGCTTCTCTGTCTCTCTCTCCCCTTTCCTATCTAAAATTGATGAGCATATCCTCAATGAGTATTGACAAAAAGCAGCATGCCAATCACTTTATGTAAAATGAAACACTGAGATTCTACTGGCATATTATTATCACATATATGAATTAATTTTTTCTGATTTTGATTAATAATGACCTTTGGAAAAAACAAAAACAAACATACCAGGCCCAGCCATCTAGAAATTTATTATTATTCATTAATTTATGAATATATAATTGTGCGCCTATGATGGAAGAGACATTTTATATGTGTTGTGTATATCTATGAACAATAGAACATTTCTGAATTATCGGACAGAACGAGCAGTATGAATTTCTGGGCACAAAGTTTTCTCCAGGCTGTCCAACCCACGGCCCATGGGCCACAGGCAGCCTAGGATGGCTGTGAATGTGGTCCAACACAAAATTGTAAAGTTACTCAAAACATGTGACTTTATTGTTTTTGTTAGTGTTTGTGTATTTAATGTGTGGCCCATGACAACTCTTCTTCTTCCAGTGTGGCCTAGAGATGCCAAAATGTGGGGCACCCCTGGTAGACAGTACGACAGACAGAAACTACAGTCCTGAGATAGGAGGTTGCCTTAAGCATTCAGAAGGCTGATGAGGAAATTGGTGTCTCTCCTAACTCATTGGTTCTTTTGTATAAGTATTTATGTATAATAAATACTTGAGTAATAAAAGTTCTCATTTTGTAAGAAAGTAAAAAGATATTAAGTTATGGCTAGCAATGTAGCAGAGCCCTAAATGAAGAATTTTGGTTTAAGCTATGATACATATAAATTAATTCACTTATTTACTTTATACTAGACTAGGACAGCATAGAGAGTAAAACAGCACATGTCATTCTGCCTTTATATTTAAATATATGCAACTTTGTACATTATTAGTAACTCACTAAGTTTGATTTCATGTCAAATATTACCATTTTATTTAATTTTCATTGACTTCCCTTCAAGCACCAATTCTTTCCCTGTCTTATGCTTACCTAACAGATCATCCTTAAACAAGCTTGGGTTCAACACTCCTTACAGAACATCATATTTGAATATGTGTGTGTGTGTGTGTGTGTGTGTGTGTGTGTGTGATTCTTATGAAGTAAACTTCAAGGTATGGGAGCTGTGAAAGAAGACACTGTCACAACTTTACAGAGCTACAAGAGAGGTGGTGTATCAGGTTTCTGTTGAGGAAGACTATGAAGGCAATATTCAGAGAAAGTTTGAAGATATAAGAGATTTTGCAAATAGTGGACTTTGAATTGCAGGGGCATAGTGGAAGGAGTCCAGGTGTTGGGGAGGACTTGGGGAAGGCAACTAATAGAGGACAGTAGAGCTGCTTGAGAGAGAGTGTGAGAGATGAGAGATGACCTAAAAATATGGGGTTAAAGAAGTGGGGGACCTACACAAGAACATGCATCCACACATATAAAAATCATCTTGCCCTTAAGGCAGAAAATCAAACTGTGAGTGCTGTGTGCAGGAAATATTTCCCTGGCTACTTTTCCATCAATGATGGTGCAGTTGGAAGCTATAAGGCAGTGTGGTCCTAGCCACAGTGTAGCTAGTTCACAAAATTCCTTTGGTGAGAGCAAGCATGATGATTTTTTAATATGAAGCCTCTATCTTAAAAAATAAAACAAAATATTGATTTGATGAACAATAGCTATGGGCCACTTTTCCCTGCAGATGGGGAAGGCAGATCCTGCCTTAGCCCTAGTGTTTAAAGGCTTCTAAGAGAGACCAAGAATTTTTGTGGTGGTTCAGTCACATACAGAGCTGAACTGATCTGAAAGATACTTTTGACTCTGTGATTCGATTCAAAGCACTTTTGCGGAATTAACATTGGAGTACGTGGTAAATGGATGTAACATTTGAAATTTGACCTTCTTAACCACGAGCAATGACATCCATCCTGAAATTAGGTTGTCTTAGAAGACTTATGATTATTTTCTAGAGCTCTTTTAGACATTTACATTCCAGAAGTAATTTGTATGTATCTGTTCTGGAATGATTTTATATGAACTTAATATGTTTGTTATTTTGGAACCATGTTACACAAATACATTTATCAGCGTGAGAAGTTAGAAGACATGCGGTGTTTGTGTTTAAGTATAGTAACCACCTGTGAGCCAATTCCTTTGAAAATACCACAGGAGGAAAAGTGTCCCTTTTTCATGCTGTGCTGTCAATCTGTACATGTTATATGTCTGCTCTAAAAACTGAGTGCAGTTGCCTTCTCCTCATGAACTCTTCACCCCATACTCTTTCTAAATGAATAAGGCATTTTTTGCACTTAAGGAAAAGAAAGCCATGTTAATGTCTCAAAGGGCCTCCCACAACCTGTTCTATACTGACCAAACCGTCATGCAGGAAAGCCAGTCTCCCTGTGCCTCCCTGTCCCCACCTGTGGCTCTGCGGTACCAGCTTTCTTTACGTTCCTAGATAATTTCCAGAGGCAGAGTCCACTACCTTACTGAATAAAATCTGACTCACCCTTCCAGAGAACAAAGAAAAAAATTTCAAATGCAACTTTCTTAGAAAAGCCACCTCAGAACACCCATCAAGGTCACAGTTTTCTCTTTTGTCCTCTAAAAGTGCACAATCTTAAATACAGTGTTTTTAATTTGTTCATCTGCCTTACCATTAAAAACATTTTTATTGCATAGTCCTTGTAAATCAAGCAATGTGTTAAGCAGTGAAGTTAGAAAAAACACAAAAGTACCATTATAAAATTGAACTCTATAGAGAGAAAGGAAATTGGTTGTGAATATATAATTTTACAGTGAAATTATATAAAAGAAACACATTGTAGTAGCATATTTGTCATGGAAGGAATAACAAGTGCTACTCTGAGTCAGAAATATGGGGATTTTATGTGAGGTTTGAATGGAGATAAGGGAGAGGGAGGTAAAGAGGCTGGAGGAGGAGGGATGGCACGTGTAAAAGCCTGTCGGAAAGGGAGCACGGGAGATACAAGGGCAAGAGAGGAGGTCAGTGTGGCTTTAGTACAGACATTGACGGCAAGAAAAAGTTTGATTTGGGACAACAAATTCAGCAGACAAATCATTCTCTGTCTTCTAATAACCTTAAGGTCTAAATTCTGTTTCTTACTCAGAATGTTTTCACTTGATTGGGATCTTTTGTTTTTAAATTGCTAATCCTATATCCCTACATCTCAGTGTAGTACCTTAAACAGTTATTCTTTTCCTCTTTAATGCGGTATGGAGAGAGACAGAAAGAGAGAGAAGAAGAGGGAAGGAGAAGAAAGACAAAGAGAGAGAGAGATTAGCTGATTATTTCCACAATATGCTAACTACCAGTTATATATTTTGCTTGTTCTGTTTTTATAACTGCCCTAGTCTTTTTTTTTTGTCTTACTTCAAAGTAAATTTTTATTTTGGATTTTTACTTACTAAAGGAAACTAGTAAAATTTTAATTTCCCCATTTTTTATTTAGGCAATGATTTCTTTCCTATGCAATATTGCCTGCATTCTTAGAAAATATGTATATTTTAAACTCTATAGAGGCTTCCCAGCTTTATAATTTTAAACTTTTTTGATATTTCTAAATTTTCAGATTTCTCTTGATAATTATAGTTATTAATAAGTCCAATTGCCTCTATTTTAAGGTGTACTTAATAGTTCCTTGTTTATAAATTTGCAAGTTGGTATGTATATATTATTCATGGTTACCTAAAATTTATTTCCCTAAAATTGAATGCACTTTAATTGATTATACAAATAATTTTATCAACATAATGTCTCCATGCTATTTTAACTTCTTACTTTAAATGTACTTTATTACTTACTGTACCACTGGGTGGCGTGATCTTCTAGAACTCTCTTTCATGTCATATATGTATGGGATCCTCAAATAAAAGAGGAAATATATTAACAGAGGTCCTGTGTATTCAGCCAAAAATACCTGAAAATAAGAAGGTGATTTAAATTAAAGCATATGTATTTTAGGTGTTATGAAGTTTTACTTATTATACCTGAAAATAAAGCTTTAGATTGAACTATAAATTTGTTTACATGTTCTTAAGATCTATTTATGAGTGAGGTTTATCTATTATACCAGAAGATAAAAGGTAATTTAAACATTAATTTTTATAGATGTTATTAAGGTTTATGTATGACTGAAGGTATGTCTACAGACTTAGCCTATTCTATGAATCGGAGAAATGGACAGGTGAGTATGCTTTTAAAAATGCATTAGACTAGGTGCTTATACAAATAACAAGAAGTCTTCCTTGGAAATAATAACTGAAAGATACGTGGACAATTATAAATAATTTAAAATAACAATACAAGTTAAACTTCATATAATAATGTCTTCATAAATAGTACAGGGGACTTTAATTTGAATAACCAAACTCATAAATGCATTTCTCCATGTCTGCCCAGCCATAGACATACCCCGTCTTCCATGGAACCTGCCTCTGTCGCTGAGTGGTATGGCCTACGTCAGGGGTGTCTGACTCATTTTCACCTGGTCCTTAACAGTTAAGCGAGAGCTGGGGGCTGCTGCCAGGTAGAAACAAGGTGCTGGACAGATGAAACAAGGTGGAGGGCCCTTGTGCTTTGTGTTTGCCACCTGTCCGCCTACATTGTCTGTCTTTCCTGTAAGTCATTTCAGGGGAGTGTAATGTTAAACTCCATTGATTTAACTGTGATTTAAGTGGAAATAACTCAGTTCTCTCTTTTGAAGCTTTTAAACCTTAATTCTAATGAGTCTCAGTGAGTAATTAAAAGATTTGCCCTCTCATGCCTGGAGCTGAGAAGGAACCATTATGTGGAGAGAAGTATTTCACCTTTAGAGAGACAATCGGAAGATTTGGAAATGTCATTGAAACAACACCAGATGACTGCACAGATTTTTTAACTGACTGGTTTCTGATAGATTTTGAATCTGATAGCTGTCCATTAGTTGTCTTTGTTATGATGCCAAGGCCAGGTTAAAGTTATTCTCTGGGATTTTCAGATGAGAAGAAAGAGTCATTTGCAAATTCAAGGAGAAGAGAAAGGATATATACATGACAATGACGAACATGACTGCCATTGCTACCTTGTCTTTGCCAATTCTCATTTTCTAAGAAAACTTGCATGTGTTTTTCTCAAATATGAAGATTTTTATTTGTATACATATGCACACACATATACATAGCTATTTATATGTGTTAGTTTTTTTAGTTATAATTCTGCCTTTTAACCTATTTATCAACTCATGAGCAAAAGGTACCTGAGGGCCAAAGCAATACAACATCTGATAAATTCAGTACAAAAGTAACTTTTTCACTGAAAGGTAGTATTCATTTATTGTGTACAATGTGTCTGATTATTCAGATATAAAGAAAAATCTTTACCACTTTTAAATGTTTACTAATAGAGTCTAGTCGATACTTTAAAATAATGAGGAAAGTGATAGTGTATTACAATAAAAAGTTTAAAATATTTGTTTCAACTATACCTACTCTACTCAAGTCAAATGTGAGTAAATTCTCTCATATTATATCAGATGTGAGAAATGTTGTAAATAACAGTTAACCTGAGCCTGTAGGGAGCCATTTCTTGTGGCATGGAAATGTAGCTCAGTTCCCACATGGAAAACCAGTGGTGAGTTCTGCACACAAGACCATGCCCACGGAGAGGTTTTCCCATGACGAATCAGGCCTGCATTGTACCTAGGCTGCTATGAGACTTGCTTTTGCTAAAACTCCCTCACCTTAAGTTGAGGCAGAAATGCTTACTGCAACTTCCTAAAATCTGTGCTAAACCTCCCAAGTATGGAGTGTGACCAGTTCAACTACTTTTCTCCTTGGTCTGCAACATCCTTCTCTTTGAAGTAATTAGCAACATTCTTTCCTTTGTTATCTGGAAAAGATAACCACCTGCAGCAAACCTTTGAATAGTAAATGAGGACCATTCTCCATGTAGTATACCCAGAAAAACAATAAAAGCCTGTCCAGGCAGGGGCGGGGGCCCTCTCTCTCACTTAGAGAGCAGCTGTGTTGTCCCTTTTTCCTCACAGGATTTCTGTAGTCCATGTGTATTTGTTCATAGCAGCCACAACACACATGGATCCTGCTGTCCAGGATCCGCATCATGAACCAAATGTCACTATTTTGAAGTTAATTAAAATGCCATCACACATGTGAAGTTTATTTAAATCAGATAAAATTAAATCATAATCTTATTTCCATCGTCTCAAAAAATTGAGGCTGCGAGCTTATTATAAGTTCTAGCTTATTATATGTTCTAAGAGGCTCAATATTTTATCAAAAATATGGTTCATGTTGAAACACAGTTGTTAAAACAGTGCTCGATAGTGTAAAATAAATTTTGACCTCATGAAAACACTTGAAAATTGTAAAATACCTTTTGGACAATGCATCTTTCAAAAAAAGGACTACTTAGGTGTTAATAGAAGAAAGAAAAAGAGATGTTTCAATAAACATGAAGTGTAATGAGAAAATAGCTTTCAGAATAAATTTTAAAAGGTCCAGATATATAACTATTAATGACAGCCTTCTAAAAAAAGAGTTGCTCTTTACTAAAAAAGAAAGAGAAAACCAAAACATAAACCAAAATAACAAGCAAATATGCCATTTATAAGCCCAAGCAAGTCAAACAAATTGGCAAGGACTAGGGATTTCTTTATAGTCCAAAAATTTAGTAGAGTCTCTGTACTTAAAATAAGCAGGCGCATTTGCTTTTTACTTTGAAGATCTATGCTATTTGTAAATTACAGTCGGCTTCCAATATCAAATCAATTTCATGTTTCCTTTGTATCGAAAGTTCTCTGTAGTAAAGTAATGTCTTCCTTTAAATGTAAAAACACTACTTCTATAGGTAATTGGTATTTTCTGGAACTTCTGTGGAATACTCAAGTTAATCTATGTCTAAATTGAATAAAGAAAGTAGGCAATAGTTGCTTTAGAAAATTTAAAAAAATAAATAAAACATGCAGCCCTAATGCTGTGGCTCAGCTGGTTGGGTGTCATCTCACAAACCAAAAGGTTGCAGGTTCGATTCGCTGACAAGGAAAATTACCATGTTTCAGGTTTATTCCCAGCTCAGTGTGGGTATGAGAGAGGATAGATCAATGTTTCTCTTTCAAATTGATATTTCTCTCTTTTTGTTTTTCCCTCCTTTCCCCCTCTCTAAAAATAAATAAATAAAATAAAATAAAATATGCAAGTATAATTGTGATTGAATAGAACCCTTGTGTTTAAATTATGCTCAAAATATTTCATCCTGTCTTGAAAAAAAACAAAAAGTCTTTAATTATTAACATGCTCACTTTACTTATTTTCTAAAATTGCAATTGGTGGCGGAGAACATAATGAAATGCATATTCCACAGTTGAAATTTATCTACAAAAATAAAGTAGTACTAACTCTAATCTAAAGAGAGGAGAGCTACTAAGCAAAATTATGAGAGCATTTCGCATACCACTTTGTTCTCAATGAGTACTACTGAAGCCACTGTAAAAGTAGAATAAGAAGGTTTTCTTTTTTTGTTTAAATTACCCATTATATAGATAAGATATAATGGAGAATTTTATTTCAAGTTATTCAAACAGACCATAATAATGAGATCAATGAGAAAAAATGAACCAAATATTTTAGTTCATTTTAGGTTTCAAGGGGCTACTATGTCATTGAATAGTTAGAAAGTTAAAAATTTTTAACAGAACTTTAGAGTAGTGATTCACCTGGGATATGAAGCCCAATAAGAACCTGATAAGAACACAAAGTCTACACTGGCTAATGTAGCTCAGTGGATTGAGTGCCAACCTCTGAACCAAAGAGTTGCTGGTTCAATTCCAAGTTAGGGCATGTGACTGGGTTGCAGGCCAAGTCCCCAGTAGGGGGCACACAAGAGGCAATCTTACATTGATGTCTCATTACCTCTCTTCCTCCTTCCTTTCCCCTCTCTCTAAAAATAAACAATTGAATCTTTGAGAAGAAAAAACACAGAATCGTTTTGAGGTGCCTGACAATGCAAGAAATAAACAATATTTCTTGTTACCTTTAGAACGTAGAGGTAGCTCTATATAATCTGCAGAATTTGTGTTAGGGCATAAGAGAGTTACATCCTAGAAGTAAAGATTATGCAGAAATAAAAATATCTTTACAGGTACTAAATCTCAAATTGAATTGTTTCAATCATTGAATGGATTAAGATGATCTGGACCCTGTAGTGCCTTAGTTTGTCTATAGGATGATAAATTATCTCTCAAAGAAGAAACCATTGTTCTAAGCCTCGTGTTATCATCAGGATTTTCAAAAACTTTTCTTCAATAGATCTGAAATATGCACATATACAAGGAGAGTAGATATCATGGCCAAAACCAAAGGAAACAACAGACATTCAAAATAGATGAATTGAAGATTTACCTAACAGAATTATCAGACACAAATCTTAAAAACCTATCTTTTATATGTTTAAGGAAATAAAAGATAAGGTTGAGAATTTTATCAGATATTAGAAAACTCTAAGACAAACATTTGGATGTTTAATATGAACCCTAGAAGGTGGGACAAATGGAGAATCAAAAGGTAAAGAGTGTATTTTAACTAATTTTTTCAGACTATATATATATATACACGTAGATATACACACACACACAACCATAGACTCAAATAGATTCAGGATTATACTATAAACCCAAAGCAGTGTAAATAGAAACATAAACATAAGTGTGCACCACAGTCAAACTTGATAGTCAAGCAAAAGAAGATTATAAAGTAAGTCAGTCATATTAATTTCAAAGGCATATAGTAGACTTTTCAAAAGAAACAGTAGGAGTCAAAATTAAAGTAATAAACTTCAAAGGCAAAATTAACTCCCAAGATAAGACTATTTTTCTGCAAAAATGTTTTCCAAGAATAAAAGTCAAATAAATACATTTTACCATGAACAAGAATTGAGAGAATTAGTCACTGGAAGAACTACCAAGACAAACAAACAGACAAACAAACAAACACTAAATAAAGTATTATTCAGGAAGAAGAATGATTTTACTAGATGTAAACTAACCATTGCAAAGAAGAAGTAAATTGCCATAAAAGAATGAATCTAAATAAATATTGGCCATGTGATATTGCTTAAATAAGATAGATGATTAAAATCTACACCACCGGATGAGCCGGTAGGAGCTCAGACATGTTAAAAGTCATTGAATTATCAATGGAGTATCTTCATATTAGTAAACTTAATTTAAGCAAATTATATTAGTATTTAGTATTCTGAGATGAATTTTACAATGTGTTAGATAACCACTAAAGTTACTAAGAAAGAAGACATAACTGACAACACAATAGGAAAGTTGATAGAAATGAAAGTATTCTAATATTTAATCTAAAGTATTCTAATTTTTAATCCAAGATAGGACAAAAGAAAAAAGAAGCAATTATAAAACACAAGAGACAAATTGAAAGAATATATTAAATTTGGCAATAAAATAATAGGTAGTACTTTACAACAAAAATAAACTATGATTAAATGTAAAATATAAAACTATTAAACTATTAGAAGGAAGCATGGGAGCAAGACTCTCTGATCCAGTGCTAGGTGACATCTTATATATGACCAGGAAGATAAGATTCTTAAAACATTAATACATTAGGCTACATGAAAGCTGAAAACATGTTACCCAACAACAAGAGTGAAATTCTGTTGAGATGATGAAAAGACAAGTTAAGAACTAAGGGAAATATTTATAAACTACATATCAGAGGGAGGATTTGTATCTAGAATATAAAAGGCACACTTAAAACTCAAGTCTCCGAGATAAATAAAAATATGTTCACTCAAATACCTATACACCAAGAGTTAATAGCTTTATTTATAATTGCAAAAACACCATAAACCACCCAAATGTCTGACAATGTGTGAATGATTGAACAAACTCTGCTACATCCATGCAACTTCAATGCTATTCAATGAAAAAGAGCTCAGTGTTGATACTTGAAACAACCAGGATGAATCCAAAAAGTACTTCATTTATAGAAAAATAAACATCAGCCTCAAAAAAACTGGTTGATTCTGTTTGCATAGCGTTTATCACAAGACAAAAATACAGAGATGGAGATTGGAGATTGCCCTAGGGAAAGCATGTTTTTGTTTTTGTTTTTGGTGGAGAAGGGAGTGCAACAATTCTGTATCTGATTTTGGCAGTAGATACATTAAACTATGCAACAGATAAATTGCCAGAGTTATATGAATACACATGAATGAATGTACAATGATGAAAACTATAAGATCTTTAGTCTAATCTAGTTATTAGAATTTATACAGTGAAGATTATTATATTATATTAACCTCTTCTCCTAAGCCTTGCAGTAAGTTCTATATTTTCTCTTTTAAAAATTATATTTTCTCACCCTGGCTGGTGTGCAGCTCAGTGAATTGAGCACGGCCTGAGAACCAAAGGGTTATAGTTCAATTCCCATTCAGGGCATATGCCTGGGTTGTAGGCTAGTTCCCAGTGGGGGACGCATGAGAGGCAACCATACATTGATATTTCTCTCCCTCTATCCTTTCCTTCCACTCTAAAGATAAATAAATAAAATCTTTTAAAAAATTCTATTTTCTCAATGTATCTCTGACAAAGCACTCTTACTTGAAGAAAAATACTATTAAATGTTAATTTGACCTTGCTAAATTAAAAAAATTATCTTTTTAAAAAAACCATTATGATAATGCTTTTATTCTGGAAGTGTATGATAATAATTTGCAAAAATACAAGAATATGTGGTACAATATTGCTTTTATTCATTTATAATTTAGTTTATGTAAAGTAAGTGTGATTGTGATGTAATGTGTATATTTAGCATTTAATAAGACTGACTCATTCTGGGCAAAAGGGTGTCTGAACCACAGAGTTGATTTAAAAATATCCAGCCTATTTCCAGAGTTGTCTTTGTTACCCAAATGACTTTTCTCTCAAATAGGCTATAATTTTCTAGTACAATTATCATATAATTCCACCTTAACACTTTTTTATCCTCAATGCTTATCCAAATGATGGAGCGGTAACTTGCAATGGACTCACAGTTAATGCTGCTTATTCTCACACAACTTCTGTAGACAGAATTCCCTTTCCCTTATAAACGTAGACAAAGACTGAGTGGTTTAACTTTTGAAGATCAAAACCTGCTTGCCTAAAATCTCTCTCAGCAAAGGCCTGTAGATATCATATGTACTGAACCCTTTACTTATACAATGCCTGCATCAACAGGTTGCTTTGTAAACATTATAATACATTTCACAATGATCCAGAATATTTTAAACTCAGTTTTTAGTGCAACAAATTAGTATGCAAAGTTCAACAAATTTTGGAAACTAAAGCAACTATTTAACCAAAAAGCTTATAAGCTTGTCTATCTCTCTATCATCTATTATTATCGATCTATCAATCTATCATCTAGCTATCATATATGAAGATTGTATATGTTAAAGAAGAAATTTTTAGATATATAGAGAATGCAACACTGTTTTAATTAATGAATACAAACTTGAAATTCTCTTTTCGAGAAATAATAATGCATGAAATATCTTGTGTTTGTAAGAATATTAAAATTGATAGCTTAACTATAAAGGGAAAACTCAAAGCAGAATAGATGATAATGCTGATCGCTAATGCTGGCAAAAGGGAAAGACATTTTGAACAGAAATTATTTAAAAGGTAATCACATCTCCATTATTTAATAGAATTCACTCAGAAAAAATCTTTAAAAGTCTAAATGATATAAATAAGTGTTATTTAAAAGTAGAATGATTGCATTATTCTTTCTGTATCAGAGTCAAATTGTTTATTAGATTAAAACTGTCATTGGTGTTGTAGCTAAGTATCACATAATATTTCTCACTACTGAATGTATTCTATTACTCATGAAGAGTTTGGTACTTGTGAACTGATGTCAAAGATTTCCTGTTTCTTAGACCTCCTGGTTTCTTTCCTTTTTAAAAATGATTTTATTATTGTTCAAGTACAGTTGTCTGCATTTACCCACCACTATCCCTCACCCTAGCCATTCTCACCTCCCTTTTCTGATTCCACCCTCCTTGGTTTTGTCCACGTGTCCTTTACAGTTCCTGAGAACCCTTCCCCTCTTTTAATGACTTTGAATTTGGTCACCATCGCCTTAAAGCTCCTTCTCCAAGGAGAGCCAAAAGAGCATCCTCCTCCAAACCCAAAAAAGTCTTAGGACTTTACTCTTAGTCTCAAAATGCTCTCCACCTGACTTAGAACATTTCTATTGAAAACTTTATCTTTCTTCATTCCAATGTTGAAAGGATCTTCATTATCACCAGGCTCCTAAATTGAAAGCTGAAGAAATGTCATTGACAAGGTGTAGGAGAAAAGAAAGGAGCCATCAGACATTGAAAGGACTGACTTATAAAACAAAATTTAACTTCCTTTTCTCAACTGTACCCTCTCCTGTTGCTCCAGTTCTGGAGTAGAAGTTTAGCTACTGATCACAGTAAAAGTGGACAATTAAAAATACATTCAAGACCATGTGTTTTGCTACACAGTATTTGGCAGAAATATTTCACATCAGCAAGTATTGCACACCAAACTATGGCATTTCAAATTAATACTTACTGTGGTCCAACTGACCTGCCGGCCTAGGTCTGTGAAATAGAGTGTGACAATGGAGGAAGCTGCAACACTTTGAATGGTTATGTAGTCCTTCAAAAAAGGCCCACCTTAAATAAGAAGGAAGTATTATTTTAATATAATTTTAAATTATAATGAGAAATTTTCATTAGAAACCAATGAAAGCTAAGATGAAATTAAGATGGAAATTGTGATGTGCAATAAAAATTTTGAGATAAAGTTCAATGTGTTTATACCCATAGTATAAAATATATCTAGTAAATTTTCAAATGCAGTGTTTACCCAATGCTATCTAAACAAAGTAGACTACCAACAGGTACAATCCTATTATGTTCTTACAAAATGTAATATTAAATAGTGTCATAATTAAATATGATACAAGATATTTTTAAAAGTATAATTTTGGATGTCAGTTGATACACCAGTACATCTCAACTGTTCCCTAAATAATTCTACTACCAGGATACATTAGGTTGGGTAAAATGATTTCAGTGCTTATTGTTAAGCACCAGGGGAGAGGAAGGGCTTACCTTAAAAAAAAAAGAAAAAACATAAATGAAAAGCCCTGTGGATACTGTGTGGAAAATGGGAGGAAAGGAAGCAAGCATATTATTTAGGGGTAATTTATAATTTATCAATAGATGATTGATGTCTGGATTAAGGCGTCAATAGAGGAGATGTAAAAAATTTGGTAGATACACGTGTATTTTGAACACACAGTAGGTTCAACTTAAGAGGACAGCATTCAGTGAGTTAAAAACTAGTCTTAGGGGGCCCTGGCTGGCGTAGCTCAGTGGATTGAGCACGGGCCTGCAAACCAGAGGATCGCGGTTTGATTCCCAGTCAGGGCACATGCCTGGGTTGCAGGCCGGTTCCTTGCAGGCTAACTACCAGCAGCAGACGCACAAAAGGCAACCATACATTGATGTTTCTCTCCCTCTCTCCTTCCCCTCTAAAGATAAATAAATAAAATCTTTTAAAAAATGTTATCTTTAAAAAAAAAAAAAACTGGTCTTAGATCTGGGCTCAGCACTTAGGCTCCTTACAACTTCATTGACTGACATGAGGAAGACAGACGGAGAAAGGAGCAGGACTTGTTGAAAACTAAGATTTCCGTCAGGATATGTGAAGTGCGTGATGAATATCAGACATTTAAGTGGGAGCTGTGAAGGAAGCAGTTGGAAAGAAGTGTCTATGCATATATTCACTAAAATTTAAACCCACAGGGCTTGATGAGATTATTTATTTTGTATTCACTTTAAAATGAGGACAATGGGAACAGGGACAGAGCTCTTCAGCACTCCAGGATTTTGAAGTAGTAAGGGAAGTATATGTAAAAGACTACGGAGCTCAGAATGCAGCCACACTGTGTATTCAAGCTCATAAATGAGTGTTATTTTAAGCTGCTAAATCTGTGGTAATTGGTTGAATGAAAATAGGAAGCTAATGCAACATGGATCCAGGTAAAGACTGATATCCAAAGACTCAGTGCTGTCACTGTGACAATCGTGTGTAACAACACGAAATGTTAATAAGGACCAACATTCTGATGCTTTGTACAACTTGAAAGTGTGTTAAAAACATATTTCCAACATGCACGGATGGACACCTTTGGGGAGGGGATCAGTTACTACTCTTCTATCGCCCCCGTTAAGTTCAAGTTAACTTCAAGGAACAGAGCACCAACATGCTTTAAAATGCAGTCCCATCAATATAATATTTATATAAAACAACCTGCCAGAAACCAGGCATAGCGTTCATTATACCATTCTTAGGCTTATATCATTAATTCTAGCACTCTTAGTTATCAGGGACCCCTGTGTTTGGCTCCGTGACTATATCTTTTTCCAAAGGGAGAGGATCGTGTAGGGACAGGGGACATGTCTAATATGAGTTCATGCCATTACTTCCTATGTCATACCTCAGCCATTTAAGGCTTGAGTTTTCTGCATAAATTAACTCAAGCAATATACTTTCCTCCGGCATTTCCTCTCAAGAATGGGCCAGATGCTAAGGGGTATATGTCTAAGCCTTAGGATTGGTCATGGCTGTTGTATAACGGCTGTGGATAGGGGGAGGAGTAATAGATGAAAAGGGCCAACTCTACTCATGCTTCACCTTTATGTTACAGAAAATCTGAATCCTAAGAATCAGAAATTCAACCCTCTACTTTCAGAACATCATTAGGTCCTGGTAATTAATCAGGTTGGAAGAAAGACCACATTTTAGTTACCTGTTTGTATGAGAGATTTATTGAAATCACGGCTGCCCTTTGTCACAATTTGCATACCCACAGCACTTCAAATGTGACTTTCAGTTCCTTCTAATATGAATCGGTGTCTAGTTCCTCACCCCTTCCATATGGATTAGCCTAGAGACTTGCTTTAGTGAACAGACTGTGGGGCAAGGGATCAGCTGCCAGTTTCAAACCTGGGCCATGGGAACTCTTGAGTGCTTATAATCACTTGTTTACACCCCTAATTCCACCATGAGAACAGCATATAATATTCTTCTGAAGCGTGAGACCACAGAGAACAGAGAGGCGAGGTTGCAGTTCTGGCCATCCTAGACCAGTCAGCCACTACGATTTACCAACCTTTACAGCTACATGAGTAATACTAGCCAGGTAAGGCCAACTGCATCTAGCCCAGCTCATCAGAACTACTGAGCTTAAAAAATGCTTGCTGTTTTCTCGTAAAAATCAGTGCTTTAGATTATATTTATGTTTCAGCAGTCTTTGGTGTGAGGAAACTATAAAAGACTAAATTCGCATGCTGTCATTTTTTGTAGTGCAATAATAATTCTGGAAAATGCATTCTGGCAGTGAATATGTATAAATATTCAGGCCTTGAATTATTTTGCCGTTAAGTCTTTTTAAAACATTATAACTATGTTTATAGTAGTAACTATTATTGTTAAAACATCTACCTTATATACATCATTCAAGAGTTTTATAAATGCAATCTTAGAACAAATAAGTTAGATTCTTTTAGAGCTCCATGTCACAAAAGAAGACTCTATAGATAGGTAAGTAGAGAGTCAGGTTTAAAAAATTGAGTTACTCCAAAAAAACCCTTTTTTTGGTACAATAGCAGCTTGTCTCACTTAGTTAATATTCTCTCTCTCTCTCGCTCTCTGTCTTATTAATATGTCATCACATTCCTATCCAAGGACACTTGGCCATATTTTATTCAGATCACACACTGGTAGACTCAACAAGATAAATAAATGTGAGGGGAAGCTAAAACTTCACATTTACCAGAAAGGTAAAACTAACAGAAGTTCCCCAGTCACTTATTGTGTCCTTCAGTTTAAAATTACATTTGACATTGATGCCTCTGGTATTTTTTTAGTCTTTTTTATGTAAGTCAAGTTCATAGAATAATACCTCTATTTTATGTTATTTCATGATCCATGTGTCAAAAAGCATTTATGTGTCTGGCACACACGAGGCCCTGCAGAGACAAATATAAACAAGACGATGATTTGTCTCTTTTAGACTCTAATCAGATGGGAATTCATCTTTAACACATGAACTTGGAAGAATTTGAGACTATCAAGAATATATGACTCTAAAAATGCCATGGATTCCTTTGTTTTCAACACAGATGTCTCAGACACAATGGAATGTCTAAGATAACAATGAGAACAACTACAACATCTTAGATACAAGGAAACCATCATTGGTTTATGCTTGAATATGTTATCTGAAAAATGATAGCCTGAATATTTAAAAAGCACCAGACTTCCAACCAAGATGGAAGTGTAGGTATATACACTTTGCCTTCCCACATGACCAAAAGAAGGACAATAACAAATTTAAAAACCGAAAACAACCATAACTGTCAGAAAATCAAACTATATGGAAGTATGAAAATCAAGGAGTTAAAGAAAAAACATTCATCCAGATCAGTAGGAGGGGCAGAGATGGGCAGCCATGGCAGAGGGGACACACAGCAAGGTGGCAGCTGGAGGACCTGGAGGATGGGCTGGTCCCACATCCCATGTGGATAAACCAGGAGGAACAACTGGAGAGTGAGACAGACCATGCAACCCAGGGTTCCAGTGCAGTGATATAAAGCCTCAAAATCTCTGGCTGTAAAAACCTGTAGGAATTGTGGCAGCAGGAGAAACTCACAGCCTACCAGGAGAGATCTTTGAAGAAACCCACAGGGTCTTATATGTATGCCCCCTGGACATGAACTAAGGGTGGGGGAATGCTGATGGGAGGGGTTTACAGAGCATAGGGGAATAAAAGAAAAAATGGGACAACTGCAATAGCATAATCAATAAAATATATTTAAACATATTTTTAAAGCATCAGAAAAAGATGCACTTCACCATTGAATGGAGAAATTTAGAAACTGAAATTTCTTAATAGATGGCATCTTGTGACTATTGTAGACTTTGAATAAGTATCCCTCCAAAATTTACACTCTAACCACACCTTTTATTTAACAATTCAAATTTCAGAATCAAGTTGATCCAATGTCAATAATGATGCTTTTTAGCAGGGCTCATTTAAGTGTATCTAATCATAAATTTTCTGAATGGACTGGATGGTTTAAAACCTGAGGCTTAATAGTGAATATAATAATTTTCTTTGTAATTCATTTATCTCTATTCCTCCTTATATCACTTATTCTGCATTCATATAGCAAAAACAGAAAAGGGAAATGAAAGAACTAACATCTAGTTTTCAGAATCTGTTAAAGGACAGAAGGATGAGGGAGTAAATTAGTAAAAGTTTTAGACACAAAAATATATTAGTTACATCTTACCCCCAATATGACTGACAGTGAATGGCAAAACTTATCTCTTTGAGACTAAAATTCTTCATCCATAAAAGTAGAACACTGAATTGTCAGAAAAATCACATCCAATAATAAATTTGTAGCACTTACTGAAGTACTTTCTGTTCAATAACTGATAAATATTAGCTATTGATAGTAGAAAAAGGATTCCAAATTAAGTAGATTTATAAGCAAAAGTTGGTTCTTACCACATTCTAACTGCAGGCCAACTCGGGAAGGGTACCATTTAGGACCTATTCAATGACAAAAAAATAACATTTAATTGTCAGAACAAATGTAAATACTTTTTATATTTGATGATTTTGAGAGAGAGAGCATTTATTGTTCCACTTATTTATGCATTCATTGTTTTTTTGTATGTGCCATGAGCAGGAAGTGAATATGCAACCTTAATGCATCAGTATGTTCTAACCAACTAACAGTTGGAAAACTGTTGGAAAACTAACCAACAGTAGTTCTAACTACCAGCTAAAACTAAACACATTTTAAAATCTAGAAGTTTTTACTTAATGACAGATTAGATCTTAGGAAGTGAAGAAAATACTATCCAGTGTCAGAAATGGAGATAGTGGTTACCCTTGGCAGGGTGCTGAGAAGTAATGCTAGATAATTCTGAAAGAAAGCTTGGTAGAAGCTTAAACCTTCTGCTTTGTAATTGGAGACTGGTTATGTAAGTGCATTCAATCTGTGGACATGTACTAAGGTATGTGACCTATGTATGACTTGTACACTTCATGCAAGTTAACAACTTCATTAAAACTGAAGTACTTTGAACTCTGTATAATGCATTTATTATTGGCATGTGATAGTTGGTTATTTTTCTCTATTAAAACTAAGACACTCTATCAGTATAATATGTATTATTGACATAAATATTATGGGCTTAATTATCATAGTAGAAACAGCACTTTAGTATCTTCTACTTATACTACCATTAGGAATAAAGGAATGACTGAAAAATTCTATCTGGTTGGGAAAAATCAAGACACATTAATTACATACTGCCTTAATAAAAATGTTGGTTCAGAATTAACAAACTATAATTATTTTCTCTTACAATAAAACCCTATGTTATTTTAAAGTCTCTAATGAAAATTTAATCATTGACACAAAGTCAATTTTAAGCAAAGAAATGATAAATTTTTAAAAAGAATATTGTCATAGGAATATTCTACAATTATTGTGTTTTGAAAATATTACTTTTTAAAGTGTCAGTAAGAATAATGATAATGGAACTACTGCAACCTACTATCTCTAAAATTGCTTTAAAAAAGACAACCTATGCATACAAGTTCTAATAAAAAATAACTCATAAGTCAAAAGTTCTAATCACCAGTTAAAAGCTATTTGAAATTAAAAAGAAACAAAAGTGAGTAATAGCATGGCAAATGAAAAGGCATAAATATTTAACTATGATAGAAAATATGCAGATAAAAACACATTATTTTTCTTTTGTTTTTCTATTTGCTAATGCAATTATTATTTTTACATAGCCATTTGTTGCTTTGGAATGTATGTTGACACTTTCTGTTGAAAAATATTTTAAAATAGCTACCTTATTACTTATAGTGAAAATCAGCTTCCAAAGAAGATACAATGCAAAGAAATGCAAAAGAGACTTCTACAGTTTTAAATGTTTCTGACCATGGATATTGAAAAAATCTATAAACCATATAAGACCCATTTATATTTGACAAATGTTCAATGAGTACCTATGATTAATGTACATAAGTTGTCATATTCTAACCATCTTAATGATATTCATATAAGACATCACTTTCAATAGTGCTTTATGATGCTTTTAATGGTAGAAAAGTCAATGCAAAATGAACTTTATCATTCTAAGTAAATATTTATGTCTGTGAACTATGTATGTGAATACTGGCAGCATTCACAAAAATGAAGAGTTAGAGAACTTAGAAACTCTAAACACCTTCAGGAAAATCAATGTCTTTCCAACTACTTCAACATGGATCAACTGCAAAGCTGCTTAAAAAACAGACTTGGCATTTACATGTTGTGATGTTTGAACACTATGCTAGTGAGAGTTATCTGCCTATGTAAGCCTTTGGATCAGTTTCAGTTATCTTTTATTAGTTCAATTATCTTTTAAAAGGATAAAGCATAAACTTTCTGAAATGTTCTTTACTAGTTGAAGTGCAGTAGAGTAGGCTAGAAAAATGGCAGAAAAAAAAGACAATTTATAAAGAATAAAGCATTTAGTTTAAAAAAGAAGTTTTAGCATGTAGGAAAGTCTAGAGGATTATTTATACTGCTGAGTATATTGAATTTAAACAAGTGACTCACAGCTGAATTATTATTATGAGTAGATTTAATGCATCAGCCAGTATCTTAAATTATCTAAGATGCTCAACTTGGTTTGTATAACTTTTATCATAGTTTAGCCACACTTTAGAGATCTTTCTTTCATAAGTGGAAAGGTTTATATCACTGTGTAATAGTATTCTAAATATGTTATGTCTTAATATAATTCAAATGTATTTGTTTCAATAAGGTGATGTTTATCAAACTGTTGTGAGCCATTAGTGAGTTAAAAATGGAATCAACATGTTATTCTCAGATTTTTATAAAATAAAATGAAGGAAAGGAAAGGAGTGGGATGAAATAGAATAGAATAGAATAGAATAGAATAGAATAGAATAGAATAGAATAGAATAGAAAAAAGAAAAGAAAAGATAATATTGTACAAATGGATTGTCATATTACTGAATGCAACATATTGGAATAAATTCTAGATACACAGGTTAAGTTTGTTTTTTAACTTTTGTTTCAACAGTTTCAATATTCTGTTTTCATATAAATAATATGAATGTCTTATTTTGTATTATAGTCTAAAAAGTATGAACTCAGTTGGTTTAAAAAATGTATTTTTAGCCCCGGCTGGTGTGGCTCAGTGAATTGAGCGCCAGCCTGTGAACCGAAGTCCCCGGTTCAATTCCCAGTCAAGGCGCATGCCTGGGTTGCAGGCCAGGTCCCAAGTAGGAGAAGCACCAGAGGCAACTACACATTAACGTTCCTCTACCTCTCTTTCTTCTTCCCTTCCCCTCTCTCTAAAATTAAATAAATAAAATCTTAGAAATTGTGTTTTTAAATTTATTAAAACCATTTATAATAGATCTCTTACATAAAAATTGGCATCATTGATTGAATTAAATCCTCTAAGATAAGACAAATTTGAAGGGTTTAAATATTTCTTTTTCAAAATAATCTTTTTGAAATTTGCAATGATTAAAGAAAATGGTAACAATATAAGTCATATTAGATTTAAACAATCTAAATTATGTTATGAACCATATTGATTCAAGTACATATGCCAGATACCTGCCCTTGTTTTCTTTTAACCTAGGAGCATGTTAATTATTATTATTTGTGTTATGATTGGATTTTTTTCTACATGATATTGGTCAAAAGTATAAATGTATATTTAAATTTGCTACTTTTCTTTTCAGATATCTATTTTACAAATGATAAAAGTTGACAATGGACAGGTAAACTATTTTATTCTTAATGGTAGTGACATTCTGTCTTTGTATATAGGGAATATAAAGCTGATAATCAAAACTTACAGACTAAAGCATGAAAATTAAGTCCTTTGGAGTGATATATAGTTTATAAGACAATAATTATTACTGATAGTTATTGATTACTGGTGGTATTAAATACTTAACTGAAACCAGTGTGTCACATTATTACTGAGAGAAGAGACATATAGAGAAAAAATAGTGGGGAAATTTTCAAAAATAATTGGTATCTTTGGTGACCTAGAACCTGAATTCCTCACTTAAGACTCTAAGTAAAATTCACCCCCTAACTCCTACCCTTTCTTGATATCACCAGTCCTACTAAGAATAAGTTCTAAGAGCAGTTGAAATGCTACTTAAAAATATAGTCATAGGATATAAAGTAGAGCATAGTAAATATAGTCAGCGATACTGTAATAACAATATATGGTATCAATTGGGTATCAGACTTAATGGGGTGATCAATTAATAAGTTATATAAGTTTCTAATCCTATGTTTTACTCTTCGAAGTAAACAATATTGTATGTTACCTGTAATTGAAAAAAATAAGGAAAAGACACTACTCAATTTACATGATGGTATACTTATAGTGAACCGTGGAGAGAGAAGATGGTGCCCAATATTTATTGTTGACATCCTGTGCTGTGCGTGGCTGGGGTGGTGATGGGATGAAATGTAAATAGAAACAAATGGCTCTGAGAAGTGTGCTATGCAGAGCTGACTCTATTTAAGAGTTTAGCGGAAGAAGGAAAAACAGTGTTATATAAGTTTCTACATGGCTGAGTTCAATTCCTTAAGATTCCTGAAATTCATGTAGGAAAAATAAGAAAAATGGAGTATCTTTTCACAGAAATGTAAAATGAGAATGTTCTCAGCTAGACTAATGAATCATGCCCATGGTCGACCCTTTTCTTTCTATCAGCAGACGGACATCTAACCGATCAACTCTGAGAAACACAAGCTGGTGAGAGGGCTAAGCGGTGAGGTGCACTAAACAATGGTCTACAAAGAACCCTGTGCGTATGTGAGTAATTCTATGTACAGTAATAGAATATCCTTGTGCTTGATTATATAAAGTAATAATAAAGATGATACTGATCATTTATTTTCATAGGCAAAAATAAACAAGATACTGGACTACAGTAGTGTACAATAAGAAAGGTGTTGGGATATAAAGCATTTTGAGTGCCTTGCTTATTTAATGGTTAATCTTAGACTTTGATAAAATAATTTTAACAAACAGTTTTATTAGTAACATTTCATAATTCTATGAAATCAAATTTTTCTTAATAACTTCCAGTTAGTTCTCTAGTTTTGGCAACTGAAGATGTGTACAAACTTTCTCCTTTCCTGTCAAGTAAAAACTTTCTCCAACAGGAAGTTCTTAGTACATAAAACAAGGTTAAGGGTCAGGAAATGTTTACCAGGGAACAGAATGGTGAGTAAGGACCAGGATGGTGTGACAGAATGTGCACAATGCATTATCATTTCAGTTACATTGCTTTATTAGTTAGTGCAGTACTGTTACCCTGTTCCCAAGCACTAAAAGCCTAAAAGTCGGACAAAAGAGCAGGTGCACAAATTCAGTTTTCTTTTTTATAAGAAATAGACATCAAGCATTATAGAAAACTCTGTTTTAATGTCCCAAAATACTCACTGCTGATTTAGTACTGTTAAATCAGTTGCATTATTTGTTAGAAATGATTCCTTTATTACTTTACTTCACTGGAACTAAATCAACCATTTTATTATCTGTAAACTGTTTCTTTAAAGTCTTATAAATGTTTCCTAGATAATTAAGTGATCAAAGTAAAAATGAATCAAGGATGCCAGTAAGATATGATATGTATGATAGTGTTTATGGATATGAAAAATAAGAGAACTGTTTCCAAAGTCATACCTGACAACAACAACAACAAAAAGTATTAACACTCAAACCAGCAACAACCAGCATGTATAATTTTGCTGACCTTGCAAAGAAAAAGCATCTGCTAGAAAGTTTATTGTTAATGAGGTACTCAACCAAAAAAGACAAAGTGCTATAACACTGTATAATCAACAACTGCAAAGCAAGGCTTCTGTAAAAAAAAAAAAAGACATGGTTCTAAAAATGGAAAATTTTAAAGCTGTATAAACAGATATTCAAAATTACAAAATAAAAACTATGAGGGAAAGAGGCATAAAGTAACAAGCCAATTTTAAAAATAGGTCAGTAAACTAGAAGACATAAACAGGAATAATGTGGGACAAGAAGACGAGCAAACAGAGTACAGCCAAACGATTTCTTTCTCGTCTCTGGTGTAAATCTCTTATCTGTTTGCTCAGTTAATTACCCACCACCCTAGGACTGATCATTATGCGTACATTCCCATCCACATTAGACACTATTAGCCGTCCAAGATTCCCAGAGTATCCATCATCACCATGGCACTTCTCCAAATTTTGCTTTACAGAGTTACTAATTAGACCTGATTGTCCTCTCTTCATGTCTTCAAAGACTCCCCGATGTACCTTACAAAACTCATAGTCTGTCATCAACAGGACATTCTGAGTCAATTATCTGAGTATTTGTGTTGTTGTTGTTGCTGTTTTCTCCAGCAGAATAAACACACATATACGCATATAGTCTGAGGACATTATGAGAACCTTAACAGGGGGAACCTCACAAAACTTGAATTATTTTTGGAGGGCAGGCTTTCCCCACTAGGTGAGTGTTCTAAGAACCCATCTGTATCAGTGTCCTAGCTGTCATTGCTGTGAGAGGCTGCGTTCAGTTTCAGGGAATTTGGTTTTGGAGACTCTTTCAATACCTTTGCCCATTTCATGATTGATGATTTATGAGCACACCTGCCCACTGCACTGAGTGTTCAGCAGTTTTTGACCAAAAATGGCATGACCCCAATGCCCTACCCTCACTATTCACCCTGATCGCTCCCCGAGGGACTTTTTGTTTTGTTTCCCCTGAGGAAAAGAATTTCTCAAAGGGAAACATTTTATTGAGGTGAAAGAGGTGAAGCACAAAACAGCAGAAGCCCTCAGAGCTGTCAAAATCAAGAGTTCAGAAACTCATTGAGCAGTGAAAAAAGTCTCAATAGGTGTATTGCATCAAATGGAGAGTACTTTGAAGGTGACTGAGTTTGATCATGTAAGAATAGAGTAGAGTAACAGGGGAAAAGTGGGGCAACTGTAACTAAAAACAATAAAAAGAATAAATACACAAATTTGTACAAAAATCCGTTTGGGGGGGTCTCCCTTCGTATGCCATAAAGGAGCTTTAACTTGATGCTGGAGGTAGTAGGGAAGTAGGCATAGGATGCAGACCCTGTCAATGTATGAGGAAAGGTATTAAATTGGAGACAAATATAGGTATCCAGATTTAAAGTTCTAAGCACTTGAACTGTGGTTGTGAGATTGCAGATATACCAATGGTGTATCTGAATATGTTGGTAGTAGTCATTTGCTTGATAGTCAGTGACCTCTTTCAAATAGTTTTATTGCAACACACAATCTAAGAATTTTAATAAATATAATTATAATGTGGCTATCTAATCACAGAGCTACACAGCCACATGTATATACACACATACATACTCTGTGTTCTTATAATTGAGATATTTTATTTGTTCTGGGATTAGGCAAGTTTATATTAATTTGTCATCCCCCAAGTCCAATACCTTCAAATATAAACAAAGTGCCTTGGTTGAAAATGGTTTCTCATTATCACAGTACTTTAAATAGAACCTTTACACAGGAAGACAATTCAGTATGCAGTATGTATCCTTATTTATTGTCCCAAGAATTATTTCATTTCAGTATTCACCAATTCTTAGAATTTGGAAAAAAAACTTGAATTTTTCAGAATCAATCTATTATTCCTTTGTGTGCCAAAGGAACCAATCTATTCAATCTATTATTCCTTTGTGTGCCAAATCTAATGAATTTTTTCAGAGGTGTCTGAAAGATGCAGTATTGAGATGCCATGTCAGCTGTTGAATATACAGTTGAAAGTTCTGGTAAGAAGACAGTTATGACCTCACCCATTTGTTAGTGATATTTTCTCTTTTTTAAACTTTTATCATATTTTTGTATTATTATTGAGCCCCTTTATGCTCCATCCCTCACTGCAGTCACCACATTATTGCTCACGTGCATGAGGGCTTTCCTCTTTGATCCATCCCTCCACCTTTTACTTCTGTCCTGTGTCGTCCAGCCTACTCTCCATCTACGAGTCTGTCTCATTTGTTCATCAAATTCATCAAGTTCATCAAGACTCTATGAGTCTTGTTAGTCCCATTTGTTCATCAAATTCCGCATATGAGTGAAATCATATGGTATTTGCTTTTCCCTTGCTGATATTCTCTGAACAACTGAAATTATTGAGAATGCACACAAAAAGAAACATGTAGAATTAAAAAGAAAACATGTTTAAGATAAAGTTTGAGAAGTAATGATATTTAAGAGGCAAAGAATCACGAGAAGTCCTCAAAGGAGTCTGAGAATGAAAGTTCAGATAAGATAACGGAATTAAAATACCTTAGAATCAAGTAGGCAGAGAGGTATGATCAAACAAAAAGAAGCCAAACACAGAGAAAAGTAGTGTACATGTCAGATGCAATTGATTGACAGTTTAAGTTACAAATGATCAAAAATAATCCACTGCATTAGCCACCTACCACCAAAGAAATGCTAGTGACCTTTGAAAGATCTTGGCTTGCTGACAAGTGTGTTTTGAGGTGAGTATTGAGTTACGAATAGGTGAAGGAATGATGGCATTGTTAAAAGTGGTTTGTATGTTGGAAATTTTGTTTGGTAAAAAATATAGGTGCATTTGAAAATATAGGATAAAGTGAGAAATAAATGTTACCAGAGCAGAGGAAGAGGTTTTCATAGTAAAGCATTTGCTATTAACTAACAAGTAAGTGAACAGTGTAGATAGAGTACAAATGACAATTTTAAGTTATGTGACACTTCAGAAGAATGGTGGGATTCTAGAGATTGTGCATAATCTCAACAAGTTCCACAAAATGGGAGTTCTGAATTAAAAATGAGATATTTAGAATAGTAGATGGCCATGTGGTTTAGTCAGTTTCAACATTAAAAGTAAATCATAACTAAGGCAAATCTCCTGGTTTTAATAATATGGTAAGGAGGTAAAATAGAGAGGAAGTAAAAGTACCAGAGAAACAAGTCTTATTGAAATTTGCATGGTTACCATTTTAGATGTAATTTTCAATGTAATAGCAAGTCTTAGAATGAAGGAAATATCTGAAAACCTGATACAAAACCTCTCAAAAAATAGGAAAAAGTTAGGTAGGTAAGTAGAAAAATAAAAAGAAAATTGAAAGGTAATATACTAGAATAACATGAAACTTATAGTTGGTAGAAACTTTATTAAAAGAAGTTGACTTAAATTTTAAAAGTAAACTAGATGAATGGAGTGCTGTGAATTGTTACAAAACACTATATAAGGAACTCAACACCAAAACACAAACAACCCAAATAAAAAGGTAGAAGACCTGACATGACGCTTCTCCCCAAAAGATACACACGTGGCCAACAGATATATGAAAAGACGCTGCACCCCACTAGCTATTAGGAAAGTGCAAATCAAAACTACAATGAGATACCACCTCACAACTGTTAGGATGTCTATTATCAACAAGACAAGTAATAGCAACTGTTGAAGTTGTAGAGAAAAACAAACCCTCATTCACTGCTGATGGTAATGTAAACTGGTACAGCTACTATGTAACAGTAAGTAGGCTCCTCAAAATATGTAAAATGCAATTTACCATGTAATCCAGCAACTCCTTTTCTGGGCATCTATTGAATAAATTTGAAAGCATTTACTTGTAAAAATATACTCACCCTTATGTCCGTTGCATGATGGTATACTTATAGTATAGTATAGTACAATATAGTATAGTATACTTATACGTATACTACTCATGGTGACTAAGATGTGCAAACTGACAAAGATGATTGGCTAAAGAAGATGCGGTACATGTACTCAATGGAATACTACTCAGACATAAGGAAAGGTAAAATATTGCCATTTGCAACAAAATGCATGAAACCTGAAAATATCATGCTAAGCAAAACATTTCAGACAAAAAAAGCCTAGAACCAAAGGATTTCACCCATTTGTGGGATATAAAACTGAAAGCAACAAATAAACAAACAAGAAAAATAAACAAACAAAACCTCATACATAACAGTATGAGAGTTGGCTACCAGAGGGAAAAGAAAGTGGAGGGTAGTAAGGGGTAACAGTGGCCAAATATATGGTGACAGATGACATTTTGATTTTGAGAGGTGCACACACAGTGCAATATACAGTTGATGCATCATAGGATTTTGCACTTGAAATCTACACAATCTTTTTTTAGATATTTCATTTATTTTTTTATTAGAAAGAGAGGAAGGGAAAGAGAAAGAGAGAAAGAGAAACACCAATGTGTGGTTGCCTCTCATGAGCCCTCCTCCAGGGACCTGGCCTGCAACCCAGGCATGTGCCCTGACTAGGAATTAAAACTGCGACCTTTTGGTTTGTAGGCCTGTGCTCAATCCACTGAGCTACATCAGCCAGGGTGAAACCTATATAGTCTTACCAACAAATGCCACCTCAGTAAATTTAATTAAAATATATATTTAGATTTCATTTGATAAACATTTAGTAAACCTCAAAATTATCCTGTAGAATTTCTATCTAAAACATTCATTTTAGATGAAATGTTCTTCTTTTGACTTTTTTACATTATTTAAGTACAGCTTGGAAATGACTGCCATAGGCTTTTAAACTCAATAGGTACTGAAGCAGGAAATTAAGACATTTTATTTTTAAGAACATGTAAACATTTTTTGGAATTTTGAAAATATTTTTGTCTACACTAAAGAAAGTTAACCAGGAATGCTTGCATAATTCAAATAGAAAAATGTAATAATTTTCTGAAAATAGACCTTAGATCATTTCTATACTTCTCTAGCTTTATAGTAGAAAAGGTAAATACTTAACTATATATTCATTTTATAACATTGCACACTATGTAATCATCTACACACACATGCACACATATATCTAAGGTCTGTATTTTAAAATATATATGCTACATATATAATACCACATAATACTAACCTGTACATTTTTTACATAATACTACAATTAAAAGCTTTGTTGATGTGGATTTATTTTATGAATATTTTACTCTAACACATGCCAGGAAAGAATTAGTGGTCACTAAAATAAATGGTGGAAAAACAAGGAGGCTATACAGATTCATATTTTAACTATTTAACAATGACATATAATGGCATTATATAAGTGTTTGGATCATATTTGCAAAACATCATGTCCCTGAAACTGCTTGAAATTCAAATTTATGGAACTCTAAAAAAATAAACTAAAGACCTGTCAAGAAGATATTTGTTTAAAATTATCAGCCAAATGATGGAGAAATCATGATACAAAATAAATGACCAAAGATATATTTTTAAATAGGATAAAGTTTCTAAGATTAAATAATTTTTAAAATAGGTAATGTAAATATACCTAAAGGAGAGAAAACAGCTAACTGGACTCAGTAAGAATAACATTTGATAACAAATTAATGTTATGGAAATCAAAATGATATTCTAAATAGTGAGAATCCAGTACTCTATTTGTTGCATGAGGATAAATTCCAGATATTTAAAAAAGTTTATGTTTTAATTGTATTGTTTGTTATTTTGGGTGTTGACTTCTTATAAAGAACTGTGTTTTTGCTTTATAAGTTCTTTATAAATTTTGGTTATTAACCCCTTATCAGATATATCAGTGATTATGTTCTCCCATTCAATGGGTTGTCTTTTTATTTTATTGATGGCTTCCTTTGCTCTGCAAAAATGTTTTAGTATACAAATGAAAATACATAGTACTGTTTGATTTTTTTTCTTGTGTTTCCCTTTTTCTAGAAGATATTTTGAAAGAAAGTATTGCTATAGGAAAAGGATCTGAATAGGAACTCTTCCCAAGAAGACATACAGGTGGCCTAAGACACTTGAAAAGATATTCAACATCACTAATCATCAGAGAAATCCAAATTAATGTTAATTATTATTTGACAGAGGAGAAAAGTACATCCAATGGGGTAAAGGAAGTTTATTAAATAAGTGGTATTGGGAATGTGTGCACATATATGTGTGTTTCTACATGCTAGCAATTCCTGATGGCTATGTATGAATACTTATCTTCCAGTAGTATAGCATAGTACTTAGTCATTTGACTTGAATAATGTATTTGTTGAAATACGTTAAATTAAATAATTATTTTTCCGACTCAACATTAAAAAGTTGTTTTAAATATAAAATTGAAAATACAAAGAATTTAAGCTATTATGTTGTAAGATAATCATTTGGAAACATAAAGCATTTTCAATGAAATAAAATTTCACATATCAACAAATATTGTTCTTCACAATTGTAATGATCTTTAAAACAAGAAAAATTAGCAATATGTGGCATAAAATAATTGAGTTTTGTACACAGTATGCTATATAAATATGATATTTTGAAAATCCTGTGAAAATGTAAATGGATGAAATATAATTTATGAAATCTCACTCTCTTCCTAAAACATTTGGTCTGAAGGTTATCAAGGTGGCGAATAACTGATGCAATTTATGGTTATTGTCAACTGGTGGCAGATGGTATAACATCAAGTTTCTTTGTATTCAGTTGGCACAATTGTTAGAATTCCTTTAATGACTAGAAGAGCAATATGTACAGGTTTTATTAACTTACCTTATTCTTAAAATCCACATGTATAATTAAATATGATATTGCTGTTCTCTAGTAAAGGGTCTTATGTATACCTCAGTGATTAAATTCAAAGAAGGTTTCCACAGTTTTTACAAAATATAACCTTGAATATTACCAAAGAATAAATAACCTTCAAAATTAGGACATTTTCTGTAAATTATTGACAAAGCTCACAATTCCTTTTGGTAAAGAAGCTATTAACGTATGTTAGCTACTTCTTGACTTAATGACAGAAGCCTTTTTCTAAGAAAAGTATTCTGCCACTTCTTTGCTTGTTGCATTTATCATTTTCCTAGCTTCTTTTGTCAACAGATCAGGAAACTTTAGAGCCTAGCCAGGAGGCTCCTTTTAAATTGCCTAGAGAGCACTCGCTATTCTATACTGTATATGAAAAGTGCTTCTAGTCTGTTACCTTTGTTTTGAGTTACTCTCTCTGTACTTTTCAAAGTTTAGCATTTTTTATATTCTTCTGGTTTTCTGGCAAAAATTTACATGCATTTCATCTGCTATAATAAATTATACCTATATTCATGTAGCTAAAAATACAATCATTCTGCTAATTTCATTGTCCTTTCTCTTGTTTTCTACCCAGGGCTTTTTCTGGGAACTGCAGAGACAAGTACTCCAATAAATTTTAAACACTGAAACGTTTTTTGATATGGTCAACTTACAGATAATGCACATAGCACAGGCAAAATGACTTTGCTTTGCTTTCAGAAATTTCTTTTATACTAGTTAGTTCACAAACTACATTTCAGATGATTGTCATTTACTGTTTTACTTCAGTTCACATACTACTTATTCTTAGATTAGACTCACAGGGGAAATTCCACTAGCACGTTCAAGCCATATTTACTTTTTTTCCCTTTTATTCACGTCAACCGTTATTTACTTATTGTTTAATCTTATGGTGCCGTGTGACATTAGACAGAAATCTCAGCCTTTGTAGCAAAATGGGTACTATGTTTAAATTAACAGCACTGGGCCCTGGCTGATGTGGTTCAGTGGATTGAGTGCTGCTGGCCTGTGAACCAAAGGGTCGCCGGTTGGATTTCCTGTCAGGGCACATGCCTGGGTTGCAGGCCAGGTCCCCAGAGTGGACCACAATTGATGTCCCTCTCCTTCTCTTTCTCCCTCCCTTCCACTTGTCTAAAAAAATTAATAAAATCTTTAAAAATAAATACATTCATTAATTAATTAATAGCTCCAGTACTTGTTACATAATTTTAAAAAATTTAACTTTCTAGTTTTTTTCTCTATTTGCAAATGGGGAATAATAATAGCCTTTCCAAAGTAAAATAAACAAGTACTATTTGAACTTCAGCCTGAATGAAAAACATGACTCAGTAAAATAGAGGAAATTTGGGTTATGTTTAGAGTACAGGACACAAGAATCATGTTCCCTGAGCTTAAATTCCAGCTCAGTGACTTATTAGCCATGTGGCCTTGGGTAAGTTCTCTAATCCAATGGCTAGTTTTTTTCAGACATTATGCATGATATTGTAATAACTTTGAGGACAACTTATTTTCATAGCAAGCTACCTATAACTACAAAATAAGTACATTTTAAAAATTAGAAAAAAGTTGATTAAAAACTATTTGGATGAAAAGACAAATATAGGTCTTGACAACATAAAAGTCCTAGAGGAAGCATAAGCAGGAAAATATCAGGTATCCAATGATGCAATATTTTCACCCATACATTCCCCTAGGGCAAGGGATATAAAGGAAAGAATAAACAAATGTGACTACATCACACTAAAAAGCTTCTGTATGGCTAAAGAAAACATCAACAAAATGGAAAGGGAAAAACTCTATGGGAAAATTATTCACCAACAATACTTCAAACAAGGGTTTGATATATAAAATTCCAAATACATAAAGAACCCACATGACCTCACACCAGGAAGACAAACAATCCAATTGAAAAATGGGCAAAGAACCTGAACAGACAGTTCTCCATGGAGAACATGCAGAGGGCTTCACAGACACATGAAAAAATGGTCAGCATCACTACCCATCAGAGATCTGATGCAAACCACAATGAGACACCACTTCACATCACTCAGAATGGCCATCATAACCAAATCGACAAACAACAAGTGCTGGCAAGGTTGTGGAGAACACTGCATTGTTAGTGGGAATGCAGACTGGTGTAGCTACTGTGGAAAACAGTGTGGGGTTTCCTCAAAACACTAGAAACAAAATTGCCTTTCAGCCCAGCAATTCCACTGCTGGGAGTACACCTTAGGAATCCTGAAACATCAGTTCAAAGAATTGATGCTCCTATGCACCCCAATGTTCATAGCAGCACAATTTACAACAACCAAGTGCTGGAAACAGGCCTAAATGCCATCAGTGAATGCATGGCTCAAAAAACAGTGGTACATTTACCCAATGAAATACTACACAGCAGAAAGAAGAAGGAAACCCTACCCTTCTTAACAGTATGGATGGATATGGAGAGCAGTATGCCAAGTAAAATTAGCCAGGTGATGAAAGACAAATACCGTATGATCTCACCTATAAGTGAAATCTAATCAACAAAACAAACAAATGAGCAAAATTGAAGAAGCAGAGACTCAGAAATAAGAACAGACCAGGAGTGACCTGAGGGGAGGTGGAAGGGGGAAAACGGGAAAGAAGGAGTAGGGGCAAACCAAGGAATTTGAATAGAGGACTCATGGGCATGTACAATAGGGGGGGATTGACTGAGGAAGTTGGGATGATGAGTTAGGGGAGAGCAATGGGGTAAAAGTGGGACAATTGTAACAGAACAACAATAAAAAACCTATTTGGATGAAACACTTCTTTTACACAACTTTGTACAACAACAACATTTTTGAATTTCTATTAGAGATTTCTTGGCTTATAAGAGTAAAGACTCAGTTCCTAAACAGCATATTCATTCCACCATTGCTTGGAAAATACTTTAATTTTATTAATATATGTTCTTTTTGTCACTGACAAGTATCACATTCATCCCTCATCCCTCTCCTTAGAAGTCTAGATTATAGAAATTTACACAATTTTAAGTAAGATAAATTGCAGCAAAACAACTTAAGTTTTAGCCAATTTTTTCCACTGGAATTCACTTGTTATTTTGGCAACATTTTGTTTTTTCATTAATTAAATCTACAAAATAGAATACAAGGTTTGTCCAAAAAAATGTTTAGCCATTGTTAATACAAGAACTGTTTGAGTGACATCAATATCACCTGGCATCCAAGGAGAGTGAACCAGTGGACTAGAATATACATGGGTGAACAATGACAAGTTCACTGTACTAGTTAGTGGTGGTGGTACATGCTGTTGAGTGAGTGTGTACTCTGGGGGCATCACGTTCAAAATGACTGAGCATGTAGAGCAATTAACCTGCATCAAATTTTGTGCTAAGCTTGAACATTCCTCTGAGGAAACTGGATAATTCAGAAGACTGCAATTATGGGTAACTGGTGATTGGCAGATTTATTATGACAATGCAATCGTGATGCATTGTGTCTCATGAAGACTGTTTTGACAAAATACCAAGTAATCTATGTGATTTAGCCCCCCTACAGCCCAGATTTGGTGCCCTGAGACTTTCAGCTCTTCCCAAAACAAAATCACCTTTGAAAGATAAATGTTTCAGACCATTGATGAGATTCAAGAAAATGAAATGGAATAGGAAGATAATGACAACTGGGAAAATTTTGTGAGGTCCCAAGTTGCCTACTTTGATGGGGACTGGGCCATCATTGTCCTATGAACAATGCTTCTTGCATCTCATAGCTTCTTCAATAAATGTCCTTTTTTTTCATATTCCATGGCTGGACAGACCTCATATATCATTACAAATTTAAATTAGTATGGATACATTTGGCTATGATTCTTTGTAAGTTCTATTACTTTCTAAAAATATTAATTATTCTAGCAAGTCATGTTGTATTCTAAGAGAGAATAAATTGCCTTTAAATTAAAGAATACATGAACATATTTTAGTTGAATAACATGAAATGGGGTAATACTGCTCAGCCTAGACAGCTAATTGTATAAATACATGAGGATTTTTTTAAAAGCTCTGTTGAAATCTTAGATTTTTTTTTACATTTCTTTAGTCCAAGTGTCCCTTGTACTTGTATAAATTTCTATTTTTCAACTTGGTTTTGACAAACAGTAATTTCTATATGCAGGCTGTGTGAAAAGGTGGGAGTGACTAGAGGGATGATATATGCAGAATTGAGTGTGAAAATCACTGAAGCTGTGCAGGAAAGACTTCAAGGTATAAGCAAGAATAATAATTTTAAGTGTTACAAATAAATGGATGGAGGTAAAGAAAGACTAGCAGAGAATTTGCAGTTGAGGGCATTTCACCAATTTTTGGTAGCTAAAATGAGAAGAGGAGAAACAGTTGAATGTAATGTTTTGTATGGGTTTGTGTAAATGTGCATATATAAAATTTATAGTGTATTAGGTGTCTCTTGATGAAAATCATTGTTCTTTCTCTTTTGCCTTAACAGCTAACACTGTAATTGCATTTATCTCCCTTATTTTCTTACCAGTCTAATTGCTGGTGTCACCAGGATAATCTAAAAAAAGACTCATAACAAAGCAGGCATGAAAAATTATGAACCTTAAAAGAGCATAAGGTAGTCATTTTACAAGACAAAAAAATCATGCTAAAAATTTTCCAAAATAAAACTAAGAAAAATGTGAAGCTGACAGAAGTCAGAGAAATAGTAGGCAGATAAGAAATCAAGATCAGTGAGAAAATCTAGAGAACAGAGGCTAGAGATAAAAGACATGCAAGGAGCATTCTTCCCTCAGGAAACCAGTCCTCTGATAAGTTAATTTTTTCCTTACAAGATTAACAATTTGTATCATAACTCCAGGGCCTGAAAAAAATAGCATCTGAAATGTCATAATAAAAAAATAAATTGGCATCAGAAAAATAGTCTGTAGAAAGCCAGCAATTGTAGTTATATAGTTATAATTATTGTACAAGTACTATATATACATATTTATACATATGTGAGTATTCTTGGTTGAATATATTTATTTGAAAAAACACACAATGTCACATACTCTTATTATGCTAAGAGGTAAAACATGAAGGCAGTTAGCACGTAACTTTCTTTTAACCATTGTACATACCATCATATATTGTTGGCGTTAAAGTTTCTTGGTTTCTTTTTATGATTTGGCAAATATATTAAACATAATATCCAATTTAATTATTTGAGATACCTCCATGTAATGTAGTACAAGCAAAACATGTATTTTGTGTCTTCATTTTCTAAAATCTGAAGATCGATAACTTTTTAAAATTTAGTACAACAAATGCAAAATTCCATGAATACTATTTTTCTACAAGCGATGGATATACTTTCAAAGTAAAGGTACTTTTGTAAAAGTAAAAAATAAAAGCTAAAATTTATGCAATTGTTAAAGATTCAAACTTTGCTGAGAAAAGTAAATTAATAGTTGTCAAGATATCCCTAAGAACTGATATAATCAGCTATTAAAACTAACCATATTACAGTCATATTCAGTTTTCCAATTCTGAAACTGTACATTTCTAGGATTTTCTGCAAACTGTCTAACTTCATTTGCCTACTTAGAAATAGGCTTGGTACTACATAAATGCAAAAATTCTGGCTCTACAATTTTAGGATGCCATGTAATTGTTATGTATGTCTTCCTATACATACAGACAAGCTGTCAGAAAGTATGCATAGAATCACACAAGGTGGTGATTGCACATTGTTTCTACAAATACATTAGGCTGTTATCCATTTCCTCATTTCAGGATAAATACAAAAATAATGTACTTCTTAAATTGTCATATCAATTTAAATAAAATGTGTGTGCCCTTTTTTACTTTATAGTAAATAATTATTTTCAAATATCCTTTCACTTGATACTACATTCAAAATTTTCTGAAACCATATTATTAGCTAAAATTGATCTAAGGCTTTCCAAAGATGGCATTCATTACTACTTTAATGAGAACCATATTTATGCAAAGAAAGGAATGAATCAAAAACATTTAGACTGTAACTAGGAAATACTTCTGGAAATAATTATGGTAGCATGGTTTACATGCATTATGGGCTAAGGCATGAATATGGAATTTTAAGTTTTTTCAATAATTTATAATATATTGGCATAAATACATGCAGAATTTGCTTGCTGAAAATAGAGAATTGATCCATGGCAGATCTTTCATTTTGATCTCTTATTTTCTTTAGTTCTTTTTTTCTTACGATAATCCCTTTTTGGTTCACCTCTGCATATTCAAAACCTGCCTGTCCTCATGGTAAAATAGCAGAACTCACCCTCTAAAAGAATCTAAGCCAATGATACCTCAGACAAGGGTTTGATCTCCAAAATGCACAAAGAAGTCACATGACCCCACAGCGGGAAGACAAACAATTCAATTGAAAAATGGGCAAAGGACCTGAATAACCACTTCTCTATGAAGGACATGCAGAGGGCCCCACAGACACAGGAAGACATGCTCAGCATCACTAGCCATCAGAGACCTGATGCAAATTAAAACCACAATGAGACACCACTTCACATCAATCAGAATGGCCATCATAACCAAATCAACAAATGAAAAATTCTGGGAAAGTTGTGGAGAAAAGGGAACCCTAGTCTACAGTTGCTGGAAATGCAGACTGCTGCAGCCACTGTGGAAAACAGCATACAATTTCTTCAAAACACAAAAAATGGAACTGACTTTTGACAAAGCAATTCTACTGCTGGGATTATACTTTAAGAACCCTGAAACGCTAATTTGAAAGAATCTGTTCACCCTAACATTCATAGCAGCACAATTTATAATAGCCAAGAGCTGGGAACAGCCTACGTGCCCATCAGTAAATGAATGGATCAAAAAACCTCGGTATACTTACACAATGGAATACTACGCCGCTGAAAGAAAGAAATTCTACCCTTCTAAACAGCATGGATGGAACTGGAGAGCTTTATGCTAAGTGAAGTAAGCTAGACAGTGAAAGATAAATACCAAATGATGCCGCCTATAAGTGAAACCTAACAAACAAAACAAACAAGCAAGCAAAATAGGACCAGAAACACAGAAATAAAGAACAAACTGACAGTAACCAGAGGGGATGGGAGAGGGAGATAAAGGAGGAAAAAAAAGGAGAGGGCAAGTCAAGGAACATGTATAAAGGACCCATGGTGGGGCTGGGAGGATTGAATGTGTGAGGTAAGGGTGAGTAGGGCAGGGGGAGAGCAATGGAAGGGAATGGGGACAATTGTCGTTGAATATTTAAAAAGTCCATAAAAATAATCTAAATCATACTGCAAATAATGCTGTTCCAACAAGTGTATGCTTTCTATTTCATTTAAAAATTCTAGAATATTTCCCATTATGTCTATAAGTTTTAGATACATTGACTGTTTTATTTACCTTCCTCATAAGGGTAATTTTTGAAGTCAGACAAGACATCTTCTACTTCCATTTAGTCATTATGTCTAGCATATGTCATATGTACAGAAAATATTCAGTAAATATATTTTCCTGAAAAAATAATGAAAATAGTAAAAGCAGTTCTACCTATTTTACTCTAAGTTAATATTAAACAGGTTAATGTTCTAATTTGTGAACTTTAGGCATATTTTAAGAAAAAAACATGATTCAACTAAAGGATTAAAAATTCTTGATAGCAAAACCTATGGATCGTAGAACACTAAGAACGAAACCCGAAGTAAACTACGGACTTTGGGTAATAAAGATGCGTCAATACAGATTACTGGGTTGTCAAAAATACACTACCCTGATGTGGGCTGTTAATGGTGGGGGAGGCTGTGCGTGTGTGAGAGAAGGGGGTAAACCAAAATTCTGTGTATTTTCTATCAATTTTGCGATGAACTTTTAAAGTTGCTCTAAAAGTTATTTTTAAAATGTTCCCTAGCACTTACAGACATCTTCAGTGTTTATGAGTAAACCTTGTTAAAATGTTGTAAAAATAAAAATCTAACTTATACTAACTTCATATCAATATTTATATATAAATAATTATAGGAGATCCATCAATAGACTATATTAACTATTAATATAGTTCAATAATATAATCTAAATATATTATATACAGTATTCCTATGTGGAAGCAATGTGACAGGTATAAATACATGGTGAAAAATTTTTGCTTAATAATTTGCTTAAATGGAAAAATACTTTGTATTTATTAACATTTGTATATATAGGAAGATTTCTGTTAGAATGCAAACTGCTCTGATATGAACTACAAAACAGTTTTGTGAAAAAACAAAGGGATAATGAGGTTTAAAGCATCCATTAGAGAATAAGATACAAGAATGTTCATGATCCAGAGGTTTCTCTGGAACCATATTATTTCTGAGCTACATGTTAAAATACTATGTCCACACACTACTTCTCTTATAACATCGTACTTATTTTTACAGATAATTCTGAATCAATAAAAATAAGACTGTAATATAAATTATTTTTTTAATTTTTAAAGATTTTATTTATTTATCTTTAGAAGGGAAGGGAAGGAGAGGAGAGGAATATCAATGTATGGTTGCTTCTCATGCATCCCCTGCTGGGAACTGGCCTAAAACCCAGGCATGTGCCCTGACTGGGAATTGAACCACGATCCTATGGTTCACAGGCCTGCACTCAATCCACTGAGCTACACCAGCCAGCGCAAATTCTAAAGTAGATATAAAACTTACATGCTTTGTGAAACTTTTGTTTAACATCATGAATGGTAGATGTTTGCGTCACCTGTAAAAAAAGAAAATAGAGTTATAAGGAAAAAGTGTTTATCCATTTATTGTAGATTTTTAATAAGAAAAGATAATATAGCATTTTTGAAATATAAAGTTATTTCAAAATAGTCTGCTTATTTTGTTTAAGTTTTAGTCATTTTTGCTTTAAAAATTTGACACCATACGTCTATACACTTTTTCCAATATTTTAATTTAACTATAACAATAATGGTGTTGTTACGAGTTCATCCTAATCTATATCTCTAAATTAAAATTTTGCATTTTTTCTGCTACTAATATTCAATTTTTGGTTTTCACATAAGTGAAATTATCAGAGATGAGTAAGTGCACAAGACAAATAGAAGATTAAGTGTATAAAAGATAAGGCAAAAGTAGATTTGCAGCTGTCCATACGAAAAATAATGCAATCATTAATAAATAATAAGAATCAACTTTGTGTTTTTTGTACTCACAACTATACACTTACTTTTCCCCCACCATTTATACAGCAGGGTAACCTTGAGATACAAAATTATTTTATATGGACAAAAAGGGAAATATTTATTTAAAATATCATCAGGAGAAACTACCTAAGACTCCTAGTTAGTCACTAAAACTTCTATCCAAAATTACTGTTAGTTCATCAAAATCCATGTTAGATATATTATTTGGGTTCTTTAAGTGCATAGTGTTTTGACTGTTTGAAATATTAAAATAAATTGAATGAAAAAGTGTTTTTTTATTTAAATTGGAAAATTCATGAGGATAAATGTTCTATCAAAGCACCTCAAGCCATTACAATACTATTTTTTAAAGATTTCACTTATTTAGTTTTAGAAAGAGGAGAAAGGGTGGAGAAAGTAGAGAGAAACAGATGTGAGAAACATCAATTAGTTGCTTCCTGTAGGTGCCCTGGTTGGGAATTGAATAAATCTATGAAGGCTACCCTGTCTGCAGCTATTTTAGCCAAATATAAAAAGAATTTTAAAAATATTTTCCAGTGGTGTCTGACCTATGACCCATGGGCAGCATACAGACCACAATGGTTGTGAATATGGCCCAACACAAAATTGTAAATTTACTTAAAACCTGATGAGATTTTATGCAGTTATTTGTTGCAATGTATTTAATGTGTGGCCCAAGACGACTCTTCTTCTTCCAGTGTGGTGCAGGGATGCCAAAAGCTTGGACACCCCTGTTAGACAATATTGCTGAATTAGGTACCTGGATGTGCTTAATCGACTTTTTCAGGCCTTTAATTGTATTCAGAGCACAAAATGAGGAAAAGATGTTAAGAGTATATAAGATTATAATTACTAACTCGATGCCTCAGTAGTTTCGTCAGGAATATTTCAATTAAGTGTGCAGATGGGAGAAATACATATCCTTACATTTGAAATCCTGAAATTCTCATTAACCTTCTTCTTGTCAGACAAAATTATTCTTAAAATGTTAAGTAGACAAGTAAACTGTGTTTTTTAGTTGAAGCAAAAAATTACTTCTAAATTTTCAGAGCTAACGGTTGAAGTATAAGTCATTATCATTACTTCATTTAACATTTAAATTGCTGGATTAAGGAAAAATATTTTCACAATCTAGATTCTGAGTGAATTTGTCTCACACAAAGTTCCTGCAATGTTTCACGTATACACAAATAAAATGTATCATTGTTACCCTTAAAACTTAGTCATTTTTCAGGAACTCCTTGAAATGAACAGAATATCTTCAGAATACTATTTATCCAATTTAGATACATGAAAATTTATTAGTAAGAAAAAACAAGAATGACTTGAAGTTCATTTGACTAAGACATTGAAATATGCACTATGAAATTTGTCAGTAAACGTTGTGAAGAACTGTGTTGACCAATGAAGAAACAGACAGGAATAAAAACAAGATAAATTGAATAGAAATAATTAGCTCTAGAGCTGTGAAAATACACCAAAACCACAAAATAGTCAGTGCAGAGCTTCTAACTGGCAAGAGCTCTTTCTCACTTTGCATACAAATGAAAGATAACTAAACTAGCCTAGAGAATAATATTTTAATATGGATTAATCCAAGAAAGTGAGAAAAGTACTTCTGAGAATTTCCATTACAATGTTTTAGATTAGTAAATAGAATATGTGGTTGTCCGTATATTGAAAGAGAAAGAGTGGGATAGAAACATCTATGTGTGGTTGCCTCTCATGTGTCCCCTACTGGCGACCTGGCCTGCAACCCAGGCATGTGTCCTGACTGGGAATCAAACCGGCGACCCTTTGCTTCACAAGCCCGTGCTCAATCCACTGAGCTGCATCAGCCAGGGCTGTATGAATAATTTTATAAATTCAGAATATGTATAGAATTATACAGAGTATCAAGAGTTTCTGTTATGAATAAAATGAACACACAATATAAATTTGGAAAAAACAGTATTAATAAGTAGTAAGAATTTTTAGCCTAACTAGACTTTGTTTACTTTTTGAGAAATTAAAAAAGTAAATCATCTCGATTGTGTTTATTTATATAACACAATGAATTATTTAAAATCAATTGTTTGATTTATTCATAATTGTACATACATATAAACACTCACTTATTTTAAATTTCTTTATAACAGCTTTTTAATATATATAGCAATAACATCTGGTTATTGTCTTTTCAGTTCAAAAAGAAAATAATAGCATTAGCATATAGATTTATTTTTATAAAATATTCACCATACCTGTTAAAAATATATTAATCTAAATAATTTACTTTTATATAAATACTTTTATTCCCAATAAATTATTTGTAAATTTTATTTAAGGTTATAGCTCAGATGTTAATGATTTTATAATAAATATACATATATATGAAATAATCACCTATTTTAAATACTTTAAAAATTTATAATAGATATTAGTGTTTGAAATTCTAACACAGTACAAAAAAGAGGTATATTTTATAAATTAGAAACTAATTCAGATTTTAAGAACATGAAATATGTCACCATAGATTATCTTTGTGGAATATTCTTACAATACATGTTTTACAACCTAAATTAGAATACTGTAGGGCTGGGTGATATAATAAAGACCATAGAATTAAAAGCATATTTTTAAGAATAAAATAAATCCTAGTGGAGTTAACATTTATAAGTACTTCTCAAATTATTTCTTATTATGTTTTCCTATTGCAAGTTTGTGAAATGTAGAAAATAATTCTTTTGCTCAGAAAAATTTACATGTTCCATGGTATTACTGAAATAAGTAAGGCAGACTAAGCCATATGAAATAAATTCTGTATAAACAGTAAAAGGCCATTTTAAATAAAATAATATTGGCTCTATGGGATCTAAAAGAAAATCACAAAATATGTTAAAAACATTAGTAATCAAATGAACATTTTTCCCCATAGTCACAGGTATTATATGAAAATTAACTGCAGTGTGAAGAGACTAATTAACAGATGACTGGGTCTATTAGTCTACTACCATTGATTAATTATTAGGCTTCATGATCAAGAAAGGAACTAAATTTATGTGTGCATACTCCAAATTAATTTATTCTTATTTTGCTGTAAAAGTAATATTTTCTTAAATACAGAAATTCTATATCAGTAATATAGATCATTGAAATGTAAATGCAGATGAAACTAGAAGGAGAAAATATGTGGCAATCTGGTTTAAATTTTCTTAATTATAATCTGTAAAATATTTCAGGTTCATATTAACTGATATAATTGGCTAGTGATGACCAAAATAAAAAGGCTTGTTAGAATCAAAGGATTTAGAAGTCTTTTGAAAAGTTATTGATTAAAATATAATTGGTTTCTTCTTGCTGGTTTACAGTGAAAATGACAGGGACATTTGTCAAAGTCCCTCTGTCTTCAATTGTAAATGGGAAAGATAATATTTACAAATACTTGAAATTATTAAAGGAATATTACAATAATTGTTATTACCTATAAATCTGCTTTGTGTGTATGTATGTATACTATTTATTAGAAATAAAAGAGTATTTATACACTATTCTGTTTTATTTTATTTTATTCTATTCTGTTCTAACTATATTATTTTGATTATTGAAAAAATAACCACAGTATTTTCCAGATTCTTCCATCAAAAGGTAGAATTTTTTTCCCCAGACCTTAAGTTTATCCTGGCCTCTGATACACTTTAATGAAAAACCTGTTAAAAGTGAGGCTTGTGCAAGTGACAATTCGAAGACACGAGAGACCATGTATTTCTACTCTTTCTGACAATCCCTGTGATGAGCACCATGTAAAGAAGCCTGAGCTTCTTCCCATGTGACAGACAGACGCATGTCCTGTTGCGGCTATTTCCCCAGTGAACTCCCTGATAAGGGTGCCCCAGCTACTTGGCAACCAGCTGCAAGTACTGAAGTGAGTCCAGCAAAGAAGCAAATCATGCACATACACAAACAGAATAATGAGATAAATAAATTGTCTTTGTTTTAAGCTATTAAGTCTTTGAGTAGTTTGTCCTCAAACAGTAAAGAACTATTAAGAATATTAATCATTTAGAACAGCGATTTTAGCCTTTTTCATCTCACATCATCAATAAACTAATTAATAATTTGTGTGGCACATCAAAAATATATCTTTGCTGATCTGACAAAGATATAGAATAATTTTGATTCATTCAAACTAGATAGCTATTGTTATGTTCACTATTGTTATTATTTTATTGGACAATCTAAGTGAAAACAGGTCATGCCTCTGAATAAAGAGTTTAGTATTGCATGTTTTAAAAATTCTTGTGGTACACCAATGCGTGTGGCACACCAGTTAAAAATTGCTGATTTAGGGGACAAAAGAACAAATAAAACCTATAATTTCAGTAAATGATGAACTGCATATTGAATAATGGTCCCAGAAGATAAAAAAGGAGTTGAAAATTCTTGTCACCCAGTGATGTAGTGGCCTGACATCACAGCTCCACACATTACTCGTGGATTTGCGGTGGTGGTGCAAACAAGCCTACTGTACAGAGTTGTATAAAAGTATAACATACAATTATGTACAGCACACAATACTTGAAGATAAGTGACTATGTTATCAGTATGTATATTTACTATACTACACTTTTTATCATTATTTTAGAGTGCATTTTCTACATATTCCAGTGTTTGTTGTAAAACAGTATGCCTTGTTACACCAACAGCAGCCTCACATCTCGTTTACGTAGTTTCCCAACTGCATCAGCTTATTCTGTGCTTAGTGCAATCTTATGCTATCATGTACAGTAATGTGCTGTGTAGGCTGCTAACCTGGTAGCAAAACTGTATAGCCTAGGCAGGAAGTACACTATGCCATCTACGTTTGTGCAAGTGCACTCTTTGAAGTTCACACAACAGCGAAATCACTTAATGATGCATTTGTCAGTGGCTCATGACTGTAGCTCAATTATTTTACTGTACAAGTTACACACAAATTCAGGAGGGTGACTTACTTTTTCAATATTTACATGATATTTGTAAATCATCTGAAAGGCTAATTCTTTTGTTTAATTAATTTACATTTTGTTCTGCCGATGATATTTTTAAGAGATATGTTGATAACTTTATTTTTTCTTTTTAATATATTTTATTGATTATGCCATTACAGTTGTCCCATTCCCCTCTTCATTCCCCTCCACCCTGCACACCCCTTCCACCACCATTCCCCCCTTTTAGTTTATGTCCATGTGTCACAAGTTCTTTAGATTCTATATTTCCCATACTATTCTTGCCCTCCCCCCATTTTCTACCTACCATCTATGCTACTTATTCTCTGTACCTTCTCCCCCCTTCTCCTCCTCCCACCCCCNTCCTCCCACCCCCCCTGTTGCTAACTCTCCATGTGATCTTCATTTCTATGGTTCCACTCCCAATCTAGCTGTCCTCTTAGTTTGCTTTTGTTTTAGGTGTGGTTGTTAATAACTGTGAGTTTGCTGTCCTTTCACTGTTCATATTTTTGATCTTCTTTTTCTTAGATAAGTCCCTTTAACATTTCAGATAATAAGGGCTTGATGATGGCGAATTCTTTGAATTTTATCTTATCTGAGAAGCACTTTATCTGCCCTTCCATTCTAAATGAAAGCTTTGCTGGGTAGAGCAGTCTTGGATGTAGGTCTTTGGATTTCATGACTTGGAATACTTCCTTCCAGCTTCTTCTTGCCTGTAAGGTCTCTTTTGAGAAATCCACTGACAGTCTGATGGGAACTCCTTTGTAGGTGACTGTCCTCTTATCTCTTGCTGCTTCTAGGATTCTCTCCTTTATTTTCATCTTGGCTAATGTAATTATGATGCGCCTTGATGTGTTCCTTCTTGCGTCCAACTTCTTTGGCACTCTCTGACCTTCCTGGATTTCCTGGAAGTCTATTTCCTTTGCCAGACTGGGGAAGTTCTCCTTTATTATTTGTTCAAATAAGTTTTCCACTTGTTGCTCTTCCTCTTCCCCTCCTGGTAGCCCTATAATTTGAATGTTGGAACATTTAAAGATGTCCTGGAAGTTCCTAAGCCTCTCCTCATTTTTCAAATTCTTTTTTCTTCATTCTTTTTTGTTTGGTCAATTTTTTCTTTCTTCTGGTCCACTGCATTGATTTGAGTCCCAGTTTCCTTTCCATCACTATTGGTTTCCTGTGCATTTCCCTTCATTTCAATTAGTTTAGCCTTCATTTGTTCCTCTAATTTGTGACTAAAATCAACCAGTTCTGTGAGTATCCTGATCAGCAGTTTTTTAAACTGGGCATCTGATAGGTTGGCTATCTCTTGGTGGTTTAGAAGTATTGGCTCTAGGGCTTTGAGCTGTTCTTGAGCCACAATATTTTGGTCTGTTTGTGCCTGTTACATATGAGGGGCAGAGCCTTAGGTGTTCGTCTGGGCAAGGTGACCCAGTTGCTGGGTTATGATGCTGTCCATGGTCAGATAGGAGCAATGGTGTTAGTTCCACTCCCTCTCAGATTTCGGTCCCCTCTGCTGCTTCCCAAAAGCAAACTGGCCCCCCCTGGTGCCAGCTCCCTGGTGTGTGGGCCTGTGCACCCTCTAGGACCCTGTGGGACTCTCCAACAAACTCTGTCAGTCTGGGAGCTTCTCCCAGCACCTCAACCCCCAAAATTTTTTCGGTTGGTGGTTTTAGGCCTTAATTCTGGTCACTGGGGCCCTAGCTTGTGTGGTGTGTCTCACCTCTCGCTTCTTCGCCTGGTTTATCTGTGTGTGAATGTGTGACCGTGGTCAGCCACCCGCCTTACGCCCCCACTGGGTCTACTCGTTGCCACCCCACGCCTGGGATCTGCCAACCATCTCCTGTGCTCCTGGGTCCCTCTGGCTGCTTTTTCCTGTGCAACCCCACTCACTCCACCAGCCGCTGACTCCACCCCCTTACCAGTCTGGCTGAATGGTTTGTTGTTGTTGGACTTCTATACAGTTCAATTTTCTGGGTTTTGGTTGCATTCAGTTACTAAAACTTTGTTGCCTTTAAATTTGGTTGTGCGAGGAGGCACAGTGTTTCCACCTACACCTCCATCTTGGCTGAAAGTGAGATATGTTGATAATTTTAAAAAACACTCTAAAGATTTGAATTTTGTGTACAAAAATGGTATCACTGTAAACTGTGTCATGCATTTAATTTTGTAATAGCTATTTGTTATTCACAAATGTTATATATTTAACATTATTGTTTAAGATACTTTATATTGCCTTTTGAAGAATGCATGATGCAATTAAACTCAACATCAGCAAACACATGAACAAATATATTATGTATAAAATATTAAAATGTGTAATTTATTCCCTTGGTGATTCAAGGAAATGTTTGCTCTAAGGCAACTTGCATATCCTGGGAAATAAGTTAATATGGGTAACCAGTTTTCTCAAAAAGTAGGATTTTTTCCTTCCTCCTTGAACATCAAATATTATTAGTCCATCTAATTTGAATACTTCTCTTCCTAAAATATATTTCTTGTCATACCAGAGAAGAGTCATTTAAATGGTTCTGAGAAACTGAAGCTTTATAAGAAAACAGATTATTTTGGCAAATATTTGTATTTTTCATCTCTACTTCTCTCATCTCTCAAAAGTGATGTTGGTTGATGTTGGACTTATCCCTTTGGCTTGCTTCGGGAAATGGAATGTGAAGAAGAGGCAATGTCTTCATTTCAAGCTGTAGTCATTGGAAGGCATTGTGGGTTCTTACATACCCGTCTGGGACCTGCCATGATGATATGTGTTCTGGAAGTTTCTTGCTCTTATTTCTTGAACTTCTCCCTGCACATGTTTTTCACAAACTCATTTTTCCTTCCTGCTTAGAAAACAGTCAGCCAGGATTGTTACAACTAAACAAATAAATTAATAGAAATTGAATGAAAAAAAATTGAGTCTCTGCATGTTCTAAAAGTGAATGAACTTTAGCACATAAATGTTGGAGTAAGTATCTTTGTTGCAAAGTCTTTACTTACTCTGGTAGATTAATAATGCTTATAATAGTTGTTGTTCTTCACTGGGTGGGCCACCCAGAGAGAATATTTTTTATCTTCCCCACGTTGAACTGAGGCTTGGTCATGTGACTTGATTGACCAGTGAAATGTGAGAGGAAGCAGTTTACTTTTAATATCCAAGCAGAAGCTTTAAGAGCCAGTGTGTTGTTAGCCAATCATTATGAACTGAATGTTATGCCCCTTCAAAATTTACATATTTAAAACCTAACACGCAATGTGATGGTTTAGGAGGAGGGATCTCTGGGAAGTAATGAAGTCCTGAGGGTGGAGCCCTCGTGATAGAATTAGCATCCTTATAAAAAAGACTCAGAAGAACTATTTAGACCTCTCAATCAATGAGAAATGCCAGTCTGCAAACTTGTGAAGGATACTTGCCAGAATCCCACCATCCTGGCTCTTGGATCTTATACTTCCAGTGTCCAGAACTTGGATAAATAAATTTCTGTTTTTTATAAGCTACCATTCTATGGTAATATATTACAGTAGCCCAAAGTTAGATACCACCTGTCTGTTCACTATACTTGGAAACTGACTATGACAATACCAAGCAGTCTTTGATCTACCTGGTTCTCCAATAGAGTTCAGAGTAAAGCCACAGCTCATTCTCTGGGCATGGTATATGAATGATAGTTAAAGCTTTGCTACTGTAAATAATTGATTATTTGGAATCATTAGTTAGTCTAGCTTCAAGGACACTTTTATTAAATATTGTCTATATTCAAAATGTAGCAGGACTTTTTAAAATAACTTGATTAAATTTATCAATGTTAAAGGACCTCATATACTACATCTTTCATATATAGAGATCTATTAAGATGATCACTTGACCATTATAAACAACCTAATGAAGTATGTGATACTGATAGTCTTCAAAAGATTAAGAAATTGTGGTCGTGAAATATAAGTATCCTCCTAAAATTACATGATTGATTAGTTAACTAATATGGATAAAAATTTTTGAAAGCCTTGCTGCTCATAATATCCCTTCTAAGTATTGTCTTTGGTCTTTACATAAACTAGATGACTGTTAATAATTTAAAAATTATTCATTAGCAAAAGGATCCAAGATTACCTGATATGATATGGTAAATATGTATGAGAATTTGTGGTTTCATTCAAAAATATAGCTGAGTTCAAAAGAGTACAGTAACTTTTGTACATGTCATGCATTTTGGAGTGGGAACACACTCACACACACACACACACACACAGATACATACTCTGTTTTAATACAATAACCAGTGTGCATATAGTGTTTTCTATGTACCAGGTATTCATTTTAAGCAATTAACTCATTTAATACTCCTAACAACCCCCAAATTAGGTACTATTATTTTCCCTGGTTGCCAAGCAAAAACTGATGTGCTTTGGTATCATGAGGCCTACACCTTGTCACAGAGCTAACAAGCAGCAGAGCTGGGTTAAATTTAAGCGATATTGTACCTGAATTCAGTTTCTACAACACCATGGCACAGTGAGACATGTTCAAACAATACTCTAGAAGAAATAAGAAAAAAATAAATATCTATATAATGTATCTAAGGGTAATAAGTTCTAAAACAAACATATAAATGAGGTCTGAGATAAGACCTGATGCAAAGAAGCACGATTCTGACAGGAAGATAAGGATATATGAGCAAAGGCCTAAGCTGGTGATCAGATTATGCAGATATTCTGAAGAATATCCTTCTAGACAGAGGAATTGTCAAGGTCAGAGACTACCAGGGATCACCACAGCAAGAGCAATTGAGAAATGGCAAGCAGGCCAGTGTGTTTGGAGCAGAGTATGGATGGTTAAAGATGTGATTGGAGGGGTGAGATGCAGAGATAACGTAAAGCTTTTCAGAATATGGGAGAGCAGATTGGATATTCTGAGTGACACATGTACTTGGAGTGTTTTCATCAGAAGAAAGGCATTATATTTTATGTTTTAGAAGGATCAATTTGGTTTCTGCAAATTAAACAGATTCTGGATGACAATTAAAATGACCTTTCAACAGCAAAAGCATTTTACCTGCAAAAGTAAATCCCAAATTTTATTTTACCTAGTGATATTGTGGAAGCTCTATGCTGTAACTAGACCTGAAAGAACTATGGCAGATATATTCTGTGTTCCTACATAGACGGTGTGTGTTCACTGAAGACCTATCTGTACCAGTCTATTTGTTAGAGGTGACAGTGTCTTAAACTAGGATGGTAACAGTTCAATTACAAGACATATTATGTATAGAACAAAGTGACCGAGTGGTTGGATATTATATAAACAGGAAGAGGTTCTAGAGAGTCAGCAGCTTGATAAACTGAAGTGAGACTTTTTCCATAGCTCATTAAACAATTGCTTCTGTGGGCGAATTCTCTCTTGCAGTGAACACTTTGGACATATTGCAATCACTTTCTGTGTCTCGGCCTCTTTAACTTCATAGATAAATGACCTTGAAGCCATGGCATGAACAAATCTAAAAAATGCTTATTCCATCATGTATACATTGCCCATGATAGAGATGCACACATTGTTCCTTCCTATTAGGACTGATTTGATTGTATGAGTAAATAGAATAGATGTCATCAGGGAAGGTGAGATGGATATTTTTGTGTTCAGAAGCAAAGATAAGTTCTGAATACAGATTATTTTTTATGATAGCACTGTACAGCCCCAAGAACAGATGGATTGAAAATTAGGTCCTTTAGGCAAACTGTGCCTACATTCTTAAACTGTGGCATACATGGACCTTTATATATTTTTTTAATGACAAAAGCCTAAGAAGACATTATGTCTATACAATTGCAGAAATGTTGATTGAAAACTAAAAGCAAATAGGTAAATTTATGAATCTATTTTTAATTATAAAAAATAATTGATTTTTCCTTCCCATTTTAAAATGAAGTAGATTTTATTTTAACAATCAACAGCTCAGTGGTTGTTGTGGCTGTTCTGTTGATTATGTTCTTACCATGTCAAGAGTTAAAAAAATTTACATAAAATAGCTCTTAAGATAAAAGTGATTTCTCAGTAATTTTAGAGTAACAGCTTTCTGAAATTGCCTATCTATAAAAATGAGGAAGGTATCATCTGAATAAAGGCCTCAGGATCCTCTATTACATTTCTTATTTAATTAAGGTTGGATTATAACAAAATTTTATTAAATGGAGTTTATGAGAAGCAGATGACACATCTGTATTTAGTGGCATGGAGACCAGTGCTAACAAATAAAAGATACCGTTAGACTGTCAGTAACTCATCAAATGTTTTGCTAAAATAAATTACTTATTACAATTCACTTTGGTTTTAAAAAATCAAATAACCAGTAATTGAAAAGTTAGAAACACCCAAACACAAAGCAATCTTAAATGTTTATTTTGGAGGCAGTAAAAGTGTGGGATGATAACACACTGTAATAAGAAACAAGGACAGGTAACAATTGATTCCCTCTTTTCATAAAATGATGTCAGAATCATGAGTTTATGAGAAAGCAGAGACACAGCATTCTTTAGGAGTAAGATCAATTCTCAAATAAAATATCTGGTATCTAGATGTAGTAGACAGTTCAAAATCTGCCTAAAAGAGAATTAACTTCTCATAGGAGAATAAACAAGTATACTGTTCAAGGGTTTTATGTAGCTACAGACTTGTGAGCTCAGATTGCTCAGCTGAATCCCCATAGATCAACTGGGATTGAAAATTATTTGATGACTGTCAGTTTAAAAATCCACTAATAAAATATAGTATATTCTTGGTATTGAGCTTGACAAGTTTGTACCTTAGAAAGTCTTAAGTGGGAAGGGAATTCATCTTCACCTTCTTCCGTAAATTCTCCAGAGGTGTCTCTCTAGCAATGTGCCTTCAGTCAAAGCCTGAAAGAAGGCTGAGCATGTAAGGCAGTTAGAGAAAATAATTTCTACTTTAGGAGATTATTCTTTAATCTTAGAAATATCCTAATGAAAGAAAAGAAATATCCTCATGATGGTCCGTCAGTGTGCTGGGGCTATTTATAGCTAGAAGAGATATCTGCAGCCATTTTAATTTCTTCAGTAGAAAAAAATTATTCATCTGGGCTCAGCATGATTTTTTTCATACCTGTTTTGTCTTTTATGATATTATTTTGTGTGACATAGTTCATATCACACATAATATTTCATGTGAAATATTTCATTTTATAATGACTATTTACATGTCATTATTAATCACAATACTGTGAATATCTGAAGAGAAATAAATACACAGGGTACAGTAAAAGTAGGTTTATACATGTCTTTATAAACTTATACAATAATTAATAAAGAATAATAAAATAATTAACTCTGTGTTTTGTGTATTCACAGCCATAACCCTACTTTTGCCTGCCCTGTATTTGGTTTGTTTTCATTTGGTTTTCATCCTCATGTTCCCAGGCTTTATTACAGTGCCTATGGACTGGAAGATTAGTATTCTTCAGTGTAGTCACATATGAAGAAAAAACAACAGGGTAGAAGAAAAGGAGAGAGTGAGGGAAGGGTGAAGGATTAGGCAGTGTTCTAGGATTGTGTCCCTGAATCTATTTTCGTAGGTAGTACTTAATCATAATCAATTGAAAGTGTTATAGGGGTAAAAACTTCAAACAATGATTGCCCTCTAAACCTTTGAGCTCCTGTAAGGTAATCATGCAAATACCATAATTTTCATAGGAGACAATGAGGTGTCATGTAAATGTATATTAATCTAAGATCACTCACTTATATGTATAATTTAAAACTATTTTGAACCTAGATGCTGTCATTACACAAATTCTAGCAAAAATATAAATTTGATTATGTCTGTGCTTTTAGTGATCTAGACTTAAGGTCTCTGGGAGCATACATTTGTGTCCAGAAACACATGGTATAAGGGTAATAAAAATCTTAATGTTATATAAATATCAGCATCCACTTGCTGCAGTATTTCCCCTTCAGACCTCTTGCCCTGGAGACTACATAATTTAAAATATAGAGTAAAAGAATTTTTATTTCTTAGTGTTATTTTAAGTTATTGCTCATTTGATAAATCCTAATCATGTGAGTAATAGTCACAGAGAAGTTGTCAGTAATACCTCTGATAAGGTACATGACAGGGCTAAAAAAAAATGTGTGTTAAGGACACGCTAAAATCCCAGCAACAAGTTCGGAGATTATTTTGATAGTTATTTATTTGGCTACACCAAAAATATCAGTAAACTGTTGATCTGGACAAGGTACATGCCTAATACATAATTTGACTTAAATTCCCAGAAATATATTATATAAGCACAATCTTTATCTTTCATGTTTGAACTCTTAGATCACAAAAAAGCTACAAATTCCTTCACTGCAAAATTTTTGGTAATGAGTACAGCATTCAGAGCTTCATGTTTTTTCAAGACTTGAGTGAAACTTCCTCCATGGTGTCACTGCCTTGGCATCTGTTTTGTTTGACTCGTGGCCTGCAATGACCTTGAACTGCTATCAGCCCTTCATGCATTCACACGCCTTAGATAACCGTCCTCAGAGTCACAAGTAAATGCACATTCCAGATATAACTTTTCCAGTAGCCTTGATGATCAACAGCCCACCACCCCCACCCCAGGGCATTTTCCTTGTGTGCATGTTAGATAAGACCCACGGGGATTTACTAAAATCTCCCACTTCTGATTTGAATTGATCAGTTCAGCCTCAGCCCAGGAACTCAGTAAAGGCAGAGGCCCCAGGTCCTGCCTTGAGGCCACTTTAAAACAGATGTCATTCTCACTTTGCAGAAGAACAAATGGAGGCACTGTTGCAGTAAGTAGCCAGCCCAAGATAAAACATTCAAAATGACAATGTCAGAAATTACAAATTCTCAAACGTTTATGCAGTCTTACTATACTGCAATTTCTGTACTATTTTCTTAAAAAAAATACCATTTTTTGCCATTAGGAGAATTGGAGAATTATTGAGTGCTTTATTTTATCTGTAAGAAGTCTTTTAAAAGCTTTTGAGATATTTGACAGAGACATTCAAACAATAGAAGAAAGAGGGCTCTTGTGGTCAAGGTCCTCAGAGAAAAGATTAAAGAAAAAAAGAATGGGATAATATTGGAAATATTTATTAACACTAGTTTTAGAGTTTTGCCATGCTCTTGAATCATCAGCTTATCACAAGATAAGCTTCTAACATTTTATAAAACAGAAGTGAGATAAGGAAAGTTAACGAGTAGAATAATTTATGGTTAGTTTCTTTTTATTTAAAATTTTAAAAGATTATTTTTTACTTAGCTTTAGAGAGAGGGGAAGGGAGAGAAAAAAGTGAGAGAGGAACATCAATGTGTGGCTGCCTCTCTCTCCCATCCCTACTGGGGACCTGGCCTGCAACCCAGGCATGTGCTCTGACTGGAGATTGACCCAGTGACCCTTTGATTCCCAGGCTGCCACTCAATCCACTGAGCCACTCCAGCCAGGGCTATTGTTAATTTTTTAAAGTTTACATTTCAGATATACTATTGATGTTCCAACAAACACTTAAGAATGGTATTTAATAGTATAATTTAAATTCTCCATCTTATCATCCCTGGTTAGTCATATGATTTTAATCATTCATGGGAAATAACTAAAATATTTATATATCCCCATCTCTACTCTCTTTTTATAAAAAGCTTCTTAGATTTTATAATCATAATGTGACTATTAGTAAACTACGCACAAATACAAAGTTTAATGTTATACATCATTGTTGGGTGTAAGCCAGAAGCAATTTGAGCATTCGGTAGAATGAAATATTTATTTGTTTGTTTTTTGTTTGTTTATTTACTCATTTATGTTCAATTTATTTATTTATTTTTAGAGAGAGGGGGGAAAACAGAAAGAGAGGGAGAGAAACATCAATGTGTGGTTATCTCTCACGCTCCCTCAACAGGGGACCTGGCCTACAACCCAGGCATGTGCCCTGACTGGGAATTGAACTGGTGACCCTTAGGTTCAAGGGCTGGCACTCAATCCACTGAGCCACATCAGCAAGGGCTAGAATAGAATATTTAAATGTCTTTTTGTATGAATGTATTTACATTTATTCCAATGATAATTTGATTTAGAAAATAGTATAAAGTACTTTCTAATATCATACTCCTTTACTTTAAAACTATTAGTGTTAAACATGAGTGCATTGTGAAATCCACATATCTCTTGAATAGGCATTGATTAAATTCAGTACATATTTAGTGTACGTGGTCTCTTTGTACCAAGCATTTGTTTTAAATGTTGGGGATACAAGAATAATAAAAGCCAAATCCCTGGTTTTGTAAAGAGGGCATGTAAAGAATAAGCCAAATAATACCTAAAGTGGAAAAGGAAATAAATGCTAGTAAAGTAATAGAACATAGAAGGATAATAGAAAATATTGCCAGATTTTGCAGTTTTCAAAAGTAGTAAATATAGTCCTTGAAAAAAATGAGAATTAAGTCAAGATCAAAAGGAGGATGTTGGCTAGTTTTGAGTAGTGAATAATATTATCTTAACAACAGACTAGTTCTGTGGCTATATAAGAAATACATCAAAGGTACTAAGCACAGAAACAGAGAAATATCTTGGGTCTCTGGCAGGAGAGGCGGTTCAAATTTTTTGTTCTCTAGATATACGTGAAGGCATCATTTGTGTTGTGAGATTAGATCTAGGGTTGTGATGCCTCTAAGTGTTTCCTTCAAGCTACTTCAAGAATGCAATTCTACTTACTGTCCTGAAATATCTTGTTGAAAGTTGTTTTTCTTTTTTTTGTGGAAGACCAAGAGTTCAGTTTTAGATATACTAAACTTGAGATGCTTAGTGAATAATTAGATAAGATGATAGATAGATGCTGATAGATATATAAATGATAGATAGATAGATTAGATAGATAGATAGATAATAGATGCATGCCTAGATTCATAGACAAATGGGTTTACAATTTGGGGCGAGTACAAGTTGAAGTTACATACTTATGAGTCATCAATAGGTAGATGATATTTAAAACTATGAGACTCAATAAGGTAAATGACCTAATATGGGGAGAAGTTCTGATGACTGAGTTGGTGACATTACACACCTAGTCGGTTAGCTAATGAAGCAGCTTCGAGAGAAAAGGGAGAAACCAATAAGGTAGGCTTAAAGAAAAATGTGCGTACTATTATCCTGGAACTTAGAAAGCAAAAGTGTTTTCCGAAGAATATACTTAACAGTGGCAAATGTTTTAAGGTACTGAGTAAAATAAAGTATGACAATTGATCTTTGGATTTAGCAAGGTATTTACTAACACTTCTAATGACCTCAGTATGTTCATCTTCTGGAAAGTAATGGAAGCAAATGTCTGAATGGAATGCGTTTAGGATGAAATGTGAAGAAAATGTGGGCAGATGAAATGTATATGACAGAAGCAATGAGAACAGCGGGACAGATGCTGGAGAAGATATTTAAGGCATAGAAACTCTTGTTTGTTTGATGTGTGCATGTGTGTGTAAGAAAAGCAGGATTTAATATATTTTCTTCAATCTCAGAAATTATTTCATTGGTTTTATCTCATGAATATCCTGAGTACGTACTTTATCTATGCTGAAGTTAATGGATAAATGGAAGTTAATATAATACCTAGATGCAAACACAATTTCTACTAGAACTCAACACATATTACTAAGATTCATACATATGAATTGCACCATTAAACATATCTGAATATTTATATCTAACCCAAGCATTTATAACAAATCATGGCAATGGATAATTATTAAGGAGTCAATTGAAATTCTGTGCCAGTATCACAAGTTTCATCACTCGTTTTTTTCTTAGATTTTTATACACATGAAATTTAACTCTTTAAGAAAGATAAAGGACTAAGTTGTAAGTAGCACTTTTTCGTACACTGGGTCCAGCTAAATGCAATGAAAGCCACTTAATGTGCCTTACTGTTAATGTAGCTATCAATTTGTCTAACAGAAAAATAATCATGAATGGCAAACAAAATCAATCTTCCTTATCTTTATAAATTTAAACTGTTAGGAATTGTGAAACAAGAAAAGAGTAAATCCTTTCTTTTTCTTTTAAATGCCTTGCAATCATTATGAGACAACTTACCAAATCACAAAAGTAAAACAAGATGAAACAAAATCCAGTTCTACTGACAAGTCAAAGATTTGAATGTAGAAAGTAGCAGATCATATGGTGTTGATTGTCCAATAAAAGCTGTTGAGGAATCCAAAGTTAATCCTCTATCTGCTCTACACAGTTTCCCTAAAAGTTTGCGACTAGAAATGCAAATACCAGGACTCTAACTACTCAAATATGAGATTTTTAAGGAAAACCCTTATTTCTAAGATTTTTGCATACTTATTAATTTTTGTGCACTTTAGTTATTACGAGAATGTAAACTGACATGCCAGAGCTTCACATAAAATATCAATAACACAATATAAATGAGGAAAATAACTAGAAGCTAGCTCCTACATTTCTCCTTATTTTAAGGTTAATTATTGTCAATGATTAGCTACATATCAGAAAGGACGCGATGACCAGTCTCCCTTTAGGACCCTGACCTTCATATATGTTTGACCAATTGAATATCCATTCCATTGATTGTCTGGTTTCCCTTAATTTAAATGTATTGTTTAAAATTTTTTGAATTTTCAATGGTGAGATATTACAAACATCAGCATCCTCTGAATGATTTTATTTGTCTTATTTATGAATGATACCAAAATGTAAAAACCTTACTGAAATGGTAAAATACATTATACTGTGTATGAAATTCATAAGTTAAAATTATTTATACAAAATACATACATATTTATTATTTAAATGTGAGCCTAGTGGTACTATAAAAATATGATTTAGAGTTTCACAGAAATGATTTTAAATCTATTTTCTACATATATCCTGTAGGAACTTATCAAAGTGCTTTATTTTTCATTCCCATATATAAACAAAAGTTAATATTACCCAACTAATAGACTGGTAGTAATGTTATAATTACTAAATAAAAAAGCATATAACATTTTCTTCTTGACAATTACAACAGAAAACAAGTCCTTCTCTTTTCTCCTTGTCTAGAAACAGGGCTAAAATAGTTAAACTGAATCAGGGATTCAATGCTATTTTTAGAACAATAGAGAAAATCTTAACATGACAATGAAGAAAAATAAATGAAGATATATTTTATTTAAAACATGAATCTTTTTCATAATAAATTAAACTACTAGCATCTTTTCAGTGTTGAAAGACTAAAAGTATTTTGACCTATCATACTATGTATTTCTACAATGTACACCGATTATGTGAGCTTGAAAGTATGTATTTTTATCTTCGTAAAACATCTGTGATATGAGCATATGTGGGTAATATTAAGCAATACATTCTCTTTAGCCTCTTGAACCCTGTGGTTTTAAAATAAGTAAACCTTTCAGAAAAAGTGAGCTTTTCATTTTGCAAGATATAACTCAGTTCTGAATAATTTTTAATGATGAGATTGCATCATATATGTTAATTATGTTAACATAATATATGTTAATATAATTTTAGTAACTTCAGTGGCTTTTGCTTGTTATTTACTACAAATCCTATTATAAGCCTGCGAAAATTCTTAATGAATATTAAATGCATGAAAACAGCAACCTAGCAGCATTTTTTTCATGTACATGAGAAGGTAAGCACTGAAAGTTTTGCCTTCCAATAATAGTTAATGTTAGCAGGAAAACCAGAACCTAATAATTATTTGTTACCATTAAATTGCTTGTGAAAGCTGCAGTTAGCATCACCTACTGAAATAATTTATGAAGTATCTATCCTGCTTATCAAAAAAGTAACACTGAAAAGTCAGCATTTAATCAAGACACCGAAAATCAAGGGGGCAGATAAAATAAATTTAAATAAATAAACTCACCTTGTCCACAATACATATCTGCTTTCTTGTTTGAGCGTCAAGTATTTCAATCTCAAAGTGAGTAGTTTTTGATTGTTTAACTGCTGAAGTTGATTTTAGAGGACCTGCTGAAAGTACCATTTGTGAAAAAGACGGAAAATTTCTCACATCATTCTTCTGTATAGACTGTGTACCTCCTTGAGAAAAAACTTCTCTTTTGCGTTCTGAAGCAAGAGACTTTTGCTTTTTGAACATTGTATGAACACCCAGGAGAACCTGTCATGTCGACAGAAGACACTTGGCAAGTGTGTTTCCTTCACACCAGCTAAATACCGCTGTGGAACACAAAAGGTCAAGTGGCATGCCATTCCAATTGTTCAGTTTTATTTAGCAAGACGGAAAACAATGACTGATTTTATTGCTATATATAACACCCCATTGAGAATTGCTGCAATGCAGAGGGTCACTTTACCAGCATTCAAATTATTTCTTGCTTTCTCTTTTCATCTCTGCTTCTGAATACAACCAACTGGTATCACAAATTCCAAAGCAAGAAAGGAATAGATTTTTCTCTTATCTTTGGTTTCTGAATGCACTAGTGTTCAATTATCATGTATTCATTCACATTTAAAATTATTTAAATTACCTTCATGTTACCTTGTAGTGAAATTTATAAACACATAGTACATTATTATGCAACAATTTTTTATAGATGTTGTGTAAGAAAGACTTTGGCAAGGTTTTAATATCCATTTGATACAAAATGCATAAATTTTCCACTCTATGCAGGGATGAGAAAGATGACAAGTTGTCTCTAAGATTGGAATAGGTGCAGAATAATTTTATAACTTAAGCAAAAGGAAGAAAGCCTTATTTTAATATTTGTACACATTTTGTGTTACTGAAAAATCATTAAACTTGTGTGTAAAGCCAGTACTAAGTATCATATGTACCACAATACTAAGTTGTGAAAAATTTAAAGTGTCTCAGAATAAACAATGAAAAATAATAAACAACCCTACAATAGTATTGTGAAAGGGACTGGAGTACACTGAGACCTGAAAATCTGGTGAACAGACAACTGAAAAAATCCAAAATACATTGTCACCTCTTCAAGGGATATTATAGAAAATATTCTAGATGTTTTTTTTCAAGGAAAACCTCAAAAGACAAATGGCTAAAATTATAGAGTGTGCAACCTGCATATCCAGATGAGGCTAATCCTTACTTTTATAATTAAATAAAATATGTATTATTTATTTTTAGATTTTGCTACACATTATGCACTGAAAATTCATTTGCACATTGTTCAGTTGTCTTTTTCATGCTCTAGCTGAACATTATACTCAATTTTTAAAAAGATATTATATATTTATTTTTAGAGAGTGGGGAGGGAGAGGGAGAGAGAAACATTAACATGCAAAAGAAACATTAATCAGCTGCCTCTCTTATGTCCCCAACCAGATACCTGGCCCACAAACCAGGCATGTGCCCTCACTGGGATCGAAGTGGTGACCTTTTGCTTTGCAGGATGATGCCCAATCCCCTGAGCCATGCTATTCAGGACTACACTCAATATTATATATATATATATATATATTTTAACATTTTATTTATTTATTTTTTAGAGAGAGGGTAAGGGAAAGAGAGAGGGAGGGAAACATCAACGTGTGGCTGCCTCTTGCATGCCCTCAAGCAGAGACTTGGTGCACAACCCAGGCACATGCCCTGACAGGGAATCAGACTAGTGACCCTTTGATTTGCAGGCCAGCACTCAGTCCACTGAGCCTCACCAGCCATGGCAATATTAAATATATATTTAAAACGTAGAATATAGGGATATGTGTGTTCAGGTATTTATACAGATAGATACACATCATGCAATTTTGTTACCCCAATTGACCAGGACTCCAAACTTGGTATTATTCTTACCATCTCTCTTTCTCCCACACCTCAGGTCTAATTTATGAGAAATCCAGAATGCAATCTTCTCACCATCTCCACAGCTGCCATCAAAGCACCTCTCTCACTGGCAATTGTTCTTTCAAACTTGTCTTCCTGTAGTGGCTCACCTATAGTGTGTTTTTTCACACAGCATCTACAATGATCAGTGTCTACATTAAAAAAAGATAATCTAGAGAAATGCAAGTTAAAACCACAATGAGATATCACCTCACACCTGTCAGAATGGCTATCATCAATAAATCAACAAACAACAAATTCTGGCCAGGATGTGAAGAAAGGGAAAACCTTTTGATATTGTTGGCAATGCAGGTTGGTGCAGCCACTGTGGGAAGTACTATAGAGATACCTCAAAAATTAAAAATGGATCTTCCTTTGGGTCCAGCAATCCCACTTCTGGGAATACATCCACAGGAACCCAAAACACTAATTCAAAAAGAACATAAGCACACCTGTGTTCATTGCAGCATTATTTACAGTTGTCAAGATATGGAAGCAGCCCAAGTGTCCATCAGTAGATGAGTGGATAAAACTGTGGGACATTTACATAATGGAATACAACTATGCCAATAAAAAACAAATCTTTTACCTTTAGACAGTATGGATGGACCTAGAGAATATTATGCTAAGTGAAATAAGCCATAGAAAAACAAATACGATATGATGTTACTCCCATGAGGAATCTAATGAACAATCTGAACTAATAAAGAAAATGGGGACAGAGTCACAGATGGAGAGCAGAATGACAGCTAAGTAGGGGGAGAATAGAGGATGGAGGGATTGAGCAAAAAGAGAAAAGACTAAAGGACATGGACAACAGTGAGGCGATTCTGGGGGAGAGGGAGGGTATAAAAGGACTAAATGGTAATGGAAAAATACAATAAAAATTTAAAAAATAATCTAATGATCTGTTCAGCACACTGCAGGGGATTTCTATCTTATATTAAAAAAGCCAAGTTTCTCTGCAAAGGTCCACACGTATCTGCTTCATCACTTAAACTACATACAGTGCCTAAAATAGTGTCTGGCACACAGTAGGTACACCATAAACATGTACTAAATACAAAAAATTTAATAAATGGACCCTGAGGGTGTAGAAAGAATGATGTGATGGTAATTGAATGGCTAGGGTAAATTACTATCACATTACAATAACATGACATAACTCTGACTGATATAATGTATCTTCACATATAGTTTCTGTTTAAAGAAGGGAATTGTCAAAAGGACACAGAAGCCAAACAAAAAGATCTCTCCTCATCAAAGCTGGGAATAATTCAAGAAGGAAAATAAATACTAGTGACAATAGATTCTAATTCAAAGAAAAAATATAAACTCAAAGACCTACAGTCCATGCTGTCATTAATACATAAATAAATAAATAAATAAATAAATAAATAAGAATAAAGAATAAAATCTGCTTAAACAAAAATTTCAAATTTGCATATATACGCACACATATATACATATACATATATGTGTATATATGTGTGCGTATCTATATAAACCCTCCTCTTGTATGTGGGTTTGACTTAATGACACACTTATGAAAATAGTGAATGGAAAGCAAGAATGGAAACTTTATAGTGGAGAAAACTGGCAGGAATGTAGTACTTTAGCCAAGAGGCCAGTTCCAGCATCACCATGAAAAGTCATGTTGCTGCCCTGGATCCACTGATACCAGCAGATGAGGGCACGTCACCTCTGCAGGAGTCATCAAAGTTCATTACCTCAGCCTAACCACGAGAAAACACCAGACAAACACAAATTGAGGGTAGTTCTAAAAATTACCTAACACTTTTCAAGACTGTAAAGAATACAAAAAAGAAGAAATATTCAAGGAATGTGGCAGATAGAAAACTGCTACATAGAGACAGAAATAAAATGCAAAATGGCATTCTGAGTTTTTCATGGAAACCAGAAAGGGCACTCAATAATTAGATAAATGAATAATTATCACAAAATTAGTATAAAATCCACATTGTACCAACTACCTTATACCAGGGACTATAAAATTGCCATAAAATAAAAATTATTTTCTTCTAATTTTATAGCTATTTCTTATGAGTCTTATCTTTTGTCTGTAAACATTAGTAAATCTGTAGAATGACTTCATAATTACCCTAAAATTTGGTTATAACTATCACATGGGTCATCTTATAAGTGATATATATTAATATTTATTATTTAAGTTTTGGTTGATCCAATTTAATGTATTTCTATAAATATTTATGCTTTCACTAATATTATTTAACTCTATTCAAGTATATTCCCCAGAAATGTATTATGCTTATTAAGATTTCTTTTATTAAATTTTATTGTTACGCCTCTTGACTTCAAAATCACCGAAGCTGAAATAAGTAACTGAAAATTAAATTAAAACTTTGGAGGATAAATGCTAATGAAAAAGAAAAATGTGTAAGTATATGTTCAGATATGCAAAATATTCACATATATTAAACAGAAAGTTATTTATTATAAAAACTTAAAAATTCTTATGTTATAAAATAATTTCTCTTCACTCCCATATGTGTAGGTAGAAAATTTGTTTGTTTGGAAAGTGCTAATCCTTACAATTCACACTTGGTTCCCTGCACATCTATTTCATCTGGTTTTCACTGAATACACGCCAGTGTCTGAGATTTTCTCATTTTTCGTTCTTCCAACACTTTTATCCTACTCCTCTGCTTATGTTCATGTATTCCCACTTCTTTGTGCTCATATTATAAGGCTGACCATTCTTCCATCTAAGGCCAAAAACCAGTTGTACACTGAATCTCATTTCCTATTGTCCGCTGAAAACATTGTTACAGCATTCAATCTCTTCTTTACTGTATTATAATTCAATTTATTTTAATCAGTCTTTAAGATCAAATTATGGATTTTGTAATACCATTTATGTTTAAAACAAATCTTTACCCCATATCTATTTTTAGCTAGCTACTCATTTCTTTTTTTAATATATAAATTCTTGAAAATTTTATCTGAGACGCGTGTCCCATTTCCTTTACATGTATTCCCTTTTGGCCCCATTTTAACATTCCTTGTTCATACCCACTTGTTCTTAATGACATCATTGTCAATGTCCATTTTTGCAAATCAAATCTTCAAGTCTCAGTCTTCAGTGTTTAAACCAGTCTGCAGTTTTAAACCTATTAAGTCACACTCTCCAAAACATTTTCACCAGTTGATCTCTAGGATTCCATCTCCCCTGGTTCTCCTTTGTCAGTGATCTTGCTTGGGTTGCTAACTTAAGAAATGTGTCAAATATGAGCATGGCTAGAACTGGAGAGCATTATGCTGAGTGAAATAAACCAGGCAGTGAGGGACAAATACCACATGACCTCACCTTTAACAGGAACCTAATCAACAAAAGAAAAAAAAAAGCAAGCAAAATAGAACCAGAAACATTGGAATTAAGAACAATCTGACAGTAACCAGAGGGGAGTGGAGAGGGGACAGTGGGGAGAAGGGTTTTCGGGAACAGCTACAAAGGACACGTGGACAAAACCAAGAGTGGGTAGAAGCAAGGGAGGGAGGTGGGTTTGGCTGGGGTGCGGGGGATGGTGGGGGTAAATGCAGACAACTGTAATTGAACAACAATAAACTAATTTTTTTAAAAAAGACATGTCAAATATTGCATGTCTAAAAACAAAACAACATTTTAAAAAAGACTTTTCTCAAAAAATACTCTCCTTGCAATTATTTACATTAGGGTAAATAGCAATTACTCTCATTTTTTCTTACCCAAAATGTATAAATTAACCTTAACTATCTCCTCCCCCACATCTCCTGGGCATTCCATATGCAAATGGTATTGGTTTTACTGTTTAAAAATATCTGGAGACTTAGCATTTTCACAACCTTCAAAGAAAACGTCATCATCTCTCATTTTGAACATGACAATAGTCACCAAAGCACTATTCTATTTTCTCCAAAGCCAACCCCTTCATAAATTGAATGGGTTTTATAATTTCCTGAAGAAGTAAGCACAAACATTACATCATCCTTCATAGAGTCTGTGTGGCTGGAGCTCCAATCCCCGGTCTCCCCGCTACTGTATCCATACTCATTCTACTCCGTCACTCTGGCCTATCAGTTTCTAGAAAACACCAGGCATCTCTCCCCTTAGTTTTGCAACTTATTTTCATCTTTCTTGAAATACAGTTCTCAGGTAATTGTAAAACTACTTAATTTTTTTCTAGGATTTCACTCAAATATTACTATTTTTGAGAAGATATTTCCAACCACTCCGTCTCTACTGGCCATAATAAGTGTGGTTCCTCATTCACCTTTTTTTCTTCTGAGCACATATCATCATTTGAAGCATTAAATACGGATTAATGTATCCTGCTTTTACTGAACGTAACCTCCACAGAGGAATTAGTCTATTTTATTTACTATTTCATGTTCAACACCAAGAATAATTGCCAGGCACGTAGGCAGTAGATGAGGAACAGTTATTGAAATTATAAGCATATTAAATATGAAGCAAAGCAGACAGTTTAAATGATCTATAGATCATTGTGACCAAAAATAGTCTTAAGATTTAGTGGTTTTGCTGCCCTCATAAGGGATGGAAAGACACAGACTTATCTGTCTACAACAAGACAAACTTTTAGACCAGGAGCTATTCTTTTCACATCTCCGACTGTTTTTAAAAGAGTTTCTAGAATTTTTTCCCTTGATTCTTCAGGCAGACTGTATTTGGAAAGAGAATGGTATAGAACTAGTATTTCTTGGCTGTCAATCTAAAACATGTCTTGTTGCGTAAAAATAAGCGAGAAAAGTGTGGATAATGACTACCCTGGTTTAGAGGACAGAGATAGACACTGAGTAGCCAATGGGTTAAATAACAGTTTAATTTAAAAATGTGTATATGTCACAGTTTATTTTTAAAAACTTTTTTGTAACTATAAAATAGTTTTTTTCATTATATTATCCATATTATATTTAATGCCTTTCATTTTCCTGTATTCTACATCATAACTATATGACAATCTTTCACCACTTTTCTAAACATTACTTCTGCTGTCATAAAAATCAACTTCTGTCATTTTTCAGTATTTTATATTTGCTACATTGGTGCTTATTGGTTTGGCGAAACTAGATGATCTGTTTAATCCAGTTACTCTGATAAAGAATAATACTGAATAAAATATTGACAGGAAAATTTAGAATCGTCCTAAAAAGATTACTTACATTTTTCAGATTTATGGTGTATTTTTAGGGTAAAAACTAGTAACAATGCTGCTTCAAAAGACTGAGATTCAGATTTTCTCTTTAAAATTGTTTTTCCTTTTTTGTTTTGGAATATAATGATATCTTAAAGTTCTCTACATCAGTAATACAACATGTATCACACATGTATGCCAGTCAAAATCATCTCTTCATTGTACACTATTTTTTATTTCCCTTGTATGAAGTCTGGCTAATTTTTAAAGATATACTCTTTAGATTATTAAGACAATTAATATCAATTTATATTATTTTTCATAAATTTATAAATTCTGTATCTAAAGATATTTCAAGAAAGACATAGTATCTTGTTCTTTTGGTTGAAATTTAAGTAAGAAACATTAGGCCCATTTAGAGAAATAATGTTTAATTATCATACTTGATTGCATATCACATTTCACAGATTATATTCTTGAAAAATAATATTCATATTTTTTCTGACTTTATATTTCATGACTTACTATTTTTATTGAAAATCCACTGCCAACATGAAATGGATAAAGTGAATTGTTAATAAATACTCAGACTTCATCATTAATCATAATCTTACACTGTCTGTGGCAGCTCATGCTGTATTTTGAAAGCCCTATTGTGTGGAAATGCTCCCAGCACATTGCATTATTTTGATTGTGTCATTAGTTCAGCTAGTGACTAAGTCATGCTATGAGATAATCCTTGCTTTTAATATAGAAAGAAGAATGGCTATGTTCTTGCTTCTGATTATGTTAATGCAATTCCAAAATGTACTTCAGGAAAGTATATAGGTGCTGAGGAACACATGAGCTGAGGTGTCCTAATTATGGAGAAACAAACAGCAAATAAAATCACCACATTCTTGTAATGCCATTTCATATACATTTCAAACAAGCTCCTCCTCCTCAAACAAAGCACAATTATTGCTCCTCAAAAGGTTTTCTCATTCATAAATAGAATTAGATACAGCAAAACAAGATGGTTTGACAATTTGTAAATAGGGCTCACCTGGGCTTGACCCCGTCTTCTTTTTTCTTAATAGTTCATTTTTATTGTATTTTTCCATTACCATGTATCCTCTCAGACCCTCTTCTACCTCTACCCACCCACCTCCCACCCACAAACCAGTATTCTAAGAAAAGATTTAATGACTTCCTGTTGAAAAGTGTTTCAACCCAAAATTTAGTTCAGCGACAGAAACATGGTGAAGTGAAAATGTTTGTAAACAATGTGAAGATCACCCTATACGATAGAAGATGTACGTTAAGGATTTCCAGGGTGCCCAACCAGCTGCCGGTGGGCCACATATGGCCCAGGATGACTATGAATGCAGCCCAACACAAATTCGCAAGTTTTTTAAAAACATTATGAGATTTGTTTTTGTTTTCTTTAGTGTTTGTATATTTAATGTGCGGCCCAAGACAACTCTTCTTCCAGTGTGGCCCAGAGGTGTCAAAAGTTTGGACACCGCCAACTCTAACAGGCTCTATTCTTCATGTTTGAGCATGTTTATATAGGTATAGTGTAGCTATAAAAGGAAATATGTTGTTGAACATGTGGCTTTCAATTATTTTTATTTCTGAAATATCTATAAATACAAAACTACACACAGCATAGCTTTAAAGTTTAAAGTGTAGTAATAAAACAAAAACTCTAGCATCATGACACATCTTTATGAAAAAACAGGGTTTTGCAAAGTAGGCCTACTCCTGGTAGAAGAATAAACTTTTGCCTGCCCACAACTGTATACTTAATTTTTCTCCACCCCTATATTTTAAGATCTCTTTGAACATCTTGCTCTCTCCTGCAGTTAATCTTTCCTTACGTTTTTTGGTATTTGTCCTGAAACAACACACTGTGTGAAGTTTCGGAGACACCTTTTGATATTTACATGAATAGTACTTATTCTGCTGTGATATACATGTTCTTCCAAACATTCCATTTTTGAGAGTAAAATATGTTCATGTCTTCTGTCAGCAGTAATTCCAATATAAGAAAATGCTCATCAGTTATTATGCCTGACATTGTCATTATTTGCAATGAAATTGATTTCATTGCATACAACATGATACAATATTTTATTATGCTTGTCAGGGTCTGGGATTTATTTCCATTTTTCTTTTACACACATTTCAGCAATAAAAATGCATATACATGACTCTTGGTATGCATGTGACAGTATTTCCCTGTGTTGAACACCCAGATGTATAATGGTTGTGTAATAAATACAAACATGTTTCATTTCACTGGAAATGAAAACTGTTTTCCAAAGCTGTTGCATCAATTTAAACACCCAGCACGGGGGTCTAGTACTGCCATCTCTGCGTCCTCAGTTTTGCACTTGACATTATCACACACTTTATTTTTTCAATACAATCAGTTTTTACTGTGATCTCAATTTTTATTTTCATGATATTTTAGGTGGCTGAGCATACTCTCACAAATTTTTTATCATTTTTTTTTCTTATTTTTGTTAAAGCCAGCTCAAGATTTTTGCTTATATTTTCTTTTGATTCAAATGCTTCTTCCAAATAATTCATAGATGCTTTTTATGGTTTCTGTATTTCAATCATTTATTTATTATGTGTATCGATAAAGTCTTCATCAGTCTTCTGACCTGTCATATTTCACTCTTAATAGTGTGTTTATTTGACACACATTCTTAATTTCGAAGTAATCTAAATTATCAGGTTTTCTTGTCTAGTTATTTTTGAAATTTTAATAAATCTTTCTCTTTGCTGAATTATCAGAGCTTTTCTTTTAAAGGTTTACAAATTTTGCCTTCCAATTATGTCTTCATAATTCATTAGATATTGGTATTTTATGTTATAATGAACAATTTACATTTTTCATCAGAGATAGCATATGGACCCAGCACAATTTTTTAAAGACTCCAATATTGCACTACAGCACCAGAGGTATATATATATATGAAGTTTTCTTGTGAATGGTGACCTGCTTCTCTGAATTGGAGAATTGTCCATTTCTGCATCATTACAACAGTATTTTTATTACCATACCGTATAAGTAGTCATAATATAAACTAGGACAAATCCTTCCCTTTGGCTGTTCTGTAAGTGTATGTTTGTCTCCCTTCTCTAACATTAATTTTCAAATTATATTATCAAGTTCTTTGAAAAAGTCTGGAAGTTCTTATTGTGATTACAAATTGGAGAGAATAATATTTTATTAGTTTTGATAATTTTCTTAAAATTCATATTTTCTCTGAATTGTTTAAAATAATATTTTGAGTTCCTGCATTATTTATCTTTTTTTATTAATTTGCTACCTTGGACATCACTCATTTTAAAAAGTAAATGCTGAGAGCAATGTTCAAAGAAAGTGGATTAGGAGGCTCTTGGCTTTCTTTCCTCTCACGGACATGCTGAATAAACATCTACATATGGATCAGTTCCCTCTGACAAAAAAACAAATATCAGCTCAGTGGCTTCTACACATTGGGTGACTAAGAAAATACCCACATTGAAAAACTTAGGAAAAGCTGATACAGACTCCCCAGTGCCATGAAAGTCTTACATGCAGAGGGAACCCCCAACTACCAGCTTCCTCCTGAGGAGGAAAGTGTTTTGGCTGCGCAGTTAGAATCCCAGCTTTTATGACTGTCACTCATGGGACTGGGTCCCAAACCACCTGATATGGTTTTGAATTTGCAAGTCACCCAGGCATCACCTTAAACAAAGAGAATATTTTTAAAAAATTCTTCACCACCACTACTAGTGCAGAAAGAGTAAGCAAAAGTGTAAGGCTTCTGGTTCTCCCAGGGTGAGATTTTTTGTTTGTATGTTTGTTTGTTTGTTTGTTTTTTGTAAGATTTTATTTATTTATTTATTTTTAGGCAGAGGGGAAGGGAGGGAGAAAGGGAGAGAAACATCAAGGTATGATTGCCTCTCCAGTGCCCCCTACTGGGGACCTGGTCCCCAGCCCAGGCATGTGCCCTGATTGGGAATCAAACTGAAGACCCTTCGCTTTGCAGGTGGGCACTCAATCCACTGAGTCACACCAGCCAGGGCTCCCAGGGTGAGGCTTGACAGGAGATATCCCCAGCTGCTGCCAGGTCAAACTTCTAATCAGCCTGCATCTGGGAGCTGACTTGAATCCTGTGGGAACTTATAAGGGCTGTGGGCAATTTCCTTGCCTTCTCCTCTAAGGTCTCTCCAGTAATAAAACAGTCTTTAGCTTCTCCCTGGTAAGAGCATGTCTAATACTGATAGCCTTCTGACCTGGAAGTAGGCTGAGGGCCAGGGAATAGGAGGGATGCTGCCACGTCCTCTTCCAACCATGTTGTCTGACAAGGTCCGGGCATGGAGGACTTGAGTTCAAGGAATTCGTCTCCCCGGAAGAGAACGTGGCATCCAAAATGGGTTAACAGTTGGCTGTTTTATTTTAATTATTTTACTCTTGCTACTGAATATAGGCATTGTACTGTACTTACTCATTCCTGTGAAAATCACCCAAGAGGAAGGGACAGTTCAGGGGAAAAGATTAGTATTCCCCACGGAACTGCCTGAAAGGATGGAAAAATCCCCTCTAATGAAATAGCCCCTGAATGTCTAAAAGTTGTTGGAATAATAGCCCCTTCTTTACCTTGAATAGGAATATATATCAATTAGAATTAGACAGACAAAGAAACAGAAGTTGGTTAGCTACTACAAACTAAGCACATAGAAACGATTACTAAGGAGTTAGAGTCCATAGTACACAGAGAAACATTTTAGACAGAAAAAGATAGATAGCTAAATTAGACATCACAAAGGCTTATAATAAATTTCCTAACCTCTGCTCGGTCTAGCGTACCTTTTGCCCCATGACAAACTCTGAGAACTTTAATAAACAATAAGACATTCAAACTCTGTACATAGAGCTATTTCAAATTGTCTGATTAATGGTTCTCCTGGTCAAAACAACTTTTGTTTAATATAACTGAAACTATGGGAACTTTCGTACTGTTCTTGGTTACCTTTGTATCGAAATTTTCTGCTTAACTGANAAACATTTTAGTCAGAAAGATAGATAGCTAAGTTAGACATCACAAAGGCTTATAATAAATTTCCTAACCTCTGCTTGGTCTAGCGTACCTTGTGCCCCATGACAAACTCTGAGAACTTTAATAAACAATAAGACATTCAAACTCTGTACATAGAGCTATTTCAAATTGTCTGATTAATGGTTCTCCTGGTCAAAACAACTTTTGTTTAATATAACTGAAACTATGGGAACTTTCGTACTGTTCTTGGTTACCTTTGTATCGAAATTTTCTGCTTAACTGATTATGCTATACACCTGTAAATGTCAATCACTACCAAAAATGAAAATATAAAAACCTGCTTGTACTTGCAATAAACGGAACAGAGCTTCACTCTCCTTTGAGGTGTGCTGTCGTCTGTTACCCATCGCCAAGGCCTTATCCACCTTTCAGGAATCCCTGGACCCTGCTGCAGCTGGACCGAGACAGGATGCCCTGGGAGATCAGGAACCACTTGGGGTCATGGTGAGGACATTGCTTTTAACTTCCAGTTGCCTGTAACTGAGCACATGCATTGCAGCTGCTCTGCCCCATTATAGAGGTCCTGCTCACGGTTGCAGATGCCCCGTCCCTCCTGCTAAAGCCGCTCTTGGTGCTGCCTGACAGTCCATGAAGGCAGATCCTTTTACCCAGGCTTTTGGTTTCATTGCTTTCTGCTAGTTGGTGCTGAGTGTGGGTAACTCGCTTACTATGGGAACTAGGGCATGGGAGACGAGAAGTTGACAAGAGCCGGAGGAGTCTGCCCAATTGGCCATGAGGGCAGCAGGAGGAGGTTGATATACTAGGCAGTGCAAGTCTAGCAAGACAATTAGATAAAGGGGAAAAGCCTTCCTACCCCCCTGAGTACAAGATTGGGGGCTGGATTAGGGAACGGCAGGCTCATGTGCAATAGAAGTTAAAATGGTGGCTTGGGGAGGCGCTGGACAAAAAAAGTCTATCAGTCTAGTCAGGGAAAAGAAGGGATTGGTTGGGAGGTGGACCCACCCAAAGAGCCCAACAGTTTAAGGAGTTAATTGGTAATTCTGAGAAAGCATCAGTTGCTTTCCTACACCTGAAAATAATATAAACCCAGGTACAAAGAAACTCTTTTTTGTTCATTTCTTGTGGTTCAGGACCTGCACTCAGATGATGCACTGGCTGGTTCTCTCGATGGGCCAGGTGAGGGGAGTCTCTCTCTCTCTCTCTCTCTCTCTCTCTCTCTCTCTCTCTCAGAACTGGTGGAGCATCCACTTGAGTGTTCCTGTGTTCTCTGGCCCAGGAGTACAGGACCTTGCATCCCCAGAACCCGAGAAGTTGTGTGGCTAATGGCAATGACAGCACCACACTCAGCTTCAGGAGAAGCTTGAAGCCAGAAGGCAGCTGGGAACAAGCTAATCTGTCTGGATGACCATTTAGTAGCCACCTTGGGCTCCTAAGGAGAGTATTGGAAATGGAGTAGGGCCTCTGGGCACTGCCTTTTGTCTTGGCCTTACTCAGGACAGGGTGGTTTTGCCTGGGTTTTGCAGAGGAGATGAGCTTTCAGACAGGGAATCTGCCATTTTCCCAGATTTTTCAGCATCTAAATAAAAGTTTTTCCTTCCTCACCAGGATCTGCCTCTAGAGTTTGCCTTTTGTGATGGTAGGCTGCCAACCCCCCTATTTTTGTTTGGTATGCTCACACAGACAGAGCCCCAACTTAAAAGGCTGCCATCCATGGGACTGGCTACCAAATCTATTAGCTCTGAGAACTAATAGAGCTCTATAATTTTGAGTCTAATGGGCATGAAGAATATAGAAGCAGCTTTATGGAGATGCATAAGCTTTCCTAGTGGCTATCACCCCAAGTTAAGCACAGAGCTAGTAGGTAAAAACATCCAGCTCCCTGTTCCTCCTTGAGAGAAGCCAGACTGCATTCTAAATTCTGACTTTCACTTTGCTTTACAGGGTGACTTCCAATTACCCTGTATCTGGGAGCTGTCTGGGCAATCAATTAGTCCCCTGGGAGCCTGAACTTGTATGTGGTTCCCCTTTCCTTTGGGGCACTGACTGGACTTGGCATACACTAAATGCCAAATAGGTGAGCCCTATTTACAAATATTTACAAGGATCTAGAATCTTGGTCCAACCTGAAGATTTTTGTGTGTATATTCATCAAGAATATTGTCTTATAATTTCCTTTTCTTAGAGTATCCTTATATAACCTTTGGTATCAAGGTAATGCTGGCCTTATAAAATGAGTTTGAAACCATTTTTTGCCTGTTGATTTTTTGGCAGAGTTTTATACAACTTCTCCCAAACATTCCATTTTTGAGGGTAAGATATATTCATGTCTTCCGTCAGTAGTAATTCCAACATAAGGAAATCCTCATCAGTTATTAGACATGACATTGTCATTATTTGCAATGAAATTGATATCATTGCATACAATGTTATACAATATTTTATTATGTTTGTCAGGGTTTGGGGTTTATTTTCATTAATTAATTTTGAAAAGTTTGGTAGAATTCAACTGGCCTTAAACTTTTGTTGGGAGATTTTTCAGTACTGCTTTATATTTGAATTTTATATTTCTTTGTAATTCAGTCTTGATGGGTTCTATGTGTCTATGAATTTATCCAAATTTTCTAGATTATACATTTTGTTGGCATATAATTGTCCATAGTAGTCTCTTGTGATCATTTAAATTTCTGTTATCATTTGTAATGTCTCAAATTTTATATCTTGGCATTTTTGTTTATCTTAAAAACAAACAAGCAAACAAACAAACTCTTTCTTAGTTTTGTTCAAATTTTAATTGTGTGTTGTATTTATTTCTGATCTGAATGACACCAAATCTCATAGACTGTTAACCCAGTGATGCCCAAGAGTGATAAAAAATAATAAATCCACATCCAGGTATATTTCAGTGGAACTTCAGAACCAAAGGTATAAAAAAACAGGGTAGAGAAATGGACAGATTACTTCACAAAATTAAAATAGATTACTGATTTATATTTTAAGGGTAACAATTGGGGAATTTTACTGTATAAGGGTAAAAAGAAAAGTCTTGGGATTGATCTTAACTCTATCAAGTAAATTACAAAAGGTCGTCTTATATGCACAGTCAGTGGGGGGGGGTGGTTTTGTTTCAGTAAAGTCTTAAATAATACAGTATTAAGAATGGTAGTAGAGAGCCCTGGAGGGTGTAGCTCAGTGGGTTGAGCGCGGGCCTTCGAACCACACAATCGCGGTTTGATTCCCAGTCAGGGCACATGCCTGGGTTGCAGGCCAGTTCCCAGCAAGGGACTCACAAGAGGCAACCACACATTGATATTTCTCTCCTTCTCTCCTTCCTTTCCTCTCTAAAGATAAATAAATAAATAAATAAAAATCTTAAAAAAAAAGAATGGTAGCAGAGGAAAGGTAATCTTTCTCCCTTTCAATCTCTCTTTCTTAGCTTTTATGGATTCAAATTTAGGAAAGTGGATATTATATCTTTTCTTTAAGAAATATAATCTCACATTAATTTTCAATATAGGAAAGAAGTATATTAAAAGTGCATTCAGTTGAGCTTAAAAATCAGTCAATTACAAGTCATGAATATCAATTTAATCATTATTTTAATGATGCCACTGCATCATTAAATGATGCCCCGTGCCATTGCAGATGCTCACTCCTGCACTTGGTTCTGTTAATCTGCTTCAATGTGATTTTGACATAGAGACTCTGACAAATGACCCCCTACAAAATAGTCAGACATACCCAAGCTTCCCTATTCACGATACCAAGATTCACATAACTACATATCACACCTGGTTTATTTGCTATCCTTCATCCCTACTGAATGTGAGACCAAGAACTTTTACTGTTCTGTGCATTGATGTAGCCCTTATGGCAGGGACATTACCTAACACACAGTACATGATCAATAAATATTGTTAACATAACAGATAGCTGGATAGATGGGTAGGTGAGAGTTCTGTTGTGATACTAGAAACTGTTAGTTTTGTACTGTTCCACAGGCCACAAACAAGGTGTAAGTAGAACTTTGCAAATCTCTTGTGCAATTTGAAACAGAGGTATTTTCCCAATTACAGGTTAAATCTTCAAGGATAAAACAAGATTCCAGGTAAAAGTCTGTGAATTTATGAAGACACATCTTAGCCTCGCAGGCTTACCAGGACTGGATCAGGACAAAAAATATTTTAATGCTAAAGATAACATGGAAATAGCAAAGGAAGCTGGGGCACCTAAAGTGGATGGGGTATTGTATATGGAGAAGCCCATTTGCCTTCAAGATTTATCATAGAAAGAACAATTTTTCTAGGATACAGGAATGATTAGCAACTGACTTTACATTTTTCTTCTTATTGTTAAATTTCAGAATCCTGTCCAGAGGTCTAGGTTGTGGGAAAGTTTCTAATTAGCTTGATGAAGACCATCAAAATATATTTATAGGCTTACTCAATGTTAATTTATTTTATGAAATTCCAGAGAAAGAAATTTGATATTGTTATTTAAATTTTATCCCATAACCACTAATATTCATCATCCTCACCACTTGTCTTTTGATAGTTTGCTTAGTGATATTACATTAATACTATGAAATTATCTGGTAGTTTTCTATTGGTTCCATTTCTAAATTAAAATGATTTCTGTAGTAAACAGAATTATTCATGCATATTTATTATTTTCAAATAATATTGAAATTATTGTTACAATCAGGCACAGAACCCTCTATAGATGTGAATGAGGAACATTTGTCATTCTATCTCAAAATAAAGATAAAGAGTATGCAGGGGCTTAGGAGGCAATCAACCTGAAATAAATCTATTCTTACAAATATATTTTCCCACCAAAGAAAACTGATTGGTGTTTTAGCAAATTCTTAGCTAGACTACTTCATCCACACTCACACAAAGTTTATTATTTAGAAAATATTATTATTGTTTTCACTGGATTTTTCAATATTATTAAATATGTGAAGTGATACTGCTCTCTCTACTTTATAAATAGTATTTTGTCAATTATATTAAAACAAGGAATTTATGGACATATCACATATTGGTTTTCAGCACTCCAGCCATTCTTTAGGAATAATAAGACTGCTGTGTTAAAAACAACAAGATTGTATCCAGAGCATGTTGATTTTATAACAACAGAGATGGATGAAAATAATTTCATGAACAAAATCTGCATCGTCGAATTTGTTTAAAAATACTAGCTAGCCTATACCAGACTAAACTTAAAATTGTGTGTAGGGGGCAGGGAGCTTATGATTCATTTCATTTTGATTAGTGAATAGATTTCTCAGATTTGTCAACAGATAGCTGCAAAATTGCAATCCACGTGAGCAATTAATTGGATGGTCTTGTCATTTTCCTACCTAACAGGAATAAACAAAGGACACCTGAAATTAGGTGGGATAAATAGGCTTCTTTTTTTAACAACTTACTAAAATTTTTCTGCTATTTTCTTTTCAATTAACATGTAAATGAGAATAGCCTCCCTAGTGCTATAAAACAAAATTTATAACAAAATAAAGAGGGATTCAGTATGTTTCTAGGTGTGCACAAGAAATATTGTAATTTTTACAACTTAGAGAAAGTAAAGGTGAGGTTATATATTCCCCAATTTTAGTACAAAGATGTAAGAAGAGATCAATAAAATTGGTTTATGTTATATTCATTCTGAAATGTTAAAATGCAGAAATATTCTGACTAATATCTTTTATTTAATAGACAAATCTAGAGCATTTTGATTTAAAATACTTTCATGAAATATTTATTGATGAGGTGTTATTAGAACATTGCTGTTAAAATATACAATAACTAGTGCCCAATTTATTTTAAAAAGGACACTTCATAAAAATACTTGTTGAGGAAACTCCATAGAAAATTAATTAGTTACTACCTGGACATAATCTAATAACTTTTTCCATTGAAATATAACACAGAGAGACATGTATCACCTAATGACTGGAATATATTCTGAGAGATGTATCGATATGTGGGTTTACCCTCATGTGAACATAACAGAATACACTTACACAAACATAGATGGTATCCCTACTACACACCTAGGCTGTAGCCTATAGGCTACCATAGATAGTATAGCCTGTTGTTCCTAGGCAACAAACCTGTGCAGAATGTTTCTGTACTGAAAACTGTAGACAATTGTCAGAGAATGGTATTTGTGTTTCTAAACATAGCTAGACATAGAAAAGGTACAATAAAATATGGTATACAGTATTTTATATGATTGTTAACAAAATAGGTTTGTTTGTACCAATATCACCAGAAACATAGGAGTTGCATTGTACTACAATGGCTATGTCTCCAGGAGATATGAGTTTTCAGCTCTATTATAATGTTATGGGACTACCATTGTATATCTGGTCTGTCATTGACCTAGATATCATAATGGGGTTCATGACTGTATATTACATGTTATAATTATCAGTATTCTAGTGTTCCTTGAATAGACACAGTTGAATATCACCTGCCAAATTAATGTGAATCTTTAAATAAAATTTTTTTTTCATTTGAATTATTAACAGTAAAAATGTACTTACAATAAACATTTCCATTAATTACGTATGCTCAATAGACAAAACTGATAGTAATAATGTTCTTGAGAATGAATCAGCCACACTTTTCTATTTTTAATATTTTCTAGGTCACATAGTATTTATATGTATGAATAGAAATTATGAGCACATTAAGAAAATATAAAACAACTTTGGGCCATAATTATAAGCATGTAGATGCCAAAAGATGAATATTTATTTGTGACCAAAACTAATTACAAGGGAACCTTTGGCCAAAAGAGCAGAACCAATTATGGCTACAAATACAGTAGCAGATGCTCTGTGATCAGAGCTTCAGTTTTAAAAATGAAACACTGGGGCTATGAATCTTTTAGTCTTGATTCATATTGCCAAATAATAGACCCTAAATAAATGTATTTCAAAGCAAGCATAAATGAGTGGATGAAAGCTTGCCTACTTTTTTCAACTATTAACATAAAATAAAGTTCCAAAATCATCACAACTTACATCTATTATTTTTTTCTGTTAATAGTTGTAAGACCAGACACATGGGAGAAAAACCTAGCCAATCTATGGAGGAACAGAGCAAACAGCCAACAGTACCCCAGCATATATGAAAATAAGAGACCAAAAATTGTAGCAGACACTGAAAAACCAGACAGCAAGGAAAGTACTTCAGGCCTCTGAGGAAGACCTGGATCCCACACCCAAGGTGCCAGGGAAAGGCACCAGACTAGCTCTAGGGAGAGTTCACCCAAGACTGGCTGAGTGAACATCAGCAAGGAAGAAAAGAACATTGGCCATTCCAATCACCCCTCAGCCTGCCCCAGCCAGAAAGACCAGAAAAACCAGTTTGGCCTGTTTGAAACCAAGAAGAGTTTTTGTTTTTGTTTTTTTAATAATCTTTTACTTTTTTAATTTTTACTATTGTTTCATTTTTCAAGACCTTTTCCTCTTTCTTGTTTTATTCCATCTTCCTTTCTTTCCAATTTTATCTCTTCTTCCTTTCTTTTCATGCCTTTTTTTTGTCAAATACCCACAAGTGAGACAAAAAAATCTGGAACTGTGAAAAGACCAGCATTGGATCTGAAGAGGGGGCATGCCAGTGGTTGAGACAGTGAGACAAATCTCATTTTGCTGTTACAGAGGACCTGCAAGTTACTGCATATTTGTATTATTATTATTTTCATTTTTCTTACATCTTTTATTTGAATAGTATTTTTGTATTCCTCTTTTTTCTGTATAGTCTTCTTTGCTTGGCTGGTTATATTGTATCATTTGACAGATTTCCCCCATTCTCTCTTTCACAGTGTATTGCTAATTTACTTCGTCCATGTTACCTGTTTTCTTTTAGCACGCCATTCAAGGTTTTATGCCCCCTATTCTTGTTATCCAGATCATATAGATTCTGTCATATGATCATTGCTCTAATATTATTATAAATAATAGCTGCTCCATACAATTGTAAATACTTCAAAACACCCCTCCTGGATCTTAGCCCACTTCACAGTTTCCTGACCTCTATTACTGTAGTGGTTAACTCTATTCTCTCACACACTACACCTATTTACTATCTTTTACTCTGACCTTACCTCAGAATCTGACCTCCCACAACCTCACTGCTTTCTAGATTCAACTCACAATCCTTCCCTCCACAACAAGAGTCTTACCTTCTTTCCATCCTTTCTAAAAAGTGGCTAGTTGAGTGGAAGATCACAGTTAACAGTAGATATAGCCAAAGGATCTCCTATCTCTTTTCTATTGGCTGCTACTGTAAATATTATAGAATACTATCTTGCTGTCTTAAATCATTTTGTCTTCCCCTCCAACTGATCACAAAAAAAGACTAGGTTGAAGTGGTGAACACCAGGATACCCAAAGGAGATTGCACACTGGATCATACAGGTATTCTACCACAAAAGTTCACACCATAAACCCAGGGAGCCAGAATAAATCAATTTAATAAGCTGAAGCTAACAAGAAGAGTGTCACAAAAAATGGGAAGACAAAGAAACACTCTGCAAATGAAAAGAAGGAAGAAGCCTCAGAAAAATGCTAGATGAAAAAGAGGCAAATCAACTATCAGATATTGAGTTTAAAGCAATGATTATTAGGAAGATCAATAAGCTCACAATGAGCTACAAGGAACTACAAGAAAATTACAATGAACTCACTACAAACTATATCATCATGAAAAAGGAAAAAGAAATTAGCAACAAGGGCCAAGAGAAAATGAAGAGTACAATTTCTGAACTGAAGAACACAGCACAAGGAATCAAAAGTGGGATAGATGAAGCAGAAGATCGGATCAGCTAGTTGGAGGACAAAGTAGGGAAAAAAACACCCAGAAAGATCAAGAAAAGGGAAAGAGGCTCAGAAAGAATGATGAGGGATTAAGAGAAATGCAAGACAATATGAAATGTAATAATATCTGAATAATAGGGATACCAGAAGGAGAAAAAGAAGAGCAAGTGATAGAAAACCTGTTTGAAAAAGTAATGATGGAAAACTTCCCTAATTTGGTGAGAGAAAAAGTCACACAAATCCAGGAAACACAGAGGATCCTAATCAAGAAGAACCCAAAGAGGCCCACTTCAAGACATATAATTAAAATGGCAAAATTCCAAGACAAAGAAAGAATCTTAAAATCAGCAAGGGAGAAATAGGAAGTAACATACGAGAGAGCCCCAATAAAGTTAGCTGCTGACTTCTCAATGGAAACGCTCCAAGCAAGAAGAGAATGGCAAGAAATATTCCAAGTAATGAGAACCAGAGGCCTGCAACCAAGGCTACTTTACCCAGCAAGGCTCTCAATCAAGATAGAAGGCCAAATAAAGAGCTTCCAAGACAAAAGAAGTCAAAAAGAATACACCTCCACCAAACCAGCTCTGCAAGAGTTGCTAAAGGGACTGCTCTAAGGAAAAGAAGGAATAGAGAGAGACAGAGAGGAACACAGGTACAAAAATGGCAATGAATAAGTACCTATCAATAATAACCTTAAATGTAAATGGATTAAATGCTCCAATCAAAGGACATAGAACAGCTGAATGGATAAGAAAGCATGACCCACACATATGCTGCCTACAAGAGACCCAGCTCAGGACAAAAGACCATCACAGACTGAAAATGAAAGGCTGAAAACAAATTTTCCAAGTAAACAGGGGAAAAAAAGCCAGGGTAGCAATATTCATATCAGACAAAATAGACTTTGAAACAAGGGCCATAAAGAGAGACCCAGAAGGTCACATCATAATACTCAAGGGAAGAATCTACCAAGAAGACACAAACATTGTAAATATATATGCACACAATGTAAGAGCACCCAAATGCATAAAGAAAACCTTAGAGGACTTCAAGAAAGACATGGACAGCAAAACAATTATAGTAGGGGATTTTAACACCCCACTGTCAAAAATGGACAGATCTTCCAAACAAAATATCAACAAAGATATTGTGGCATTGAACAACACCCTAGATGAAATGGACTTAACTGATGTATATAGAGCCCTTCATCCCAAAGAAGCTAAATACACATTCTTTTCAAATGCAGATGGAACATTTTCAAAGATAAACCACATAATAGGACACAAAACGAGCCACAACAAATTCAAGAAAATTGAAATCATAACAAGCATTTTCTCTGACTACAAGGGTCTGAAACTGAAAACCAACCCCAAAGGAAATAACCCAAAATACTCAAAATTATGGAGAGTGAATAGCTATTTGTTGCTATTAAACAACAAATGGGTCAAAAATGAAATTAGGAGAGAAATCAATAAATTTGTGGAAACAGAGGAAAATGAACTCACAACAACCAAAACCTGTGAGACACAGCAAAAGCAGTCCTGAGAGGGAAGTTCATAGCAATACAGGCTTACCTAAAGAAAATAGAAACATTTCAAACAAACAACCTAACCCTATGCCTGCAAGAACTGGAAGAACAACAACAAAGACAGCCCAGAGCAAGTAAAAGGGAGGAAATAACCAAGATCAGAGCAGAACTAAACGACATAGAAACTAAAAGCACAATTCTAAGGATTAATGAATCCAGGAGCTGGTTTTTTGAAAAGATAAAAAAATCAACAAGCCTTTAAGCAGGCTCATTAAGAAAAAAAGAGAGAGGATCCAAATAAACACAATCAGAAATGAAAGAGGAGAGATTACAACTGACCCCACAGAAATAGAAGGAGTTGTAAGAAATTACTATGAAGAACCGTATGCCAAGAAATTTGAAAACATAGATAAAATGGACAATTTTCTAGAAAAATACAATCTTCCAAAACTCAATGAAATAGAAGCAGAAAACCTGAACAGACCAATAATAGCAGATGAAATTGAGGCAGTAATCAAAAAACTCCTGACACACAGCAGCCCTGGACCAGATGGTTTCATAGGAGAATTCTACAAAGCATTTAAGGAAGAGCTAACCCCTGTCCTTCACAGACTATTTCAAAAAATCCAAAATGATGGAAGTCTTCCAAACTCTTTATATGAAATTAACATCATCCTAATCCCAAAACCAGATAAAGACACAGCAAATAAAGAAAACTTCAGGCCAATATTGCTGATGAACATAGATGCTAAAATCCTCAACAAAATATTGGCAAATCACATCCAACAATACATTAAAAAGACCATACACCACAACCAAGAGGAATTCATCCTAGGGATGCAAGGATGGTTCAGTATTTGAAATCAGTAAATGTAATACATCACATAAACAAAAGCAAAGACAAAAATTATGTGATCATATCAATAGATGCAGAAAAAGCATTTGATAATGTACAGCACCCATTTATGATAAAAATACTCAGCAAAGTGGGAATAGAGGGAGCATTCCTCTACATAATAAAGGCCATATATGAGAGACCTACAGCCAACATAATACGCAATCGGCAAAAATGAAAAGCTTTTCCACTAAGATGAGGAAGAAGACAAGGCTATCCACTTTCACCACTTCTATTCAATATAGTATTAGAAGTTCTAGCCACCACAATCAGACAGGAAACGGAAATAAAAGGCATTCAAATCGGAAAGGAGGGAACAAAACTGTCACTTTATGCAGATGACATGATAGTGTACAAAAAAAATTCTACAGACTCCACCCCAAAACTGGTTGACATAATAAATACATTCAGCAGAATAGTGGTATACAAACTTAATATCCAAAAACCAAAGGCATTTTTGTATACTAACAATGAAACAACAGAAACAGAAATCAAGAAAAATATTCCATTCAATATAGCAAATAAATAAATAAATAAATAAATAAATGAATAAATTACCTAGAAATAAACCTAACCAAGGAGATAAAAAAGCTGTATGCAGAAAACTACACAACACTGAAGAAAGAAATCAAGGAAGACACAAACGAATGGAAACATATACCGTGTTCATGGATTGGAAGAATTAACATCATCAAAATGTCCATACTACCCAATGCAATTTACAGATTCAATTCAATATCTATTAAAGTACCAATGACATATTTCATAGACATAGAACAAACACTTCAAAAATTTATATGAAACTATAAATGACCCTGAATGGCAGCTGCAATTTTGAGAAAGAAGAACAAAGTAGGAGGGCTCACAGTAGCTGATACCAAACTATATTACAAGGCCACTGTAATCAAAACAGCCTAGTACTGTCATAAAAACAGACAGATAGACCAATGGAACAGACCAGAGAGCCCAGAAATAAACTCAAGTCTCTATGGTCAATTAATATCTGATAAGGGGGTAGCAACATAAAATGGAGTAAAAATAGCCTCTTCAACAAATGGTGTTGGGGGAACTGAACAACTATGTGCAAAAAAACGAAACTTGAGCACCAACTTACACCATACACAAAAATAATTCAAGGTATAAAAGACATAGATATTAGCCATAACACCATTAAAACCCTAGAGGAGAACATAGGTAGGAAAATCTCAGATATTTCATACAGGAACATTTTCACTGATATGTCCCCTAGAGCAAGAGACATAAAGGCAAGAATAAACAAATGGGATCTCATCAAAATAAAAAGCTTCTGCACGGCTTAAGAAAGCAGTATTAAAATAAAAAGAGAACCGATCATATGGGAAAACATATTGGCTAATGATATGTCAGACAAGGGTTTAATCTCCAAAATATACAAAGAACTTACACAACTCTACTCTAAGACAAGCAACCCAATTAAAAAGTGGGGAAAGGGGGAAAAAAAGTGGGCAAAGGACTTGAACAGACACTTCTCCAAGGAGGACATACAGAGGATCCAGAGACACATGAAAAGATGCTCAGTATCGCTAGCTATCAGAGAGATGCAAATTAAAACCATGATGAGATACCACTTCACACTGGTCAGAATGGCCATCATAAACAAAGAAACAAACAACAAGTGTTGGAGAGGTTGTGGGGAAAAGGGAACCCTAGTGCACTGTTGGTGGGATTGCAGACTGGTACAACCATATGGAAAACAGTATGGAATTTTCTAAGAAAACTAAAAATGGATCTGCCTTTTGACCCGGCAATTCCACTGCTAGGATTATATCCTAAGGACCCTGAATCACCAATCCAAAAGAACCTATGCACCCCAATGTTCATAGCAGCACAATTTACAATAGCCAAGTGTTGGAAGCTACCTAGGTGCCCCATCAGTAAATGAATGGATCAAAAAACTGTGGTACATTTACACAATGGAATTCTATGCAGCAGAAAGCAAGAAGGAACTACTACCCTTTGCAACATCGTGGATGGAACTGTAAAGCTTTATGCTGAGTGGAATAAGCCAGGGGGTGAAAGACAAATACCATATGATCTCACCTTTAACAGGAACCTAAACAACAAAACAAACAAGCAAGCAAAATATAGCCAAAGACACTGAAATAGAGAACAGGCTGATAGTGTCCAGAGGGCAGAGGGGTAGGAATTTCAGGGGAAAGGGGGAAGGGTTTGCAGGAACAAGTATAAAGTACACATGGACAAAAACTAGAGGGGGTGAAAATGAAAGGGAGGTGGAGAGCACTGGGGATTGGGCTGGGATGGGAGTAAAAGACAAAACTGTATTGAACAACAATTTAAACAAACAAATAGCTACATACATACATACATACATACATACATAAATAGTTGTAAGACCAAATTTAATAAATATAGAATACATTTGTAAATTTGGAAAATAGAATTTTATCCACAAACTCTTTCTATTATTTGTTGAAAAAAGTGATGTGGCATGCTGAAGCTTATATATGCAGCAGATTTACCAAAATAATTGCATTGTATTCCAGATGAGCTATGTAAAAATACAAAAAAACGAATGAAAAAACTGGCATATTGGACAATCTCTGAGAGAGTTGTGAATAGGGGCTCTTGAATTAATATTCTCTAATATAAACATAACAAATAAGAGGTCTAGCCACTACTTGACTTAGTGGTTAGTCAAGCAGTGGTTAGAGACTTCTCATTTAGACAAGGAAATAAGAAGAAAAATTCAGAAACAGAATTGAGGTTTCTGAAGCAGCACTTGGGCTGGCCTTTCAACTGTACAAAATCTTAATTCTATTTGTCACCTTTTGATTTTGTATCTTTGATTGATTTTCCATGTGTGTGTTTGATTGACACCCAATAGGTTTTATGTGGTAGACAATAATGGACATTATGGCTGGCAATAAGATGGGTGGGGGTATAATAAGTCATAGTAATAAAAAATAACTGAGATAAAGCTTCAGCCTCAAATTAAAGGACTCCAACTATAGGGCATGAGGCATGGGGAGGAAGACAGCATGAGACAAGCTGACCTCCAAAACATCAAGGCCTGGGTTCAGGGCAAGGCTCTATTATCAAGGAAAACCAAAATGTAAATCAGAAAAGTGACCTGGCTGGTGTAGCTCAGTGGACTGAGTGTGGGCCTGTGAACCAGGGCATCCCTGTTCGATTCCCAGTCAGGGCACATGCCTTGTTTGCAGGCCAGTTCCCAGCGGGGGACACACGAGAGGCAACCATACATTGATATTTCTCTCCCTCTCTCCTTCCCTTCCCCTCTGAAAATAAACTTTTAAAAAAAATTTTAAAAAAAGAAAGGTGAGACAAGCATCAATGTCTTGTTAAAATTATAAGAAAATGGGTCCTGGCTGGTGTGGCTCAGTGGATTGAGTGCCTGACTGCAAACCAAAGGATCTCTGGTTTTATTCCCAATCAGGGCACATGCTTGGGTTGCAGGCAAAGGTCCCCAGTAGGGGATGCATGAAAGGCAACCACGCACTGATATTTCTCTCCCTCTCTTTCTCCTTCCCTTCCCCTCAGTCCAAAATAAATAAATAAAATCTTTAATATATATATATATATATACACACACAAAATGGAAATAAGACTTGAAAATTCTCTGAGCAGACAAACCCTCTCAGCCACATAACTTTATTCTGTAAACATAAGTAAAACATTGATTATTTTACGAACACTCAGAGAATCATCAACACAACAGAAAATGTTTCTCCAAACTGTCATGGAGTAACCACTTTTAAACAGTTCCCTATCCCTAGAAACACTCTGATCCTCTAGCCATCATTGTAAAGAATAAACAACGTTTGTATTTTCACTGTGTAAACTGTCCTATAATAATTTGCCTGTGAGCCTCATTCTCTGGCTGGCTAAAGAACTCCTCCTTCAAGTGATGCTCTTATATGCATGGTAAATGCTTACTAAATCCTATTCAGTTGACCTGGTGCTTTTAATTTTGCTACTTATGGATTTTTACAGTATGGATTAGGACCAGAATAGCGGACTTCAGGGCTGCTACTACCCTATGATTTCCACAGGCCCACTGGATACCTGATCTGCCGTACAGGGCTAATGCCACGTGAAAATCAAAACTCACCCAACAAAACCAGAGAGATGAGATCCCAATGCACTTCTTGCCTGATTAGAAATGTTTAAGGAGTTTGGAGTGGTAGAACCAAGTGCAATGCTTTTTGTGGTTCTAAACATCAAAATGATATTCTATAAAATGCACTTTATTTCATAATGAATCAGCAGCTGGAGTTACTAGTTAGTCCCTCTGGGATCTGTTAATAGTTTGGAGTTCAAGTAATTTCTTCTCTTCTTCACTTAGCAACACTGTATCATGAAGTAATTTTAATATAACATTGTGAATTTGCAATTTATAAAGGAAGGAACAACACTACCTGCATCAATAATAGTGTTACCAAAAACAGAAGCAGTAAAGTGATGTGAAAATCCATTCTAAAGTAACTTTCCATCTAAAAAGAAACATATCTTAGGGTTTTTCTTAATGGCCACATAATTTTGCATTATTTGTTTTTCTTACTATACTGCTTTCAAATTCATAGGAACACAAATAGGGAATGTTTCTTTCTAGAGCTGTTATTTACATAACTTACTCAGCAAGAAAATGTGAATTTGTTTTTGTGGGTCGCTATTGCTTTTTCTTTTCGTTGTCTTTTGCCATAATGGGAAGGAGTGATTACATTTTTGCCTTAACCTCTGTGTGATAGCGCTATGAGAAGAACGCTGGCACTGGGCGACAGAAGTAGTAACAGACAGCTGCCATTGCGCTCTCAACAGACCCGAACAAACCTCTTACGTAAGTACGCACCGCCAAGAGGGTGCCCTTGACGCTTACCATCCTGGAATAGCAGCGTTGTCAGCCCGCTCTCCATGCTGAGATTCTGTTTGTGAGACCTTCTAATTAGACAGTAGGTATATTTTATTCAATTACACATTGGCAATTATAACCCTTAACTCTAAGCTGGAAAAAAAGGAAATAACTCATGGATGTTTACATATTTTCTCTCTTGTTGAAAGCTATGGTCAAGATAATGATCTGAACACAAGCCTATCTTTTTCTTTCTCCTCTGGAATTTCTGCAGAGAAAAAATAATCAACAGACATTTTAAAATACTATGATCGAAATCTTATAAAGAATTGAGAAGCATGTGACCTTTTGAAATTAATTCAGAAAATAAGTGTCAAACACTTTAAAATATCTAATTGATGTTGTTAAAAGGATTCAAAACAATTAAAGGGAATCCATAGATGTATACACATGCGTGAAACACATACATACACATACTCATTTTCAGATATATTTGTAGTAATGATAATATAAATATACGAGGAAAAAAGTAACAGTATGTAGAAAATAGGAGTAAACTTGCAAAACATTCTGAAAGTTAAGAGAAAAAATTTTTAAGTCATTTTGTTTTACCTAAGATTTTGTACCATTATTCTTTAAACTAATATTATGGATTCTAAAACCTAAAGAAACTGGGACATCATAAATTTTAAAGGGATCCTTATATCAAAATGTTACTTTAAAAAGTCTCTTAGAGTCAGTTTAATACAGTAAATGAAATGTACGTTTTTCATGGGCTGACATCAACCACTTTCACTTTATATATATAATGTAAAGTATATATTATATATAATGTATGTGTATAATAGGTATTATATCTATATATTGCTATGAGAACAAAATATTTTTAGATAAATAGTTCTGAAATAAAAATTGTTTAATAAAAATGCAATGGGTTTTGAGACAGAATAACAATTAAAACAGGTTTATCTTACTAGAAGCATATATTTGATATAATGATTATAGATATGTATAAATGATAGAATAATTATAAGTGGGCACTATTACAATAAGAATAAGCAGTGAGAGGTAAAATAAAATAAAAGCAATGGTCACAAAATAAAAAATAGTTGGTATGAGAAATAGATATACAAGGAACATACCATCAAACTTTGCTGTGACGATAAATCTTTTAAAAATTATACTAAAAGTGGATTCATCCAGAATTTTAGAAGACAGTGGAAGACACTGACATAAAATTTCCTTTGTTGAGCGTTCATTTGTAGTTTATTTTCTGTGGCTAGCTATAGCAACAAACATTTCTCATCCTATATTTTATCACTCAGAATGTAGGTGCACCATGAGATAATTTGCACTCTCTTACATTATTTTCCTTTATACCTCCCTCTGTTTAGTAGTTTGCAAATTCTTTCTCATGTGACTTTCTCTATGGCGTCTCTATATCACCTCTGGGAGAGAAGCCAGGGTCAACTGAGCAGAACTCCAGATAGCCCAGCCATCTGCTTCAGTCAGAGGAGTTCTGCGTATGTCTGCTTCACACTCTCACTCAGAGAACATAGAGAAATTGACCTGCACATAAAGATTTGAGCAGTATTACTTAACAAGGCAGAATATTGGAATTCAGACTATATTCCCATTTATAGTCAGTAGTCTATTTTTAACTGAATGGTAGTCAGAAATTTCACAAGGCTATGAATTTTCATACAGAATCAAGAAAGAAATCTTGTTTAATGAATAAGCATAATGGAGGAAGAAAAAAATACTTTATTAAAAATTACAGCCAATAAACCTTGTTTGTGTTCAATATGGCAAGAGCCTCTAATGCAATGACTGTTTTACCAATTAACAATTATGGGAAAGCTGTACAAATTTAATGTGCATTGTTGCTATTGGTACATTGTCATTTTCAATATAACTACGTGAAAGCACATTCATCTTGATTTTATTGCAGTAACTATAATTTTTACCCTAAACTGAAAATATAATTTTTAAAATATTGGTAATTTGTGTCTTTAAAATAATGTCATGTAATTAGAGTTTCAGTTCACCCGAATTGTAATAAAGTATGATATTTTGAAATTGAGTCTCACACTTTAATTGAAGAACAGAAAACTAGAGAGTTTGTCTTTGTAATTTTGAGTGAGGAGACACATAATTGAATTTTGCACTAATGCTAGTGTCACCTTCCATAAAAGAATCAAACATTTACTTTAGAAATAATTTTAGAGTTTATTGCACTTAACCCATCTTGCAATTTAAAAACACGAGAAAGCACATTTCATGGAAAGACTATAAAAAGAGGGAATTTGAATTAAAAGTGAATACACGTTTCTTTGGTGACACATTTATGAGCATGGTTGACAGTTCTGGACATACAAGTACTTGCAGAGAGTATTCTTGTACCTTTATTGAATGCTGAAGTGTGTCGGCCACCATGCAAAATATAGGCAATATTTTTTTCAAGTTTTGGGCCAACCACGCAACTTACTTGTAGGAACTTGGGATTTTGAGAGGGATGAACACCAAATTAGTAAATAACAAAGTCTTTTAAATTCCCAACTCCAAGACCTCTTTGTAACAGCACAAACTTCAAATTATCAAATTCATTAACACTTGCTATGGAGGTCCACATAACTCTATGCAAAGAACTGTATTGCACTAGGATAACTGTTTTTAAGAGATAGAGTGCATTATTAGTTATAGAATACCAAGCTATAAAAAATTAACTTTAACACATATTTATGTTTATGTTCTCCCATTTAAAAAATCCAGCAAGGTTAGCATCTCTAAAATACCCATATGTGTTACTGATGCCTATAATTTAGCAATGGAACATGTGTTCTTTCCAGGGAGACAAAAATTTTATTTTATTCATTGATTTAAGCCTTGGCTCTAGAATGAAAGACCCAATGTGGAATTTAGCATATCAAGCCTCCCCTTGGAAACATAGTATCTGCAGCAGCATGCTCTATAAAATGTCTCTTTAATAGTCAATAAAACTGACAAGAGTCATTGCTTACTACCTGATAGCTACTAGGTTTTCAAATTATAGAATTCATTTGTCACACTCCACTTAGCATATCTATATCTTTCCAATAATAAATGCCATCTTCAAGCAGTTATTTTAATGACTGAAAGATTAAATGCTAAAATAAGAGGTGATAGAAGGGAAACATGAAAGGCAATTACATCCTGTCTCTTAAGACAGAAATAGGAATCACCTGGAGGTTCATAACTGTGTTCTCAAAGACTTTATTTAGGAAGACATAAAAACCTTTAAAAAATAAAGAGCAATGCAGTAAAGGCAGACATGGGTTCAGATGAATCTCTGGATAAGATTTTCACTGTGGTAGTGAGTATTTATTATAATTAATCTTAAACAGCACATAAGGACTAAAGAGGTGATCGTTATGATCCACTGAAGCAACTCTTACATCTCTATGGAAATGGCAGCTCTCGCTTTTCCGTGCGCACGCTAAAACGAATCTGCCAAAATCCTTCAGTCATTTTAAATATTACTAACCTTTGCTTTTTATTCAGTAATAATTAAATTTTAATAAGTATTAAGGCTATGTACATTTTCTCAGAGCAGTTATGTCACTCACCAGACATAAAGTGGGACAGAAATGAGTTCGAGTCCAGAGCATAACAAAGTTCTGGAAATAATGAAAGTGGTTAAGCACTAATAGTACAGTTTATTCTACATTCCTGGAGGGAATGTTCTGAGTTGCCCTACTCTGACAAAATTGTCATCTAGTGAGAAAAAATAAAATAACAGAGAACAATATGATATTAGAGCAAGCGTTGGCATTGTGTTGGAAATCCTTATCATTTTTAGGCAATGAAACAAACCAAAATCAAAGATGAACAAGTTATCTAAAATAGATCCAAAATAGGCGGTTTCTATGGACTAGAACATTCAGTAGGATCTTATCTCTGTGCATTACATTTTTAAAAAGCATTTTAAAGTTTTTATTATATATGAAAATACTTTCTTTACAATAATCACATTCCTGTCATTGAATTTTAATTGATTTTTAAAAAATTATCAGTTGTGTGCGCATTCTTTCCACCAAATTCCATTAGGCAGTGGTGGCTTTGTTCTTAGAGTTCCTCTGTGACTCAGGATTTCAGATACTTTAAGGACATGTGAAGTGTCTGAAAATCCTTCCACAAGATATAAAGTCTTTTAGTCATAGATAACTATCTGAGAACAAGTGTTTATTAACAAAAAAAAAAACATGGTTACTAATGCGTGTTTCAAGAACCCTGATTTTATTTTAGTCATCACAGGCAGGTTGTGTCTGTGGACTCAGTCACAGTAAGAAAACAAGAGAGTCGAAATAACTGATGAATGAAAAGGGCCAGTATTAGAATATTTGTTATATTTTTGGAAAATGGATGAGTGACACAGCAACTTGTCTGAGGGCCAGGTAAATGAGCAGAGTTGGAAGCAGAACACACTAAAAGAAGTTAAGTTGGCCCATACCAAAGATAGACATTTGGAAATACATTATGTAGTCATATTGGTATCATTGAACTTAGTCCCAATTATTTTTTTGACCTTGTAATATAATTACATTTCTAGTCCATGATTCTAATGCAAATACTGAACACAGGCAAAATTATTTTGCCTCTCTCAGCAATTACTACTATCACAACCTAACAAGAACATTTTCCCCACATTCTTTAATTATCATTTAAAACCTGAAATTTCAACTAGAATAAATATATAAGTGATTCTTTTTGGCTCATGAAACTTATTTCTATTACTATGGTGTTCTCTAAAGTTTTCCTGCTAGGTTGATAGATTTTCAAATTCACTCATGTACCTCCACCCACTGATTATAGGTAAACTACATTCTTTAAAATGGGTCAAAAAGAGGAATCTGAATCTCTTTAGGTTTCTTACATGTATCTTTAACAGCAGCTTAAGTTACATATTTAATATTCAAAGAGGAAATAAAAATAAAAATAAATCAAAGTTATTTCTATATATGATACTAATTTAGCCTAATACATCCAATATATATTCCTTTGAAGCAAATAGTATGTTTTTTTTGTTTTGATTCAGTTCACTAATTATGTACTCAAAGCTATCAGTGAAGGACATGTGTACCTGTAATTCAAAGGGCCTTAAAGACCCTTTATAATCAAGAAAATATCATGCTAGAGCTTATCCTCACCTAATGCAAAAATAAATTACACATTTTATGAGAAAATTGGATTCTTAGATAAACATTGCAAATGGAAGCAAATTAAAAAAAACCTTATTTCCATGCATTTTTACATATGACATCAGACTTATAGTAGGATTAATAATGTATTCATCTATACATCTAATATATTATCAAATAAATGTAATCTATTTAGTTGATATTGAATATTTTCAGTAATTTAATTAGAAATTATTCACAGGTATTAAATGTTTTATCACTCAATCTTTAAAGTAGGCAAACATTTGGCAAGTTTATTTGGAGGAATTTGTTATAGGAATTTGACCTTGCACAACTGTGGTAACTGCTCAGATATTCTCTGTGAGGTGTTGGCTCATGTCTGATGCTGGAGCCTGGAGTCTGCAGGGCAGATAGTGAAGAGAAAATGTATAAAAAGATAAGTAGGACCCCATAAGGATGGACTGAAACCCATATCAGCTTCTTCTGCCTTTGATATTGATGGTATGGCTGTCCTAAAGAACCTGTTACCCTTTCCCATGGAGCTCAACACCCAGTCCAAAAGTTGACAAAGCTGAGAAGGATCCAGGGAACCATGGAACAGTTACAGTCTTGACTGTAGCCTCATGCTAAGGAGATGAGCTGGCAGACAAGTAACAGCATATGTGAGCTACGTGCTGGCTGCTCCTTCCTCTCAGCGCTCCAGATACTGCACAAAAGTCTGCTCTGTGGCTCATCTTCAGCTGAAACATTCAAAGAGAGGAGATCTGGGAAATACAGATCACCAAAGCCAAACTGTCATACTACAAAGCCAAGTCAACTTCTCATTCTGTTTCTTAGTCCCTCAATACTAATCTTCAAATCACCTATTTCATTAGTGTCAATTTCCTATTATTGTTCCAACAAAAATGTATGCAGTAACCTATTTGCTTGCAGTTATTTTATGTTGCATGCAAAGATTGTCTTTTTCTAACTCTGAAATTGCCACCAAGTAGACCTTCACTAATATTTACTAGGTAGAGATGATTTATACAATGTTTGGGTAGGCATGAGAAGAAAGGTAATTATGGTTTTCACTGATTGGTGGGTAAGGTAGAGAAAAATGTCTTCTTTCTTGAACAAAGAACAAATTTAAATAAAAAGAATATGAAAAGCTGAGAATAATGGAGCAGAAACTTTTTATTATTCATGTCTTAAATGATCTGTAAAATAAATTTTAAAATTATGCTACTTCTTAAATTCATAATTCTATCTAAGTCATATATGCCATGATTCATTACCTATCATTTTTTTCAAACTAGAACACTTACTGTATATTTTGTAATAATTTTTATTTTCAGATGAAGTAAGTGCCATAGGTTTCTCAGTTTAAAAGTTAAAGGAGTGCTTCTAGTTTTTGAAGGGAATATCTATTATATTCTCTCAATGATATTATATTGATCTTGATGATCTCTTATATTATATTCTCTTGAATATTGACTTGATGTGAAGTATTTGACACACATCATAGAAAGTTACTGTTGAAAAAGGAGCTTATTTTTTGTGTGTGTCTCTACACCATTGAAGAAGTCTCATCAAGGCTGATGTTCATAACTTATCCATACCTGGAGAAAATTTTGAGCTTATAAAAAACGTCAAAACTTACATTGTTATCCTTGTATTTTGGAAAACCAAGTCAGAATAATAATCACACATACCAATGTTTAAATTATTCAATGTTCTCATCAGTGTGTGAATAAAACAAAGACGCAATGACATTAAGTTCCACTGTTGTCCTCCACTGAGAATTGCAAGAAGAGCTGGCAGATAAATGACAGTGTGTGTGAACTACATCTTGGCGGCTGCTTCCTCTCAGCTCTCCAGATCTCGCACACAAACCTGTCTATGTCCCATCTCAAAATGAAACATTCAGAGAGAGGAAATTTGGGGAATTAGATCCGCATAGCCAAATTGACATATTACACAGCCACCACAGCCAAAACAATTTCTGATTTGGCTTCTTAGTCTGGTTCTGATTCAGTATGTAACTGGGAATCCCCCAAAGAGACCCTGGTATGATCTCAGAAAGCAAGCTGGGCTTCTGGAGGGATAATTGCTGGCCTCAATTGCTTCTATTTTTGCCTTTCAGTCCTTCTCTGGCCTCTGGTATCTCAAGATTTTCTGTCAGCACTCAGCCTCAGCTCACTGCTCTGATTTCTGACTCCACCAAGGTAAAGATATCCTCTTCTGACCTCAACTAGAGACAAACTCAAACTGTTGTCTCTAATCTTCATGAAACCAAATGCCAGGAAATCTCTTATAAAGAACTGCAATCAGGTACAGATATCCCCATGAGATTTGTCATAGATTTTATAAAATTATATGGGTAAATTACCCAGAAACTACAAATTAATATAAGATTTAAAAAATATATTTTTACTACCTGATAGAAAATTAGTAAGGAATTAACTATATTAGAAATGCCATAATTCCAAGTTAGTTATTCCACTAGACCAAAGTTTATACAATATGAAATTTTTAGTTCTGCATGGATCAGATGAAATACAATCAGATTTTCCAAATTACTTCATATTTCAATAAATTATTTTATGTTTTACTGAAATTTATGATGTTATACATTCTAAGTGTGTGAGTACCTAATAAAATATACTTCTTTACTTTTATGAGTATTGATTATTTACTGAAGGAATTTGGATTGTTTTTACAGTATGAATTAATGACATACTATTTTGTTATTGAAATATGTATTCTCTAAAATGATAATTGTAACAAAAAAAGAAGAAACCTGGGAATAAATTTAACTAAAGAAGTATAAGAACTGTACTCAAAAAACTATAGAGGTGCATATATGACCTATGAACATATAGGCACATATATTCTTTTGAATTGGTGTTTTGAGATACATTCCCAGAAGTGGAATCACTGGATCAAAAGGCAGTTCCATTTTTAGCTTTTTGAGGACCTCCATTCTGTTTTCCACTGTGGCTGTACCAGTCTGAATTCCCATCAACTCTACACAAAAGTTCACTTTTTTCCACATCCTCACCAGAACTTGTTGTCTGTTGATTTATTAATGATGGCCATTTTGGCAAGTGTGAGGTTATATCTCTTTCCGGTTTTAATTTGCATCCCTCTGAAGACTGGTGAAGTTTAACATTTTTTCATGTGTATATTGGACATCTGTATGTCCTCCTTGGAGAAATGTCTATTCAGGTCCTTTGCCCATTTTTAGATTGGATTATTTGTCTTCCTGGTGTTGATTCATGTAAGTTCTTTATGTATTTTTGGTGATTAAACCCTTGTCTGATGTTTTTTTAGGAAATATGTTGTCATATATAGTGGGTTCCCTTTTCATTTTTATGATGGTTTCTTTAGCTATGCAGAAGCTTTTTAATTCAATGTAGTCCTATTTCATGATTTATTATTTTCCTTTCTTTCCTTGTCCTAGGAACTATATTAGCAAAACTACTACTAAATGAGATATCCAAAATTTTACCACCTATCTTTTCCTCGAAGATTTTTAGGAACTCATGACTTATAATTGTTGTGTATCCATTTTGAGTTTATTCTGGTGTATGTTGTGAGTTGGTTTTCTAGTTTCATTTTTTTTTCTTTTGCATGTACCAATCCAGTCCTCCCAACACCGTGTTTGATGACTGTTTTTACTCCATCGTATGGTCTTGTTGCCTTTGTAGGTGTTGAATATTAATTGACCAAAAAGGTGTGGGCTTATTTCTGGGCTATTTATTCTGTTTCATTGATCCATGTTTTTGTTCTTATGCCAGTACAAGACTGTTTTGGTTACAGTGGCCTTGTAGTATAGTTTGACATCAGGTGTTATGATATCTTCAACTTTTTTTCTTTTTCAAGATTGCTAAGGCTATTCAGAATAATTCTTGGTTCCACATAAATTTTTGGTTATTTATTCCAGATCTGTGTAATATGCCATTGGCATTGTAATAGAAATACTAATGTGTTAAATCTGTAGATTGCTTAATGTAATATGGGCAGTTTAATGATTTCTAATGAGCAATGATTTCTAGATTTCTAAGTAAAACCTAATGAGCAAAATAAACTAATGAGAGAAAATAGAATCAGAGGCATAGAAACATCTAAGAGACTGGCAGCTGTTAGAGGGGAGGTGAGAGGGGGGGGTTGGTTGAAAGAAGGTGAAGGGATTAGTAAGGAATATATATTAGTCAAAGAACCATGACCCATGGGTATGGACAATAGTGGTGTGGATTGACTGTGAGAGTGGGAAGCAGGCTGAGCAAAGGAGGAAAACTGGGACAACTTTAATAGCATAAACAAGAAAATATATTTTTGAAACTAGTTCCAATTTAAAGAAAAACAGATTGAAGAGGATTGAATAATAATGACATAATAATTACAGTTGATATAGTTAATTCAATCTGCTAGGAAGTGTACTAATCCAAAAGAGGTTTAGACTGTCATTTACAAAAGATAATATTAAAAGACACAGAATAACAGGGACAATAGGGTAAAGTATGTAATTAAGCTGGACTGTGTTTATTAAACAGCATTCATTTGAAACTAATCTTCCATTGTTTCTTAGCATCTAGTGTCTGTGTTTCTCCAGCATGAGTCATCATAGTGATTTTTCTCTTGAATCTTTACTAAGTTATAATGTTACAAAAGTTCTCCAAGATAATGATGAACAGTTAATCAATCACTCTATCATCACCTTGCAAGTGTAAAGAGCCAATTTTACAGTTTATCTAAGATTTGAATATGCAAAACAGATTAAACTTCTTTAAGAAAAAATCCATTATAATAACTTTTTGACTCTGTTCATATCAGGAAAATTAAAACTACTGCGACTCAAGAGCTCTATGAAAGTTAGTGTAATTTCTGTTGCATTTATTTTTGAGTTGGTGGCATAGTCAATGATTACTTTTAGAAGTAGTTTTGTCGCTATATAAAGTTTTTTAACCTAAGTGATACCTAAATTTGTTTTCTTAGAGATGAGCATCAGTTTGAGAGAACCAAAGACCATAGATATATAGCAGAGAGCTAAATGCCCATAAAATAACAAAAAATATAGAGGTTGGCAAAAGTAGATTTATAGCTGTAAGTACACAAATACAGTTTAATCTTGTATTATGTATTTATTATTGCATTATTAATATGTATTATTGGTCTTCTTAATATTATAGTTATTATTGTGTATGCTTACTTATGATTTATCTTTTAGGTAATGATGGTGGTAATGGTAATACCATTACCACCATTATTTTTGCCCATTCCTGTATTCTTCCTGTATAAAAGGATATTACACAAAAATGTAATAGGAGAGAGTATAGCTATTTATATATAATTATTTACTGAGTGGTATACAAAGTGTCATTGTAATTTCAAAGAATAAAAGGAAAAACTAATATTAGTCTAATTACTACTTGAACTGCTTAGAGTAAAGCCATTAAAAAGTCAGCAAATATATATATATATATATATATATATATATATATATATATATATATGAGAGAGAAAGAGAGCATGTTGTTGGTTTGGGTCCCAGGAGAAATCAGAATTCACATTAGGTAATTCAAACACATGGATTCCAATAAAGCTAACATTTTCACAGGCAAAAGGCAGCTTAAGGAAATAAGCAAGAGATTGTGAAGTAATCAGTAATTAGCCACAGCAGAAAGCCCAAAACTACCCCAGGTCTGAAGGGACACAGGGAAGAGCCAGGTTCACTGCAATGCTGTGAACCGCAATGCTGGTTCACTGCAACACTGGAGTCAAGGCTGCAGTCTAGGAGGGACCCAGGTGTTGCTAGAGATGCTGGGCAGGAGCAAGAGGAAACAAAAAATTTTTAAAGAAATCTTGCTTTCCTCTCTGTGCTTCCAATATTCTATAGGTACTGCTCACTGCCTGATCTCCCAGGAAGCCCCCTGGTCAGGAAATCCTCATCATGCTGTCCTCATGATGTAGCCTCTTAGGTGCAGTACAAGGCAAAGAAATTTGGGGCAAATGGGGTGTGGGGGATGACTAGCAGAGCACCCTTACTGGTTTCTGTTGCATTTAATGATTTCTCTCCCAACATTGGAATTTTGGATTAGTCACTTTGATGGTAATTTAGAAGGGACAGTAGTAACAAAGAGTGACTTAATATCAGTATGTAGGATAAGATGAATTCCCCTCCCCAACACACATATTTTTCATTCTGAAAAAAAAATGCCCTTATTCATAATTCTCTTTCTGTTGGATAGAAATCGTATCAATCACTTTTTCCCTCTGTTTTAGAATACTGCTAGAAGTACTATTCAGTAATTGATTGACATGGTTTTTACATATCACAAAGCTTCACCTGAAAGCATATATACAGGAGTAAAATTAATAAGGGTTTATATTTTACTCTCTCCCTCTTTTTTATTAAAAAGATAACTAGCATGTATTGAACATTGTTATGAGCCAGGCATATAAAAACTGTATGCCTATTATTCAATTTAATCATCTCTACAAAACACTGATGTTTTGGGTGTCCTCTTATCCCCACTTTATGGGAGAGGAAACACAAATTAACAAGTGGGTCAAGGATCCAGTATGGTCAGAGGACAAACTATTTCTTGAACAAAATCAGACTAAAATAAAAGCTAATCTTCTTAAAAATATGCATGGTTCTGTAAACTGGGCAAAAATGCTGCCATAGAACATATTCTGAGAGAAGACAAATGTGAATCAGGCTTCAGTGTTTGTTGGGAGCCGCCCTGCCTGGTTTCATGAGCTGTAACCCCCCCACCCCAGGGCTAAGGCTGAGTGAGCGACCTTCGGACCATAAGCTACTAAGGAGACAAAGCTTATCTCCCAGGCAGGAGCGCCGCTTCTGCTCCTTTTCTTATAACTGGCCTCCAATGCTTGATCAGCTTAGCCAATGACAGGCAAGATTCCCCAAGGGAGGACAACCTAAGACAGGCATGATCACGTGGAGGCCTCAGGAAAGGACTTGGGGGACTATAGAGAAAGGGGGTGATGGACACTTGCCCCTCATCTTTGACAAAGCCTGACTCCCCTGAGTCTGAGAGAAGTCTGGGAAAATTCCTTGGCTATCTGCTTCCTCTGCCTGACTGAAGCCTGAAACAATGACAGAGGGCAGTGCAGCCTGTGCTAGAAAGGGCAGGCTCCCCAGGGTGATCAAGCCTTCACACATTCTGTGAAGCCTGCTTTGCTAAGAATGTTCTTAGTTAAATGATAAAGGCCTGAGCAGGAAATGAGTTTGTTTCCCAAAGTTTTGTAGCCTTTTAGCTGATAGACCGTGACTCAGAAGGAGCCATAATAGTTCTTTGTATGCTATCTATCGTTTGATCCTTACTGCCTGACAATGATTAATGAGCTGTGCGTGTATTCCTGTGCAAATTAAACCCAATAAAAGCGTGTCTAGGCAAACTCCCCTAGAGAGAGTTGCCAGGCTGCTCTGAGGCATCCCCCCCTTTCAGGAGTAGCCTTGAGATCCCTTTTCCTCCACAGGACTCGGTAGTCATGTGAATTTGTCTCACATCTCATCCATAATGCCACAGACACTGCAGGCCAGTGCCTGTGTCACAGGACAATGAGAAACACTAAAGAATCTCTTTCAGAAAACTACAAATTGTACAATCCATAAAAGCATTGGGATGTCTATTGAGAACACACCCTTGCTACCAACACCTATGGGCGGGAAAAGAGTGCAGTGTAATACAGGGCAGGTCCAACCCCCTGTGCTTTTCCACTTCCATTACCCAGTAAGGGCATGACCTTGAGCAAGGGCGTTCCCTGTAGCTGAGACTATCCTGAAAGTTCTAATAGCTGTAGGGTGTCAGCAGCCAGGCAACACTCTCATCCTTGAAGGGCAGTCTGGGCTGTACCTCTCCATATCCACACATGTATTTATCTCCTGATGGACAGAAACTAACTTTCACAAAATTATGAGCCTTAGTATTCATGCTTCCTAAACTTGGGTTTATTTTTCCCTGGACGTACCAAGTCATGTGATATGTCTGCACTTTTTGATATGTCCATTCAACTTGTCTTCTGGTTAAACATTAATTCACTATATGCATATATATGGTTCAAATCAAGTTTTGAATTCTTAAATTACTCAAATATGTCAGTTACAAATTACAAAAGCTCCTCTTTCCTTTTTGCATTTACCAACACCAGCAGTGATAACAAAATCCATGGTGGGTTTGTGGTAAATTTGTGGTTTGCAGTCAAAGCATCATTTACTGCAGGGCAACAGAAGGCTGTTCTAATTATTGGAGCCTGAAAATACTATGCACCCCTTTTAAAACAACATGGTTTCTGTTTAGTAAAAGTTTTTTTTCACTTACTCTCTCTAGCCAGCTGAAAGAGAACACAACTGGGACAGAGAAATCTGCAGCTCAAACAAGAACTGTATTGTTATGAAGTTTAAAGGTGAATTTGTACAAATATCAAAAACTAATTAAGCAGGACAGGTGATATTTAACTATTTTGAAACTCTGAGAAAAGAAAATTGATTTTTGTCTCATTGGATTAAATTACATTTTCATGTTGATTGACACAAAGTGCTTCTGTTACTTCTTTTCCCCACAAGGTAAATACACCAGCTGCTATTTATTCATGAAACTCTGTCTCTCAAAATTTCAGAAAAAAATTATTCTAGCATTTTATTCTTTAACCAATATTTTGACAGGTGGTAATATTTTAAAAGATAAACAGAAATATACATCCATCTACTTCTATTATGTAATCTTGACCTAGAAAAGAAGGCATAGAAGTGGTAGAATGCATTCACAGGTCAATTCTGCCTGATGGAGATGAAGATCAATGGAATCCATAAAGCTTAATTAAACCTTTAACCATTTAATATTTTTGTCAGTCATAAAACTAAAGTGTTGAGCTAAGAACTTCTACTGTTTCTGTAATTATTCAATTTCCTTTACTTTTCCAAAGTTCTTAATGACTAAAGATAAACACATAAACCCCATGGAATAATCAACCTACTAGAAAGTTATGAAAAGTTTTCTAAGAAAATAAGGCAGAGAGGAGGAGAAGACTATAGAATACTTATATTCTGACCAAAAAATATTCCCCCCTCATAGAAAAACACCTGTTTTAACAGACTTGTTTATTGTACAGTTTTGTTTTGAGCAGTAAATGTTGTTAAGACTTGCTTGGGAGGAGGAAGAAAGATTAGGGAAACAATTAAAACTTAACTTTGAAGAACAAAATGATTTTTAAGACCACTGTTCTAGTGGGAAGTATGAGCTGAAAAGGGCATGGGATTTTTTTAACGTTTGAGAGGATCTGTAATGGCTTTATGGATTAAGATTCAGAAAAAAAAAAAACAAAGGAGAAAAACTGATACAACTGCAATGGTATAAACAATAAAATGTAATTTAAAAAATTATTAATCTAATGAAAAGATTGCAGCTTTCTATAGGGAACTTTATTTTTGTTCTGTTTTGTATCCTGAAACCATGTTTAAAATTTAAACATCTTTCCCTCTTATTCTGAATAAAATTTAAGATACTTAATAGGCCCTTAGAGGTAATGAATGACAATACCCCTGATTAGCATTGTGATCCCATTGCTTACCAGTGCCCTATAGTAGTTTATTCTGCTCTAGCTACACTGTCCTCATTACAATTCTGGAAATACTCCAAATACACTGACAACACCAGCCCACTGTCGCATCAGTATTCCATGCCCCAGATGACTTGCTCGCCACTCCCTTCAGCTCTCTGATCAAACAGCGAGAGGCTCTTCTTTGACGGTCCTATCAAATATCATCACCCTTTGTGATTTTTTTTTACTTTGCCTTAATTTTTCACAGCTATCATCTTTTGTTGTTTATTTGTTTATGTATTTATTCATTTATCTATTGTTATTGTCTATCTGCCCCCCAAAATTCTATCTTCTCAATGAGAGAGTAAAGCTTGTTTTGTGTACTCTTACACCCTAGTACCTGAAGGAGATTCAATATGCAATTGTTGAATGAAGGAATGGATCTCCTGACCTCCCTACGTGATTCTTAGTAAACAATAAGCTTTCATTTTTGAATTATGAAATTGGATACTCTTGGGGCATTGAATGAAGGGGCATTTAGTAGAGGCCTCAGGTCATTGTAGGTACTCTCGGCTCATAGCTGCCGCCATGATGATTGCTGAAGTGGTCAGTCAGTCACTCTGGGAGAGCAGAAAAGCACCTCACGGAGTTGTTTCTGTCTTCGTGGCAGTGAAGTACAGAAAAAAGGACCTGAAATATTGTGTGTACTGATTATTTATTAAAATTATATACTACAGAGGAGTTTGATTATCCCCATTCAATGGATACTAAAAGTATGATTCAGATACACGGTGGTTTTACAGTAATTTAATGTGACCAAAAGATAGAACCTAAGAGAACCAGATGGCATAGCAGACAAACTGTTTATCAAAGGCATCCTTTCTTCCTGGCGAACTTTATTTTTGTATGTTTTATCTGACTTTAATATAATTCTCCTCTGGTGAACTTTTCTTAGTAGTTAAAGAGCAAATGACATAAGGCTACAAATGCTGTAACATGTAGAATTGTTTTATTTTTTTTCAAAGAGCAATTATATCTGGTTTATTAGACTTTAAAATCTTATAGGTCAATAGAGACAATTATTAAATTCCAGGCTACCTTTGCTAATTTTCTTAAAGGCCCTTAAAAGTATTATTTTCCAGAATAACAATAAAAATCTAGTCTTATTTATTTATTTTTTTAATTGTAGAAGGGCAAATTTGCTATTAGACATGCAGATGACTCTCAGGAAATTAGACTTTCTCCTATGGGCCACTAATGTGCCATTGAATGAGAAAAAAAGAAGGAGAATCACTAAGAAAGGAAGGCACACTTTACGCCAGCCCGTGCGGTAAATCTTTGGTTTCAAGTATCGAATAAAGAACAGAAGTATCTTATTGTCCTGGACTGTGATGGCTTAACAGGTAAGGTGTTTTAGAACAAATTTGAAAAAGAGCTTTAATTCATTTCTGAATCTGAAGCTTAAACCAAGCAAACCTTTGGCATGTAAATATATCTGTTCCCTATTCTTTCCACATAGATGATAACAGGGCTTATCACACAGGGCTTTCAAAAGCACGCTGAACGGGGACTGAACGAACAAAGTCAATGTCTGTCTAAATTAATGACTAGGAGGGGATGTATTTTAACTTCTGTTCTATTTATATTGACAGAGAACATTCAAAAGTTAAGAGACAGGCAATGCTTTTTAGATACAACATCAAAGACAGAACCCATGAAAGAAATGACTGATAGGCTGGACTTCATTAAAATTCAAAACTTCTGCTCTGCAAAAGGCAATAATAAGAGGATGAAAAGATAAGCCATGACTAGGAGAAAATATTTTCAAAAGACACAGTTGATAGAGGACTCTTATGCAAAATATACAAAGAACTCTTAAAAATCAACTATAAAAAAACAACCCAATTAAAAAATGGGCCAGAGACCTTAACAGACACCTCACCAAAGAAGACAAATAGAAGACCAATAAGCATATGGAAAAATACTCCACATAGTACATTATCAGAGAAAAGCAAATTAAAACAACAACAAGCTACCATTACCCACCTATTAGAATGACATAAATCTGGAACATTTATCAATATTAGATGCTGACCAGAATATAGAACAATAGAAACTCTTATTAATTACTAGTGGAAATGCAAATTATTTAAACCATAGTTTGGCAGTTTCTTACAGAACTAAATATACTCTTACTATCTAATCCAGCAATCACATTCCCTGTTATTTACCCAAAGGAAAGAAGAGTTGTGTCCATACAGAACCCTTGACCTGAATGTTTATAGCAGCTCTTTTCATCTATGCCCCAACTTGAAAGCAATCCAGATGTTCTTCTGTAGGTGAATGGATAAATAAATTGTGGTGAATCAAGGCAACAGAATATTACTCAGCACTGAAAAATGTAATGAGCTGTCAAAACATGAAAAGACATACAGGAACCTTTAATGCATATGACTAAATGAAAGAAGGCAATCCGAAAAGTTCAAGTATGATGTGATTCCATCTATATGACAGCTGAAAGAGGCAAACCTGTGAAAATAGTAAAATAATCATTTGCTGAGAGGGATAGATTGAGGGGGAAAGAAACAGGCAGAGCACAGGATCTTATTGTTTGATACTATAATGATGGATATGTCATTATACTCATATATTCACCCAGACCCATAGAATGTATAAAACAAAAAGTAAGCTCTAATGTAAACTGAGGATTTTGGTTGATTACATTGTGTCTATGCAAGTTCAGTGTTGAGAAAAGAGTTACCATTCCGTTAGGTGATTTTGATAATGGAGGAGGCTCTGCATGTGTGGGACTAGGCAATATATAGGAAGTGTCTGTACCTCCCTCTCAATTTTGTTGTAAAACTAATAAATAGTGCTTATTTAAAATAAAACATGGTCTTAAAACATTAAGAAATAGTAGTATTAATATGAAAAACTAAAATTATACTGAACATTTTGAATCTTTCTGATTTAAATGAAGAAACCTGGCTTGATATCTCAACTGAAATGTCTTTAATACTTTTCCAGTGGAACCCAATTAAGAGTGGTGACTATCAAATGTCAAGTCATCAAATTTCTGCTACGACCCGGTGTCACAGTGGAAAAAATTTGAAGTAGAAAAGGAGTGTTCTAAATCAGTAACATTTCTTAAAATGCGATCTGTCGACTGCATGCATAACATATAACCGAGGAGACTTTTAGTACACCTTAAAATGCTGACTTTCAGCACACCTTACTTCTTCCATGCTGCAATATTATTCTGTGGTACACACAAAGCCCAAATCACAGTAGCTTAAGCGAAGAATGATTATTTTATTCACCTTCAAAATCTAATATGGTCATCATTTCAGGGGAGACCTCTACCAACTCACTGTGAGGGAGCACAGAGCACATTGAATTAAGTGCCACCGCCCAGCGTGTTATAGTTGTTACATCTGGTTGATGAGAAACAGTGATGGTATTACACTTTAATAGTGTAAATTTTGGTGTACCTGGAATAGAGAGAAAAAAAAACAACATAGAGGAGTACAACTACAGAATCCAAATCTTTGGGTAAGTGGACCAAAAATATATATTGGCCCCTATATTGAAAATAACAGAAAGTATATTCTGTTACTTTTAAAAAATAATTTCCATAAGCATAAGGAAATTCCGTAACCATAGTTACCAGGTCTAAATCAGTTTCACTGTAAAGGTGTCAGAGAAATTTGTCTTGAACTAGATCTTTTCATTTAATTTAGTAATTTGATTTAAGATGTTCAGTTCATCACACGAATATAATGTTCTCCTGACTCTCAATGTCTCTATCATAGTAAATAAAACAGAAGATAAATGAGATCTCTTCACTAGTTTGTTATTCTTGGCATCTACATCAATACAACATTTTCCACCCCTGCGATGGACTGTCTAAAATGATGGAATGAAAAAGTCCAAGCAGAAGAAGCTCATTCCCATTCATGAAATTCCTAAAAAAAGTGAGTTATGTGTATGGTATAGTATCTTTTGGGTGTTCATCTTAATTACCTCAGTAAGTTGAAAAAGTATCATTGTTCTCATTTTGAAACTTTCACATTTATGTTTACAGAGTTGTCTCAGGACTTTTAGTTTCCAAGAAACCAAAGTGGGTTTTTAGTTTGTTGCATCGTTTGTTTGTTTGCAGCTCTCTTAGACCTGAATATTACAACTAAATAGACCTACCAAAGAATTGAGGCTCTATAAGAAATAGGGCCCTTTGATAATTTAGTGCCATCTATGAGGTCATAAGGTGGGTCTACTAATACACAAGCAAAAGAAAACTGTGAAAAGTACCTAACGACTTTTAAAATGAGCCTGATAGGAATCTGCTATTATTTAAGATGAATAAGAAAAGAAGTAAATGTGTCATGGAAACAGCTTTCTGAAACTCTTCAGAGGGAATTACACATCTCGTGATTGGAAGCATTTCTCTTAGTGAACAGCACATTGCATCGCTGTTTTGATTGAGCCATTTGACAGGCTAGATGGCAGGTCACTCTAAAGAGACAGCTGGTGTTAGGCACCACCCATCACTCAAAAGACAAAAGTATCATGAGCTTAACTTTTCAATGCTCCAATACACACTGATTAGATTTCGTATCTAACATTGGAACAGGAAATAGAACAGGGTGTTTCAGGGAGTGAAATGGAGTATGTCAACATCACATTTGGGTTAGTTTGGTGTAGGTTGTCAAAATTAAGTTTCCCCCAATGAATTGACTAATGCTGACAATCTTTTGAATAATTCAGATACTATTTAATATGAATGAGAAGAAGATATCAAGGTATCCAAGTTAATTGATTTAATTAGCCTGATGATTGTCAATTTTCCCCCACAGTTTATTACTTTGTTTTGGCAATTTTAGCTCAGTGAACACTAATTTCTGAATAATGAAGACAAACACAAATATATTAAAAGAGAGATTGGCATGTGATATTATTTTTTACTAAAACTGATCATTATTTTTATCCTTTTCATTTTGCTTAAGAGTTTTAGTATTTTACCGCCATTGATTGGTTTATTTTATTTTTTTATTTCTAACGTAAGCCATGATGTTATCATAGCTTTATTACTATAGAGAATATTTTAGGAAAAATATATATTTTAAGAGCTGTTTGATACTTTCACTTAGAAAGGATAAAATCATAGTCTATAAAAGATAAAATGTTGTTTATTAAGCAGATTTAAAACTACCATATGGCTTGTTATGAGTTATTTCCTTTGATAGATTATCCTCACTTTGTCAAGCATAAACAAAGATAAAAAAATGGATTTTTGCAATTTTACTTTGCAGGTAGATGGTAGATAAATAAGCTGTCATATATTATCAACATTGTTAAAGTTTAGGGGAAATACAACCAATTTTATCCACATATAGATGCATGATTTTAATCATATATGGAACAAAATTTATATATATAATATTTTAGTGAAATATAAAATACTAATTTTGTAGCTGGTCTTTGCTAATATTTCAATCAATTATCAATTCAACTATTTGACATTAATTTTATGTTTTATTCATTATATAAAATCATTTGCATCAGTGCACTTGTATTTTACTTAGTAGATATATTATTATTTACAAACCTGAAGAGAGTATGTACTTAAATGCATTGATAAGATGATTCATTGAAAACTGTATGCAACTATGTTGGAAGAATTAATGTCATTAGTGAGAATACGGTAACAATTTTCAAGCCCAAGCAATTACTAGTGCACATTAAAAACACAGGTGTAAGTGTTGAATTCATAATTACTTTGAGAGTCTGTTAAAGAAATTAATCAAATAAATTTTTGCACTATGGATCAAGGATAATTTGAAATTGCTTGGAAAAGGTTATTTAGTTGTACCATTTTTTTATAATTATTTTTCCCCTATAATCTCAAGATTTGCAATTAACTTGTCTCATTATCATGTATATGGAGACTGCTCCCTTCTGATGACAGTTACAGAGAACTAGTATTGGAATGTGTACACTGAACATTGAAGCTAATTTAGGCGGAAAAAGGCACAACTTTCATGAACGACATCCTAGCAAAATTAGTGTCATGAAATTTTCTAAACAAAGGGTTGCGGTTTGATTCCCAGTCTAGGGCACATGCCTGGGTCGCAGGCCAGGTCTCTAGTAAGGGACATGCGAGAGGCAACCACACATTGATGTTTCTCTCCCTCTCTCCCTACCTTCCCCTCTGTCTGAAAAAATAAATAAATAATGGGGAAAAAAGGTTTGGAAATCCTGAGAGACACATCCTTCTATATCATTGGATTTCACTTGTGCTACCACACAAACCATTATTATAATTGTTTTAACTCCTCTTCATTAACTTGAAGGGTCTTGATATACACCTAAATTAGTGAAAAAGTTTTGTAATAAACAAGCAATAGAATAGCCTTAATCTTAAAATTATACTACCAATTGTTACTTAAAGTATTGTTCCTCTTTTGTTGTTTAAAGTTAAAATTTTGTTATTGAATTCACAAATTCTTGTTTTCTTCTTTCATTTTCAAACTGCATTGAGTCTCAAATTAATGATGCTTAGAACCTAAAAATGGAAATAATATTTAAGATTTTAGCTTTTTTAAACTTTTGAAATAAGTTTAAACTTAGAGAAAATTGCAGGTACAATACTAGCAAGCAGACAGCTCAGGGCGCCAGGCTAGAGGGTAGGGGGATCAAGCAAAAAGGGGAAAGGAGTCATGGACGTGGACAGCAGTGTGGTGACTGTCGTGGGGCTGGGGGCGTATGGGGGCTGAACAGTAATGGAAAAACAATAGAAAGTATTAAAATAAGTAATACAAAGAACTTCCAAATACTGTCATCAAGATCTGCCCGTCATAAATATTTTTTACTGTATGTGAATCATTCTTAATCTCTCTCTCTCTGTCTCTCCCACCCTCATAAATACATAAGATGTCTATTTTTACCATCATATTCAGAACCACTTGAGAATAACTCTCAAATTTCATAGCACCTTTCTACTAAGTACATCAAAGCATATTTCCCAATATAAAACAATATTTATATAATTATAATAAAACTATCGGAATCAGAAAATTTGACAATGCAATATTATTTTTCAACCCACAACTATACTCGAATCTGCCAACTTTGCCCCAATATTTTCTCTTAGAATTCTTCTGGTACAAGATTGTACACTGCATGTATATTTCATGTTTCTTCTGTCTGCTTTACTCTGGATGATTCATTGGTCATTTTTGTCTCTCAAACCTTTGATATTTTTAAGACCGTAGAATATCTGTTTAATATCCATCAATTTTGGTGTGTCTGATGGGTCTTTATTGCTTAGATGAGATATGCCTTTTGGACAGTAAAACTTCTTAAGTGATTTTTCTTTCATGCCACAAATCAAGACACATATGATATCATTTGTCCCATGTTGGTAATGTAAATTTTGATCATATATTTAAATAGTATTCTCCAGGTTACTGTGTATAAATACTAATATTAGTTGTATAATATACAATCAGAAGTGTTCAACTTTGGACATCTCTCTCTGAGCCACTCTGAAAGAAAAAGAGTTGTCCTGGGCCAACCATTAAACACATAACAAAACATAATCACAAAAAATCTTATTTTTTAAATCATTAGTTTATTGTTGTTCGAATACAATTGTCTCGATTTTCCCACCACTACTTCCCCCTCCACCTCCCACCCTACATCCTTCTCGTCGTGATTGTTGATTGTTCTGCTAATTTCTCAGGTTTTAAAATTAATGTTATAAATTTATTTATTAATTTTACTTAACCTTCTCCAAAATGAAAGCATTTATTGCAGAGCTTCTTGCTAGAGAGTTGTATATGTTTAGGGCTCATTCCGAAGGAATCCAAATGAAATGAACATCTTTGGTCAAACTAAATTCATCATTGGGAAATCTATAAACTTATTCTAGTGATTTTTTTTATTTTTATGTAATACTCTGACAATTGCACTACAAAAGACCTAAAATATTTCATTTTAAGGGTGAGACAAATAATTTATATACTTTAAAGCCATGCAAGCATTTTCAATAATTTGTGAGATAAAATCTTAATTTCTAAGCTGTAGCCTCTCCTTTCTTTGGTCTCCCTAATGGAAAACTATGATCCATGTCACTGACACTGTGGAGTTTATCACAGTAAAAAAGGAGGAGACACTTTCCTTATCAAACTAATGTTGGGCAGTGCACTGACATTGAGACAAGGTGTCTCTCAACAGATTCCTCATGTTTCTCTTCCAATCCAGGAGTTGGTTTAGCAGATAGGAACCTGTCACAAAGTGTTAGCAAAAGAAGAATACACGAGAAATTCCAAAGAAGTGAAAGTACTCTTACAGTAGCATGCTAATGTTTCAGGGAAAAAAGTCATTTCCCTTTGGTATTTAGAATAAATTAAATGCTGTAAAATGATTGGGCATATTCTGCAAAAATCAGAAAGAGAATAAGAAAGTGAATGGCAGTAAGTCTTACTGCCTTTCAAATAGATTTCTGTGAAAAAGGATAATTTTTTACTATTAAGTGATTAATCTACCAAATAGAATTCCATTCAATGACTCCAATATCTCTACATTTTATCATCTATTTTGTTTTACTTTTAATTCTGATTTCTGTCATAAACCAACCTGATTTCTAATTACATTTTGGGAAAGTCTATAAAGGTGTCTAACTTACTTCTAAATAACATAAGGTCAAATCTGTTGAAAAGCAAATTTAATTTTATAGGTAGTATAACAAGTGAGAAAAATTAGCCATTAGAAAATAAACTCAGACTTGAAATATTCATCTTAAAAAATACTAGATTTGTTTGTGCTTTGTATTTCTATAGGTAAATCTTCCATACATGTTGTCAAATTTCTAGAAAACATTTCTTCTTACAGCAGTTTATTTTTACCCCCTTCAGTTTTATAATATTAATCGTTAAATTTTTACTTCACAAGCAGAACTATGCATTTTGTGATTTAATATGCCAAATGCAACTTAGTATATACTCGAAGTTAGCTGAATAGAATTTAAATTTATGCATTAGTTTTTCAGATTGAACTGACAATATGATTTCTATGGTCCCAGAATTCCTCCAAATTCTGGAATATAAATTATGGCTTAATTTATATACATTTTGTACCCTATGTGTTAATCCATGCTAAGAAAAAAAATGAACACTAAAACAAATGGTCTCTACAAAGATTACCCTGTACCCCATATAAAAGTTTATAAGTTGTTTACATAAAAACATAGATTAGCTTTTAAATATTTTCAGATTTTTGAACTGGAAAAGTGTATTTTTATGCAAAAGGCAAGAGGGAAACTTATTCTCTGTTACGTACATTAAAGGGAAGGTCGTCTGAATGAATAAGCTGCAATTATCAATGCTGATACAACAATACTATTTTTAAACAAACAAATCACATACTGATTAGTGCCTTCCAAAAAATAGAAACTGAAAAACATACTTCAAAGTATCAGTCAAGCACAATAATATACTTTTTTCTATTGCAATCACTTCCTCAGAAAAACATAAGAGATACAACCAAGTTTTCATTTCTCACCGTCATTTATTGTAGTTAACCAAAGAGTTATACACGGGGAGACACTTCTGTCCTTATCTTTAAACGTGGACTAATCCATGCCCTTTCAGGTTCATGATGACCTACTTGTGGTTACCTTATAGCAAGAGTCTGTCTGAGTAGATGTAGAGAATAACTTAGAAAAAGTCATGCTAGTTTTAAAAAATTTCTTCAAACATAATGCTTCATATTAGCTTCTCTAATCTTGTAAAGACAGGAGTCAGTAAAACAAAAGACACCTTTGACCAACAAAGGTAAGACTTTCAGGCCTCGATGGGACAATGGAGGCCATACACCATGCCTAATGGCGTGTCTGGGTGTGACCCTCACTGAATAGGCGTTATATTTATCATATGGAAAATGACTGATTGCATGCACATGATGGGAAGTGCTATATGACTATGAGCTAGAGGCCATGAGTTCACACCTTTGTCGCCTGTTTATTATGTGGCCTTGCAAAATCATTTATCTTCTTTTTGTCTGCTGCTCAATTTTTAAAATACATATTATATAGTGCTTAATTTATTTATTTGTTTTGAAGATTAAGTAAAATAATACAAGTAGATGATTTAGAATATTACAAAACAAAATAAATATGCAGCATAATTATATAATTTTAATTCACAGAACAAGAATTTGTCTTTAATGGTGAGTTCTTCACATGCTCAAACACTACTGGTTTAAATAGTAGAAATTTCTCTTAGTTTCCTAGGACAGGAAAAAGTAATTTGTAGGAAGATTCTTGATAGAATTAGAACTGGTTTTTGATTATTTTGGTATTAATTTGCATTGCTTTGTATGGTTTCATTTTGATTTTGATTTGCCCAGGAGGAACAATGAGTCAAGAAATATTCAAAGGGAGAGAAAAAAAGTTTGTTTAGATAAAATAGGATGCTGTACCAGGCTTTTGGAGCTAACGTGCAATGAATTTATAAAATAATAAAGGGAATAGCACAGACCTTGGTTTCTGCTTAGCCGTAATAGTACTAAAATCTTACTATGTAAATGGAATGTTCTCAAAATTTGTATATACTTCTCTACTGAATTTTTTTCTCAATATGTCATATAGGGAGAATTTTAATTAATTTTGTCTGCTGGTTTATATTTTGTTTTGTTTAAATTATGAGATTGTCTTAGTCATGCCAAAAAGAAACAATAAAACAGACCTCATACAATTTACATTTTTAGTTTTTTTATTTTTAAAACTAATTTTACAGTGTCATTGATATATAATCCAATACCATAAAATTTGCACTTTTAATCTAAAATTTGGTATTTTATTAATATATACACATAACTGTGCAAACATCATTACTATCTAATTTTTAATCAAATTTATTGTGGTGATGTTAGTTAATTAGATAGTGTAGGTTTCAAGTATACACTTCTGACACATTACCTGTATACTGCACTGTGTGCCAATCACCCAAAGTCGAGTCTTCTTCCGTCACCATATAGTTGATCCCCTTCACATTTCACTACTGCCTGCTCACTTCCTTCTGGCAACAACAGTACTACTGCCTGTGTCTATGAGTTTTTGTTTGCTTATTTGTTCACTTCGTGTTTTTGGTTTTATATCCCACATACAAGTAAAATTATATGGTGCTTAACTTTTCATGTCTAACTTACTTAGCTTCATGTGCTATTCTCAAGATCTAACCATGTTGTGGCAAATGTCAGTATTTCATCTTATATTCAGTTATATACATGTGCACATCTCCTTTATCTAACAATCTGCTGAAAGACACTATGGTTGTCTCTATGTCTTGACCACAGTGAATAATGCTGCAAACAGCCTAGGGGTGCATACATCTTTGCAAATAAATGTTTTCAAGGTTTTCAGGTTGATACCCAGAAGTTGGATTACTGGGTCATATGGTAACTCTGTTCTTAATTTTTTGAGGAACCACTGTATGTTTTCCCTAGTGACTGTACCAGTTTACATTCCCACCAGCAGTGAATGAGGGTTCATTTTTCTTCACATTCTCTCCAACACTTGTTATTTTCTGGCTTATTGATAATAGCCATTCTAATAGGTGTGAGTTGGTGTCTCATTGTAATTTTGGGTTACATTTCCCTAATAGCTAGTGAAGTTAGCATCTTTTCATATATCTGTTGGTCATTTGTATGTCTTCTTGGGAAAAGTGTCTGTTCAGTTCCACTGTCCATTTTTTAAGTGGATTGTTTGTTTGGTATTGAGTTATATGAGTTATTTATAAATTTTGGAAATTAACCCCTTGTCAATGCTATTAAAAAACTTTTATCACCACAAAAGAAACTGCATATGCTTTAACAACTACTACCCATTTCCTCCATTGTCCCTCGACTCTGCTAATCTGCTTTGTTTATGATCCAATATATGGATCATATATTGTGGATATATCGTGTAAGTGGACTTATACAGTATGTTTTGTTTTGTGTATATGACTGGCTTCTTTACTTAGCATAGTGGTTTCAAAATTCACTTACAACATGCATCAGCCCCTCATTTTGTACTGCTAAATAATATACTATTACAGTATATACCAATTTTTATTTATTGATTCATCATTTCATGGCAATTTTCTTTGTTTTATTTTTGGCTGCTGTGAATAATACTACTCTGAATATTTATGTGCAAAAATTTTGTATAGAAGTATGTTTTTATTTGTCTTTGATATATAACTAAGAGAAGAATTTCTGAGTCATATGGTAAGTTTATGTTTAATATTGTGAGGAAAAGTCATTTTTGATGGTGGCTAGAATATATAAATTTGCTAAAAAACAATTTATGGAAGTTCTGATTTCTCAACACCCTTGCCAACATTTGTTATTATGTCTTTTTTTATTACAGTCATTTTAGTATGTGTGAAATTATGTCTCATTATGGTTTTAATTTTCATGATTCTTATGAATAACTGAGTTGAACATCTTTTCATGTACTTATTGATCATTCATATAACTTCTTTAGAGAAAATCTCTGTTTAAACATTCTGCTCATTTTTAAATTAGTTCATTTGTCTTTTTAATTCTGGATTTTTAGCATCCTTTTCATAACAGTTATAATTGGTGTTTTGGTGTGTCAGGGGAAATTTTGATAGTAATAATCAAAGTTGAAGTAATAAGCAACCTATAATGAAAAAATAAAATAACTACACATTATGGCAAATAAGTGTACATATTAATTAATTTATTCAACTCCATATTTAAGGAATATCTTGGTTTCCCAAGATGCTGATGTAGGTACTGAGATGACACTGGACATTTGTCTTACAAGGCTGATGTTGTAGACAAAGAAGGCAAAACAGGAACAGTATCTAATCAATTCCTGATGAGCACCTAGAAACAAACAGATGTCCTGAGAAGGGATACCTGAGTGAGCAGTGTTCTCTGACGAGATTGCAAAAGTCTAAGACCTTAAGACATCAGCCTTTAAAGAGCAGAGAAAATTGAAGGCAATGGCAATAGCAAAACAAAAAAAGTCCCCAGGGCAAAAAAATAATCGACAAGTTTAGGAAGAAAAATAAGGGGGGAAAAGGAAGTGGAAAATCAAATATTACTTGTGTCTTTCAGATAGAAATTTATATTTCTTCTAGTGACATGCAAAACTATTTAGAGAAAACTATCACACATTTGGTAAATGGCCAGGGAAAGACAGAATAGAAGCAAATAGGTTATGCAGAAGATTCTGGCCCTGAACTCTGACGGTAAGGGTAGCATGTGACAGTGTGGGCAGCTTTGGAAGTTCTTCGGGAAATAGAGCAAAAGAAGCTGCTGATGAGGAGAGAGTGTGAATGGTGAAGAAAATAGTGCGAAGGAAGGAAGGGAAGAAAAGGCCTAAATGAGAATTCTTCCTCACAAGTGTTACTCATTTATGTAATTAGATAGTAAACTTTCTAACAAAATATTCTTGCATCTGTTATGTCAAAGATATCTAAAGAATTTATGTAGAAGCCAAAATATTTGCTGTACTATGCTTAATTTGAAGCTTCTAAATCTCTTTGTGTACACTAATTACACTCTCCACAGTAGTTTTTTTTTTTTTTGGAAAAGTAGATGATAACTATATTTCTTTTTTACATATGAATGCCCCAGAGTCAGAGACTGTAAGTGACTTTGTAAAAAAAATCAATAAATAAGTTGCTCGTGTATGGACGTAAGCATTGAAAGTAAGGTTGGACACTCAGCCTGTCTCTTTAACCATCCAGCAGCTACTCCTTCAGCAGGAAACCTGGCGACCCAGGCCCTCGGTTTCTTCCCACTTAGTCACCTGGAAGCAGGTTGGACTCTGAGACCAATTACCTCCGGACGTTAGTTTTTAAATCTTACATTTGACACGTTATAAAATATCTGAATCAAGTAAAAGAAACGTCTTTACTGTATTCTGTGTTGATAAATCTATGTTAATAAGAGAAATGAAATTTAGGCAATAAACGAAACATAAACTGCCGTTGTAAAGTGTATGAGTGTCCAGAAATTGATTTTGCCCATGAAGTAAAACCTCTTTCTTGTTTTTCTGGAACACCTCTTTGGAAGGGAATGTTTTAATCACATAAATAGTGCATTAAAAGGTATCTATACAAAAGCAAACTTTATAAGAACTCTCTAAAATACTGCAACTGTAAAAGCAGACTTGTAAATCAAATCAACATTAAACAAATGTGACAAATGCATGTGTAGCACTTAGTTTACGGACCCACCTTGGCACTGTAACATATTTTAGAATGGCAGCCCCATGGACTAGGAAATCTAGAGAAAACAGTTACAGACAGTTGCCCTGGGAATATACATGAGTTTCAAATGTTAATGCAGAATTCATTCTGAACTCCAAAAATTTAATATTGTTTTTATTTTAAAAGAGAAGTTCAATGTTTATAATCATTTTCTATTTTCTGATCATGAGGAATATTTTTTGTTTGTTTTCAACTAAGACGTACCAAAATCCATTCAATTGAGGTCTAGAAAAGTTCTCATTAACATATGCTGATTATAAATGCTAAACATGACTACATTTTAATATATTTGACTATATATGATTATAGTAATTATGTATAAAAGCCTAATGAGAGAGTTAAAATATAATTTGATTTCAATTTAACATAAGCCATATTTTTATGTCGTTGAGTTGCAAAAAGTATTGATTTTGAAATTAAAATGAAAAAACACCTGTGTTCAAATTGACTCTCTGCCAGTTGTTCGCTATGTCATTTTGAGCAAATTAGTAAACCTCTCCAAACCAAAGTTTTCTGATATGCCATATGATGAAAATATGTCTTATGAAATTTTTATGAATTTGAGTAAGAAAATATATGTAAATAATTACCATAATGTATTGTATGTGGTAAGCATTCACCATTCCTAATTTTAGTCATCCTAACTGATTTTACTTCAATTTTTTCATACCCAGGAAGAAATACACAGTACCAACTCAATAAATCATCTCAACTATTGTGTTGTAACATACATATTTTGTTACAAAATAGAATTTGTATAAAACCCAATATCCCTTTTTAGGGATAAAAATGTGGGCACATAGAGACCCGAAAGAACTCTACGTGTGGAGTGCTATAATGAAGGCAGATTATGGAAAACTTTGTAATCCAGAGGCCAATATTTAAATTACATTCAGAAAGCAATAAAAAGCCAAAATATTTTCTTTAGCTAAGTTATGAAGTATGAGTTTTAAAAAGTCATGACTTAGTAAAAATAATGACTATTTTAAAATATTTTATATGAGTCAGATACCATGTAAGTGTCTCCCATTTATTATTTCACTTGTATGTGCAATACATATATGACCATCCTTCTGGAAATGAGAACTCTTTGAGTCACAAAGTTTTAAATAGTCTTACAACCATACAGCGGTAAGCCGCAAGGCTGAATCCTCAACCCAGACATTCGGTCTCCGGGACCCATATTCTTTCCCGAGCCACACCACTTAAATACTGACTTGTCAAAGTTAAGCATTTAAGAAAAGAGCAGCTATTGCATTCAATCAAGATCCTATATTCTTATTATTAGCCTTTTTTGTCACATACCTAAACTTCTTAAGAAACTTTTCATATCCCTAAATTTTTATTGTTCCAAAATGCCAAAAACTGTTTTAATCTCTCTTTTTTGCTTTTCATGTTTGTTTCTCTTTATTTTTTAAATATTGTTATTTTTTTAGATCTTTAAGAATTTTTATTGTTATTTTATAACAATTGTACCATTTTTTACCCTTTTCCCCCTCTACCCAGCCATCCCCCACCCTCCAGCTCCCACAGTCAATCCCCACACTGTTGTCCATGTCCAGGGGTCATTTCTCTCTATTCTTTGACCAGTCCCTTTCCCTCTTATTCTACCATTATCCCCTTCCTTCGCCCCTCTGGCCACTGTTTTAATCGCTTTATTGCACTATTATTATCCTCAGTGTAAGGTCAATATTCAGATATATTGAAACACAATTGTCCTGGGGGGAGTGGGGACAGTTATAAAATTTAAATATATACAATCGAAATCCAAGTCAAAACAATTTTCTCTTAGAATCTCTCCTGGTGAGAAAATGTATTTCCTGGAGTTCTTTCATTTTTTATTCCTGTGATTAAGGTGAGAAAAAGATACCTATGCGCCCACATTTTTATCTTCCTGCCTTTTATCTCCTCTCTTTTCATCACCATTTCATACTAGAATAATTATATAGTGCATTTCATGACTTTTTTCTCTTGATATAGGAAAAATCATTACAATGATTTATTTTCTATTTTATCATTATCGTAATTTTTATATCATTTGTATTTTTTTTTGCCACTACCATGATTTACATTACAATGTCCATGAGCAATTATATTTGGGAGTATTTGAATTTAAAAGAAAGCCTATTGTGACAAGCAAAATGATTAAATATCTGATTTAACTTAATTGGATAATTTTTAAGTTTAGATTGTACTTCATAATTGATACTTCCCTATAAAGATCTATTCTGTTTATGCGGAAAGCTGTTCTTTGTCTATTTGTGAATTCTATCCTTTGGATATTTTTAGATCAGTATAATTAGATAGGGCAATGTCATATAAAAAACTTTATCAAAGTAATAAGCTTCTAATATATTTTTCAAGTATGTCTTTAATATAATTAAGGTATTGAATTCTGCTCACAATTAGTGAAGAGAGAAATCCAAAATAGCATTTTTATAATTTCCTTTTAACTGCCAGGAACAGGCAATGGTATTTTCTGTCCAATTAGACAGGAGAAATTATTTGCTGTGTAACTTCATATTTTCTAAAAAAAGTGCTGTAAAAGGTCAAAATCAGCCTCGGCGTAATATATGTATCAGTGTTGTAATAACATATAATATAGAAACACTTGTTTTTTAAAAAGTTATTTATAAAGTAATACAATTAGGGAATGATGGCAGAGAAAATATTTATATGATTCCTGAAAATTATTTAAAATCATATAAAGTGAAATTACATTTTTCAAACTTACTTTGGAAAATGTGTTTGGACAAAGCTACTAATTTAAGAACATTATTTGTTAATGGACAAATAGAGTATAATGTTGCCTAAAAAAATTCAATATTAACATCTGCACTTTTAAGAACATTTTTCAGTTAGTTGTATAGTTATCTTAATTTAGAGCTATATAAAAGTTCTATAAATTCTAAGAAATTTATCTACACAAAAATTAAATATTATCTTCTTTAGCTAAATAAACATTAATGAAGGATAAATAAATTGCTTATTCAATTAGTCAAACAATATCAATGAGGTACAATTAATAAGAGCTATGAGAAGATAGCTTCAAAATAAGATTTAATGTGTAAAATGATATATGATTCATATTTATCATTTTAATCTTTTTTGATAAAAGATATGCCTTTAATTGTTTGGAAACTTTAAAGAGTCGCATGACATATCCACGCCTACTACACTGAGTAGGGACTGAGACATTTCACATGTATGTGGTAGTCTTTTAAAAAGTAAAACTACATTATGTGAGGCAAACAATATGTAGCATTGCTTTATTCTGTCTTCATTTGTTTTTTTGGTTATTATTATTTGCCATTTTACTCTCTGAAAAAAGATGATTAAAATAGACAAATGAAGAGATATATGGTAAAATTGTATGTTACTCATTCTTTCACTTATCCTTTTATGTTCAAAAATGAATGAGTGACCATTACTATCAGATAATATTATAGGTCCAGGGGAAACAGACAGTCATTTCAATCATAGAGTCATATTCTAGAGCCACAGGGAGGAGCAAACAATAAACACAGCAAGTAAAACATATATCAGATGGTAATAGTTTTCACAAAGATAAATAAATAGATAAAAACATAGAAATGGAGAGGATAGCAATTGTCCATATATAAAAAAAAGTGGCTGGAGAAGACCTTACTAGAAGTGGATGCTTAATAAAAACTGGAGGTAAGTAAGCAAATCACAGAGATGTAGAATCATAATTCTCCCAACACATAAGAAAGTAAATGCAAACATCCTGAGAAAGAGATATAGCTGTTTGTGGAAAGAACAAGTTTAGTTCAGCTCATGCAAAATAAGCTGGAAGGAAATTAATTAATTAAGAAGGTGTCACAGATGTATGTGGGAAACCAAATATATACTGGCTTTCTACTTTCCTCCAAAGTGAGATGAAAAGCATTGAAGAGTTGAGAGAAGAGAGATAACTTTCTACTGTGCACAGTTACTTTAGAATATATTGGAAGGAGAGAGATTATTAGTGGACTCTTATAATAATTCAGACTACAAGAAGTTGTGTCTTTTTTTTTTAAGATTTCACTTATTTTACTTTAAGACATAGGGGAAGGGAGGAAGAAGATGAGAAACATCAATGTATGGTTGCCTCTCATGGGCCCCTCACTGGGGACCTGGCCTGCAGCCCAGGCATGTGCCCTGACTGGGAACCAAACCATGACTCTGTGATTCACAGGCCAGCACTCAATCCACTGAGCCACACCAGACAAGGACAAAAAGTTGTGTCTTAATCCAGCATACTGCTCTTTAGAAATTGAGAAGTGGTCAATATTTTTATTATAGAACTGTCAAGACTTGCTGATAAATTAATTGTGAAATATGAGAGAAGTGAAAAATGGCTCTGAGCAACTGAAAAGAGATTTGCCATAACTGAAATGGGTATGACTGTGTGGGGAGTTTAAAAGTCAGAAGTAAGGGTGGGAAGAGAGATTAATTTTGGATGGTGTTTTTGAGACATGTATTAGGAATGCAGGAGACAATTTAAAATAGTAACCTGTTGTTGAGTTGAGAGGTATGCATCTGGGAATCACCAACACTTAGCCTACTGAAAGTCATCTAACTGCTGACAACTAACGAAGAAAATGAAAAGAGGTGTAAGCACTAAGAACGGCAGTGCCCCAACAATACGGAGTTCTGTTTAGGAAGATGAGCTTGCAAAGGAAACTCAAATATAAGTAACCAGTGAGATAGGAGGAAAACAGGAGAGTGTGATCTTGGGAGGGAAGGCATCATTTCAAAGGTAAGATAGTGAAATGTGACAAATGCTTTCTTGGGTTAGAAGATTCGATTTGATTATTGGAATTAGCAAATGCATGTTATCAGTGATTATGACAGAGCTGTTTTATAGAGCAGTATGGGCAAAAGTCAGACTAGAAAAGGTTGGAAGAGATGGTGAAAAAGGCAATATAAAACAGTGAACATTAACAAACCTATCCAAAAGTCTTACTCTAAAGCAAGAGTTCTTAACATTTAAACAAGATATATAGGGGAATTTTAATATTTACTCTAATTTCAACATGATGGTGAGTATAAAAGATATTATTGTAATGTTAGATGATATAAATGGTAAAATACTTAGTTAACAGTAATGCTATCTGTGGTAGTTTGTTCAATATGCAGAATTAAAAGACATTATGTTCAATAAGTAAAAATACAAAAGTTTTTGTAATTTTTGTATTACTGTAGATTGACCCCCTGAATTCCATCCACACTTCTGTTACGCGAAGTCTATATTGAGAATCCTGCTGTAAAAGGAAATTTACACCTAAAGAATGAAACCTCCAGGTAAGATTGGTTTATCTTTTCTGTTTTTGTTTTTGTTTTCTGAGGATATTGGCATCATGGATGGAAGAAATCAAATGTAGAAAGATCACATTTTTTATGAAAGACACTGATTTTGGGAATGGAGGTGAGAACTGTTGGAACTTTATCCTTGAGTAGAAAAGGGGGAATTGGAATAAGGCACTTAAGGGAAGAGTCAAGTTCATGGGAGCACAGATAGCAGTAATTGGAAAAAATGCAAGGGAATGTGGGCAAAGATGAAAGCTAGTGGTAATTAATAGAATACTTTTCTGATGTGGTTTATTTTCTCTGTGAAATAACAAGCCAGACAAATAGTGGAAAGTGGAAACTGAGAAGGAGGTAGGTATTAGAAATTCAAAGAGGAAGGACATTAAAAAATGGTCTTTGAAAACAATAGGAGAGTGAAAAGACTAAAGGAAGAATACAGTGTGTGTGATATTAACAGATTTAAATTGAGAATAATCTTTAGGTTTCTGTGTTTCCTTCAGCTAATTTAGGCTGCATGGAAGTCAGTGGGGAATGTTTAAAGAATTGCATTTAATCAAGGTTGCCTATTTGGAACTATCACCCAATCATTTGTTCAAGAAATACTACTTAGATACCTATTATATGATGGTTATTTTTCTGAACACTGGGCATGCTGTTGTAAAAAAGAGGATAAAGCCTCTGCTCTTATACAGTTTGTAAACTGTGGGGAAGAAAATTAGCCAAGAGCAAGTTGAAGTTGTGATGATATGAATACCATGGGAAAGCAAGACTTTTCCTACATAGTAGTATAAATATCACCAGGAGTAACAAAGATGTGAGGAAATTAAATTCTTCAAAATTTTAAAAGAGTGCATGGTCATTAGGGTAAAATACAGGGAGAGAGACAGAGGAGCAAATATATCTAGTTTGTGTACTTTTAATATCCTTCTGGAAGTTGCCATACCAACTCTTTTAATCTGACTAAATATGATATTTGTTTTAATAATTTTGAGAATTTATATAGAAATATGATAAATCTTTTACCTAATAATTATTGTCATGTAATCACCAAAACATACAATTGCTTTCATGTAATCACCAAATCAACTATCTACATTTATTTTAAATGATTTATTTGTTCTGTATATATTCACCTTCCCCCAAATATAAAATCTCTTCAGCTCTGGGGGTGGGTCTTTGAGCAAGGTCTTTGCTTATGTGTATTTTATAGCACAACAGACCTACTCATGATTTAATTCCTATGGCAAATTTATTAGTTAAATTTTCTATCTTACTTATTTGATATTTGCTATGCTTATAAGTTATTGACGTACCGTCTGCCTCCTCCCACTGAAATGTAAAGAACAAGAACCAAGTCTCTCTGTTTCTGACTGTACCCTGAGTTCCTAAAACTATTCTTGACATAAAATACTTAGTGTCCTTAACATCTACTGAGTGAATAAATGAATGACACAATGATGAATGAATAAGTGCATGAGTGAATGAGTGAACAATATTCAGACTTGGTATTGGTGAATATAGAATCAGATATTAGTAAAATTACCTTTCATCCAGCTGAGATGAAGAATTTGTTTTGTAGAAAAAAATTAAAAACAGAGTTCGTTAAACAAAATGAAGGCAAGTTGTTCCATAGGATTGTTTGTTTAGGCTGCAGAGCTTCTGTACAAGTGGTGGATCTCTGAGAGAAATACAAGTTTGTAAGTATGTGAATGCAGGGGTTGGAGCACCTACTGTGTGTCCACAAGCACGTACAAGGAGCGTTCTTCCACTTATCCTTCAGTGATATTACTGATGCTCTAGCATTCTTATAAGTACTCAAGGAGAGTTACACAGAGCCATTGGCTTTTAATATCATGCTGTTATTACTATTATCCTTGTTTCCATGACTATTCTAGGTATTGGTCCATTTAATTTTGTTTGTGGTTTTTCTCTTATATTTTGTCTAAGTGTATTTGTTTTCCTAAAGATAATTTATCGATATTCTGAGTGGTGAACATACAAACATTTGTATGGTTTTCTGGAACTCTTAAGGGAAGATGTTTCTCTTGTTGCAGTTTATTACGTCCTGTTAATATCCTGTGAACAACTACTCCACTACACCTCCTTTAAAGACTCTCAAATCCTTAACAATAATCGTTATCTCTTGTATATACATGCTTAGAGAGAAAAAGCAATGTATCAGAGCTCAAACTAAATTAGTAAGCCAAGGCACTATTCTTTGTCATTCTGTCTTGTTATATAAATGCTTCCGAACAAATGCTGTTTAAACTGCTCTAAAAAATCTAAACATGGCATCTCTAACATGTCCAGATCTTGTAGCCATGAAGAAATTCGGACACTTGGAAATTCCCAAGCCTAGAGAAATGAAATGTCCTCTTAATAATCTGATAAGAAGTTCTGTAAAACTGCATGAAAGTAGTAGATTACAAATGACTGTGCAAAAGTATGGAGTAAATAATTGATGCAGAACATACTACTAGCCATGCAAAAACATCAAGAAAGGATGCATTTGTCTGATATCCTCAGCTTCTATGAAATTTTAATCTATATAGTAACACATGTATTTGGATACACTCACCGTTATGCAAGCATCCCTGATGCAGGAGCCATGGCTGAGCATAAAATTTAAAAAAACCAATAACATCAGGTGAGAAATGTAGATTTTGAGGAATAAGAATCATTTGTTTTGTCAGTGTTATACTCTAATGGTTTGTACCTACATTTAAAATTTAGTTTTATCTATTGCAATGATATTTTTGTATATTTTGTACTAAATCACTGCTTAGAACACTGAATTTGCCTGAAGAGGTTGAAAGCTCTGAAGGTCATGAACTTTTCTCGTGGAATTATTTACTCACAAACGACAATTAATTGAGTTCATAAATGCTCAGTCTTTGAACTGATATGCTTACACATTATTTCTTCCTCAAATGCTTCTTTACTTTAAAACGTAGGTGTACAAATAAAAACATGACAAATATAAGTAACTATAATTATCTAAATAAATCAGAGAAAAAAATTTTCATAAGTGGAGAAATGCAAACGTTAAAAAAATGGGAGAGATTATAGAGGTTAAGGAGACAGCAACTAAAAATAAATGGAAAGAGTAAAGTTGATCAAAATAGAAATGAAGGAAACACAAAACGATGATATATTGTATAAAAAGATGACCTTTTAATACTTAATAACACTTTTAGTGTTGTTAAAGAAATACTCCTTTCTCTGTAAGCTACACAGGGTTTTCACACATCTGTACCTCTGGACTGAACTCTTTAGAAGAGGGGAAACTTAAGTGGGAAAATTACTCTTTGGTCTAGATTGGCGTTGAGTCCATTAAAATTCCTGGTTACTCTGCCATACTTCTCTTATCTCTGATTCTTCCTTTTATCCCTTTGAATAGTATTTTCTTTTTAACTGGGAAGCAAATCTGAAGATCACCCAGCATTTCCTGGAACACTTCAGACATTTTTTGGCTGCCAATCACTCTCCTCTCGACCTGGCAGAAAAGTCACCATTATTGCAATGCACTTCAGTCATTGCAGTCCTTTCATGAGGCCAGAAAATTCAAGACAAACGGTAAATAAACCCTTAAATATTTTAAGCCTTTGTGATCTGCCTTCACAGCTTCCAATAAATTTTGCTTTAAAGAAGCTTGTAATCTTTCTGAATACCTTCAAATCAATGACAGGCCATGGGTTATAAAATGCGTAAAATAATTACAATTTTATATAACGATTTAACTGTAACAAAAGAGAAAAGATTGAATACTAGAAAATAGTTTTTGAGACATTGTATTTGTAAATAAGTTTAAAGTTTTATTTTGAATAAACTTCTCACTCTAGTTAGTGGTTTTTCTACTGTCGTTAGTGAGCTGTACCTTATTACAATTATTATCAATACCCACGTAAATGTCTACTGGAAACTACAGTAAGTAGAACAGGTGTGGGCGGCATTTTTGCTTTGTTTGAGCGTCCGAAAGTGCTGGAGCAGAGCTGACATCTAGTGGAAGAAGGGCAGCACTGGTAAGACAAGGACCATCTGGTTGAGGATGACAGCTGTGCAATTAATGTCCAGAGAACTTCCACTGCTGAAATCTATGAGAAATCACGATAATACTAATTAGACAGTATTATCGCTGTGTACCTTATTAGACGATCTGTCTTCTTCGAGATTTGTGTGTGTGTCTGTGTGCTTCTGTATGTTTGTAAGCAAAACAAGGGGGGGGGATGTGAGAATTATGGTTATCATTGAGATACGTAGATTCAAATTAATTGGACAGGTAATAAGTATTTTGTCAAGTAATAAATTTAAAATAACACAGTATCCTATTTTTACTTTTAGCATTTTTATCTTTGTCAGAGAGTAAAATTCTTTTAAGATCCCCCCAAAGAGTGAAGTCTAATGTACAATATTGAAGAGCCTCTCTTCTCATCTTAATCATTAAACGCCCCTACCTACACTTTGAAGGGAGTTTTGTTAAAGAATAAGGTGCTCCTTTCAGAGTCTGAAAACGAGTGTGTGGACCTGATGGCAGCTCCTCAAGTGTGGGAGGTGGTTTATTCACCTGCAGTCCCAGGGCATACAGGTGGGAAATAGGAAGTGATCACTGCTTCAAGAGGCTTTATAAAATGCATATATTATGAAACAGCACATCTGAACATCTATATTAGTGTGATTTTTATAGATGATATGCCAAAGCCCGTGTATTATCACTTCTTTAAAAATATAAGATTTCTGGTCATTTGTCCGATTTTAACAGCATTTCTCCTAAATGCTGTACAATTATGATGTTTCATAATGACATGGTGAACAAATATCACAATTGTTATAGCTACAATAAATCATATAACACTCTTTGGAATTGTGTTTGTTTCGTTAAGAATGATTGTACCTAAAAACTGAAGAAATCACATGCTAAGAAATTTTCAGGTTAAACCACTTGGGAATTTATAATGTTATTCGGTATCAATAACTGCTTGTGAATTTTTGACTCTTCCAAGCCATCAATTTTATTATAAAATGCAGTTACTTGAATTAAATTGTATCTAAAAAGAAATGCAGACTGCTGTACCTTCTTGCTATCACTATGATTCAATCTTTTGTAACCCCACCTGGATGTTCTATACTTCATCATATAATCTCCAATGGCCCTTCATTTTGCATAGAATCAGGGACACAGTTTTTGACAAACCATGCAAAGGTTCTCATCACTTGACCCCAAATTGAACCCCAGCCCCCTAACCTGCCCCAACCCTAGCCACGCATACCCACAATTCAGCTCACAGAGAGTTCTCTTCTTTAGACCATGCTCCATCTCCTGCTGTGCATTGATCCTAGTGCTTTCTGTGTTCTTGACCCTTGTCTCTCCTCTTTTGGGAAAAACTCAGGATTCTCATGATAGAAAGAAGAGGGGACATTGAGATCAACTCAAAAGGAAGCAGGTTCTTATCATCGCTTGACTTTTTGTAGTGATGTGTTATCACTGTCTCAATTTCCTCATAATGTTTAAACCATTGAGAAAAAATAGTGTTTATAAAAGGCTCGGCAGAAAATAGTTGCTCAATGAATAATTTTTCCCTTGAAAACCTTTTTTTTCAAAGACATTTTCTTTGAAAACTGTCCCTGAACTAGCCAGGATTATTAAATTATTTGGCCACACATTTACTATGACACTGATTACATTATATTATACTATGATTCTCAGAATTTTTTAGCCTAGATCTGAGCTTGAGGATAATATCTCCAATCACTTATTCAACACTTTGGAAATATATAAAAGGTACATCAAACTTAAAGTTTACAAAACATAGTTATTTATATCTCCCTTCAAAATACGCTTACTTCAAATTTTATCTTTGTAGTAGATGTGTTCAGTATTCATCCTGTTTCTTAGATCAAAATTCTATTTTTCCCTTAGGCTCTCCAAAAGTATTCCATCACCAAACCCTTTCTTCTTTCTGACACATACCTCTAAGCTCACATTTACTAACTTATTCCAAGTCATCATTAGGGTTTTTTTTGTCCTTTTTTATTGGTGTTTGAATACAGTTGTCTCCATTTTCCCACCACCACTTTCCTACACCCTACCCATGTCCGTCTCCCACCCTCAGTCCCACCCCTCCTTGGCTTCGTACATGGGTCCTTCATTCAGGTTACATCCCTTTCCCTTCTTTCCCACATTATTTCCCTCTCCCATTCCCTTTGGTTACTGTCAGTTTGTTGTCTATTTCAATATCTCTGGTTATATTTTGCTTGCTAATTTATTTTGTTAATTAGGTTCCACTTACAGGTGAGGTCATATGGTATTTGTCTTTCACCACTTGGATTACTTCATTTAGCATAATGCTTTCCACTTCCATCCATGTTGTCATGAGGGGTAGGAGCTCCTTCTTTCTTTCTGCTCTGTAGAATTCCATTGTGTAAATGTACCATAGTTTATTGATCCACTCATTTACTGATGGGCACCTGAGCTGTTTCCAGCACTTGGTTATTGTAAATTATGCTGCTATGAACATCGAGGTGCATAGGTTCTTTGGAATTAGTGTTTCCAGATTCATAGGGTATAAACCCAGCAGTGGAAATCCTGGATCAAAAGGCAATTCTATTTTTAGTTTCTTGAGGAAATTTCATACTGTTTTTCACAGAAGCTGCACCAATTTGCATTCCCACAAACAGTGTTCCCTTTCTCCACAACCCCTGCAGAACTTTGTGTTGATTTGCTTATGGTGGCCATTCCAACTGATGTGAAGTGGTACCTCATCGTGGTTTTAATTTGCATCTCTCTGCTGGCTAGTGATGCTGATCACCCTTTCATATGTCTCTGAGCTCTCTTGTCCTCCTTGTCATCATACGTTTTTGACAAGGATCTTGTATCAACATCCTCACTCCTATCCCTATCTACATTAACTACATCTAATTCAAACAGCCCACCCCAATTCTTGTGAATTTACTAACTCATAAATTATAGGACTCAAACCAATATCTGGCCATTCACTACAATAATATCCAAATTTCTGATTCTAGGCAAAGTCAACATGGTTTGTCCTGCCTCCTTTTCTAAACTCCTATTCTGCCAGACTCTCATTGTCCATAATCAAGTCCAAACAGTCCCCTTAATGTCTTTTTGAAATGTGTCTTAGTTCATTAAGACTGCTAGAACAAAATTACACAGTCTGGGTGGTTTAAACAACAATAATTTTCTTGCTTAGATTTCTGAAGGATCAGAAGCCCAAGAGAAAGGCATGGGCAGACGCTGTGTGTTTATGGCCAGCTTTCTGGTTCATATATGGCTATCTTCTCTTTGTGTCCTCACGTGGCAGTGGGCCAACGAGCTCTCTGGAGTGCCTCTTGAAAAGATACTGATCTCATTCCTGACATCTCCGCATTGTGACCTAGTCACCTCCAAAAGGCCCCATGTCCTATTATCATCAAATTGGAAAATAGAATGTAATGTTCAATATATGAATTTGGTGGGGGACACAACATTCAATCCATAGCCAATCTCATTCCTAACTTGGCTTTTGAATCTGTTACTTCTTCTGAAAGGAACATTTTCCTACAGATATTCAAAAAATTTACTCCCTCAGTTCTCTGCTCAAGTGGAAATGGCAAATCACTGCCTGCTACCTTATTTCACACACCTAAATCTATTTGTTTATTTATTACTTAGGTATTTTTACCACTCCACCCTTCAAATACAATATAACCTGCTTAGAAAAACCTTGAATGTACAATTTCTATCCTGTTATCAGTGGTTAACAAATGTTAGGAGCTTAAAAAGATTAACTTTCCTTTCCTGTATTCCTTTACAAAAATAGTGCCTCCATGTGGCAAGAGGTGTTTAGAAATACATTTTTGGAGTATTAAAATTGGTGATGAACTTTGCTAACAACAATATGAATTATAATAATATTATACAACAATAATAGTGATTAAAATTGTAAAAAACACTAAAGGCTTTACTTTGTGAGAAAATTTGAAACAGGTAGATCACAAAATCAAAGTGTACTTGAACTTTGAGACCGGCCTGGTGCACCCATTGCCCCACGGAGCTTCCACCTCTAATGTTGAATAACAAACATCATTTGTTTACAGAACAGTGACCTCAGGCTCCACTCACTGCTTTTCTCTTTCTTATTATTTTTGTCATTTTAAGTCAAGCAACTTTTGATTCCCAAGTATCAGATCCCTATTTCTTTTTAGAGTTGTGTTCCTATAACATTAAATTTAGTATTTATATCAGCTTTCTGCCTCCTGTCATCTAACTTCTCTTTTGAAAAAAAAGTCCAGATCATGTGTTTACAAGACTAGCTGTCCTCATTCCATTACACTTTTTGTTGTGTTTGTGCCTCTGGAGGCTAACGATTTTTATCCTGATCTACGATCAAGTATTCTTCGCAGAGGCTCTTGTCATCTCAAGGGCTGGCATAAAAAACAACCAAGTGTTCTCATTAATATATTTATACTTTAAGGAAGAACCCTGCGTGGTGGGTGAAGCTCTCAAGTGGAGAAATAGCACCTCATTGTGGTAAGAGCTTGAGCTTTGCTAATGGTACATCATCTTGTTATACCTTGATGCCACAAATTAAACAATAAAAAATACATGTAACATGTATTGTATAATGCCTGGAAGTTAGTGTGTACATGGCTAATGTTTGACAGGGTTATCATTTAAATTTTCATGAGTTAACCTTAATTTTTATCTTAGAAAATATGTATGTTAAAACATAGCTTTTAAAAACACCATCAAAGATTACTTTAATCATTTCACTTGTTTAATATTACAGAAGATAAAAAGATTTTCAAGATGTTAACAAATTTCATGATCACTATATACCCTGTATTAAGTAACTCATGAGATAAGCTGAGTACATAGTAATATGCTATTAAAATTACCGAAAAAAGAGAGGTTTAAAACAACCTAATTATCTTATAAAAAAATTCCAGGTCAACAGTAGAACCTAATTTTTTATACTCTTTATAGCCTAGTAGCTCAAGTTATTAGATTTTTTTGGTGTGTCTTGATTTTTAAAAAAATGTAACGTCATTTGATGGATAAGATAATGTGTATTAAGCAATTATTCTTTCTGGCAGTGTTCAATATAATTTCAATATATGAACTCATTTATTCTCATAAAGTCTAAATTACAAAGTAACTGGTTTTGTTATCCCCATGTTATGGGTTGAGATTCTCCAGAGGTTAAGTATTTTGCCCAAGGTCATAGAGCCAATATGAGGAAAATATGAGATATGAGCCAAACAATCCAACTGTAGAACTCAAACTTTTAAGTATTATATTTGGCAGCTTATCATAAACACATGGAAATGTTATTTCCCATGTTAGCATTATTTGAAATGAAACATTAAATAATAGAACTTAAACCAAAACATTGAATCATTTGGCAGTCTACAACAAAAACAAAGCAGTGATAATTTAAAATAAGCTATTTTAAATTGCATGCGCAAACTATGAGTTTATGATTATAGCCCCCATTTGAGAATTGCCAATTTACAGATCTGCGATATGCTTAAGTACAAGGCTATCTTTAAAAGTAGCTAAGTATTATCTGCCTTTTCACAGTGGCAATTACTAACTACAATAGTGAGCAGTAATTCAAATGCAACTGCAGGGTTATCTCATGATAACAAAGCCAGTAATTCAGGTCTTCAGTCACTCGGTGGATTAAAAAACAAAGAATAGAGCGAATACTCTGGGGGTGTCTTGCATGTGCTGTTGTCTAGAAAAGAAAAGGTAGAAATGCTGCTTATGAACCAATACCATTCATTCTATAAATCAAATGACTCACCATTTTGGGTTTGAATTATGCAGTTCATAAGTTTTCACTGAGTACAAACCTGACAGGAATGGAAATATGCTTGAATCTGACAATCAGCAGTTCTAACTTGTGTTTCCATGATAACTGACAGAAAGTGGAAAACAGTTCCTATACATGGATAGAACATCGCTATTAAATATATAAATTTTAGTTCACAATTATCAGAGTTCTTAAGTGACTCATATGAAGAATTTACTTAGTATTCACCAACTATCCCCCAGATTACTATCTCTGTTTTCTGGAAAGATAAATTATGTCTTCAAATAAGAAATAATACACAACAATCAACAACAAAACTGAGGTCAAGCAGCTGGTAAGTAACAAATATCTGACCCAAATCTGTCTTCCTGTTTGAAGGGCCACCTTCTTTGTCAATGCCAAGTACTATCCAACCCATAGGAACTCTGCTCTGCCACCCTAACAGTGACATCCAAAAGATGAGGTGGCTGCGTTGAGTATCAGTGTAAATGATACATTGGTCTTTAGACCTTAAGACTTTATATTTTAATTGACTACAAGTTTAGTAAAAGCTTGAAATAATTGTTTTTGCTTCATTAGTTATCTTGAATTCTTGAATTTTTATTGTGTTTTATTCAGTTAATTAATGAGAATATTCTTTGGTTCGCAGGCCCACGCTCAATCCACTGAGCTACACCAGCCAGGGCTAATGAGAATATTCTAATGCCAGAATTCCCGGAGTAACAAATTAGGAATAAAAATTAGTTTCCATCAATATATATATATCTGTCATATATATATGACAAAAATAATGCTAAAAAAGTTGTGTATATATAGTTTCTATCTTTCATGTTTCTCTTGAACAAACAAACATCAAAGTTATTTAAAAATACATTTTTAAATTCTGTCATCTTCCAGATGCCTCATACTTAGTAACAATCAGCAAAGCCATAGACCTTTCCAGGATATCTGCAAGCATTCATCTGAATTTTTAAGTTAAATGTAGTCAATCAGTAAAAAGCCAAAGGAAGAATATATTCCACATGCAGATGAAATAAACCATGAATGGTTTTAGTTCGCACCTATTTGCATGAGGTGTGAAATACTCATGTGATTGGGTTGGCGGGGGTGGGGGGGAGTGGGGGTGGTGGTGGTAAAAGATACTTATATCAAGGGAAACAAAGATTCCTGTCTCAGTGCAACAGGATTTGTATACTAATTCATGTAAAGCATAAGTCTTAGTTTTCAAACACAGAAATTGTAAACAGAAAAATAAAACATTTGGGAACATTTGTGCATTCTAAAAGGTAGTAAAATTTTGATGAAAGAATAAAGCTTTGAAGGTTGCCAATGATTCAAATATAGGTTCTGGGACAAATGGGTTTTATGACATTGAGAAAATAATTAAAAATCTGTGAGTCTCATTGTTTTCATCCCTTAAATGGAGATAATAAGTTTCATAGATGGTTGTTGTATAAATTAAATAAAAACAAAGTTTATAAAATGAGCATACAATGCAAAAAAATTGTTATTTTTTTCTTCTTCCTGTCTTAAGAGTTGAGTTGTCTGGATATAAAAAGGATTGCAAAATGCTTCCTAGAAATTGAAAATTAACATCCTTCTTCATGGTTAAATCTATAGAAAATGACTAACTAGGCAAAATTAAATACAGTTCCTGAGTTTTTTCTTCCTGAAAGGAAGGGCACCACTTTCTTCACACAACAGGCTATGAAGCACTTAGAACATCTTTTTCTGAGATAAGAGAAACTTTAAGAATAATTATATTTAGCTTTAATAACATGATACACAGAGGCATCTGGGCAACTAAACACTGGACAATTACGCACTAAATTCACAAGGCAATTTCTAAAGAAAAAAATAATAATAATAATGAAACCTATACAAATTTGCTGAAGGCTTATCATTTTCTAGATGATCTAATTCTTCTTAAAATATTTGAATTATGTTTTTCCATTACCATCTGTCCCCCTTGTATTTCCTTCCCCACAGCAGTCACCACTCTGTCGTCCATGTCCATGAGTCCTTTTCCCTTTGTGCTCGATCCTTCGGCTCCCTAACACCCGCCCCTCATAGATGTCGTCTCTGAATTTGCTCTCTGAGTTTCTCTATTTTACTTGTTAGTTCAGTGTGTTCACTAGACTCCACATATGAGTGAAATCACATGGCATTTGTCTTCCTCAGACTGGCTTATTTCACTTAGCCTAATGTTCTCCAGGTCCATCCACGGTATTGCAAAATGTAAAGTTTTCTTCTGCTTTTAAAGCTGAGTAGTATTCCATTGTGTGAATGTCCCACAATTCTCTTACCCACTCAGCTACTGAGGAGCCCTTGAGCTGCTTCCATATCTTGGTGATTATAACGCTGCAATGAATGTAACAGGGGGCTTATGTAGTATACCATTAAACTAATAATATTATAATAATGATAAAATAGTTATAAAACTGATTAACACAGTTTATATCTTACAAGATAGTAAACCATAAGCTTTGAGGTTATATTTTCTGCTATATATAAGTCATTTACCAGACAAAAGTCTATAAGTAACATGCAAATTCACCAATTCTGAGACCTTTAATAAACAATAAGCAGGGCATATAAGCACATTTTTAAAATAATTAAGTTGCCCTTTGGTGGGCTGCTGTTCATGTATATCCATTCACCTTTTAGCCTTATTTTTAAGTTCAGATAACCATTCTTAACAGTATTATTACATCCAGTGTTATTACATATTTCAAGTAGTTAAACTGAAGTTTAGATTGTTTAGGTCAATTTTTCAAGGTCTCATACTTTATTAATACTGATGCCAAGTTTAAAAACTAGGTTTTCTTGATTCATAACTTAACTGTTTACTCTCATACTTATTTTATAAGCTATTGGTAGAATTATTCATTGATGCGCTTTAGTTTCCTCTGTCTCTTACAATCCTCCTTTTCTTTCCAGTCCCAATGGGGCTATGCATTATTATATACTCATTAGCACCTGGTAAATAAAAACAGAAACTTAGCCTAGTGTTTCCAAGCTGTGCTCAGTAAAATAGTAAAGATGCTAGTTTTTCTATAACTGTTGAGTGAAAATCTTGTCCTAACTCCAAAATACATGGCATAACAATCTAACCTGAGTTAACATAAAGTTACCCACAGATTTTACTAATCTCACTTACTGTGAACTGTTTGTTTTGCTTTACTATATAACTCTGTACAATCAGATTAGAGTTCTAGTTGCAATACTGAGTCTCTATTTCTAAAAAAGCAACAGAAAATTTGGATTTCAAGACCACATCTAGTCCCAAGGTTATAGGTAAATATCTGTACTATAGTATGGAGATATTAAAAAGAGGGGATTTCCAGATGAACTGTTTTGCGACTTCCCAATAAATCATAATCTCAAGGAGGCCATTTCTTGCCCACTCTATCTGAAATATCAGTCTCTTCTCCATTGCCCATGCTCTCACTTTTCAGCTCACTCTATTACACACACACACACACACACACACACACACACACCTATTGCTATCATCTGTCTATCTGTCAACTATCAGTCATTGTCATTATGGTCTGTCTCAGGTTGGAATAGAATCTTCATGGCAATAGAACATTTTTTATTCTTACTGCTAAATTCACAGGAACAACAGACATAGTTGTTAAACAGTGGTAAGTGATAGAGTCCATAATAGTGTGTGTCTTTCTTGAAATTGATCAATGTAATCTGTTTGATTTATTTGCATGAATTTGTTTATAGTATTTCTTTACTATATTTTAACAACTCTTGTGATGACAATGATATTCCTGCTTTTCAAATTTGTTTCTTTTCTATTTTTTTTCTGGTCAACCTGACTAAACTTTGTCAATATTATTGAACTTCTTAAAGAAACCAGTTTGGTTTATTTTGTTCTTCTGTTTTTTTTCTTTTTCTCTTTTCTATTTTTGTTGATTTCCATTAAGTTTTTTTTTATTATTTCTTTTCTCCTACTTACTTTGGGTTTCACTTGCTCTTAATTATTTCAGTTTATTAGCTGGTGTACAAAGTCACTTATTTTGAGGTTTTTTCCCCTTCTAAAATAGGTATTTAGTGCTAAGTTATATCCCTACTCTTCTAGCTGAATTCACTAGTATCAATGTCATGCTTTTATTTTCTAATTTCTGTTTTAATTACATGTGTGAACCATAAGATATTTTGTATTATGTTACTCAATTTTCAAATATTTGGAGATTTTGAAGTATCTTTCTATTAAATTCTAATTCAATTCAGTTTTGTTAAAGGCAGACTTTTGACTTTTTTTACAGATTCTATGACTTTTTAATCTGCTTTCTTGACATTTTATCTATAATTATTTCTGTTAACAGTCATTGCAATGGTGTTTTTTATCTATAACTTTAATGTGTCATGGGCTACTCCTAGGGCATATCACAGTATTTCATATATAGTGTGAGAACCTTACAGCCTACACTTTGGCACGGGAACTGTTGTTGACATATATATTTTTCTTGGATCCACTGTTTAATTGTCCACTTAAACTTGGAAAATATTCTTTAATTATTTTTTAATATTCTTTCTATTGTCTCTCTTCTTCTTTCTTTTTTTGAGTTCCCCAATTCCAAATATATTAAGTCACTTGAAACTTTCTTAGAGCTCAGTAATGATCTGCTTTTCATTTTGATATGTTTTCATTTTTTTCTGTTATTTTTTTGCAAAAGTTCTCTTTTTATGTATGTCTTTAAATTCACAAATTTACTAGTACATTCTTTAGCAATTTCTAATCTGCTGTTAACACCACTCAGTGTATTTTCAGACATTGTAGTTTTAACCTATGGTAATTTAATCAGAGGCCTTTTTATATCTTCCATATTTCTATTTAACATGCACTTAATATCTTAAGCATATAGAATTCAGTCATAATAATAGTTTAATGCATTGTCTGCTATTCTACCATATCTGTTATTTTTGAGGTTGGTTTCAATTGGTTAAGAGTGGGTTAAATATTACTGTGTTTTTATATAACTGGTCATTTTTATGGCATATTTAATAATTTTAATTATATTTGATAGGCACTGGACACTTTGTATTCTCAAAATAGTAATCTTCATTTTTGGCCACAGTTACGATCATTTTGGACTTTTAAGAATTATTATTGGGGTACAAAAATGCTTAGTTTAAAATATCTCCATTACAGAGGCAAACTGGGAACTCTAATTTTCCAAGAATTGCAAATTCTGAGGCTTTTCACTCTATCTGATGGCAAAAGGAAACTATTCTTGGCCTTTTAAGCTATAGATATTATTATCTCTACTCTTTTGAAACTGCCAGATACATTATTATTTTTTTAAATTGTACTTTGCATTTTTTGAATTTTACTTGTGAATATCAGTCTTCATACTTCTGTTAGAGTAAGAACAATTCTGGGTTAGGTATAGAAATAATTACATATTTCAAGGTAGATAAGAAGTGTAAATAATTATAATTTATTTTCCATAAGCATATACTTATGAAGAACTTCTCTAAACTGTTAAAATTGGATGTAAGAGAAGGGGTTTGAAATCTTTGATATATAAAACACACATTAGTGGACTACTTAAAGTGAAAATAAAATAATCAAATTTCTTTTGCATTATATTGTCAAAAATAATTTTACTGCTTGAATGATGCATCTTAAGTGTTTTTCTTCAAATAATGAAAAAGAAATCATAGCAAAACCTCTAAACTATTTAGCACACTAATTTTGGGTGTGTTTGTTTACTCGTAGGTAAAATGAAGAATGAAGCCTCTGAGACTTTGAAAGATAGGTAATTAGAGCTTGCTTTTTAGAAACCAGAGTCTTGAGAATTGAAAAGAAAAAAATCACAAACCAATGTTCTTCTCTTTTGTCTTTGTTTCTATTCAATTTCCTTTTTTTCTTGTTCAGATGTATTTTTGTTTTTTGTTTCATTTTATAACTTTCTATAGGCTTTAAGTGTTTTGCCTTCTTTAAAAAATTGTTCCTCTTTCTGCCTCTGTCCTTTTCTTAATTTCCTTGCCTCCTGTCCATTCTTTGAAGATCCTCATCCTATTTTGTCTAATTACTGTGATATCATCATAAAAATCAATGAACTATTATCAGAAATAATGCACTGCCTTAAACATTAGCTCCAAATATTAAGAATCAGATTTAACTATTTTAGTGATAAAAATGAACCCACTACAGGAAGCACATTAGCCATTATCTCTTCGTGTTTGAGTTAATGAACCTGTGGTAAAGTACAACTTTAATTATTAGCTCTTTCAAGCATCAAAAAAATTATCAATTTAAAACAAGGCAGTAATGGAATCTTTACTCAAAACAAGCAAGCCAAAGATAGTAGATTTAATATTTACCCCAGAAGTTCTTTAGCTATTTCTTATTTGTTCCATTCCTACAGATGGCGGTATTCTCTTGTAATCAGCCAAATTTAGGAAGAGTAATAGAAATGATGAGAGTTTTAAGCAATATTCTCTGACAAAAGTAATTTTAAAATACATGTAAATTCCAGGATGAACTAAGATCTTTGTCTTTTTATAGAAGAATTCCTACCAGTTTGGCTGTATTGGGAAGTCTTTTTACCATATATTCAAATACTAATAATAATATCTAAACATTATAATAGCCATAATAATAAGGGATGTGTCTTACTCTGTTAAGGCTGCTATAATAAAATATCATAGATGGGTGGCTTAAACAACAAATGTGTATTACAGTTCTTGAGCATGGAAGTCACATAGTCAACTGTTGACACATTTGGTGTCTGGTGAGAAACCTTTCCAGATTTGCAGATGACCATCTTCTTGCTCTATCTTTACCTGGTCAAAAGGTAGAGAGTATCTTCCCAGTGTCACTTTTTATAAGGAAGGATAGTAACTACTTTCATTCATGAGGACTCTGTGTTCATTATTTATTTACCTTCCAAATACCCACCTCCAAAGATCACCATATGGAGATTTGAATAGACAAAAACATTCAATCCATAACAAAATACAATTTAGTAACAAGTTAATATAAATTTCTTCTCTTAAAAATAAAATATTTACATATAAGATGAACAAAAAGTTAAAACAAATTAACAGAAACAACATAGAGAAATTCAATTTTTGTTATTGTTTCCTTATGCACACTTGCCATTTTCATGCTTAGATACAACAACAACAAAAAATAAGTTAGTTCCTAGGTTTGATTCACTGGCATGTGTTTAACTTATCTCTTTTGTTCCTAGATTATACTTATTTTGAATTTTTCGAAAAGTCATAGTGAGAAGTAAAATAAATAATTATTGCTCAATGAGTGATTATATTTCAGTTAATACAGGTAAAATCTTCATCTCATTTACACCTACTACAAAGCTAAGTAATTACTCCTTTTTTTTTAAAGATTTTATTTATTTATCTTTAGAGGGGAAGGGAAGGAGAGAGGGAGAGAAATATCAGTGTATGGTTGCCTCTCCTGCGCCCCCTGCTGGGAACTGGCCTGCAACCCAGGCATGTGCCCTGACTGGGAAACGAACCGCGATCCTCTGGTTCGAAGGCCTGCGCTCAATCCACTGAGCTACACCAGCCAGGGCTAATTACTCCTTTTTAACTCCCAGATTACTCAGGACAAATGCCACGAACTCCACCTGACATGAAGCTATGGAATGTGACTGTATTATATGGGAGACCCATGAATCAAGACTTGAGCCATATGGGATAAGAGAGGAAGTGAATGGGTTGTTTTCACATTCACAGTGTTTCTTAAGTTTTAAACTAGGAAGATTTTGAAATTTCAAAATCAAACTATTATGACTTGTAGTATATAGATTTTTATATGAAGCTTTGACTAAATAAAAAAGAAAGAAAGAAAGAAAGAAAACAGAATTATCCTAAAAGCAGTTCACCCGGAACTGGAGTTGAAGTTCAGGATTAGAGATGACAACACAAGACTCTTCACCTCTAACAGGAATGTGTCAAGGAGAGGAAGAGAATCTAGAAAGTAGGTTTAGAATGAAGAATGAGGGTATGTATATTTATAAACAAACATTGAAGTATGTTCTGAGAATGAAAGCATATTTAATAGAATCAGAGAAGAAAATAGAGAAATGTGGTGGCATAGTCATTCACATAAGACACATTGGCAACATTTGTTGAGTTATGTAAAATAATTCACTTTACTCTGGAAGACTTTTCTCAACATAAGGAAGTGTAGCAGACCTGACTAACACATGTTCTAGACACTCATAAGGAGAACAGAAGATAAATACTCTTTTAAGGACTAAAATAAAATTTACACCAAAAATAAACAATAATTTTATAAACATTACCTGCTTTTTAATGTAATAAATAGTTTTTTAAAAATTTTCCCTTATTTTTATTGTTGACACTATTACAGTTGTCTCCACTTTTCCCCTTTGCCCACCTCCACCCAGCACCGGTTTCCCCCTCCCTCAGGCCGTCACCACACCATGGTCCATGTATGTAAGACCTGCTTTTTAAAGACAACTTGATATTTAAAATTTTTTAGGCCTTGGTTAAAATATTGAGTGATTGAAGGAAGTATTCAGTCAGTCCCTTCATCTTGCTGAATTACCACATAATGATCTCTGACAGGATTAGCAAGTTCTTTCCATTTCTGTGCCACCATTATCTAGAAGAGCCACCTGGAGGACTAGATCATTATCAGAATAGAGAGAAGAAAGAAAAAGAAGGCAGGAGTAGACAGAGAAAAGAAGAATGTGCACATGGCAGGGCTGGGGCCCAGGGTCAGTTCCTGAGGGATTATCTAGCTCTGCTCTGTGGCAGAGCCGATGCTCCTTCTTCAACACTGGCTAGCGAAAGTGTTCACGGGAATTTTGTTTTACCTTTCTCCTGTATGTTTTTATCGGTGTCTCATTCTAATGAATAAAACCTATACATATTTTCACCAATATCCTTATCAGCAATAAAAGGAATGATAATCATCCTACATTATATATATTAACATTTAGTCAACTCAAAAAGTAACTGCAATTTAAACAGTGAGTAAGACTGATGACAAAATCTATATAATTTCCCTGAGCTACTGAATTAAACTATGCAAGATCATATCACACTATTTATTGTATTCATAATTCTCAGAAAACTACATTAGCATTAGCGTTCAGGTGAGTGCATGATTTTCAAGGTAGTTAAAATCATGAAAACAGATTTAGTTTCTGTAACAAATGATCTGGATTAGCACTAGTTTTGAAAACAATTATCCTAGGTCTTGGATGCATAAAGGAAGAAGCCAACTCAAGAATTTCAAAGGTACTTTTTGAAATAATATGCTTGGCAAATGTAGTCACTGGAACTATAAGCACGGTTTATCCCTAATACTGATAAAATAAAAAATTAACTGACTGACTGTTGAGGATGTTCTTGATAACGTAGGGAACAACAAAAGTCTGTGTGTGGTCAGCTTCGACAAACCAAGTATCTGTCCTTCTTCACTATTCATCTTGTTGGTGAAGAGAAGGGCAGATTAGCTGAAGAATATCTTGGTAACACCTACAGGAAAAATTTTGCCTCTTCATGGCTCAGGTGGTTGGAGCATCATGCCACACAGCAAAACGTCTCCCGTTTGACTCCCAGACCGGGTACCTGCCTAGGTTGTGGGTTTAATCCCCAGTTGGGCCACGTACAGGAGGCAACAGTTCAATTTTTCTGTCTCATATAGATGTTTCTCATACAGATGTTTCTCTTTCCCTCTGTTTATCTCTCTCTTTCTCTCTTCCTCCTTTCCTCCCTCCCTTTCTCACTTCACCTCTCCCTCAAATGAGAATAAAATAAATCTTTTTAAAAAAACAAAGGTCTCATTGCTTTCTTTTTCCAGCCATGCTTATTTACATTATGATCCCTGGAAAAGTTTAGTTTTGCTGGGACTTCTAAAACACTAGTGTGTATTGATATTAATTTTCTCTTATTTTATAAGGACATGGCAGCAAAATGACAGTTCGAAGTTTAAGGTTTTGGGGCCTATTTGCTAGTGTATAAACCTCAATATATCCTGAAGTTCTTTGACTATACTCAAATGCAAAGGGCAGATAAAATTCTCTATGTGGTAGAAGAGAATTACATGAGATTAAAATCGTATTTTGGACTTACACTTTCAAAAACATGTCATACCAGCTACTCTGAAGGTCCAGCCCATAAAATCATAATTTGATTCCCAGAAAAAAATACAACAAGCAATTTTAATACTTTCAGGTCTCATTGGAAAGAAAAAAAGGAAAAACAGCTCACTTCTTCCATACCAATTATTGTCTTGGATACATTACTCCTGAAGTATCAATAAGAAATATTTAAGGTGTCATGTTCTAATTCATCCTACAACAAACATGACATCTATTTATCAATCTAGGTATTATTTATCTACTTATCTGCTTATCTACCTTAAAATCATAACATCCATAATACTGGAATAATAACAACTTGCTATCAAAAATATCTCTCCTTCATTTTCAACATTCTTAATAACATGAAAAAGTAACAATACTTTTATTTTTATTTTTTTTAAACATGTTATTTTTTTAAAGATTTTATTTATTTATCTTTAGAGAGGAAAGAAAGGAGAGAAGGAGAGAAACATCAATGTATGGTTGCTTCTTGTGTGCCCCCTGCTGGGAACTGGCCAGCAACCCAGGCATGTGCCCTGACTGGGAATCGAACTGCGATCCTGTGGTTCTCAGGCCTGCGCTCAAACAATACTTTTATATGCCTGTGTCCGGTCCTTTCTAATTTGCATGCTTGCTTGAATGAAAAGAGAAGAAAGAGAAGTTCCATATGTGATTAAGTCAAAGCTACATCACATTGTCAGGGTGAAAGGGCTTTACATTTCCTTCATTCAGACTGACACATTTTAGGTACATTTGCTTAATTTAGTATTCCAAATCCATTTTTTTAACTTTGGGATATGCATTTTATTCCTGTCATTCATAAATGACTAATAGCAACATTTGTTCATCCTTACCACATACTTATTAAGTCTAACTTAACTTAAATGGAATCATTTAGTAATTCCTTTATAAATAATGCACTGTAAAATAAAGTTAATTTAAAATTTATAATCCCCGTAATTATCAGTGACATAATATTTCTCTTGACTTTTGTTGGTAATTTCCATAATGCCATTTAAATTAAATATTTTAACAACAGAATACCTTCTCTTTGTATATAGGGGTAGTTCAATGATTACCAACTTCAACTCAACACATAGGACCTTGAACCTTAGGTAATCAGCTTTATTTATTTAGCATTAATTGATGTCCTTTAGGTATTACATACATCAAATTTTGTCAAATATGCAACTTGGAATTCAGTTTTCAAGCATGAAATAATATTAGTGTGTGTGTGTGTGTGTGTGTATCCTTAGATGTACATATCTTTATCTATTGTGCCTTCATAAGATAATTTTTCTATTACTTGAATTAGACATAAATGTATAGGATTCTTTTTCACAGCTCAAAAATAAAGTGCTAGATATGTATTTTTCACTTTTATATGGCCATATTGTCATCTAACTTTATATCCTTAAATAATCTATTATAGCTAATTTAAGGCTTACTAGAAACATGAACTGTAAAAGAAAAAATAGTTATAATTATTATTTAGTTGCCATTTTAAGTTTAATAATATTCTCATGACTTTTATTATATATTTATCAACTATATATTAATAAAACATGAGGTAGCTTAAAAGATTGTTAACACAAAACAACCTGGTCACTAGAATTTTGATAAATTATTAAAATATTAAAATTTTAATTGAAGTATTTTTGCTTCAGTATTTGGAGAATGTAGTATGTGTCTGAATTCAGAATAAAAGGAATGAGATCATTTACAATTGTTTGAGAAGAGATTTTTTGAAGTATTTTTAATGGATTTTATGGGTATTAAATTATTGTGGCCTTTAGACCTACATTACTGCATTTAAAATTATGATGTACAGGATTTTTGTGTCTATTAACAATAAGTTCATGAAAATTTTTGTGACTGTTTAAATGTGATAATTAAAAACTTTAGCTGCACACTTAAAAATATACCACCTCATTTTAAAGTAAGGTGTTAACCTTTCTAAATATCTTGGGGAAAAGCAATAAACTATCTATAGCTAATTTTTTATCACTCCCCAAAGAATGTGGCCTGACAGAAAAAAAAATTAAATGCATCCGCATTGGCTAGTAGGAATACTGGCTGCATAGAGGACTAATAAGAAAATGTGACATGCGGTTCCCTAAAACCTGACAAAACTGCCTGACTACATACAGTTCTTTGTCACAGAATTGAAGACTGATAAGTATATGTTGAAGAGCATGAAATAAAAATGAATGTGCTGCAAAAGCCCCCATGAGGCTTTATCTCTCTGCTTCAATTCAACACTAGGGTACGTGAAATCCTGTGCTACTTGGTATATAAGTGGATGAATTTTGATTGCCCTGAATTGAGAAGCCTGTTTAATGCAAAACCGTGGAAAGAATGGACTTTTTTGGGGAAGTATGAATATTTGTATTAGTTTATTGGGTAATTCTAATTATGTTTATTTATATAGATATGATACCAAGTCTCTAAAATCAAGCTCCTGTATTCTCTATTTGTAATAACCTTGAACCTTCAAGCAATCTCTTCTATAGGACTGACCTAAATTATCCTGAATTATATCACTGGTCTAGAATCGTACATGAATTATAAAGATATAATTATGTGGCTGTGTATACTTGGACATATTCTGTGTAAGGTTATTGGCAAAAGAATATGTTAAGTCAATAGAATCAGAAAAATTAAATAAAATCAACAAGATATAAGGAGAAACATTCTAAAAATAAAGCTGTACAATGTTTACATTCTTACAAATAAAGTAAATAAGATTAAACAAGTAGCTGATATTTGACCAAGTAGAACAGCCTAGTTAGATCTAAACCACACAGCCACTAACTGACTCCCAGCTGATCTGGTTAATGATTTTCTCTTCACAGATATGACAACACTGAAAATACTCCCAGGGGGATAAAGACAAGAGACCCTGGCTGAATTCTAGGAGCCTAATAGCATTAACACGGAGGAATAATTGTGCTGAAGGTACAAAGAAGTTTGAGCAAAGAACCAAGAGCAAGACTCTATGATATTGGATCCCCTTCTCCACCTCATTTGCAAGCTTCTAGACACCCTGGCCTCCTTTATACCCATCTCTGACATCTACATTTTTTGGTCTGTCTGTCTCCATGCTCTTCCTCAAAGATTTCTTTGACTTTCTTTACAGTTTTTAGCCCATATGTTGAGACCTCCTTTGAAAAGCCTTTCCTCATGGCACCATCTAAATAAATACAGCCAATTTCTAATCCCTTGCCTTGCTTTTTTCATAGATCTTATTACTGTATTTATGTATGTAATTATCTACCTGACTCTCTATCTAAATATCTACCATCTATCTATCATCTATCTATCTCTATTTCACTAGAATTACATTTCAGGTGAACAGAAATCTTGTCTACTCTGTTCGCTCCTATAATTATAAACTCAGTCCATAGAACACTGCTTGTATAGAGAGGGCTTTTGAGAATTATTTGTTTAATGAATGACTGACTATGGTAGAAAACACAAATAACTTTCTAAAAAGATTTTTATTTATTTATTTATTTTTAGAGAGGGGAAGGGAAAGGGAGAAGAAGAGAAACATCAGTGCGTGGTTGCCTCTCAAGAACCCCCCACACTGGGGATCAGGCCGGCAACCCAAGCATCTGCCCTGACTGGGAATTGAACCAGTGACCTTTTGGTTCTCAGGCCTATCTACTATCTACTGAGCAACATCTGCCAGGGTAGGAGTTTTAACAAGAAAATGAAAAGAATATTCTGTTAACTCAAAACCTCTATCAAATAAAGGAGAAAGGTATCATATATATTACATATACATATATGTATATGTATATATATGCATATATATATACATGTATATAAATTTTAGATTTAAGTGGATTAGGAGAAACAGGATGAAGTAAAGATTGTTTTCACTATTTTAAAAGCATGGTGTCAGCCCTGGCTGGTGTAGCTCAGTAGACTGAGCACAGGCCTGCGAACCAGAGGATCGAGGTTCGATTCCCAGTCAGGGCACGTGCCTGGGTTGCAGGCCATTTCCCTGCAGGCCAACTCCCAGCAGGGGATGCATGAAAGGCAACCATACATGGATGTTTCTCTCCCTCTCTCCTTCCCCTCTAAAGATAAATAAATAAATTAAAAAGCATGGTGTCAGACTTTTTATTAAACATAGAGGGTGTTTGAGGACAATGAGAAATGGACAGCATTTGTATATATACCACAGAAATCAGTTGCCTTTAATGTTAATTAAGAATATTGATAATCTAAAAAAGTCTTAAAATCATAATAAGCAAAATAAGAATATAGAAAATGTAGTTTTGATTTTGAGAATAAATTACATTGTTTTTACATGCCTTATTTATTATATATTCTTTTTTAAATTCACTTTATATTTTTTAATCCTCACCTGAGGATATATTTATTGATTCCTCTATGAGTCTTATGGTTTTGAGTCTTACATTTAAGTTTGAAATCTATTTTCAGTTTGTTCTTCTAAATGGTATAAAAGATAGTCTAGTTTCATTTTAACATGTATCTGCCCAATTTTTCTAGCATCATTTATTGAATAAACTGTCTTTACCCCATCGTATGTTCTAGCCTCCTTTCTCTACTCATTGGATTTAATAGGCATAGATTTATTTCTGGACTGTTCATTTTGTTACATTTATCTATATATCTTATTTTATGTCAGAACCATGGATACTATGGCCTTATAGTGTAGCTTGATATCAGGGAGCATGATTCCTCCAACTTTCTTTTTTCTCAAGATTGCTGAGGCTCCTTGGCATCTTCCGTAGTTCCATTTTTTGATTATTTGTTCTAGCTCTGTGAAATACACCATTGACATTTTTATAGGAATTGAGTTAATCTATAGATCACTCTTGGTAGTATGGATATTACTATTTAATGATGTTAATTATTGCTATAATAAACACAGTATGTGCTTCCACTTAATTGTATCTTCTTCAATTTGTTTCTTCAGTGTCTTATAATTTTCCAAGTACAGATCTTTTACCTACTTTGTTAAATTTACTCCTGGACTTTATTTTTAATAATTGTAAATGGACTCTTTTCTTAGTTTCCCTTTCTGATAGTTCAGTATTAGTGTATAAAAAGTCAATCAATTTCTGAATAAGACGTTTATATCCTGCTGCTTTGCTGAATTTATTAATTAATTTTAGTAGGTGTTTTTTTTCCTGGTAGAACAGTTAGAATTCCCTTTTCTAAAACTCTAATATGTAGTCAGGAAATGAAGACATAAAATTGGACATGGCCACATAGTGAAGCGGAGACAGATATTAAACAGAGAAGCAAAGTATATGAAAATATTGTACTGTCCTAAATCTCGCATTTATGAAGATATTTTAAGTCAGATTACTATTTACTCCATCATTTATTATTTCAATAGTTTGTTTATTTGTTTGTTTGTTTATTTATTTATTTCCTAACATATTCCTAGATTTATTAATTTAATATGCTTTTTATGACTCCCCATGTGCATACACTGAAATTCCCACCAGAATGGCAAAACAATATGAGTCATCATATTCAAACTGTAAGACACACTGCTATAAAAAGAGAGTTTGGTGTGAATGAGTATTATAATACAGATAAGAAAATAAATGATTTAATACACAAAAAAGTAATGATGTGATGGAATCTGGAGGATTTGGCAAACTGTTTGTAAAGAAGAAGGAAATTAAGTTAGATACTGAACAGTGACTTCCATTATATGAAAGCCCCTAAAAATTTATATCTTAAAAATCTGATGTGTGATGCAATGATCAGAGGTGGAGACTTTGCAATGTTGTTAAGGCATGAGCACAGAGCTCTCATGAATAGAATTAGTGCTTTATAAAAGAGCTCCAGGGAGATCCTCGGCCCTTCCACCATGTGAGGACATAGCAAGAAGCTCTCATTCTGCAACAGGTAAGAGAGCTTTAACCAGAACCCAACCATGCTGGCACCCTGATCTTAGATATCCAGCCCCCAGGACTGCAAGGAAATAAATTCCTATTGTTTATAAGTCATCCAGTCTCTGATATTTTGTTATAGCAGCCTGAATAGACCAAAACAGTTACTTTCTATGTAACATTGTGAAATAATAAACCATGTCAAAACTTAGTGTCTTAACAGAACCATTAACCATTATCACCACCACCACCACCAACAAAAAAAAAAAAAACAATAATCAACGACCAAGATCTTGAACATGCAAGTTGGGAGGTACTCACTAGGGAAACCTCATCTCTGCTGCCCATGACGTCATTTCGGTGGTTTGACTGGGAACTGGAAGAATCACCTTGAAGATGATTCTCTCATATCATTTTCAGGCTGCTCTTGCCTACCTTCTACATTGTGTCTAGGATCCAAGAGTGAGCATCCAAAGATAGCCAGGTGGGTAGTATTGCATTTTATTGTGTGACCTTGGAAGTTGCACAATATACTTCAGCCAGAGGCACAGACCTGCCTAGATCCAAGTGGAATGCAACAGGGCCCACTCCCTATAGGAAAAGCATATCACATCTTTGTGAAAATAGCCTGCAGAATGAGAGAACAGGCTTTTGGGAGTCCCGGAAAATAAGTTCTGCCACACAGGAGCAGCTGAGGTTTTTTATTGTTGTTGTTGCTGTTTTGCCTTGTTTTCAGATAAATAAGGTAGATAAAAATTTCAAGCAAATAGATTAGCATTATTTGAATGTAGATATATTTGGAAAACTAGATTTGTCAAAAAAAATATTTCCAATGTTTTTAATCATTATTTGAAGACACCCCAGTATTTTTTCTAAAAAAAAGAAACCTTCATATAGCAGATGGAAGTATAAAGAAAAATAAGCAAATATAATAAAATAAATGTATTCACCCTCTTTCCTAGTAAATGCATACTTAGCAATTTTTTTCTTATTTTACAGTGCAATTTTATTAAGGGGAAAATAAAACTTTGATGAAAACCCAAAGGAAAAATGGAAACAACTCTATTTAGTAAAGAAGTATGGATTAACCTGTTTCAAGCATGGATTTACTTTAGAGCAGTACAAAAGACAGTTAGCAAAGTGGAACATTTGGAAGTCTGAGGAAGTATAATTGGACTTAGAAGAGAAGCAAAAGTGCTACTGATCTTCCTCAGTTCACGTAGAAAGGGCGTCTGTCTGTAGAACACGTGCTACTGTTTGTAACTGCACTCATTCCCTGGGTAAGCAACGCACGGAGGGGGTATTCGATCATACTGTGGACCATATTTATCCAACTTAAAATTTGAAAATTATGTAGTTAATGATGCAAGGAATCAGCCAATTGTTGGCAAATTTACATTTTCTTTAGTTATTTAGGACATGGTAAAATGTGGGAAAGAAAAAAATAAATTAGTACTTTGGCTTCTTTCCCTGTTTTCTTTTTTTTTTTTTTAATTTTAAAAAGATTTGAAATGCTGTGAGAGGTTGAACTACATTAGCTTACGTTTTATTTTTACTTGGCAATCATTTATATGGTAAACCTGTCAAAGGATTGTTTTTTCGCATATGTATTGTAACAACACTGCACTAACACACACACACTCATGCAAGTAACACACACTTCTGTTCAATGGCAGAGCTTCTGTCTGAGTCCTCGAGGGCTTCCAAGATAGGATTATATATGATTTCACTTATGTGTGCAATCTAAAAAACAATATAAACAAACAGAACAGGAGCAAACTTAGAGATGCAGAGAACAGAATGATAGCTGCCAGAGAGGAGGAGGGTTGAGGAACTGGGTGAAAAAGACAAAGGGATTGGGAACTACAGATTAGTAGTCATGAGGAAGTCACAGGGATATAAAGCACAACACAGGGAAAATAGTGAATGGTGGATTTTATACATGTAGCTACTGGAAATATCAGGGGGATCGCTTTGTAAAATATATGATTGTCTAAACACGATACTGTATACCTGATATTAATACAAAATAATACTGAACATAAATGGGAATTGAGAACATTTTTAATTGTTTAAAAATTTAAAAAGAGACATTGAAGGAAACTGTAATAAAATGTAAAGAAGGATAGCTTTTAGACTCTAATGCAGGCCTGGTATCTGTAACAGAAAAAGATGAAAAATTGAGTGGGAAGCATCTCAGACTTCAGCACGATTCTGAAAAGGTTGGTGCTGCTGATGTGGAGACCAGAGCCAGGGTTATCCGTCATGCAGGTCTCCTGGCCACCAGAATGAGTCAACACGAGCACTGCGGCTGCGCTAAATTACTGGCTCCGAAGAATGAACAAATGCCCTTGTGGATCAGGAGGGGCAGCACCTGGAGCTGCCAGTCATCTCTGCTGTAGAGCAGGAGATCTGAGCAACGCACCTCCACAGTGCCACTGGGAAACTTAATAAGCAGACAAATGGTAAATGTGACACTAAAAAGTCCACTCAAAACAACATTATGACTGTTGACTTGCCCTCTCAAATTTAGAGTCATCTGTTTTTTTAACCATGCCCCTACATAAGTAACAAAATATCTGAAAATAAAGATATAAAAAAAGAATGACCGCCCTGGCTGGCGTAGCTCAGTGGATTGAGCACGAGCCTGCGAACCAGAGGATCGCGGTTCGATTCCCCGTCAGGGCATATGCCTGGGTTGCAGGTTGGTTCCCTGCAGGCCAACTCCCAGCATGGGACTCACAAAAGGCAACCATACATTGATGTTTCTCTCCCTCTCTCCTTCCCCTCTAAAGATAAATAAATAAAAAATCTTAAAAAAAATTTCTAAAAAAAGAAGGATAAATATTCTAAAGTAGGTATTCACAATAACTGAGTTCCAGAAACATTAACAAAATCCAAGGACATTTCTGGCAACTAAAACATACAAGGATAATGGCCACTGTTAGTCGTGAGATGGGGATTCAGTGCCATGGTGAGAGTCATCAGTAGCTATGAAACCTCTGCCCTGCAAAGCTGGCAGCGAGCTATAGAGTTTGGAACCAAAGGAACTGTGAGCAGAGATTGCCAGGTGGACATGAGAAAGAAAACCAAAAGATATTAAAAGGTTTCCCTCGGTTCCATGGACTCTGCAAGACCGAGAAGTCTTGAGTTACAGACTGGCAGTAGCAATGACCTTTCCTGAGAGAGGAGTTTAGGGAGGCTGTGTCCTGATTGTAATTGCTGAAACAATGGAGTTTTACTAACTGTGAGGAACAGCAACAATTAGAGTTAGAACAATTTTAGAATGTGTCTCTTCACACAGAAGGTTTTGCCAAGGTACCCGTGCATTTGGTTCTGCCTCCTTAGTTGCATCTCTTCTACTCTGAGCTGTCTGTTTCCGTCTCATGAAACTCATGATTATGCTGCGCCATCAAGATAAACTAGGGTAATCTCACCACCTCACCTACAGAGTCCCATTTGCCATATAAGGTAACACATTGACAGGTAATAGAGATTAAGAAATAGGCATTTAGAAAGAGGGCCATAATTCATTCTCCCTTCATGATTTCCAGGTAACTTGAGTGCAGACCAGTACAAAGCACAAAAATATTTATATGACTACGAAAACATCTGGTGACCAACAAAGAAAACTCGACAGTTGCTTACATCCAACAAAAAATTGCTAGGCATAATAAAGCAGAAAAAAATACAGCCCATAGTAAACCCATGTGGACACATCAATCGAATGAAATAAATCTAGGAATGAATAGCATGTTAGAATTATTAGCAAAGCGCTGTAAAGCAATTATTATAACTCCATTCAAAATGTTTGAGAAGTTGAATGAGTCTTTGAGTGTGTTTAGTGAAGATAAGTGAAAGAAAAACTCATATTTAAATAATAGATATAAAATCTCTAATGTCTGAGAGAAGAGAAATACACTGAATGAGATTAATTGCACATTAGACCTTTTAGAAAAAGATCAGTGGTGTCTAAGACATTATAAATTATCCAACATAAAACAAAGGAAGAAAGCTGAAAATAAACGAGCATCACTGACTCACTGAAACAAGATGAGAAACCATTGTTCAGGGGAAGGAAGAGTGAGTAAGGAAAGATGGCATTCTGGGCCCTGGATGGCTCATGAGTCCCCATCGCCCATAGTGAGCCGGCAGCTGCACTGACTTCAGTGACTGCAGCGAAAAGTAACCAATGCATTGTTTTTTGTTTGATCACAGTCTATAGGGTAAAATTAAAAAACAAAAGTAAGCAATGAAATGTAGGAATGACAGGACCAACTCCTGAGAAGTTGGCTCATGGGTACATAAGGAAATAAGAAATAACAAGACACAAGCTAAGCAAACAAACCCTTGGTTATTGCATGTCTAATAACTGAAAAAAAATGCAATTAAAAGAAAAGTGTTGGGGTAATTCCTGTCACTGAGTTAAGCTTAGATTTCGATGAGTCGATATGCTAAGGCTTCTAGCCTCAGGGCTCCTTTCAAAGTGAAAAATTAAGTTGAAATCACACATAGTATCACTATGACTTATTGTCATTCAGACCATATTCCACGGGGAAGGAGGCTAGGGAGAAAAACAACAACAATAAGAAGAAATTCCTGAAACCACAAGACACCATGCAAAGGAGTTGCCTTATTTGTAAACCAGTGTTATCTGCTTTGTAAAGTACTTCATTAAAACGGATTTGGAGAGTGACTGAGTTAAGAGCAGTCTCCGTGGGTTTGAACAGTGCAGAATGGAGGTGTGCATTTGGGCTGATGCAGAACCCAAAGATCACTATTGAACAATCACAATCTTCTAACCATGATCCAAACAAGCAGTAGGCTGTTCCCCAGGAGACAGTGGCATGGTAGACCGTATAAAAGCTTGAATAAAGTTTTCTACCCTGAGAAGGGAAATTAGTCTTTCCCTCCTTTGAAAGCCAAGTCGAAATTCCCGGATGAAGCAGCTGACCTGCTGTGCAGGCAAGCCATGCTGGGTTGACTTTCTGATGATACAGATGTTCACCCACTTATCACGTTCTTTTCCCAAATCATAGTAAATAGTGTGATTAATGGGATCCCCTTTGCAAGGGCATTCCATGTGTATTCGTTTGCTAGGGCTGCCATAAAAATTACCAGGGACTGCGTGGCTTAAACAAGAGAAATTCATTGTCTCACATTTCTGTAGGCTGGAAGTACAAAATCAAGTTATTGGTGGTATCAATGCCTTCTGAGAGCTGTGAGGAAATGATCTGTTCCAAGACTTCCTGCTTGGCTTATACGTGGCTGTCTTCCACACATGTGCATTCACATTCTTTTCCCTCTCTGTGTCTCTGTATCCAAAGTTCCCCTTTTCATAAGGTCCCTAGTCCTAATGGATTAAGACCATCCCCAATGACCTCATTTTAACTGAACTACCTGTGTAACCACCCCGTTTACAAATGAGATCACAATCTGAGGGACTGGAGGTTAGAACTTAAACATACACATTTTAGAGGGGAAAGACACACACAATTCAATGCAAACACCACGTAACCTTAATACTGAAAAATCAAGCCTTGGTCTGAGAAAACCTATCAGACTTGTTGTCTCTGATCCCCCTTTTGATTATTTTGCAGGCTAAGAAAACCGGAGTGATTTTACAGAGAATGAGAAATGGCAATGTAGGCAGTCATAAATTTCGTTCCATTTGGGTGGCAATTGTTAAATAGTTATGAAATGCAATGAGTAACATAGTCATTGATGGGGTTGACACAAAGGCCTAATGCAATATTGTTAGAGGTTTGCTGAATAAAGGGATTCCCTTCTTGGCTCTTCAAGCCTACATTGAAATCATTTCAAAAGCTGGGAGGCAAAGAGGGCAATGAGAAGTCTGACTTCAAATTGCTGGGAATTATAGATCAGTAGATTATATCAGGATGGAGACTGAGAAAGGGGAAAGAGTCACCGGACTGGAGCCCAGGCTATTTGGATACCTGTGGCTAATATAGCCAAAGGGTGGAGAAGAAACTGTGTGGCTCCTCAACACGGGAGCTCAGTGCACCGTGATTCCAAAACTTGTTGGCCAAGACTTAACAGATACTACAGTCAGATTGGGAAGATATAGGATATATCATTGATGGGATTAAGAAGTAAATTTTATGGAAATTAAAAAGTTTGAGTAGAATTTATGTGAAACAGTTGATTCTTCTTTACCTAAATGTATTATTGTCATGGATGTTATGTCTGAATAGGGAACACATTCCCTAACAGTATTGTCAAATACAAGGCATGTACGTTTGCCCTTAGGCAAACACTGTATAAATTGGACATGCTGAAGTAGAGCCTGTAGAACTGCCCCGACCCACACAGGCTGTTAAAGTGAAACAGCAGAAAATACTTGCTGGACCAAAGGAGGTCGCCATTTTAATCCATGACGTATAAGAAGCTGGAGCATCACACCAACAAATTCTCAGTACGGCAGCCCCAAATGGCAAGTGAAAAAAGGTAGGTGGCTCATAGATATCTAAGAGTACATTACTAAGATGTGAGTAAAGCATATTTAAAATATTCAGCTCCTGGTTAAAATATGTATGTGATTTTTTTTAGACCTGACCACAGGCAGTCACAAAGGCTTACCCGTCAGGCCTTATGGGGAAAAGCTGCCCTCCCCACACCAGGCTGGGTGTACTACTAATGCAAAACATAATGTGCCAAAACACTAATCACTCAGAAACATCAATAATAATGTCACACGACAATTAGGGGATAATGAACCCAGGTGCCAGAGTCTCGATATGCAGGTCCAGAAGACAGCATGGTGAGCATGGGGGAGGTCAGTATCTTGCAGGAAAAGTCTCCGGAGGCAGGTGGACACTGGAGCAGAGGAAATCTTCAGTCCAGCAGGACAGAGCTTCTGGTGGCCAATGCCAAGGGACATTGGCATGGTGTGAAAAACACTCTGGTGTGTGGAGCTCAGCTGTCTCAGTAGTGGCCTGAAGCCTGCCTCAGTTATACCCTTGAAAGTGATGGACTCCACATCCCTGGGTTTTTTGATAAATGTCTTGGCACCCCTGATGCCAAGTGGGGGATTTCCCCAGAAGCCTATTAGTGGGTGGCCCTGTTCTACAGATACGGCTGTTCTGGTCACACACGCAGATGTATTAGATGTGTCTCCTTGCCAGATGTGTCTAGCATGACTTAGGTAGTTTCCCTCTTGAACCAAAGCGTCATGGCTGATTGACAGCCATCTTGGTTGACATGACTGACTCCACTTTGTTTTATAGACTTTATGCTATTTTGAACAGAACAATGACATTTTATTGGTTCTGCTCTCCACAGGCTGCTGGGCATGTGGCTGGTAAGGCCACATGCCTATGGAAAGAGAACACATGCGTGCACAGTGTGAGCTCATTCCCTAGTGGGCGAGAGAGAGAGAGAGAGAGAGAGAGAGAGAGAGCTTCTTTTTCCCTCTGGGATTATATTAGCTTGGGTTTGGGATAGACCAGGTACTTTTTCTTAAGAATGCATCAATTTACCAAGTTTTTCTCGGGTTTTAGATGGGTCTGCACCCCATCCGTAGAGCTTTGATATAAGGCCTCTATGGTCCAGCATCTCCCCTTGTGTTCCCCAACAATCCGGCAACAGAGAGGAGGAGGAAGGAGAGCTAATGAATTGGGCCAGCACAATGCTGTAACTCTGGGGTGTGAAGTTGTAACTTCCTAGGAAAGCAAACAGGTTCCTATTTCCCAGTTTATTAAACTCAGTGTCTGCTTTCTTTTGTTTCTCTTTTCTAACTAAATATAGAGGGTGATATCCACACAAAGAAATATGTACATTAATATTCAAATACATTTTTATGATAGCAATAACTGAAGACAATTTAATTATCCAATAATGATGAAAAATTTAAAAATATGTAGTATATTCAGTCCTGGCTGGTGTGGCTCAGTGGATTCAGTGCTGGCCTGTGAACCAAAGGGTAGCCAGTTTGATTCTCAGTCAGGGCACATGCCTAGGTTGCAGGCCAGGTCCCCAGTAGGGGACATGCAAGAGGCAACCACACATTGATATTTCTCTCCCTCTCTTTCTCTCTCCCTCCCCTTCTGTCTAAAAATAATAATAATAAAATATTTTTAAATGTTAAGAAATACATAGTATATTTATACAATGAAATATTACTAAATAATTTTAAAAGCAATATAACAAAAACAAAATGGCTGTTGATCAATGCAACTACATGTATTAATATTAAAATTATGTGGAGTAAAAGATGCCAGAAATGAAAACCTACATAACATATGATTCCATTTTTATAAAGTTGCAGACAATGTGCTCTAACATAATAATAATAAAAACCAGATCGGTAGGTGCCTGGAGCCAACAGGACTATGAGGAGACAGGAGGGAAATGATGGAAATAACCGAATCTTGATTTTGAGGCCTCTTAGATAATAAAAGTCCAACGATCACTTTGATTACTAAGCACAGTCTCATTTTAATAATTAAAGTGTTCAGCCCAGAATCCTAGTAACATGATTCCATACACTGGTCTAATGGAAAGCTTCTTGGCCCCCTGCTGTGCCTGCTCCAGGCTGGAAAACCAGCCGCGGTAGATAAGGACGTGGGCAGCTTCTTTATTTTCCTGGCAAGCATATGCTTCTCCTTTACTGTAACATCACAGTCTGTTTCTGGCTCCTCTGGGATAAAGAGGGGAGAAGATAAAAGGTAGGAAAGAACTTAATTGCTTGCTGTGCAGCCTAGCAATTTGAATGTAGCCTAGCATGGTTGGCTCCTGGGTCAGGCAAATTCTCAATGATAATTCTTTTCAGACTGATTCAATGGGCTCTTCTAAGCCAGCCCCTCTGGGTCCTCGATGGGAGACTTTGATTTGGGTAAGCTTTGATATGGGTAATGCTGCCCTTGAGCTGGCTTCTTTAAACATCGCTCTCAGCTGTGCATGTGATACTTGATCACCAGTCACCTCTTGGTGAGAAGGCCTTCTGGACTTGTGGCTTTTTTCAAAAGAAAGTGGAATTCAAGAAAGCGGCAGTCTCGCCTTATTTTCAGAGGATATATAGTAATTGAAGTGCAGAGACAAGGAAACTAAGCCATAGCCTTCACTGTTCATTTTGGGTCCATTCTTTTTTTTTCTATTATGTTCCATACGATAGCCACTATCCACATATGGTTATTTAGCACTTGAAGGTGGCTAGTGAGACTGAGAAAGTGAACTTTTTAAAAAATTATTTAATTATTTTTAAAGTACATTCTTAATACTAAGCCTCTGAGATTCCTTAAAATATTGGGGAAGGTGTAAACACTCTCCAGTGGCTTTACATTAATACTCTCTTACTTGTTTTGATTTGAAGGAGGTATGTCACCATCACCATTGTGGAAATGAAGGTATTAAAAAAGCATAAAATCTTATTAACCATCTCCAAAGAAATCCTCTTCACCTCTTTAAACGACCCTATTTTAAGACTTAAAGATGGACTTCAGGCACAGTTAACAGGCTGTCTTCTTAATTCATACATTTGAATATGGTCGCATTTGAATGTATTTTCTTAGGCCATTAGAGAATTGGCCATAATTAACACAGTAGCCCCCTGCCACATACACAGGAGATGTTTCAATACTCCAGGTGGATGCCTGAGACTGGGTAGTACTGAACGCTTATATGTGCTATGTCCCCCCACCCCCCAATACACACATACATTTTCACTTCGAGGAAAAAAACTTCCTTCTGGGAAGACTTTGGCATTAACCCCTGTCACAAAATCTCATACAGCAAAATGGGAATATTAGGGGCTTCCAAAGCCTGTACTGAATTTTCAAGAAATTTTTGCACATACCTATCTGTTAAAAATCGTTCTTTTAATTTTTAGCCAAAGTAAAATACTTATTACAATGTTAGCCCTGCAATGCATTTAAAATTTGTACATTCTATCTGGAGTTTTAATTATTTTTTTCAGAGAGAATATTCAAGACACTTAAAAACAAGTTCCCATAATACAGTATTTCTTTTCTGTGGTGTTTGTCAGCGAAATTTGCTGATTATAAACTTTTCTTTCAATTCAGTAAATAACATCATAGGAGACAATAACAAAAAATATGAAATGTGAGGCGAAGTAAATTATATAAAATTTAAAAAATCCTTCTCCAATTTCCAGGAAAAAAACAAAATTATTTTAGACCTGCGGAGAATTGTCTTGATCTATTTGAGATGCAACAGTATTACAATACCACCCTCTAGTGGATATAGGTAGGTATTTTATCTTATTTTTTTCTTCCGTAAAACAGTTCACACCCCATTTATTATTTAAAAATACTTTTGTTATAAAAGGGAAAAATACAATGCAGTATAAAAGATTGACAGCATCATCAAGTTTATTACACAAATTTCAACCTATCAGAAAGACAAACAAATCACCGACAACGGGGTATTTTTTCCTTTTGCTTGGAGGTGAAAAAGTAATGATTTATATTGAGGTTAAAATGTGTTTTTCAGTTCCAGCTATTTGAATTTACCCAATACAAAATATTTTTTCTTTTTATTTAATTCTATATTTAAAAAGCATATTTAAATACATATGCAAACATTTTGCTGAATAAGTTAATTCACATGAGTAATAAATTATTTTCAGAGTTTTAACCCATTTAATACTTTTCTGGTGTTTGCAGTCCGCAGTCTTACTCCTACCCCAGACAGCTGACCTTCCAACTGCCAAAAAACTCATTCTATGAATCACTTCTGCTTATTCTGTTAGATACACACTATCCACAGAAAACTTTATAGTAACTCTCTCCATGGAGCGACATTTGTTTACCTGCACGTCTTATTTTCAGAGCTCTGTTATTAGATACGAGGATAGTAATTAAATCATTATTAATGAATTCACTGTGTGCTATTTTAAAGGGGAGATTTTTCCATTTTGATCATAATGCCTTAGTTTAAAAAATCAAACTTTGGAGTTTCTCAATTTGAATAAAATGCAGTATGACTTAAATACGTAAAGAAAGTATCTGTGTATGAAGTGAAATGTCTTTAAAGAAAATAATTTATGAAACAGAAATAGGAAACTCAGTAAAGTGAGGACATGTCCTGCTATTTTCTAACTGAATGTTTTTGGACAAGATACTTGACAGCTGAATTTTATTTTTTGTTCATTTTTGGATTTAAAATGTTGATGATATTCATCTTAAAGGGTTATGAGCATTAAATGACATAACACATACAAACAACCTAGTTCAGTGCCTAACACAATCTCCTCCTCCTTCTATAAAATCGAGATCGGCTCCCAAAATAAAGACTGTTTGGTCGTTAGATAGCCACAAAAAACCTTTGATTACAATTCATAAGCCTGAAAAATGAGGATTCCTCGTAAAGCCTTAGAAAGGTAGAAGAAGCTATCTACCGCAAGTGATGTCTCAGTCAGTTTGGTCTGCTCTAGCTAAATACCACAGGTTGGTTAGCTTACATACAACAGAAATTTATTTTTCACAGTTCTGGAGATTAGGGAGTTCAAGATCATGTTGCCAGGAGACTCGGTGCCTGGGGACGGCTTCATAGTTCATAAATGGCCCTCTTTGGGCTGTTTCCTCACACAATGCACCTGGGGACCTCTGTGTGGTCTTGTTTATTAGGCACTAGCCCCGTTCATGAGCACTTTACTTTCATGATTTAAGCATCTCTCAGAGGCCCCAGCTCCTAACACCATTAAAATTAAGGATAGGGATTTCAGCATCTGCCTTTTGAGAGGGATATAAACATTCAGACCATAACAAGTAATGTGCCAGAATTTGAAACAAAAAAAAAAAAGCCTAATTAAATAATATATGTTGAAGCTCAGTATATTTTTAAGTTGCATAAAGTTAGTATTGTTTTTATGCTCTTATTTTAATAAATTATGATAAAATTTTAATAGCTTTCCCAAATAGAATGACTGTGGACACAGTAACTAAAATTCCAGACATTTTTAAAAATGGTCATTGTTTTCAAAATCAAAATCTTTTTCATTTTTCCTCATAATGATCTATATAATAACATCTAATGTAATGGTGCTTTATAATTAAGTGTATTTTATTAATAATGCTATTAGAGTTGTCCCATTCTTTTCTTCCTTTTATTCCCCTCTGCCCTGCACCACCCCACCCTCCAGCATCTCCCCCCTTAGTTCATGTCCATGGGTGGTACATATCAGTTCTCCAGCTTCTCCATTTCCTACACTACTCTTAACCTCCCCCTGTCTATTTCATGCCTACCAACTACGCTTATTGCCTGTAACTTTTCCTTCATTAACCCCTCCCCCCTCCTTGCTGATAATCTTCCATATGATCTCCACTTCTGTGATTCTATTCCTGTTTTATTTGTTTCTTTTTTTGTTTTGTTTTTTTAGATTTAGTTGTTGATAGTTGTGAGTTTGTTACTGTTTTAGTGCTCATAGTTTGGATCTTCTTCTTTTTCTTAAATAAACCTCTTTGACATTTCATATAATAAGGGTTTGATGGTGATAAACTCCTTTAACTTGACCTTATCTGGCAAGCACTTTATCTGCCCTTCCATTCTAAATGATAGCTTTGCTGGGGGGAGTAACCTTGGATGTAGGTCCTTGCTGTCCATGATTTGAATAATTCTTTCAAGCCCCTTCCCGTCAGCAAGTTTCTTTTTGAGGAATCTGCTGATAGTCCTACGGGAGCACCTCTGTAGGTAACTCTCTTCCCTTGTTTTTAAGATTCTCTCCTTATCTTTAACCTTTGGCAATTTAACTATGATGTGCCTTGGTGTGTTCCTCTTTGGGTTCAAATTCGGTGGGAGCTCTGAGCTTCCTGGACTTGTATGTCTATTTCCTTTTTTAGGCTGGGGGAGTTTTCTTTCTTGCTCTTCTTCTTCTCCTTCTGGTACCTCTATGATTCAGATGTTAGACTGTTCAAAGTTGTCCCAGAGGTTCCTAAGTGTCCCCTTATATTTTTGAATTTTTGTTTCTTCATTCTGTTCTGTTGAATACTTATTTCTTCCTTTTGGTCCAAATTATTAATTTGAGACCCAGTTCCCTACCCTTCACTGTTAGTTTTATATATACATGTATAATTTTTATTTTTTAATTTTATTTATTTATTTTTAGACAGAAGGGAAGGAAGGGGAAAAAAGGAACGAAAAATCAATGTGTGGTTGCCTCTCACTCACCCCCTACTGGGGCACCTGGCCTGCAGCTCAGGCATGTGCCCTGACTGGGAATCCAACCAATGACCCTTTAGTTGGCAGGCCAGCACTCAGACTACTGAGCCACACCAGTCAGGGTATTTTTCTTTATTTCACTGTGTACAGCCTTCACGTCTTCCTTTATTTTGTAGCTATATTCAATCAATTCTGTGAGCATCCTGATTACCAGGGTTTTGAAACTTCTTCATCTGATAGGTTGGCTATCTCCTCATCACTTAGTTCTTTTCGTGGGGTTTTGATCAGTTCTTTCATTTGCGCCACATTTTTTTCTGTCTCAGTGCACCTGTTATGTTGTAAAGGGTGGAGCCTTCGATATTCACCGGGGAGGGCCAAGCCATTTGGCCAGGCTGTGGAGCTGTTGGGGAGTGGTCAGAGAGGGAGCAATATTGCTTGATTTTCTCTCACCCCTCTTTCAAAAGACTGACAGTTTCTCTCACTGCCACAACCCCCACAGGTTTTTACAGCCAAAGGTTTTGAGGCTTTATTTTTCCCACACTAGAACTCTGGGTTGTGCAGCCTATCTTGCTTCCCAGTTATTCCTCCCGGTTTATCCTCACATGAATGTTTGGTCACCCAGTCCCCCAACTTGTAGGGCATTATCTCCACCCTAGCTACCCATTTCCATTCCTCCTATCACTCTGGATGAATGTTTTTTCTTCATCTCCTTGGCTGTCAGACTTCCATACAGTTCAGTTTTCTGGCAGTTCTCATTGTTTTCTTGTTTTCAAAATGATTGTGGTTTTTTTTGGCTGTGTAAGGACGCAAAGCATACCTACCTAGGCCTCCACTTAGCTAGAACTCCTTAGTGTAATGGTTCTTTCAAATGCTGAAAAGTTTTCAGCAAAAAGTTTCTTTAAAATAATAATAAAACACTGGTTTAAAAAAGCAGTTCACTTACAAATAACTCACAGTTTTCAACCAATGTTTATTAGTCTGTTATGACTAATGTGAGAATAGCAGGAGCTAAAACAAAGCACATTTGGTAGGGGCATCTCAAAAAAAACCCTTTAAGCATATTTCCAAGCTCAGTTTAAGATTAAAAAATACTACACTGGATTTATCATTTCCTGTGAAAATATCTGTAAATGAAACTTCATCATATTTTGACCAAACCCAATAATAAATTTGACACTTAATGAATACATTCATCCTTATTACATATCATTGAAAAGGGCAGGGAACTGTCCACATATTTTATTATCATTGATTGTGTTAGCATTGTCTCAATTTCCCCCTGTGCCTTTTTCTGCCCAGGCCGCCCCCCACTCCCACAGTGAATCCCCACACTGTTGCCATGTCCACAGGCCATCCACACATTGTCTTTGACTGACCCCTTCCCCTTCTTTCTGCCATTGCCCTCCTGCCCCTTCACCTCCAGCAGCTGTTAGCCTGTTCTGTGTTTCCGTGTCTCTGGTTCTGTTTTGCTCATTGGTTTATTTTGCTCATTAGGTTCTTCTTATGAGTGAGATCATATGGTATTTGTCTTAAGCTAGCTACTTATTTTACTTAGTATAATATTCTCCAGTTCCAACCATGCTGTCACAAAAGGTATGGATTCCTTCTTTCTTTCTGGTGTATAGTATTCCATTGTATAAATGGAATACAGTTCTTTGATCCACTCATTTACTGATGGGCACTAGTTTGCTTCTAACACTTGGCTATTGTAAATTGTGCTGCTATGAATGTAGGGGTGCATAGGTTCTTCCGAACTGGTGTTTCAGGATTCTCAGTGTATATTCTCAGCAGTAAAATCACTGAGTCAAAAGACAGTTCCATTTTTAATTTTTTGAGGAAATTCCATATTGTTTTACTCAATGACTGTATCCGTCTGCATTTCCACTAGCAATGCACAAATCATCCCCCTTTTTTTTACATCCTAACCAGCACTTGTTTGGTGATTTATTAATGATAGTCATTCTGACAGGTGTGAGGTGATATCTCATTGTGGTTTTAATTTGCATCTCTCTGATGGCTAGTGATGCTGAGCTTCCTTTCATATATCACTAGGCCATCTGTATGTCCTCCTTGGGGAAGTGTTTATTCAGGTCCTTTGCCCATTTTTTAATTGGATTGTTTCTTTTCCTGGTGTTGAGTCATGTGCATTATTCATATATTTTGGAGATTAAACCCTGATGTGTCATTGGCAAACATGTTCTCCTATACAGTCAGTTCCCTTTTCATTTTGCTGATGGTTTCTTTAGCCTTTCAGAAGCTTTTTAGTTTAATGTAGTCCCATTTGTTTATTTTTTCTTTATTTTTCCCTAGGAGATGAAAGCTGTCCATTTTAATACGAGGAATCTAAAGCACAGAGGATTTAGAAAATAAACCAAATAGATATTAAGTGATATTAGTTGATAGCGCTAGAAAAGTCTGGACACAGAGCATCTACAGCCAAATTGGCTTGCAGCCCAATTTTAAGGTGGAGTTATCAGCTCTCTATTATTGAATAATCTCACACTGAGTTTTCAAAAGAAACAAGAATGCATTAGACATTTTAACAATTTTTATCTGCAACATAGACATTTTTTATCTGACAACTATGGTAGTTGAATACATAATAACAAAATCCCATACATTATTTACCATGTGTATCGTTCAACAACACAAACTGTTTCTTTAAAACAGAACATGATGCTTTGTTAATATCCTCAAGGACACTGAAATAAACTTGTTTCAAGAGCTTAGAATGTATTTCAGTGCTATGTTTTTTCTTGCTGTGTTATACACGGTCAGACCTGACTAACAAATGTATTCATATGTATTTGTCTTGGTATTTATTCTTATTTTAAATGAAGTAGATAATTGCATCTGGTTTCATTCTATTTTGGATCCACCCACGAATTTTGTAATCATGTAACTACATTGTCATTGGGATTAAATATTTCTGTATGGACAGTTTAACCATTGTCGAGATTTGTGGACTCCATAATATTCTGCTTAATTAAATAATTCTATGACTACATCTTTAACTGGAGTAAAGCTAACTTCTATTTTAAAACCTTTCAAGTGAAAAATGGTAACTTTTAAGAAATTGCACAATTTAGTCTAATAGATGGGAAGATATGTAGACATCATTCAAAAAGTGTCAATGTCACCCTCAAACATATGTAAAGGCAAGTAGCCTTTATATGTAAACTAAATAGATAGTTAACTTTGTAAATAAAATAATAATAATAATAATAATTTAAAGAAAATCTATAGAGGTTAATGCATACATTGATTTTAGAAAAAGTTAATAATCCCAAAGCAATATTATTTAAATTTAGAATCTAAGGATTATGCAATATCTCTTTTCTATAAGAAACCAGTATTTTCATGAAGTGCTTAAGTTATATGCAAAACAGTTCAAAAATAAATCCTTTTTCTGTTTATATCATGCTTGGTGTGATTATTAATCCGTTATCTCCTGCTTGTTCCCAAGTCACTTTTTTCCTGTCTATACTTTTCCTTGAAAATTCAGGGCTATATTTTTTTACTTCCTTTCAGTCATAAAATGAGGTAGCAATGTTAAAATTATGCTTTCAGGAATCTTAAATCTTCCTCTTTTATCACCCTGTGAAGAAATCCAGGATAAAGGTGACCCCCAGCTGCCTCAGCTGTTCCTACTGAGTGCAGCGCCTATTCTGCACAATAGCACAATTAAGCCCAAACAAACCCCTTCAAACAACTCAGGCCACCCATGGGGTCATGAGAAATAACAAATCATTGCCGTTTTAAGCACTTAAATAAACAATATGTGAGAAAGAAATTCTTGTTTATCGTTGTAACACACGGATGATGTGTGTTACACCATTTCTGGGTGATTTATTGTAAAGCATTATTGTTAATATATCTTATTTACAGAAGTTGTCACAAATGTAACAAAAATTTAAAATGTGTATTAATCGACTTAAGGAACCAGTTGTAGACAGCATGACAAATGCTAGAGAAATTTGGAAAGTTGTTTTTCACGTTGAGTACTGGCAAATATTTGATGACCCACCTACCTTAACTTTATTTTTATTTTTATTTTTTGCTGTTCAACTACAGTCGTACCCATTTCCCCCTATTACTCTGCCCTGCCCTGCTCATCTCCCTTCTCCCACATTAGAAAACCCATCTGGCTTTAGTGCTGGAGGAAAACTGTGTGGCAGAATGTTGAAAGTCAGGTTGTTAACTGACTGTATTTGATAAAACACTAAAGAAAGATATAACGCCACTGTGTCAGCAGAATTTAGTGAGCATACAGAGTTCAGAAATTGCATAAAAATTGGAAAAAAATTTTTTTCACTAAATCGAACATGTGGTCGTTAGCACACAGATTTAGGAAAAAAACCAATTTAAGCTGCTGCACTGAAACATGGTGTCAGAGCAGAGACCCAGACACACTTAAAAGAAAGATTTATTTATTCATTTCTCTTTAGCAGGGAAGGGAAGGAGAGAGAGAGAGAGAGACATCAATGTGTGGTTGTCTCTCCTGTGTCCCCTGCTGGGAACTGGCCTGCAACCCAGGCATGTGCCCTGACTGGGAATCGAACCATGATCCTCTGGTTCACAGGCTCGCACTCAATCCACTGAGCTACACCAGCCAGGCCCTAGACATACTTTTAAAAGAATTCTGCTAGGGTCAAAATTGCACTTATTAAATCTTTTTAATTGGAAATAAAGGTTCCTGCAAAGCTTAAAGCTACAGTCTCACAAAAGTCAATTCACTCAAGATACATACGTATAGAGAGAAAATCATATTCCATATGCATTTGAAGGGGACAATTTATGCGTAAAATTAACTGCAATCACATGCATGAAATATCCACAATTTGCCTGAGACAGTGATATTGCAAATCATTTCTAGTTTGGAATGTAAGAAACCAAGATTATTTGAGGTATTAAAAATATTTATGGATCTCCAAATTTCAGTGGACAGAAAATGATCTGAAAAACCTACTAGGCTGCAGAAGAATGGGGAGGGGTGTCCTTGTGCAGTTCCCTATTTGGAAGTGACTAAGTGAAAAGGTAGAAAACGCATCTCCAAACAGCAGAACCAAGAGGTATGGAGACGATGGGTGGAATAGGGGTTCGCAGGAAGCAGAACTGGGGAACTGTGGCTGCGCAGAATTCCACGTGTGCTGTCAAGTACCGTTGTTCACTCTGTGTCTTCTATTCTTGGTCTTACAAATACCAATATCTATTGTTGCTGTCCTACTCTTCTTCTGCTCTCGTATAAACAGAAAGTAGGAAAGAGTTAACTTGCTTATCTAAGTAACTGCTGTCTGAACCACAAGAAGTCATGTGGGGAGCTGATGTAGTGATGATCACAAGATTCTCTAGCTTGAGTCTGTTGCAGTCATCAGATGATGCATAGAAGGTGTGTTGAGTAAGCGCAAAAATATGTGCATTTTACAGAGAAAAATGACATGACAAAGCTGTGCATCAGGAAGAATAAAGAGACTGAAAATAGTGATGTGCCAGGATATTAATTGTAGTGAAGCCCAACGAAGGAGGGAAATGAAGGCAGAAGGGTGGATGCTTCACGTGGACCTAGGATTAGGAGATGCAGAAACCTGAAAGGGAGGTTTTTGTGCTGGTACAGTATTGACAATGACATGACCATCAAGAATATAACCATGGGCCCTGGCTGGTGTAGCTCAGTGGATTGAGTGCAGGCCAGCAAACCAGAAGATGGCGGTTCGATTCCCAGTCAGGGCACATGCCTGGGTTGCAGGCTGGTTCCCAGCAGGGGACACATGACAGGCAATCATACATTGATATTTCTCTCCTTCTCTCCTTCCCTTCCCCTCTAAAGATAAATAAATAAAATCTTTAAGAAAATAATATAACCATGGGAGACGATGATTATGGGTTTAAGAAAATAAAATTAGAACTAGGTACCTGAAAGTCTAAGGTAGATTTTGGCTAAAACCACCAGAAGTAGTGAAGACTATAAATGAGGAAAAATGTAGAAAAATTGCTAGAGTTTTTCAGGAATGAGGTGTATGACAGATAACTATAGATGACAGTTCTTACCTTATATATTCGCTCTTGATTTTGAAAATAATATTTTTGCAAGACTCTCTGGGAAATATTCCTAACTTCTAAAAACAATGAACTATTCTAATATGATTTTAGGCAAATGCACAAACATTTATACCCACACAGAGAAAGAAACAGAAGCTCATAAGATTTTTTTCCTATAATACAATAAAAAAGTGACTAGAAAGCAAAGAAAAAATGTTACTTACTTGCTCTAATAAATTTGTGATATCCTCTAGTGACTCAGGTAAAGTATTTTTTAAAATCATTTTGAACTCTGTTATTCATTTGAATCACAGGTAAGTTAATAATTTACTTTGATTTCCAGAAGAGAAAAGTTTCTGTTTTAAGAGAAAGACAAAGGAAAACTGAATTTTTCTAAATCTCTAAAACTCATGTACTCTAACCAGTTTACTATAACTTTAATATATTATGACACAGACATGTTACCTAGGAACATATTGAGGACTCTGGTACTATTTAAGATTCTATTTATAAATTTTATTTATCAGATTAATTTGTTAATGTATTCTATCCTTTATATTTCACAATTATGTTACTCTACTAAGTTTACTTGGAAAATATTCAAAAGATAATATTTTATTTATGGAAAAAAACAAATAATTCATCCACTGATGAAAGGATAAAGAAATTATGGCATTTCCCCTTAAAAAAGGGAAATTGTATAATAACATGAATGAACCTAGAAAAAATTATGTTAAGACAAAAAAAAGTCATAAAAAGATGAATACTGTGTGACTCCACCTGTATACTACACCTAAATTAGTAAAACTGATACAAATAGAAAATAAAATGGGGTTATTAAGGACTGGGGAGAGAAAAAGTAGGAACTAGTTGTCAGTGGGTATAAAGGGATAGTTATAGAAAATAAATAAGCTCTGGAGACCTGTTGCGCAACATAGTACACATAATTAGCAATACAATCTTGTACACTATAAACTATACTAAAAGGGTAGTTTTCATGGTGTGTTCTTACTACAAAAACAAACAAAACACGCAAAAAACACAAGAAAATTTTGGAGGTGATGAATATGTTTAGCACCTTGATTATGGTGTGTACACTAAATATGTTCATTTTTTGTAAAAAATTAAAAAGTAAGTGCATTTAATATTGTATGATCGAAGTAAAATGTGAACCAAATGTTGAAAGTTAGACTGTAATAATGTGCTGTTCTTACCATCATTAAGCACATTGGTATCTATTGCACAGAACAAAGATTTGATCAAAGTAGATCCACTTGTGAAAAATCAGACGAACAAGTGAAAAAGCAAAAGGGCCATTATGAATGTTCAGTAATTGAGAAGCCTCTGGGTTTGTGCTTCCTGACAATTTATTCCTTTCTGGGAACTATGGGTGGTCCCCAACATTGAAAAGCTGTGAGAAGAAAAAAGGAAAACCAACCAACATACTGCTACCCATCAAACAAGGTATTTTATGTTATAATGCAAGCATTTTAGAGCAATCATGTTAAGAGTGTGATAAATACTGACTAAAATGGAAAAGGAATCAAAGAAGGCTTTGCATTTAAGCAATCACTAAGAGGAATTCTTCTATTAACACACTGGAAACCAACTTACCCTTTGTCCTGGGGAACCCCAGACCTTCTCGCACTCCTTGTTTCCCTTTATTTCTCACTTAGGTCTGGACACTCCCGTAGCTCTCAGCTTTCTCACAAATCTGTTCATTTTATACTTTTTAGGAATTCATTAACATTTCATTCAGTCTAAGATGACATAAAATAAAGGAAATTTATTTTTACTACAGAATTTATTTATGGAATACTGTGTATGAATAATTTCTCTTTATTTGGTACAATGCTGAGGAGGAACATAACATTTGGTTCAAATAAATATTTAACTTAATGTTTGAAAATTGTATTGTTAAAATATTTGAAATGCTTTTAACACTCGTCTCATTTTTTAACTTTTATTTATTTACTGTTAGAGAAAGGTGAAGAAGGAGAAACAGAGGCACAGAAACATCATTGTGAGAGAGAAATGTCAATTGGTTGCCCCCCGCATGCACCTCACCGGGGACAGAACCCACACCACAGGAATATACCTTGAAAGGTAATCACACCAGTGAACTTTTGCTCTGCAGGGTGATGCCCAACCAACTAAGCCGCACCAGTCAGGGCTGCTGTTTCCATTTTTAAGGCACTATTTTCTCCCCCTTTACAGTGGAACAAAGAAACTTACACAGTGAAAGTGATGATAAACTATGGATTCTTACAGAGTACTTGAGGTATCTTCTTGAGCAGTTCAAAGTTCTATGGGTATCATGGTCAATATACAGTATACAGGTGGTATTTGAGCATGAAATCTATACCTGTAAATTTCTCTTAAAAGATAAAATTTTTGACCCTCTAAATGTTCTTTCTGAGAAGATATCATACTGTGTTTGATATTTTGTTCCTTTTCTTTCAAAAGATGTTCAGTCTTTATCTTTCAGTCATATCGTGTGTGTGTGCATGCATGTTTATATTTCAGGCTTGAACTGGTTAACTGAGATGCCCAGAAGTTGACCTTCAGCTTAATGGGTAATTATGTTCAGATTTGAGATTGATTGAGTCAAACGCAAATATAGGCAAGAAGGTAAAGGTAGGCTAAATAGGCAAAGTAACATTAATGATCTAAAGAGTGGTTTAACCACTGCAAAACACAAAGAACAAAATCATAGAAAGTTGTAAAACTCACTTCAGGAAGAAAGCAAGTTTCTAATAAAGGGCTGAAGACCAAACGACTTCGGTATACAACGTCATTAAAGGTAATGCATGTGGATGCAAAGTCACCACTTCCAATTATTTTAGTAGCAGGTTGATGACTATCCTCTTAACCTGTGGCTTCATAATGAGGATCTTTCCACCTTTAAGATAATCTTGAGCCAATAAGTGCATCTGCAGATAATAACATTTGCAAGGTAAGATAAAAACATTCCTGGAATCGTGGAGGTTTAATTGAGGAGTTCCGCCATTAAATACCCATTACTGTGCAATGAGGCTCTACAAATTACCTAGAAGAAAATGAGTCATTTCAAGGTAATGAAATAGTACATTTGATGGGTCTTATCGATATTAACATAATGGATTTTGAAAATAGACATTTAATTAGGTAGATATCTAGAAGAAGAAAAATAAACTTTATCAACAGAATAATATATGTCATATATTTGAAGATTGCCTTCGTATGGTAATTCCTAAAAGCTTTAGATCTATTTGAGGGTCTGTTTTATTTTTTTATTTAATTTTTTTTATTTCATTTTTTAAAATTATTTTTCAAGTACAGTTTTCTGTCTATTACTTTCATCCCATCCCACACCCTGTTTTAATGACTAATAATTTTTACAGATTAGAGTAAAATAACTAAAAATCTTTCAATGTATCTCTGAGTATAAATTGTCGATATTATCTTTCTAATTTTTTTAAGCTGCAGTGGCAGAAAAAAATACGTCTCTCACAACTCAAATCCACATCCTAATGCCTGAATCCTGAGGCTTCCTTACATGACAAAAAGAAGACTGATTACATTAAGGGTGGTGAGATGGGGAGATTATCTTGGATTCTTTGGTTTGACTTGTATTCTCTGGCTGGGCCTAATGTGTTCACAATTGTCCTTATAAGAAGAAAAAAGAAAGATCGGAGAAGGAAATAAAAGGTAGGTAACAGATTCTCTCCAGAGGGATGAGAAATAGTGTGGTTCTGCTAACCCATTTTAGACTACAAGTCTCCACAACTATAAAATAATAAATCCGTGTAATTTCTTACAATAGCAAGAGGAAGCTAATATAAAATTGGATAAGTAGAATATACTTGAGTATGTATATATATGGACATTTATATGTGTATTTATGCAGTAATATATAACATATATTATTTATCATAAATATATATACTTGTCTCTAACACTTAAGATATGAGTATAGTGAGAGCTTAGTATACCCTTTAAGTATGTACACATTATAGGTCTACTATGTATCATGTTGACTTTTGTATGCAAATTTTAATGTGTATATTAATAGTTTCTCCTCCATAAAATACCAGTTTTTATGGTATTTTATTAGACTCCCTGGTGAGAGTCTAATATTACTTCTACAGTGACATAGATACATAATTCCATTCCGAGATGTGAGAAACTCATGTTTTTCTATTGATGGGAAAAAAGGAAGTTTTTCTCTGACCTTTTCTTCCTGACCAGGTAAGAGCAGGCAACTCTTCAGATTCATGGTTAGCTTCCTGATCTTGTCCAGGGGATGTTTCAAGGACTAGGACTTGGGAAAGAAATTGAGTCTGGAACACCTATGCTTTCAGATGGGGGAAAATAAGCAAAATAAAAACCCTGAGCAGTGAGTGAAAGATTTAAAGTGCATGGAATTAATAGCTGTGGAATTTGAGTCTTCCTGAGTTCTTAGTCAATCCCCTTGATCTGCTTGCCACTTACATCAAGAGCCATACTTCTTTTCTCAACAACCCGCACTACAACTGAAGCAGTCTGTCTGAGCTGCTAGAACTAATCATAGAGACTGGGTGGTTTAAAAACAGCAAAGATGTATTTCTCACTGGTCTGGAGGCTGAGAAGGCCACAGCAAGCCACCAGCAGATTTGGTGTCTCGTGGGAACTTGCTCCATGGTTCATTTACTACTATCTTCTTGCTGTGTCCTCACAAGGTGGAAGAGGCAGGCAGTTCTCTGGAGTTTCTATCTTAACATCACAAATTGAATTATGAGGGTTGAACCCTCATGAGCTAATCTCCTTTCAAAGGTCCTCATCTCCTAATGGCATCACACTGGACATTAACTTGTGAATTTTGGGAGAACATAAATATTCAGTCTATAAAAATTATTCAACTGTGAGTTCTTCCCTAAGCAACACAGGAGCATTCTCCTTTTCTCCACTGACAACCTATATAAAATAATTTAATATATTCTTTTTATGGACAGTGAATTAATCTATTATTTCTTGATGAAAGTTAGTGATAAATATAGACAGACATTTGGAACTACACAAAAGAATTTTAAAAAACAGGAGAAATGGGAAATATGTGGGTAAATACAGCTTTTTAATTTTTTAAATGGTCTTTAAAAGACAACTGACTGTTTAAAGAAGAATGATAATAATGAATTGCCATAGTGTAAAGTATAAAGAAGTAAAGTGCATGACAAGAAGCCAAGGGGAAGAGTAGCATGAATAGAAGAATGTTGTTTTAAATTGTTACATTATAGTTCTAAATTGTTATATCATATGAAGTGGCTATGATATTTAGTCAAGGTAAACTATAACAAATTGAGGATGCAGATTCTAACCTACAGTGTAATCAAAAAGTAGAAAATATGCACAAATAAAATGAACATAAAAACAAAATTAAGCACATATAACATGATAGAAGAAAAATAACAATAACTGATGCAAAAGGAAGAAGAAAAGATGAAGGAACAAAAACAGATGAGATAAGAGAACACACAGAGAAAATGTCAGACTGAAACACAACCATATGAAATACTAGATTGAAAGTAAATGGAAAAACACAACAATTAAAACCAGAGACTCCTGATTTGGATTATATGAAAAATGAATCAACAGTTCTTTTCTGTAGAAGAAAGCAGTTTATGAGTCTAATATTATTTCTGTGATAATACACACAGAGATTCCTACAACAAGATGCTAGAATTTCAAGCCACTTTTAGGAAAAAAGAGTACATGATATTTTTCTCCCTCTAGACTCTTCTCAGGGTGGAGTTGCAGTAGAAAATTCTGCAGGTTCAAGGCCCTGCCTTCTCCCCTCGTTAGCCTTGAGTAGGGGGTGTTTCAACAAATAGTGCTCCCCCCAGGGCTAAGACAGATGTTTGTTTTGATAGTTTGGTGCTCTAGGTTATATTGGAGGTCCAGTTTCAATATAAAGACCCAGACAGGTTAAAAAGGGAAAGAGGAAGGGTTGCACCGTGCAAAAACTAATCATGGGAAAATCTGAGTGGCTGTATTAACAATATTCAAAAGTAGATACCAAGACAATGGAGGTCATCAGAGAAAAACAGACCATGTAACAGTGCTTCAGGTTCTCAAACATTCTTTAGAACGATAATTCCTGGGCTCCTAAGAGTGGTGCCGATTCACAAGGAAGTAATGTCTTCATAGAATGCAGTATTTAGTTAGGAACTTTCAGTGTTTAGACAGAAATGTAATTTGAAGTGTCTGATCACACAAGTTCTAGTTATAATGTTATCTGCTATTCTAACTTATAGTCTAACACAACACTTATTGCAAAGCTACATGTCTTACAGTACTTGTGGCAGCCTTTGTAAAGGTTAGTGTTGACCTTCAAGAGCCACATAAAGAGTTCTGGTCGCACTTGATATCTCCAGAATCCTTTGCAGTGAATTATTAACTTTGGGTTGGACTACTAGGTTTTCAATATTCTATGATGATGTACAGTACTGCTTCTACTACTGTGTAATCCATTTTGTCTTTTAATGAGGATACTACTTAATCCATAAGTATTCAAATGAAGTACAATGGGTAAAAAATTGTTTTGATATCATCCAGGTGGTATAATAATTCTGTCTCCCTGTTTTCTATTTCATTGGTGAGACTTTAGTAGCGATAACATAGTGATGCTCTAACTAAAGCTTATATTTAATCTCTTAGCTTATGTATATTATAAAAATAATTTTGCTATTTTCTCTAGCTTTTTAACACTATTGCAAGAATCATACATTAAAAAGCAAGTGCAGCACCTTTGTTGAGCTATGTAATTAGTACTGAACATACATTATATAAAATCTTTCAAAAGGTACAGTACATCATACACAGAGTTACTTTTATTTACTGCTATTTTAACTAATTTAGTTTTGTGACCACTCTGATATTTCCCTAGAGCATACCTAGTATGAAAATGACACAAATAATTTACTACTCATTCTGGACAATATAAAACAGCTAAAGTGGCTAAAATGATTTAAAGACACATTTTACAATAATAGAGGTAGTAAATTATGTTACAGGTGCATGTCTATAATGTTTGAGTAACAATGGCAATTGGCATTCTGTGTTTTTTCTTTGGTTTTTGATAAAGAACCATAGCCTGTTTAACATATGTGCCCTCTAGTGATTTAAAACAATAATGAACAGTAATAATTAAAACACCATGAAGTTCAACCTTCCAAACTCATACTAGTGTTTTATTGGGGAGTCTTATAAAGAGTATAAAGGTTTTTGGATGATTATCACCAATGCCAGCCCATATTGGATTAACACGTAAATGAGATTATAAATCTCTTGGGGATGTTCAGTGAACTGATGCCCCTTGCAGGTTTAACTATTAGAGAACTATACATAGACACTGATGAGCCTCACAAATTACTGGAAGTAATTTCAGGCTCTTTATAAATATAAGATAAAATTCCACTGGAGCAAGTTAGCAGGCAGCAGAGTTAAAACTCATTAACTTGCTCAATCATAGTAACAGGTTTCATAATTTATAAGAAGGGTTATTTATAAAAACCCTTATAAGAAGGGTTTTTGTGTAGTTCAAATGTTTTCAGATAGTTTCAAAGGCACTAGTGAAAACAAATCTCCATCTTGCATAAGTTATCCTTTCCATATAGTTTCCTAATTTCTCAATGTAATTTTGAAGGTCAAATCATCAACTAAGGAGGTTATCATATAATATGAAGTGGATTTAATGGTTAAAAAAAGTGTCTATTTACATGAAGTTATTTCAACAGGAAAATGGAACTCCTTAGAAATTATTTAAAGTAGCCAAAGTAAACCAGTAGAAAACTGGGGAGTAGTGATTAGATTAGGTTAAATCTATCATCAAAACTATTTGGTTAAATGGCTGCCTTACAAATAATCTGTTGATGATAAGACTAACAGAAAAGTACATAAAAGATAGGAACATTCACTTTATAAGTAAAAGTATGTCATAATCAGGATTCTTAGAATAAAAAAATGACAAAACTTCTGCTAATGTTAACTGAGGAGGATTTATTTGAAATATAATGGAAATAATTAGTATAATAAACAATTAAAAATTTTCCAAAGTCAAGTTTTTCTCATTAATTAGCAAATAAATTTTATTTAGCACTAGTCATAATCGGTGACACATTTTTTCCGAGTATGGTTTGTTTGCTAATTGTCTTGAGGTGAAATTCCAGTGTTTTATGTTATTTTATGTTACCAGTTTTAAGTTAATAATTTTGTACATTTCTGTGTGAATGTAAAAAAGTACATGCAACTGTCTTTAAGATGATGTATTCTTGTGCCAGGAGCTATGCATTATAATACAGTTTAATAAGAGAGTCGTAAATCTGTAGCCATTATTTTTCATAACCTAACAAGGTTATTTTGCAGGCAAGTTGGGACAGGCAAGAAGTATTCAAAGTGATGAAAAGCGAGGACCCTCAACCAAGATTACTCCAGCAAAGCTGTCATTTAGAATGGAAGGACAGACAAAGTGCTTCCTAGACAGTGTAAAGCTAATGGAGTTCATCATCGCCAAGCCTTTATTATATGAAGGGGTTTATTTAAGAAAAAGAAGATCAAAATTATGAACATTAAAATGACAACAAACTTATTACTACCAACAATTGAATTAAAAAACAACAGCAATAAACAATGAACAGGAACAGAATCACAGAAATGGAGATCACATGGAGGGTTATCAGTGGGGAGAGGGGAACAGGGAGATTGGGGGAAAATATACAGAGAATAAGAAGCATAACTGGTAAGTACAAAACAGACAGGGTTATATGAAGAAAAGTGTAGGAAATGGAGAAGCCAGAGAACTTATATGTACAACAAATGGACATGAACTAAGAGGGTTATTTGCTGGAGGCAAGGGGGGTTCCAGGTGGAGGGGTGCAAACGGAGAAAAATTGGAACAACTGTAATAGCACAATCAATAAAATAGACTTTGAAAATTAAGCGAATTTTAGCTGATAGAACAGAAAAAGAAAACAACCTCCACAGAGAAAAGAAACATTCTGGTAATTTCGCACTTAGCATAGCATGATAGCCAGTCTTGTTGCAATCTTTTGGTGTGGTTGCACTCTTTGATAGAGGAGATTAGATGACATTTAATTTTCTCGGTTTTTCCACTAGTAGTAACTGTTTAAGGCTTGTGTTCATTCTTGTTCTAAATCACTTATTGAAAGTAGCCACCACTGAGTCAGCTTCGCCTTCACTCTAAAGCTGTTTGATTCAATCTTGCTCTACAGAAATATGCCCTGAACAAGCATGCTTTCATTCTGATTCGAGTCCTCTACATATTCTTCTGAAAAACGTGATTGCATTTATGAAGTAAAATTGGGTTTTAGAATTAATTTACGTTATTAATTTTGAAAATTAATGAGATGTTATATGTAAATGCATTCTAAATGGAACTTGCAAAAACCAACTGGGTTTCTCTCTCTGTTAAAGACGGTAAAGGCTCCCTATTGTTTTCTCTCTCTTCCTTTGTTTTTCTTCATTTCTCCTTTCTCACTTAGTTTTTCTTTCTCTTTCCTTTTTCTTGCTAGCCTAGAAAACCTCACTCTGTCTTAATTAATAGTTGTACATGATTTAGTATTTTAGTAGTTATTTGTTATTTCTCTAACCTAAAGAACATTTTTATTTAGGTTAACCACAAGCTAAATTCAATTTACCTACTAAATACCCCAACTTTTGCTGTACACATGAAGATCTCTTTTGAAAAGAGACAATTAATTCCAATGAACAAAGTATGTGTTAAAAATGGATGTGCAAGGACAACTAATTTTAATACAGGACAATAATTTGCAAAGTTATTAATATATAATAGATTATTTTTTAGTGTAAGGTGATATTATGATCTCAATGTTTGGAAAACATCTAATTCTTCCAACCAATCATTTGATATTTTTGATAAAATAAAAATTCAGACCTTTGAATTTTCTCAAATGCTACAAGCATATTACACAATTACATGTCTTGTATCCTTTTAGTGTTACCTAGGCTAAAGAAATATTATTCTATCTTAACATATTTTCTTTTTTTTAAATATTTATTTATCTTTAGAGGGGAAGGGAAGGAGAGAGGAAGAGAAACATCAATGTATGGTTGCTTCTCGTGCATCCCTTGCTGGGAACTGGCCCTTGCTGGGAACTAGCCTGCAACCTAGGCATGTGCCCTGACTGGGAATTGAACCGCGATCATCTGGTTCGCAGGTCCGCGCTCAATCCACTGAGCTACACCAGCCAGGGCTTTCTTAACATATTTTCTTAAATAAAGCATGCTATTCTCTGTGAAACATAACAGGAATATAGAAAATATGTCTTCCTTTTAAATTAAGTATATATTAACTAACACCAGAAAATTCAGAGAATCAAATGGTTATGTTATTACTTCAGTTCTGTTAAAAAAGACAACTTTCCTGAGGAAAGACTACTGAATTATTGTTTATTAATAGTTATACCCCAAAACTTTTTCTTAAATTAATGGCAAGTAAAATGAATAGCTGACATGATTAGTTCCCAAAGAATCAGACTCACAGCACTAAACGCACTCACAACATCAATAATACATACCGTACATCCTCACTGACCAAAATTCCTTCACTGAAACCTACCTATTTATAAGGATACTGGAAAAAATAGACACCATTAGAGAAAATGTTACTTCATTCTCTTTTTAAAAGTTTACTCTTCAAAATTTTGGTGAGTCCTCTAAAGGTCTTATCTACTATGTACTAATTTGGCCTAACTTATATTTTATATGTGTACATATACAAGTAAGTAAAATATGTGGCTAAAACAAGTAGCTAAGAGTGATTCTGCATGAAATCCATATTGAAATTATTTAAATCTCTTTATAACTAACTATAATTTTTGGTTGCAAAGTACTACTTATCACCTGTATGATATCATCAAAGGAAAATGCCATAACACCTCCACAGTATGCTTATGCAACTTACAAACCCTTTCAAAAATAGAAATTCTGAGCAGTCACAAGAGGGCAGTAGTGTAACAGTAAAGTTAATAACATCATTCGTCCACCAGAAGGAAACAAAAGCTTTGAGTTTCTAAATAGTGAAAATACCTTGAAATATTAGCTATGGGAGTAATGCCTAAATATAGAAAACAATCAGAAAAGTAGAAAAATGATATAAATATAATATATTGTGCCTCGGGGAGGCAGCCTAAGTGCCATGATTTTTTTAAATATCTATTTATTTTCTACTGATTTGTGTTTTTCATGAGGAGGTGACACAAAAGAATTTCCTTTGCTTTCTGCTTTCCTGAAAGCTGGCTGGAAAGAGAATTAATTCTTAATTGATTCTTTACAATTTATTTTTTACAATTTTTTTTACAATTCAAAAAGGCGTCTAAAATTACACATGAACCCAAAACATAAAAATTATATAGATACATTTTTCCAAATATTGATAGACTGTAGAAGTGAGCAAAATCAAACAACACAGTTATTGGGATTACACAGACCCATATATTTACAGTGGTTTCCTCGCATTGGACTTGTATCTCAAATTCTCTAAGCCGTGTTTCCACAGTCATAACATGAAATTAGCAGGATCCCCCTTCAGAAAAACCTTGAGAAACAAATTGCACACGACTGTTAGTACTGTCATTGCCATTAATACTTGATTCATTTGTACAGAGGACACATATATTGAAGCATTTTCTATCAGTTTCAAATCGTTTCAGCAAATATAGGAACCATATTCCTATATGGTTGGGGCCCCAATCCACTGCATTTTCCCCATGTGTTGTCACAAGTGGCAACACTTCGTCTTTTTATGGCTGAGTAGTACTGCACTGTATATATGCACCACATAGTTTGTCCAATGATCAGACAAGGAAAATTAAAGTTGTTTCAGGTTTGGGGCTGTTGTGAATAATGCTGGTTGTCTTTTCATTTTAGATATTCTGCAATTCAGTATGTCCACAATCGCAATTCAGTATGAGTTTTTTAGAATATTTTTAATAAAATATTTCAAACGCTTAGAAAATTGGAAAGAACTATACATGTAACTCTCTTATAGTCATTGCATAGACTCTACAATTAATATTTGGCAGTCATTTTCTTCAAAACGTATCTATACACCAATAAATCCCTATAACCATCTATAAACCATTCTTAATTTTTTTAATGTTATTCAAAGTAAGTTATGAACATCATCTTACAACCCCTAAACACTCTAGCAAGCCTATCACAAACTGGAGTTTGCTATTTGTTTATGTCCTTTTCATAGAGAAAGTAAAAATAAACCAAATCTATACCTTAAGTTTATCGATGGATAAATTTTGACCAATTTAGGTATTAGTCAAAATCCTATAAAGATACAGAAGACTACAGTCATTCCATAAAGTGCCCTCATCCCCCTTTCCAGTAAGTCCAAGTCCTACACCATCCCATAAGAGTCAACGATTGGTTTACCCACTACGGAATTTTAAATAAGTGGAATCATATGGAGAATATTTTTGTGTTTATCTTCTTTGCTCTAACAAAGTATTCATTAAAGCTTTACAGATGTATAATTAATATAAAGAAATTGCACATAGTAAAACATAAAACTTGGTAAGTGTTGGCATATTCTCTAGTACGTATTTACAATTGCTCCCTCTTTCCTCTCCCAAATTTCCATACCTGGGCAACAACCAAATTTAATTAAAATGGAATCATACAGCCTGAACTACTTTTTTACTCTGGCTTCTTTTACTCATCATAATTATTTTGAGATTCATTCATGTTTGTGTCTTTGTTAGATTTACTTATACGTATTGATGATGGACATTCCATGGTATACATATACCAAAATACATGTATTCATTCACAATTGATGGGCATTTGAGTTGCTTCCACTTTTTGTTTATTACAAATGAAACTACTATGAACATTTATGTACAAAGCATTATACAAATATACTTTCATTTTTTATTTATTCATTCTGCATGTGGAATAGTTGAGTTTTAGGATAGGTGCAGATTTATTTATTTATTTTTTATTTATCTTTAGAGGGGAAGGGAAGGAGAGAGGGAGAGAAATAATGTATGGTTGCCTCTCGTGCGTCCCCTGCCAGGTACCGGGAACTGGCCTGCAACCCAGGCATGTGCCCTTGACTGGGAATCGAACCGCAATCCTGTGGTTCGCAGGCCCGTGCCCAATCCTCTGAGCTATACCAGCCAGGGCAGGATAGGTGTAGATTTAAATAAGGACGTAAAATATTTTTCAAAAGGATCACAAAATTTTAATTCTAACTAGAAGTGTATGAGACTGGTTGCTCCACAACCTCACCAAACTTTGGTATAGTCACTCTTTAATTTTAGTCATATATATACACATGTGTGTGGATATATATATATAGTCATATATGTATGCATATATACATACATACACTGATAGGGAATTATTTCATTTTTCTAATGATTATTAGTGATAAACATGTTTCCATGTGCTTATCTGCCATATGATAGCATCTTTTTTACTCGCTTTTTAAAATTTATGATTGACAAGTAAAAAGTTGGACACAGTTATGTATACTCAATAAGTCTGACAGTAAGTAGCATCATAAAAACATGGCCGTCATAAAGGTCATGAACATATTCATGACCTCTCAAAGTGCTCTCCCATCATCCTGATGATGACGATGATGATGGTGATGATGTTTGTGGTAAGGACACAACACAAGATTTACCTTCTTAGAATTTTAAGGACACAGTATAGCACTGTTAGCTATAACTACTATTCTGTATAGCAGATCTCCAGAGCTTTTTTATTTTCCAGAACTAAAAGTTTGCACCCTTAATCACGTTCCCATTTTCTCTTCCTCTACCCCCTGGTAGCACTCTACTTCTATGGATTTGACTATTTTAGATTCCATATATAAATGAGACATGCAGTTTTGTCTGTGTTTGGCTTATCTCATTTAGCAGAATGTTTTCTAGATCCATTCACTTTATCACAAGAGCAGAATGTCCATTTTTAAGCCTGAATAATATTCTCTTGTATGTACATCTCAGATCATTTATGTTCAAATCATGTGTTTGTTTTTCTGTTTCTATATTTTTGTTAAGTTTGAAATACACTTTAAATATTCTAGAAACTCCTTTTTCATCACAACTTATAATATTGTATCTCAGTTTGTGCATCTTCAATCTATTTGTCTATTTTTGATGCCAATACCATACTGCCTCAGTGTAGTTTTATAGTAAATATAAAGATAGTATAAGTCAAAAGCATTTCTTCTTCATTTTGCAATATTGTACCTGTTGTAATTTAAAAAAATAATGAAAATTTCAAATCAGCTTCTCAGTTTCCAAAAACAAGTAGAACTCGGATTGGAATTTAACTGAGTTTATGTCACATATTTTGGATAATTGATATGTTAATATTACTGATCCTTCAGGTAATTTAACATGACATATGTCCACTTGCTTAGGTCTTCTTTAAAGTCCCCGAAGATTTTTCTATAGTATTCAGTATACAGGTCTTAGACAGTTTTTTCAGACATTTCATAAACGTTGTATGTTTTGAAGCAAATATAAATTATTAGTTTTTGAAAAATTCCACGCTCCTGGGCAGAGGGAAGATGGCGTGACGAGGAGGTTGGAGAGACTGCGGGATGCCGAGAAGACAGCCCTGCTGCAAGACAAGAGAAGGAAGGTGCTCTATTTGTTTACAGATGGGAAGGAAACGGCTGGAGAATGTAATGAGAAGACGAAGGAACTCCTCCTAAGAAAATGGCGTGTAAAAAGTGCCCTGGGAGCCTTGGGCCAGGGGCAGATTGAGGTGGGAGGGCCAGCACCCCTTGGAGCAGGGAACCTGGGGCCTGAACTCAAGGAAAGCAATGCAATCCCATCTCCATGCGCAAGGACACCAAGGCGTGTTTCCAGTGGCAGATTCGAAACCTCCCCTACCCTAAGGATGTCTATCGTGTCTCTGTGGACAGGGAGGAGCGCTGCATCGTGGTCAGAACCATCAACAAAAAGTACTACGAGAAGTTCTCCGTTCTGACTTGGACAGACACCAGCTGCCATTTGGACGATTCTTCGCGGTGCTTTGCTTATGCTAACTGCACCTGATCACCTCTTACCAAAAGCCAAAGGAAGTCCTCGTGGCCGAGTCGGAGCTGCAGGAGATGCCGAAGAAGGTAAAGATGATCCACAGCAGGGATGGGACTGCAAGACCCAGCAGTGGACCCTGAGCCTGCACCTCTGGCATGAAAGGTGGGGAGGCTCTTTTTGTCAGAGGGCAAGATTTCGCAGCCTGGGCCTTTCCTACTCAGGGGCGGTCTCTTCACGTCCAGGCTCTGCAAAAACTGGACCTCCGGGAACTCCTGGCCCCGGTCATGCCTTATCTCCTGAGTAAAGTTATTCTGATTCACACACACACACACACATTTCATCCTCTTATGTGTTCAATGCTAGTATATAAATACACAACTTATTCATATATAAATGTTAAAACTTACAACTTTGTTAAATTCATTACATGAGTCTTGCAGATTTTGTCTCTGTCCAGTGAATTTTTCAAAAAGATCTTATTTATTTATCTTTAGAGGGGAAGGGAAGGAGAGAGGGAGAGAAATATCAATGTATGGTTGGCTCTCCTGCGTCCCCTGCTGGAAACTGGCCTGCAACCCAGACATGTGCCCTGACTGGGAATCGAACCGCAATCGTGTGGTTCGCAAGCCCGTGCTCAATCCACTGAATCACATCAGCCAGGGCTACTCCAGTGGATTTTATATACAGATAAATTTGCAACTGTAAATATAGTTTTATTTTTTTATTTTTCAATCATGATAGTTTTTTTTCTTTCTGCTTTATTGAAATGGTTAGAATCTCCAGTATAATACAGAAAAGAAATGTTAATAGTAGATATCCATGCTTTGTTTCTGTTCTTTGATAGAAAATACTCAGCTTTCATCTTAAATATAATGTTAACAACTGATTTTTATAAGGTGAGGAAATTTGCTTCTGTTCCAAGTTTGTTGAGTTTTTTTAACTTGAGAATCCATATAAGATCAATGATATGTACAGGGATGATCATATGGATATTCTTTTTTAGTCTGATAATGTGGTGAGTTACAGAAAATGATTTTTCTGTAACCTTACCTCTGCAACTACCCCTCCCTTCATGGGATACTACCCACTTAATTTAAATATACTGCCGCTTTGGTAGCTATGTTGTACAAGTTCAGTGTGAACAATGACTTAGCAGATACTAAACCTTTGCTGCTAGAGAAATTGCAGTTAGGTTCCTGTGAGCCTCTGGTCACAACATATACATTAACCCATCAACACATGAGGTGTGTCCAGAAAAAAGTCCAACCATTGTTAACATAATGAGAACAGTTTGCATGACATCGATGTAACCTGACAGCCAAGGAGAGTGGACCAGAATGCACATTCACGAACAATAACAACTTCATTCCACTAGTCAGTGGGGAGCAGTAGAAGCTGTTGAATAAGCATGTGCAATGTATGGATGTCACATTCAAAATGACTGAGCGAGTAGAGTGACGAATCTGCATCAAATTTTCATTCATGCTTGAATGTTCCACTGCGGAAACTATTCGGATGATTCAGAAGGCTTTTGGGGATGACGCAATAAGTGCAGCACAAATAAAAGTGTGGCCCACATGCTCAAAGGTGGTCAAGAATCTGTCGAAAGTGATTCACATCTGGAAGGCCTGCACCAAGCCAAACACCTAAGAATGTTGAACAGGCTGCAATCAACAAAGACCAATGACTGACAGTGTGAGAACTAGAAGCTGATCTGGGGGCTCAAAAACTACTGTGTCCGAGATTTTAATGTAAGGGCTAAGCATGAAACGCATTGTGGCAGTGGATGGCAATTCCAACAAAGGATTTAGCGGAGTGTTTTCATTTGGGAAAAGGTGTTGGAAGAACTGCGTGAGATCCCAGTATGCTTATTTTGAAGGGGACTAAGGTGTTGCTGTTCTATGTACAATGTTTCTTGTACCTTCTTCAATATATGTGTCTGTTTTTCATATTACATGGCTGGATACTTTCTAAACAGGCCTTGTATAACCTTCATTAGTGTTTGTGTAGAAACACCTTGTTTAATATATATTGTTGTTATATTAACATTGAACTCATAGCTAACAGCATCGTAACACACACCTTAATAAAACTCATCTAATACATGCATCCCCCCAACTTCCTTCTTGTAGTGAAGGACCCAAAACAGTACTTCAGTACTGCCCTCAAGGTTTTTAAACAACAAAACCACCAATAAAAATGTTAAAAATGTAGCAGTAAATAGACCAAGTGTAACACATGTTTTTACATTATAAGAGCTTAAGTAAAAAGAGTATATCCTTATTTAATATCAGTAATGTGTCAGGTGACTCAAAATATCACTCACTCTGTGCATGTCTGCAAATTACTGTGATAATCCTACAAATAACAACTTTGAGGTTACAAGTAAATTTTAACTGATAGAAAAATTAGTAAATATAAATTCCATGAATAATGAGGATCGACTGTATATAATTTTCTTTTTTGTTTGATTTTATTCGTTATTTCAAAAAAACTCTGTCATCTTTAGATATATTTGTAATGTAATGTTTTAAATATGTTTTCTTAACTATGCATCAGAGTAATATTAACACCATAAAAGGATAGAAATGTGCCCTCTTCCTCGATTTATGAAGCATGTGTGTACCATTTGTGTTATTTCATTTTGTAAACAGATGGTGCAATTCCAGAGTAAAGCCATCGGCCCCTGGAGTGTTTTTATTGTTTTTATGAAGGTTTTAACTACATACTTCATTTCTCTAACAAATGACCTATTCATGTTATCTATTTCCTCTTGAATGAGATTTCATAGTTTATGTATTTTAAAATACTGCCATTTCATAAACGTTGTTATGTATTAAATTTATAAAACTTCATAATATTTCTTCTCAGCTTTTTCATACCTGCAGAAACTATAACAGTGGAAACGTACCTGGCGTGGGCAATTTGCATTGCCTCTTCTCTTCTTTCCCTTCTCAGTCCAGCTACTAGTTTACGGATTTTGTTGTTCTCAAATTACAGGGCTTATTTTTCGAATTGATTTTTTCATTATTTCTATTTTCTACCATATTGATTGTCAGTCTTGTACTATTTCTTACTTTGTTTGGTAATTTAGGTTTCTTTGTCCTTTCCCCCCTTCTATTGCTGGGAATGGAGGTTGTTTGAGAGCTTTCTTCTTTTCTGATGTAAGCATTCGGTGCTATCGATGCCCTCTAGCCGCTGCTTTAATGATTGCCCATGGATTTGGGTGTGTTATGCTTTCATTTTAATTCAGTTCAGGTGCTCTTTCATTTTCTTTTAAAATTCTAAAAAGAAACATGGTATTCACAGGCTGATTGCGTCGAGCCCCACTGGATTTGTGTGTTAAAACCCCTAACCCACTCCCCTGAACCTCAGAATGTAGTGACTGTATTTGGAGACATTAGGAGCATTGACAGTTAAATGAGATTATATGTGTGGGTCCTATTACAATCTGGTGGGTGTCCTTATAAGAAGAGAAATGTGTACACAAAAAGAGACACCAGGGATACGTGTGCACGGAGAAAAGGCCATGTGAGGACACAGTGAATACGTGGCCATCAGCAAGCCACAGAGACTGTCCTCTGAAGCACCCAAACCTGCCAACACTTCATTCTTGCATTTCTAGCCTCAAAAACTGAAAACATGTTTTCATTTTCTTTAAGCTATCCAATTTCTGGTATCTTTGTTATGGGTACACTAGCCAATAGGCAAAAGTTATTTAGAAGTGCATTCTTGAGCTTCCAAATATTTGGGAATTTTGTAACTATCTTTTTTGTTATTAATTTTTTTTTAAATTTAAGTCCTTTGGAGTCAGAGAATATACTCTGGATGACTGGAGTCCATTTAGGATTATGAGTGCAGTTTCATTGCCCAGCGTGTCACAGGTTACGACAGCAATTTTGTTTTTCAATGTGGAGGAGAACAAGACATGTATTCATATTTTATGGGGAGTACTTCATAAATTTCATATAAGCCAGGTCTGTTGATAGCGTTGTTTGGTCTCCCATATAGATGTCAAATCTCTTTGTACTTGTTCTTTTCGTTTGAGACAGAAACGCTGAAATCTCTTACTACAACTATGCAATTGTCTGTGTCTTCATACCGCTCCTTTGGTTTATGCTCTGTGTACTCTAAAACTCCACCCTAGATACAGAATACGTTAGGATTATTACATTCTCCTAATAATTTGCCCCCCATTTATGATATATTATAGGCAATTGACCTTGTCTATAAAACAGCTTGCTATATACATCTATTACTTTGGGATCTGCTGTGAGGTGTAGAATTCTCAGAATTTTGTGGTTTGCTACATTGCCATAGATCAAATTTAGTCAAAGAAAACAACAAAATTCATCAAGTCCAAAGTGCAGATAATGTGCTGTCACTTTATCATGACAAAGTAACCACTTCAACCACAGTGATTTTTTTTTTTTACTAAAATCTACCTCATATGATATTAATAGAGTCTTCAGGTTCCTTTAGTTTGATGTTACCATAGTACACCTTTTTCATTTTGTTTACTTTTCTGACATTTATGGCTTTATTATGCAAAATAATTTCCCTGTAGCAGCATATAGTTGAATTTTGCTTTTTAGACCTAATCTTAAAATATCTGCCTTTTATTATATTTATATTACATACATTAAATGTGATATTTGATACTATGAGTTTAAAACCAAGTTTCTATTCATTTTTATTTTTCCAACTATTATTTGTTTCCTTTTCTCTGACTTCTTTTGAAAACATTAAATTCATTTATCTCCTGCTTGTCAGTAATCACTGTTCTTTCTTCCTACTAGTTCACTGCATAAGAAATAGTTGTTTTCTAAGTCTTATCCATTTTTCAGTTGTTTCAGCTGAAACAACTAAATAGGGACAACTATATATTCAGTCCCTATTATTTTATCTTGTCAAGAGGTGTATGTCTTCCCCGACAATGATTTAAAGCATCTGTTATCAATATATTCAAGGATCCCAATTGATAAATGACTACTATGAAAGAACAGATAGAAATCATAAGCTGAGAAGTGAAAGCTCTATAAAACAACTAAATGAAAAATGTAAACTTGAAAAATTCAATATCTAAATTTTAAAAATGAACTGGGTGAACTCTAAGCACTTTGGAGATGACTGAAGAATGAATCCAATACATTGATGCTAAAATCAACATACATTAAGCAATCTAAAAGACAGAAAAAAATGTTTGAAAACAAAACACATTTCCTTAGAGACCTGAGGTGTTACATCTAACAGGCCTAAAATATCTGTGGTTGGAGTCTTAAGAGGAAACTGATGTATGGACTCACTTTCACTGTCATGTTCATTAGCTGCTATTTTGGATACACTTTTGTGAAGTTCATATTTAGGTACCTTGGCACCTAGCTAGGTTGTCTCTGTTTGCTTATTGATTTAGAAATCTTTATATTCACTGATACAGGCATTGGATTGGTTATATGTGCTAAAAGCAGTTTCTTCCACACTGGTTTTCTTTTTCACTCAATCTGTTATAGACTAATAAATATCTAACATTTCAATAGGTACAATTTATCTCTTTCTCCTCATATGCTACTGTGTGTGTGTGTGTGTTTTTTTTTTGCCTTGTAAGACTGTTTTTACTCCATTGATTCCTCGAAAGTGTTTTTCTTCTCAAAATTTTATTTTTTTTTACTTTTAGATATACCTTTCACCCTAATGTGTTTCAAATGCTGTGAAAGGTGTCATTTATTGAAAAAATATTTTCCCCTATTTTTGTATCATTAATCAAGTGTCCTTGTACATATGCACCTATTACTGTCTCCTATGTTTCCCCATGGGCCTATTGCCTATCACTAAACTAACATTAAGTTAGTTTAGTGATAAAACTTTAAAATTATAAAACTTCTTTAAAGTGATAAAACTTTAAAACTTTAAAATGAAACCAAGTTTAAAATAAGTCTTGGTGTGTGATAGGGTAAGTCCTTTAGTTTTGCTCATATATTTTCAAGATGTTACCTATTTTTAGCAATCTGTATTTCTACGTAAACTTTGATTTGGAGATATAAATTTTCACCATACAGATTCCTTGGAATTTAAATTGACTTTGCACTAAACTTTAGATATATTGGATATAGTTGCTACCTTTATAGAATACTGAAAATTATTGTTTCATTCTGCAACATGGCGTATCACTTTTAAATGTGTTTTGAGTTAAATACTACCATTATCAAGGGAATAAAATAAAATGTGAGCTAAATTAAGAATAAAAATATAATTAATTTTATGAATTTGTGGGTTAACAAATATTCTTATTTTTCAATTTATAGTATGTCATCACCTATATTATTTTTGCTATGATAATTTTATGGTAATATTTTCTTGGACAAAACATTAGTTAAATATTTAGAATTCCAATTCCTCAATAGTATGCACATTGCACATTTTATTCATGATTCTCTCTTTCTTATATAAATACTACGCACACATATATAAAACAGTTATGAGGCAAATAATAAAAAAAGAGTGTGCTCTCTTAGCACATACTTATGTTTTTTCTTTTACCTCTGAAGTTTTTATTTTAATTTAGTTTATCTGATATGTTCTCTTTAAATTAAATGCAGTACTATAATTGTTCCCATAATTGTTTCTGAAATTCTACAATTTCTATTTCATTTTGTGGGGGTTATAATAAAGAGTTTTTCAGGATCATTGGAAAAGTATCAAATTGTATTTTCACATTTAATATTCAATCCAATTTTCATTTCCCTATTCCCATATATTTCTCTCATGTTGCACAGATATTTCTACCTGAAGTGGTCTCAAAGGAATCAATTATTCTAGATAATATTCTTGGAGACTAAATAAAGTGGCCGTCATGTCTTCTCTTGGTATTTGCACATGTTAACATACAGATTCAGATCAATATCCACATTAGAAAAGCCTTACTAATTGTTAATATATATTGTGTTAAAATTGATGGACTAATTGTGAAAGCATGGGATTCTTATTTTCTCTTTTATTTATTTTCATTCAGAAAGTTTGAACTATTATTGTGATAAATAAAAAATGTTGGATCTTTTTTGTAAAACCACAGAGTGGCTCTGAAATGATCTGGTACATTTTTTCAAGTGCTTAAATTAAAATCCATCACACTCTTCTTCCATGTTTTCTCTACACCACTAACAAGATGAAAACTTGGCATCAATATACAATTAAAATTATTAATGATAATAATACCTAATATTAAGAAAATACCTGCTATGTGCCAGGCACAGGTCTAAGCACTTAGTATGTATTAATTTACTTAATTCCCACAGAAATCCCATTTGGACAGCAGTAATATTATCAGATTACCAATTTTACTTCACCGATGAGGAGATGGAGACAGACCGCAGGAAGGTAATTCCCCTCAAGTCACACAGTTTGAAAGTGACAGAGGCATGACTCAAACCCACTCTTATTCTCTGTTTTCTGCTAGGTTTCTGAAGTTTTTAATTATATTAACAGTGACCCAAAATCCTGTTGTTATATTGAAATGTGAATGATAACATGCCATGTCGGAAATTGGCAGCGACTTTGCTGTTACATTTTGTACCAGACTGAGATACAACATGTGGATTTTTTACTGTGAGAAAAAGAAAAGTTTCTGTTGTGTATTTTTACTATATACCTTCAGTTTCCAGAGAGATTATCTTAATTGAGAATTGTTTTTAATAGATGTACACTGATCATCCCAGTAAAGAAAATAACGAGCTACTTGTACAATATTTTTGTTTCCCCATCATGCTACTCAATTATACCACAGTATTTTTTTAAGAATATGATGCTATAAAATTAAATTCTCTACTTCATATTTATAATAAAAACTGATAGTTTCAGATTTGTCCTCAAGTGACCCCAAAAAAGATGGTTCAGTAATGAAAATGGCCTATTTTATAAAACAATTTATAATGAAAAAACACACCCATCAAATTGAATTGTTTTTGCTCCTAAATCATTAAAATAACTCTGTTTATATGGGTGGGGTTTCATTAATCCATTGCCTTCAAACTTAACAATTGAGTTTAAGATGTTTGTTTTTCAAGCTATACTAAATGTCTGATTTAGTACTTTGACAAAGTACTATAATGACAAATGACAAAACACTTATATACAATATTATTTATAACTATTATTGTATTCTTTCTAAAATTTTAATTTATTTTTTAAAGATTTTATTTACTTCTTGTTAGAGAGAGGGGAAGGGAGGGAGAAAGAGAGGGAGAGAAACATCAATGTGTGGCTGCCTCTCACATGCCTCCTTACTGGGGACCTGGCCCACAACCCAGGCATGTGCCCTGATTGGGAATGAACGGGTGACCCTTTGCTTCTCAGTCTGGTGCTCAGTCCACTGAGCCACACCAGACAGGGCTCTAAAATTTTATTTACATAAGGCAGTCAAATACAAACAGAAACACTAAATTGACATTGATCGGGCAGCATGGTTGTGAGGAAACAGTTCTGAGCTACATACAGTACATGAGTTTTTGTTTCCAGTCAGTTTTGTCAATCTCTCTCCATGTAGATGTGAGGAACATGGGTTAAACTCTGATCTTCCACTTCCCTGTTTAATAAAAGACCTCAGGTAAATACTTTCTACAGTCACTTCAAAACCTAAGCTATTATGATTTAGTATTCTAAATTTCCACAAGGTTATTCATCCACATCTTGTTTTTAGAGCTCAAAAATGTATTTCCTTATACCCATACATTCTAAAACAAGAGCAACTAAACATTGTTTATGTCTATGTAAAATTTTAAGCTAAAACTGAATTGCTCATTCATATCTAAAACAAAATCATCTTCCCATTTAACTGAAATCCCACTATCAGCGATCTTGTCTGTAATTTGTTATCATTATTACAATCTCTCTTATATAAAACCTGAGAAGTTGCCTCAAGTTTGTTTCTCAATTTTGAGTTACCAAGTCTTGTCGGTTCTTTATTCTATACCAGTAGGTAGCTTTCCCCTTTCCGTCAACCCGCCGTATCTGCTCATGCTTCAGAACATTGTCCCATGTTACATAGGTTCTATCCCTGTCACTCTACCAAACTACTTTGGAGAATATGCCCAGCTAAATAAAACTTTTGTGAATGTATTGGCTTCATAAATTCTAAAATCATACATTTCCATTTTTCCTTCCTCAGCTTCTCTTCTTATATATTTTATAACACTGGATAAAACGTACAAAATAGTATTTTTATGTTTAATGTAGATTAAAGGAACACAGATATTTAGGATATTTCAATAATAATATAACATTCATACAGATGTACATTTTACAATAATTTTATGGGGCAAATTTCAACATTTCACTATGCATCACCCTTGCAAATGACCACAACCCTTCTGCATGTACGCCTAAGATGTTGCTTCAGGGTCACTTTCAGAATGATTAACTCTGCGGCTTTTTAAAATCTACAAGCTTCATAAAATCTACTTTCCATAGAAAGTTGATAGCTTTTAGAATAAAAGGACAACTAACATAAATGATTATATTCTTCCCAAAAAACTTGGGGGCTATTTTAACTTAAAAACTCATATTAATAATGTATGCTGAATGATAACTATTTTTCAACAGATATAATTAATTTAACATAAAAGCTATGCTAAAATATCAAAAGGAGGCATTTATTTCTTCAATGATGCACTAATGTTTCAGGTTTATAGCTATAAATAATGTGAATGTTTTATTTTTAATCAGTGGTGATATTAAAAATAAATATCTGTGACCAGATCATTTACATTATAAGGAGTCATATATTTTATGTCATTATTTTTCACTTCTAAGAACAGAACACAGTAACTACCCAACATGTTAACCAAATGAGATGATTGTATAAAACACCCTGACAATCTATTCTTGTTCACAATTTTAAATTAATAGCTTTGTATTTTTAATTAAGTGTAAACAAGTATGTATTGAGAACTTACTATATTCAGGACAATATGCTAAAAAAGTTTAAGAGTTGATGTGTTATCAAGATCTGACACAAATGTGCTGCCCTCTTGCAAACATTATTTAAAATTGAAACCCTATGTCCATGTTAGCATGGAGATGCTTTTTTTTCTATTAACACTGAGAAAACAATGTATTGTTCTTACTGATTTTTACAAAGATAAGTATTTTCTAATATATTTCTTTAAACTATCTTCTTATTTTTAACAATTTTATAGAGGTCTTATGTGTATATTATGTTTATATCCTACATAATTTGGCTATTTTTAATATAAATAGTTACGTGATTGTTTAGGATTTGGTATACATTCACTAGGTCATATTTAAAACCATAAAGTAATACTTGTTATGTACTTGTCTACTTAATTACATTAGATTTTCAAAGCCTCTCATGGTGTTTATCTCATAAAAGCTTTTGAATATTCCAGTTTTGACTCTACCATCACACACACACACACAAAAAAACCCCACACTCTCATGGTCAGAGTGCATTCAGCCTTTGTGAGTAGGTGGTCTTAATAGTTGTATGAACTTATTTTGACAGAAACGTTTTCCCTCTTGCTTTTTCACTTTATAGAAAGAAGACATATTTATATTTGCAAAGCAGATATAAATTAGTGAATAAATAAAATTACATTGCACGCAGGACCTTTTATGTAACAAATCTCTTTAAACTTTTATACAGTGACAAAGGATAGAAAACATAATGAACCAGAGCAAAATAACAGCTTTCTATTTAACTATAGAATATGTGGAATATATTTGAGTTTGTCAGGATATGCCTTGTTCCAGACTTAGAAAATTTGAAGGGTTTTCCTCATTCTTTAATTTTCCAGGTGTAAATTCCAAGGTTTAACAAGCACAAAGCGTTGAAATGTGCCACAACAGTTAGAAGTTATTTGCCACAAAATTATTTTTGGAGAAAAATAATAAATGTTGGTCCCATAGTCCTTCAGTTTCTGTTGCTTAAGAATTTCTCAACATTTTATAGGCCCAAAGAGTCTGATTTAATTTTTAATTCTCAGTCATTTTGCATCGATATAGTGATTTGTATTCAGAAAATGCACACACACAATGGTTTTATTATACAATTAAATTAACATTTATTTAGGAAAATATTTTTTTCATTTGAGTTAAGTACTTCAGTGTATAAATACATTTACCTTTTAAAGAAAATATTATTGGTGACATTCTGAAAATTTTGTCCATCAAAAAAACAGTAATCTTTTCTCTCATAAATTTATCCAGCTACAGGAATCTAGGGTTACAGTTTGTTTTCCTCAGACTTCTAGACCCATTTGTATATTCTTCCTTACCTTTCAATATTGTAATGAGAAGTCTGTTAACATCTATAACTCACTTCTTCTAGGTAAAAAAAAATTCTCTTTCCCTGAAAGTTGTATGTATAGCACAAAAATCTTTACTAACAGATATAAAATTTTAAATATTTTTTATGACAAATTGTCTTTAAAATAATCCTTTGAGAGTTATCTTTAAATATAAATTTATTCCAAATTTAAAATTTAGATTAATATTTTGTTCATTCTGCTGGTATTATTTAGCAAAAAACACAGCTTAACTACTTATATATTTGCTCCTATTCTTATATTTCTATTAATGTAATAAAATATGATTTATGCATAATTACTATAAGACTAATTATGATGCATGTGATTTTCTGTATCATAATTACTAAAATGATCAATTCAAGAGAACTAATAAAAATTAAAATATAATTAAGAAGTAAAATATGAATTGATTGTTTAATCTACAACAATTTAGAATATAATTTTGGATGATAAGGTGGGCACTCCTTTTTCTTTAATTAATCTTCATTCAATGCCAGGCTTTACTTTCAGAAGAAGCATAGGTGAGATTTTGAGGTTATATTATTTTGGACAAAAATGAAGCATAATAGAGACTTGCTGGAAGGACAATAAATGCAAATTAAGAAAACATGCATTTTTGTGAATGAAACAGTATGTTGACTTTTGGTTTTATTACTATGTTTTATATGTTTTCAGCAATATAAATTCTATTACTTACCTTAGTTAAGAAAAAACAGAAATAGTGTAATTATCTCATAGCTTTTGTTAAGTTCACCTACAGACCAACAATCTTCTTAAAAATACACTCTGGTTGGATGTGTTAGTGTGATTGCAAAGTATATAGAGATCTGAAAAAATAGTTTAAAATTCAGGCAGCATTAACTCATCCAAACTTAGTGTTTATTACATGTTTTTAATAACATTGTGTGGAATTTCGGTGATGACTGAAATACCTCTGTCTATAATGATTCCATGACCTACATTTTGACAAAGTAATGTATAAAATTTTAAGTGAAATTATTCTCAGTTTAAAAGCCATATACAAACATAGTAAAATTTTTGTATTTTTCTAACATAATATGTACATTTTATGTAACATAAAATGCAATAAATGCATTTCTATAAATGCATTTAAATTTTATTTAAATGTCATTTTAAAGGCAATAAATTTACAATTGCTATCTTGAAGCATAATTTAAAAATGTATGCTTATTTTACAATATTAACTCTTAGTTGGGATTATAATGGATGGAAGTAATTTAATATCATAGCTCTTGCTGTGTAACTATATCCTATACATCCTTTATTAGGAAATGGTAAATAATTGCAAACTGCAAGAGTCTGAATATGAGACTAGATCTGAAGGACTTTGGGACTTTCCACCGCTATCATCCAGATTGCAGTGACATGAGCTTGGATGCAGCCACCTGCTGGGAGGCAAAACGGGGCCAACTGGCACATGTGTAGTGTGGGCATTTGAAAGTTCATTAGGAAGGAGTTGGTGAGCAGTAGCAATTTTCTCTGATAAAAATCTCTTGATCTTTTCAGAGGGAATGTCTTTTAATTGCATCTAGGTGTTCAACTGGACCACAAACCACCATAGTATATCAAGTCTCTACACAATCTTACTACTGTTTAAGTGCAGCATTTTCATTACATCTAATTTAGTTAATTACATTTTACCTTCCTAAATCCTCATGGTAGTTTTCATTGGATGCAACATTTAATTGCCTTGCTCCAAAGAGGCATTATTGTGAGCTGTAAAACTACTACTGTTCCTAATTTCAGAATGGTTGCTTTCATTCTTGCTTCAGATAGATTACTGGGTCAGTGTCTTTGAATCCACTTAAGGGAAGAGAATATATATGTATTCAGTTCAATTTTTTTTTAAATTTTTATTTATTTATTATTTATCTTTAGAGGGGAAGGGAAGGAGAGAGGGAGAGAAATATCAATGTATAGTTGCCTCTTGTGCATCCCCTGCTGGGAATTGGCCTGCAACCCAGGCACATGCCTTGACTGGGCATCAAACCACGATCCTTTGGTTCTCAGGCCCATGCTCGATCTACTGAGCTAAGCCAGTGAGGGCTGTATTCAGCTCAATTTAATGCACCAGTTATGATGTATGCTAATGTGTCAGTTTTAATGTGTCAGTTATGATCCTTAAAATGTTCTATCTATTATCACGTTTTATTTACTAAGGTGACGTAAATTTCACTTCTGTGTGTGTATTCAAATAACTGCAATAAGTGAGCAAAGAATTATATTAAAATGATAGTTTATTAATAGATTAGAATGTTGAAACGATGTGTTTTTTATAACAATGATAATCTGACATAGATATATTTTATTGCATGGCAATGACCACTAAGAATTAATTGGTTACACTTCATGTTGTAAATGATGATTATTTCATCTTCACATAAAAATTAGAAACAGCTCATTTTGAAAGTCAGGTGTAAAGGAAAAATTGAACTATGCCAAAAAAAGAACCCATCACTTCCAAGATTACTTATAAAACACACATGCTAACGTCAGTGAATGGTCTTCTCTACCCCTTCATCAGGTAGTGTGTTGGAACATAGGGGCAGGGAGTGGCCAACTGTTGGAAGTCTCGCCCACAAACTGATGCTCTGCCTTCTTTTCTAAGGCTCCCAGATATTCCAGAGGGTTGTAGCAAGCATTGTTCCTCTTACCACCACTAACTAGACACTAATTTCTTGGTGCTTGGGACACACAAGCTTCCACAAACACAGCGCAAAGAAGATGACAGCTTCAGCAATTAAGGAGGAGGTGGTATTTTGTTTGAGGCCCAAGTAGCTAACCTATTGGGTATCCCAATTCTAAATGCCATTTTGGATGTCAGCTCCCATAATAAACCTAATGACCAGTCCTGTCTCCTGTCATTGCAGCTCTTCCTCCTCTCATATTCTTGCTAATTAATTTTAAATTAATATGGAAACTTTTACCTCAGCATTCAGACAATTAGAAACTTTTCTCCCTTCAACCTTATCTGCTACATATGTGAAATGTGATAGAAGACCTCTTTGGATCTTCCAAAGAGGAAGTGATCATTGTTCTCTCTGACTCTTGTTTAGTTATTTGGATGTTTTATTATACTGGACAATCTTCGTCTTTTGATATCTATGAATAAATTGAACATCTATTTCTAGGTTATATAGTTTCACAAGCCAAGTACTTTTTCACCTCCTTTCTACAAATCATCAACAAATCATATTAATAAATAAATGATGAATAACTTTCTCAATTGTAGTTGAGATTATTTAACTGTATCCCTCCATCCAAACCATAGACTAAATTCTAAAGCTGATGTCTAGCAACAGACTGATTTGATTTGTGAAATGTATATAACCTTTCACAGGTTATGATTATTAGAATCATATATTTTTGGTAAAGAAGTTCACTCAAATAGTATTATTTTATTAACGCTTTTGATGGGTAAGTAGAGACAGGTTTATAGCCAAAATTAAAAGATTTAAGTCAAAACCCAAACTGAGAATTCTTTCAAACCAAACCATTTTCTTAGGCACTCTCCCATGAATTGTTCTCTTTCTTCCTCCTGTGAGAACCCTCCTGTGAGGGTTCCTGGGACAGAGATGGAGACTGTCATGCAATAAATACACTGGGGCGTGCTTTCTGAAGAAGAGGAAATCCTTGGCAAAGAGAATAAGTTAACTTCAATTCAGCCCAATAAAAGTCTCAGCTGATCCACAATCCTTCTTGAACTGGGCTATCTCTTTAGAGTCGTCCTAACTTAAAGGAAGGGGAAAGAGATTTCGTACTCCCAATTCAGTCATTCCAAAGATAAGTATAGCATTAAGCAAAGAAACTCTTTTTTTCAGCTGGAAGCAGGCAGTGACTTAGGAAGGACTCAACAGCCAAAATCTGGGCAGCTGAAGAGAAGAGAACCTGAACTCTGAAGCGCTGACTTTGGTGGTAGCCCACCACAGCATCTACTACATGCATTTCTCACTACCCACATCAGTCTGCCTCCTCCCTGAGATTTCACCTCTTCCGGATTGCCGAAACCTCATGTACCTCACATCCTCGTCAGTTCTGCAGTGGGGAGGAAGGCCCTCTCTTGGACCACTCAGCACTCCCTTAAGCTGGAAATGACCTGTATGAAGATGATAACAGTTAAAAAGTACCTTTGCTTAACAACACCCTTGGTGGGTGGTGCAAATTAAAATGAATACATTACATTTCTTCTCTTATATACAAATGATTCTTCACTAACGAGAATTTCATTTATTTACAAACGATAATAATTATATTTTTCTTTAGTTGTATAAGACATATATACCAATTTATAAAGATGAAGAATGAATAAACCTGGTGTATAACACATATACCCCAATTTATAAAGATAATGAATAAACCTGTGCTCTTTTGCATTCCACGTGCAAAAAGAGCCTGGGTATTTGAAATGGGGTCTCTGGAGAAGCAGAGAGGCCTGGGAACGTAAGGGTCAGTGACTTTTGTGTGAGTGACTAAGCCAAAATGTTGAAATAACAAGACTATTTGAGTGAAAATTACATTTCTGAAAGCCTAAATGTTTATTTACAATTATGTAATTAAAAATTTGGTTTTTAGCAAAGTGAAAATGCAGAGGAAAATTATTTATTTAAGTAGATAATGACAACTAATATTAAGCTAATTCAGACAGTATGCACATTAAGCATTTCTACATAAAAGCAGCAAACCAAAGAATACCACAGGTGATTATTTTTCATAAAATATCAGATAAAAAGGTATCCAGAAATACAAAGGTGCAAATTTAGGCAGTGGCCTCCACACATAAGTGTGCTAGTAACATGATTTCTTGAACTAAATACTCTCTTTAGTGGTGATTTAAAACATATTTTAATTTGTTTCTTCAATGGGGTGAGTTAAATCACTTCTTGAAAGAATTTTACCTTGGGTTACCTGCACTGTTTCTGTCCATTTTTTTCCAATTTGTTGTGTATCATTTTTTTCCAGCTAGGAGGCTAATTTAATCCTGAATGGTTTAATGTGGCAGTGAGCAGAAATGTATAAGCAAAGGCCCCTTAAATGGACCGGTCCTACCTCCATGTGAATGTACTTAAACTTGTTTCTGCTTTGTGAGACATGGTGTTTTGCTTTCCCATTCTTTGATATCACATTGAACACCCAAGAGTAAATGTTTAGCCCCAACCATCTGGCTGCCTAACAAATAACAAACCACACTTTGTCTTTGATTCTCTTTTAAGGTCAGACATACAGCCTGCTTGAGTGTGGTTGGTAGGGTAATAATGTAAGTGTAATAATTTATAGTTTTAATTTGAACATATCACCTAAAATCTTATATGATGTGCTTGAGTGTGATATTGTTATGTCACAGAATTACATGATTATAACTGTGTAATAAAAGATTTTGTAATAAAAAGGAGCATTATTTGTGCTAGACCCTGTATTTTAAAAATTTTATAAATATTGTAATTAATATGCCATGTATATTTTGTCCCAATAATGTAAATTGCAATAACAATATATACTCTATGAGCTTAGGTAAAGTCATTACTTATATTTATAGTCTTATGTTGCATTAGATCACATTATAAAATGTATTCAACAACTTTGGAGACAAGGCTACAGGAATCTACTTTGCCTTATGTGCAAGTGTGTATGTGTATAGTAGCAATAATTTACACTATTAAATTTCAAATACAGTACATCTAGATGTGATTTCCAGTGCTAAAATCACAGTTATTTAACAGAAAACTTATTATTAGATTTATGTTATTTTGATTATTTTTTAAAGATTTTATTTATTTATCTTTAGAGGGGAAGGGAAGGAGAGAGGGAGAGGAATATCATTGTATGGTTGACTCTTTTGTGTCCCCTGCTGGGAACTGGCCTGCAACCCAGGCATGTGCCCTGACTGGGAATCGAACCACTATACTCTAGTTCACAAGCCCGAGCTCAATCCACTGAGCTACACCAGCCAGGGCGATTAATTTTTTAATAGTGTCAGATAGCCTAGGTATCAGAAGATCTTGCCAGTATTTAAGAAAAACAAAATTTCATCAATATCTATACCCTAATTTTGTTACCCTATCTTTTCTTATTGAATCAAATATTGTTCTCTAAAAATGTGTATATTTATCTCTCTATATTTTAACATATACCAGGGTTTGTTGCAAACCCCAGAGGAGTCTGACCTGCAGCCATAAATCCATCTGCTCTGATACTAATCTTTGCCATTTAAGCCACTTCGCCATTGCTATGCTCTACGCCTCTGGACAGGTCTCTAGTCCACTGAGTTGGGCCGTATCACCACTGTTCTGGATGGACACATCAGCGGGTAAGCCCTGCACTGCAAGGGCATGTGAATACTTTGAGGGGTAAAGCTCTGCTTATTTGCTCCAGTAACAATATTACAACTCATGATGTTTGAGGCTTCCCAAGGATCACGGAATAGGAATACTTCTTTCCCTATTCATTATGAAAGGGGGGTACTCCTTTCCCAGGGTTAAGTTCACTGGTGGTTGTGTGGGTGATTAAGATAGTATTTCAATAGTAAAGCTGGGCACTGAAATGTTGAATTTATTGAACCAGTTACCTCAGTACACACATACAGACACACAACTACCTTTGCTAGTGTGAACATTCTGGCTCATTTGTTTTTATTTTATTTTTTAAATTATTTAATTAATTTTTAGTTGTGGGGAAGGGAGGAATAGAGAGGGGGCAGAAACATCAATGTATAGTTGCCTCTCAGGCACCCCTACTGGGGACTTGGCCCGCAATCCAGGCATGTGCAGGCCTGCACTCAATCCCCTGTGCCACACTTGCCAGGGCAATTCTAGCTCATTTTAGTAGATTGGTTGCTCTGTGGTACACAAGATCATGACTTCACTTCAGCTTCCTTGACTTATCGTGTCTACTCAGCATTGCTTGAAGATAAATTGTTTTTTCAGGGACTATGTCCTAACTGTCTATTTGCTTTCAGATCTATTTCTCACTCTACTTTTACTTTACTCTGTTATGGGACAGAGAGAGGGTCAGGCTGACACATGAAAGATTAGGTTTCTCAAGTACCTTTTTTGAGCTGACTTCCAGCTGAATTCATCCAATAAAAGACATGACAAGAGAATGTACATCAAGCACATTTATTGTTCACTTCCATCTATTATTTCCTTTTATTATCATTTTATTATCAAAATGCAGTCTTGGGGAGTTACCCTAAATGGTTCAATAACTGGCTCTTTTTTTGTTTGTTCATTTTCACATTTTTAAAATTGCATTAGAGGTCATACTTTCTTGTGTACCTCAGGTATCATGGAAAAAAAAAACTATTCTCACTTTCCTCAGAGCCCAATTACCTGAGGTATGTCCCATTAACAGCCTTAACCTCTTCAAAACAAAACAAAACAAAAAAACTAACAATGCACACGAAGTTTATGCACCCATGGCTCTCAGAGCATTCTGCTTGCAAAGACTATAAATGCTTTACCATTTAGAGTCTGGCTCTTCTATTTGGAGTGTCTGGCAGAGGTTATCATCAAGGTGTGCTGTGGCATCCTTGGCTCTTTCTAGTCCAAATTGGATGGGGAAAGAGGTTCCCTTTGTATAACCAAAGTACAGTTTTGTTGTGTGACTTCCAGATGGAGAGGAGCCAGCAAATGTGCTCAGGTGGTGTTCCTGACGTTCACAGCGAGCACCAGAGCATTTCTTTCAAGGAACAGCTCCAAATGCCACTAACCTGCTTATGATATAAGGCTTTTATCCTGGCTTAGTAATAATACTCAAAGTGTCGGTGTTTCCTTTTGTAAAACAGGAAAGCTGGCTACATCTTATTAAGATTGTTTCCCTGCAGATCTGTCCTTTGCTGGGGGGGCGGGTATGTGTAGAGATAATATGACCGTGTTAAAAGGCAAATTTTAAATACATTATTATAAGGTACTGACGTGTTTCTTTTTTAATAAAAATAAAAGCTTGTAGGACAAGGCTTGGCTTTTCATTCCACCTCAGTGGAAATCTGATCACATACAAACCTGGTTTGTTGATTGAGTTGTTTCATTAACAATATGAAATGAGACAAGTGAAACACTTGGGAAAACAGTGAGATTTAGAAGCAAAGTGTAAATTCAAAGAGATGATTTGAAGGTTGTGTGGTAAAAGTTCAGTTTCTCCTACTAATTAGGGCGGTTGGGACTATTATAATGTTCAGCTTCTAGGTCAATTAAATTCAGTGGCTTATTTTTTAACCAAATGAAACCCTAAAAGTTAATAAATATTTTAAATACAATTATTTTCCCTTGGAAATACTTCACCATTTATTATTTCCTTTTTTCTTTTTATTTAAAATTTGCATACAGAAAAGCAGGTGGTTAAAAATTAAATTATATGTGCATATTTAAATAAACATTTTAAGAAGTTCATTTAATAAATTTTTATGTATTACTTAAATGCTAACTGTACTTTAATAGTTAATAGCTAATTAAAATACCTGCCATAAATTCTTTGACACTCAAAAGGTCTTCAGTAGACAACAGGTTCTTAGCGAACTAAGCCTTGAATTGTCTTATCTAATAAACTTATATCCAGAGTAGATACTATACTAGAATTATTTCACTGATTATGATTATTAAAAATTATTTTGCTTCTACCACACACATCAATATTATTTTTACGGACATTGTACATTAACAAATTCCCAGTCACTCTATTTCTTTTATCTAACACTGTCATTGTATCAGGGAATGGACATACAGAAAAAGACATTTAAAAAGTATAAATATGCAGGTTAACAAATTATGTTAAAGCAAACACCTATGTAAAAACCTCCTGATTTAAAATACAAATTTGTCAGAATTCCCGATTTTGCCCACAGTCCTGACAGATCTCAATACCATCCCCACCAGAAGGAAGAAATCATAATTTGCCTTTTTGGTGATCACTTTCTTTAGGCATCTAAATATACATTCTTATACAATGGAGCTTGGTCTCATATTTGAAACTTCATAAAATGTAATCATACAATGTGTAGTTTTTGTGTGTCTGTCTTCTATACTGCAACACTTATTCAAGTGTTTTGCACTTATTTTCTGTGGGGTTGACTATCTACAGATACACAATGACCTATGGGTGCTTTATTAATTCTGTGTATAGGTTCATTGACACACACACACATACATATATATGACAAATACATTTGCTTGCTCTTCAATTTGTGTTTTTTCTCCATAATATATTTTGCAGAAATTTGCAGTAATATATGAATACTGCAGAAATACAGTACAATACAAATATATGCAGAAATTTGTATTGTGTATCCATCATTGCTTGATAGTGAATTTTGTTTTATTTTAAATGTTCTCTTTTAAATATATAAGTTATATATATATAAAACATAATAAATTATATATGATTTTAAAATACATAATCAGTCTGGAGTTTTAAAAAATATGTTCTGAGGAACATGTTTAAATGATTTTTATTGCCTTTAAAAAGATAACCAATAGTCCCAGTGTTATTTATTGAAAATATTATTCATGTTTTATTACTTCATAGTTCTACCATTTTAATAAATTTTGTGTGTACTTATATTTAGGTCTGAGTAGGGATATTCTGTTCATTTTGTCACTGTTTTTTTTTTATACCTAGAAGAATATCTCCTCCCATTTTGTATTTTCTTATAAATATTTTTTAAAATGTATCAATTCCATAATATATGGTTATCCGAGATTTATTTCAATCCCTAAACTTATTTAGGAAAAATTAAAGCCTTTACAACATTCAGTCTTCCAATCCACGAATTATAATATCTCACTACACTGGAACTGTATTTAACGTCTCTCAATAAAGTCTTATATTTATCTGCAAACTATATCCTATCGTGTTTACAATATACACAGAAATTTCAGTCTTTATAATTTTGTAAATGAAATGTTGGAAGTTTGTTTCCCCCTAATTATTTGTTGGCAATGTAAAAATATAATTGATTTTTGTATGTTGATTTTATACTTGCAATTTTAATTGAACTTTCTTATCAATCTACCTGGTTTTTATGTGTAGATCTTTTTTTCTTTTTTTTCAGTCATCAGGTGAAAAGGGTTCAAGGATACTTTCTTCAAGGCAGTACAGCGATTCTGGAGAATGTCATCAGTCTTCGATTTACTGGGTGTTAAGTCCCACCATCAGTGAATAAGCATAAATTCTTCATGATATTTTGGAATAAATAATATTTTTCCTTGATACCCTGCAAATCCAAAACCTCTAATATAATGTCGAATTCTGAATTAAGATAATTATAACATGCAATTCACTTAATTTAACAATTGGAACATATGTTGTACCATATGTTTCTTGCAGGTTTTGGCAAGTTACACACTGGAAAGTTTAAAGATGCTACTTTACATTCATTTTTAAGTCATGCTAGATAGTTAATCTGCCTGCTACTTATTTTGTGCATCTATTGTAGTGACTGAATGATGTTTCTCCTTAATTCTGCCAGACTAAGCTGGAGTTCTGAAAGTATTCGGTCAGTATATATTTCCTTTTTTTATGTATCAGGGGCTTGTTTTGGTAATAACCTGTTTTAATAACATAAAAGTTTTACATTTATGTTCATAGAGAGGTTTTTAATTCCCTTTATCTTTAATTTCCTGTTAGATTTTGTTATGTTAATGATAGTATCGTAAACTAATTCGAGAGATATTACCACTTGTTTTCTTAGTAGAGTTTGCATAATAATTGAAGTTATTTACTTTTAGATGCAAAAAAGAATTAACAAACCCAGCTGCGGGCTCTGAATTCTTTCATGTGGAAAATATTATAACTGTGGATTCAGTTCCTCTGGATATACAGATATATTCAAGTCATTTGTTGCTCTTGTATCAATTTAATAGGTATTGGGGAGTTTTTCATTTTTAACTAAATTTACAACATTGTGGCACAAGGTTACTAATTTTATCATTTTATTATTTGGAAAGTATATATGTGACATTTATCATTTCTGATATTTCACTATTTGAATTATTTATTTTGTTGTTCTTTATCGATTTTTTCAGAGGTCCATCCAGTTTGTAGGTTTTTTCCAAAACACCATGTTTAAATAACAGAGTTAGATAAACTCTATTAATGGTTTATGAAGTTAACTCTAGTAACTCTATAAACTCTATTAATGGTTTCTACTTATCTACTTACTTTTTTGAAATATTTTACTTTTTAAACTTTGAACTATTGCTTATTTCATAGGCATTCAGCATTTCCTTTTTTCTTAATAGTTGCATTTTACTCTCTAATTTTTTTAAATATTAATTTAACATCATCCCAATTTTTATACGCACTGTTTATCACAGTTCAATCACTAATATTTTAATATTCACTATTTTATTTACATATAAACTGAATTTAAATCTACTCCTTAACTTTGAACTATACATTCATATATTATGTTAATTTTTATATATAAATTTGTAGTCCTATCACTAGTTTGTACTAATTCCTGATCTCTCCCTTCCATTCTTTGCATCATTTATTATTTTGTTATTATAAAGTACTTTTACTATACCACAACAAAGCAGGATTTTCCCAGGTACATGAAGCTGGTACATCATTTGAAATTCAATTAACACAATCCATCATATCAACAGAATAAAAAAATCACATAATAATAACAGTACAGAAAAAGCATTTGATGAAATACAGCACCTATCATGATGAAAACTACCTCTCAGCAAGATAAAAATAGAGGCCAGTGTCCTCAACTTGTTTAAGATTAGCAACAAGGAAACCTAGAGTTAACAGCATACTTCGTGGTGAGACACTGTAATCTTTCCCAGTAAGACTAGGATCAACGTAAGTGTGCCTTGCACCACACTCCTTTTCAACATCAAACTAGAAGTCCTTGTTAATGTAACAAGGCAATAAAATTAAATAAAATGTGTACAGATTGTAAAGAATCATAATAAAGTCCATCAAATCTCAGATACTTTGACATTGCAAAAGCTTTCTATGTTAATTTATTTTCTGACATTAGTAATCTTTTTGCATAATTAGTAATAAACATAAGTGAATTCAAATTAATTGCATTGTGTAGGGCTTTAGAGTGCTTCCATGACGTAACTAGTGCAAGGGTGTTGTTAAAAATATTTAATAAGCAACATGACATGGGATCTTTTGTTAATCCAGGAGAGACATAGAGAATATTAATTCAGATTAACAACTATACAAGTGGAAGAATTTTGTTAAAAGTAAAATTTGTATTTCCAAATTGCCTTCCTTTTTGTCAGTACCTCAGAAGAATAAAGGTAAGTGAAGCCTGAAAATAAGATTATCTCTATCAAAACTATGAGTTTTATTGTTTGAAGTTTATAAAGTATTTTAACGTAATTGTTTAAAGTGATTGCCACAAGTTTTTCTTTTTTTGTAACCATATTGTTATTTCACCAGATTACCTCAAAGAATTAAGATTGAGAAAAACTACTATATATTTGTTTGCTTATAATATCAAATTATTTTCAGTTGAAAAATTTAAAATAAATGTTTTAAAAAGATTTTATTTATTTATCTTTAGAGGGGAAAGTAAGGAGAGAGGGAGAGAGGAAGAGGGAGAGAAATATCAGTGTATGGTTGCCTCTCATGAGTCCCATGCTGGGAACTGGCCTGCAACCCAGGCATGTGCCCTGAATGGGAAATGAACTGCGATCCTTCAGTTGGCACGCCTGTGCTCAATCCACTGATCTACACCAGCCAGGGCAAAATAAATTTATTTTTTATAAAATCATTGTGATATATACATATTATTTTTATATATAACATATATATATGTCTTTTGATTGATGTAGATGGACCATTTATCTAATAGGTTTAACCAAATTACCAAGTCAAATTTAGGGGGGAGAAAACTAAATATGCACTTCTAAAAATCATTATGTTTTTGCTTAACTAAGATTATGTGAGTAATAATTTTGCTTTTGAATTTACAAATATCTTTAGTCTTTAAGTTTCTATCTGGCTCAATGCACAAGACAAACGTAACATAACTGCCAGTGACCATACTCACAATGCCTCTACAGACTGACTCCCACATTGCATGTTTCTTTTGCCTGTGTCAGTGGCATTCAATTGTCAAATTGTGCTAACTCAAGGGCATCAATTTGCATCATAATCTGCATAAATAATTTAGTCAAAAGCAAAATCAACTTTGAAATCCATTTACATCTTCATGATAAATTGAAAAAATTACATTGAAAATGTGCAGCCTACCGATTAAAACTAGCAATTGGTCAGCATTATTTTTTCACTTTGTTTTTCCAAAGGATAATTATCGTGACCAAGGGTAAGGGGACAGGAGGTTAAGTCCTACAAATAGTCATTAAAATATTTAAAACCTAATCATTAAACATTGCTAATAAGTAGCACTGAAATTGCAAGTCATTATTAACTGTAGTATAAATAAAAAACTAGATTTTATTCAAAGATAGCTTAACACTCTATTTTGAGGATATATATTATAGCATTTTAGAATATAAAAGGAAGAAAAAAATTTTAAGACTATTGCTATTAATGTCTTGCAGATAAAAATACGTCAGCAGTATTTAATAATGCCTGCAGTTTATAAAATAAAATATTAATTCATTGTCCATCATAAAATACCTGTTTTCTATTTACATGCTTAACTCTGATCTTTCTACAGCTTTACATTATAAGATGAATAGAATCTACAAAACATGTGCCACTAAAGATATTCCAATTTCAAACTGTTTTAAAATGGCAAGGAAACAGGTACTGCAAAATTTCATATCAAGTTTATGAGACTAATATTTACTTACAATTTGTCACACACAAAGTTTGAAAAATTCATAAATATTGATATTTTATAACTTCTTTATGCATGATATTTTTAAAAATTATCTTACTGTAACTTTGAGCTCTTGATGTCTCATTTGCCAGCTCTGTCATTAAACTAATCATTATTGATTGACAATAAATTATGTCCCTATAGAGTACATAAAACATTTTGTTGATTTAAGCAATTTTACTGATGATTTTGTAAATATAGAAAGACTTGCCATTATTCATTATGTAACACAAAATCACATTCTTAAGTAACATTCTTAATATGGACAATTCTCACGACCAGACAATGTATGGAAATTGGCAGAAGAAATAATAGACTAGAGTTATCCTTAAAAGTAAGTTGCAAAAATAAATAATGAACATATGCACACTAACGCATTTTAATCTGTGAATGTAAACATAAAATATCTTGAATCATAATTTCAAGAATTAAAGTCTTATAGCTATAGGTTTAAACAATAGTATGTCACTTATTTTTTTAAAAAATCTAGTCAAGAGTGTTCCATAGAATACACCAAATAAGGGCGAAAATTTTGAGATAAACTATGTATAGCTCTCCAAAGTTAAAACTCAGTATGTGCCATTTCATGCGACAATAAAACAGCCCCTCGTGGGGCTGTTTTTCCATAGCACATGCTATGGAAAGAGTGCCGTCATTCAAGAACAATGGTTAAGAGAAAATTCTCTGGAGCCTTATGGCGTAGATTCTAATCACAGCTCTAAGGTGTACTAGCCAAATAACCTCAGGGAGTTTAATTACTCAAGTTACGCTTTCTTGTCCTCCCTATACTCATCTGTAAAATAAGAAATATAAAATTATATAGACCTACTTTCTAGTGTTATTAGGAGGATTAAATTAGTTGATTCACATAAAATGCTTAGAAAACTGCTAAGAGGATGATGGCCACTTTGTTGGCTGGTGGAAACAACCCCGTAGTGAAAATCAGGAGCCCTTCTTTCCCGGGTTAGTTCTGTCTCTAAAGGAGGCATAGTTGGACGGTCATAGAAAAGCACTGTCTGAATTCGGATTGCCTTGTCTATGAAGTGGAAGATTTACGATGAATTGGTGGTTCTCACCCTTGTACATAATCATAGTTTTTCAGTATTCTTAAAATTAAAACAAACAAACAGGGCCATGAACATACGTGAAATCAAATGAATTGAAACTGGTTTAGAGCCTAGTCATTAGTGATTTTAAAAACTCTTTGTGATTCTTAGGAATATTCAAGATTTTTAGCCTAACTTAGATGATGAGTACAGAGGATCCAGAGACACATGAAGAGATGCTCAATATCACTAGCTATCAGAGAGATGCAAATTAAAACTACAATGAGATACCACTTTACACCGGTGAGAATGGCTATCATAAACAAAGCAATAAACAACAAATGTTGGAGAGGGTGTGGGGAAAAGGGGACTCTGGTCCACTGTTGGTGGGATTGCAGACTGGTACAACCATTATGGAAAACAGTATGGAATTTTCTCAGAAAACTAAAATTGGACTTGCCTTTTGACCCAGCAATTCCACTGCTGGGATTGTATCCTAAGAACCCTAAAACACCAATCCCAAAGAACCTATGCACCCCAATGTTCATCGCAGCACAATTTACAATAGCCAAGAGTTGGAAGCAACCTAGGTGCCCATCAGTAAATGAATGGATCAAAAAACTATGGTACATATACACAATGGAATTTTATGCTGCAGAAAGAAAGAAGGAGCTCCTACCTTTTGCAACAACATGGATGGAACTGGAAAGCATTATGCTGAGTGAAATAAGCCAGGTGTTGAAGGACAAATACCATATGATCTCACCTCTAACAGGAAGCTAAACAACAAAACAAACAAGCAAGCAAAATATAACCAAAGACACTGAAATAGAGAACAGGCTGACAGTGACCAGAGGGGAGAGGGGAGGGAATTTCAGGGGAAATAAGGGAGGGATTTAGAGGAACCTATATAAAGGATACATGGACAACAACTGAGAAGGGTGGAAATGGGAGGGAGGGGGGAGGGTGGGGGGTGGGATGGGATGGGAGTAATAGACAGAAAACTGTACTTGAAAAATAATTAAATTAAAAAATTGAAAATAAAAATTAAAAAATTAAAAAAAATAAAAAAAGATGATGAGTCAGTTTTCTTTCACTTCTCAAAATGCATCATTCTAAGTAATTTAATTGCTTCTTACCTGTGATTCTTTAACTTGTAAAATATTATATGCATATATTGTACATTTTCAAAGGTTTACTTGCCGAGGATAAATTGAAAGATAAAAATAATAATAAAGTAATAACACATTTATTAAGTATTGCTAAGTAGCATGATGTAAATGATGATATTATTCCTCCTGTTAAATTCTATGTTCTCCAGGGAGATTGGTCATCAATACAGACAATAAGTATTGTAATCTCTTTTTCTGAAATCTCACTTCAATACATTTTAGCTAGCTACTGATGCATTTAACCTTTTCAAAATAAATGTCTGAAAATGTATTCCCTAAAGAACAGAGCTAGCGCAGAGGGCAAACTGCAGAACAGATTCAGGGGGCATCAAGTAGTATAATTACCAACATTCAGAGCTCTGTAGCACAGTATATTAAAGACACAGGCTGCAGACAACCTTATACTAACACACTGGAATTCATCATTTGGTAGGTGCTCTAGGTAAATTTCTAAATGAGCAGGACACTGTCTCATTTTTACAGATCTCACACCTCTGCACATGTGTCCCTTGCACACAAACACACGCTACTATATTTGAAGGCCTAACCAAAGCCTTACATTAAAAAAATAGTTTTGTAGTTGTCTAATAAAATCGTAGCTCATATTTATTGAGCACTGTTTATATATCAAATGCTACCCTAAGAACTTTATAACCACTTAATTATTTCTTCCTAATGACAAAATTTACTAACTCCTCTTTGTGCTGGTAGTCTGCTGATGTGTGGTTAAATAAACATAGCCACAATGGGTCATTTTGCATGCTGTTACCATCCTTATATAGTGATGATTATGTCTTTTCATTAAAATATTAATATTTTATTTACTTATTTCCCAAGACTGACTATATACTGAAGAAAATTATAATAAATATATATTTATCCTATACTGAAAAGAAAGATTTTTGCAAACATAAAGCATTTCTCATGTCATACCATTGAATTTCTTCCTGAAACAGCAAACTCAATGAAGACTTAAGTTATAAACTCATTATTTTTTATTTGGTTTTGTTTAATAAATTACTAGTTATGTAAAGAGTCTAACAATGATCAAAGCCCCATTATTTTTAAATATGTAGGTGCAAGGGATCAGAATATGCTAGTTTGGCATAAGGATTATTTTGAACTGAAGACAGTTAAGAAACAGCTGACACCTCAAAGAGCTCCTGCCCTCTCCTCATTTACCCCTCACTTGTTCCAGAGGATGGATAGACTGAGAGGAATCTACGTAACAAACCACACTAAAACAATTCTTATCTACCATTAGTTTACCCCCTATATTTACATTTCCAGCCTGCCACTTTTCAAAGTCTAAATCCCCTTTCTTTTCTTTCATCTCTTCTCTAGAAATTGCATTGTCCTTTGCTAAAATGCTATATAAACCATATCTCTAAACACCTCTTTGTTATTCATCACTGGGTTTCTCCTGCATGTGTTAATAAACTCTGTCTTTCCATTGTTAATCTGTCTTTTGTCAGTATAATTTGCAAGTCTCCAGCCAGAGAACCTAGGAGAATAAAGAGGAAAGAAAATCTCATATATATGGGTTTAGCTTTTTCTTTTTAGTTATGAGAAAATGACATTTTCTTTTGAAAGTACAATGGAAGTCCAAGTTTTAGATGTTTTAAATGCATCTAATGATTTCTCTAGGTGTGGCTGGCATTCAAACTGTTCCTCATGTGTTGTTCCTCAAACATTGTTCTCTGAAGAACAGCCAGCCTAATGTCTGAAATCAGGTCGAGTGGAATCTCTGACTGAACACACTGACATTTTCAGTGCATCTATAATCCTGTTCTTGTTTTTGTTTTGTTGGTTGGTTGGTTGGTTGGTTAGTTGGTCTTCATGTAGCTTGTCCGGTCAGAATATTTCTGTGACTCTATATCACGCAGGAGAGGGGGACCTTATTCTGCTAAGAAGTCTTCTAACGTTAATAAAAAGTTTGAGTTTAAAATACACTCATGCTAAGCAGTTTAAAATAATGGTGCTGTCAGAACAAGCCTCAGGTACTGTAGAAGTACTCTATAATAAAAGTGAATATCTCAAATGATAAGGAGAAGTAAAGATATTTGTTGTGCTAGAACGAACAGAAGACTAACATTAGAAAGGGTCAGATTTGAATTCTTATTTTGATAAAAAGGTGCGAGCCTTAAAAATTATCTTATTTCTCAGAAATGTAGCATTTTTAGCTTCAAAAGATCAGGGTCAATACTGACCCTAATGCATTACACATAACACGTCATATATCATGGTATCTAGTTCCTACACGACGGCGCTGTCAGTACTCTGTTTCATTCACTGTGCACTTCCTCAGGATCCTGTTCTTTGCTTCATCAGCCTTTGGTTTCTGAGATCTTTTACACTAAGTACCAAGTTATGTCCCTCTGTCTATCATACTTACAAATCAGAATAGTAAATAATTGTGAGAGCGGCAGGATTTTTTAAGACAAAGCATATATAAAGTTCCAATTAGCCAGATTTATTCAATGAATTATTCACAGCAACAAAATTGAAAAAAATGTTGACCAAGTTACCAAACACTTTGAAATATGCTAAGCCTGCTCTAACCTTATCACATGCACACATTATGTATCTCATACAATAAATAATAGATAGTACTAGAAACAAGTGGATTACAGCTTTATATTTTTGCATGTTAAAATTAAAATTTGAATATGTAACCATGAGGATAAATATAAGTTTGTCTTATTTCATATGAATTTTTCTCCCATCGCATATCGAAAGCAAATATGAAAATTATTTGAAAGATATATAATTAATTATTCTTTTAATGTGTAGTAAATTACAAAAGTAAAGTAAACATTACTTACTAAATTTCATGTGGATCTACTCTTAGCTCTAACTAGTTTGTAGTTGTTTATGGAAAGAAACAATGACTTTATTTATTTACTTTTTCCCAATTTTTTTATTTAATTATTTTTCAAGTACAGTTTTCTGTCTATTACTCCCATCCCATCCCACCCCCCATCCTCCCCCCTCCCTCCCATTTCCACCCTTCTCAGTTGTTGTCCATGTATCCTTTATATAGGTTCCTCTAAATCCCTCCCTTATTTCCCCTGAAATTCCCTCCCCTCTCCCCTCTGGTCACTGTCAGCCTGTTCTCTATTTCAGTGTCTTTGGTTATATTTTGCTTGCTTGTTTGTTTTGTTGTTTAGCTTCCTGTTAGAGGTGAGATCATATGGTATTTGTCCTTCAACACCTGGCTTATTTCACTCAGCATAATGCTTTCCAGTTCCATCCATGTTGTTGCAAAAGGTAGGAGCTCCTTCTTTCTTTCTGCAGCATAAAATTCCATTGTGTATATGTACCATAGTTTTTTGATCCATTCATTTACTGACGGGCACCTAGGTTGCTTCCAACTCTTGGCTATTGTAAATTGTGCTGCTATGAACATTGGGGTGCATAGGTTCTTTGGGATTGGTGTTTTAGGGTTCTTAGGATACAATCCCAGCAGTGGAATTGCTGGGTCAAAAGGCAAGTCCAATTTTAGTTTTCTGAGAAAATTCCATACTGTTTTCCATAATGGTTGTACCAGTCTGCAATCCCACCAACAGTGGACCAGAGTCCCCTTTTCCCCACACCCTCTCCAACATTTGTTGTTTATTGCTTTGTTTATGATAGCCATTCTCACCGGTGTAAAGTGGTATCTCATTGTAGTTTTAATTTGCATCTCTCTGATAGCTAGTGATATTGAGCATCTTTTCATGTGTCTCTGGATCCTCTGTATGTCCTCCTTGCAGAAGTGTCTGTTCAAGTCCTTTCCCCATTTTTTAATTGGGTTAGTTGTCTTCTTAGAGTGAAGTCGTGTGAGTTCTTTGTATATTTTGGAGATTAAACCTTTGTCTGAGGTATCATTGGCAAATATGTTTTCCCATACAGTTGGTTGTCTTTTTATTTTAATGCTGTTTTCTTTAGCTGCGCAGAAGCTTTTTATTTTGATGAGATCCCATTTGTTTATTCGGAAAGAAACAATGACTTTAAATCCAGGACTAAGTAATTAGTGTATCAATTTTAAATATGGGAAATATTAGATTGTATCAATTAATTTTAAATATTTGCATTATTGTCATTCAAAGATGAATAATCTTTCTATTATTGCTTCATCATAAGAACAATTTTCCAATAGAATAAATCATAAATGGAAATGCAATTTTCTCTAGGCTCATACAGAATTTGATTTTAAAACTGTATTCTTTCTGTTACTGTAGCTGATTAACTAGTTATTAGTAACGGAAAAAAGAGAAAAGGGAATTACGATGTTGAGTTTAATAAACTGGGAAGCATGAGCCTCCTTGCTTCATCAGGACGCTGTAACTTCATACTCCCTGGGACCATAGCATCGCTCCACCAGGGGATTAGCATTCCTCCCTTTCTTCTTCCAGTTCTGGATTGTTAGAAGGGTCTAGAGGCAGGTGCTTGACCAAAGAGGCCTGTCAATCTAAGTAGGTTGTGGGACTATCAAAAGCCCACAAAAGCATGGGAAGTTGATTGGTCATTTTGGAAAATGCAGCTGATCAGTCCAAACCTAAGCTGGTATAATAACAGGGGAACAAAGAAGCACTTTCTTTCTCTTATCCATCCTGGAATGCACTCACCAAAACTGTTTGCACCATCTCTCTTGCTCAATAGCATGTAACCACGTGAGTCTAGCAGGTAGCAGAGCAGACTCCAAAGAACTAAGTTTTAATATGAAGCAGAAACACTAGACACAAATTTGTTTCGGCTTGTTGAGAACGCAGTTGAACTTTTTCCATGACAGGATGAAGGGAGATGGGAAATTGGAAACCCAGGGGAAAGCTTCCACATGAATAAACCAAATTACCACACCACAGCCTCCCATGCATAGGTCCTTGGAATACTTCCTCACAATGACGTGGAAATGCCTGATTTCCACAGACAACACTTTCTTCTCCAAGCATATCTTTTAACTTCACAAACAATGTGAATGTTTACCCATTTTCTTTGAGTCTTTAATAGCATTTACAAAATATGCTTTGACTCATCTTTGGTTAATATAACTTCAACCATATTACCCTGAAATTTCTTCTAGGCTAAAACAAATGAAGATCTGAAACGTGGAATTCTTAACTGATCTGTTTTGTTTTGCTTTTTTAAGATGTTAATCAGGACACTTTTTTTCCTCCTTAGTTTTAATATTTTGCTTTCATTCATTTTTTGTATTATGACATTCATGGTAAACTCTAAATTTAAATTTGTGTCTTTCTATAGCCAAGTCTAGGCAGTTAAATGAGCAAAGAATGCAGTATAAACATCATGACCAGCAAATACTTTTAATAATATTTATGACTTTAACACCTTACTACTAAAATTAGATTTTTTATATAATTTTTTATTTAATTCTTGTTCAAGTACAGCTTTCTGTCTTATATTCCCAACCCTGCCCGCCCCCCACCCCATGCTCCCCGCCTCCCTCTCATTTCCACCCCCCCACCCTTAGTTATTGTCCATGTGTCCTTTATACTTGTTCATGTGAGTCCATCCCCTTTTCCCCTATGTTATCTGGGAAAAATAAACTTAATTATATATAGCTAGTACATGGTATAAATTAACTAATAAATAGGCATGTTATGCTTCATAGAATAAAAATTAAATGGAAAAATTTTAGACTAAGGTTTATTTTATAGTATATTTCTTTCCTTTGCTATCACTAAACACTGCGGGAGCTCCACTGAAACCTTAGTTACAGTAACAATATTTATAGAAGAAATCAAGAAGTACAAGCATTATCATTAATAGGAAAAGACAAAACTACAATTTTATGAGTGTGTTTTATTATTAACAGTCCTACAGTGTTGAAAAGCTTTCTGTGAACAAATATCAAATTTGAACTCCTTCAACAAATAAAATGTTTAACTTTATTTAAACCAGAGTTTTCCAGATTTATTTGTGGATGGCAGGGTTCTTTCAAAACATTGATATTTCACTGGAATATTTGAGATTGGATAACTGAAAAAATTATTTTAGCAGTAGTTGGAATCCCATGTTTCAATGTCATATAATTATCAAATAAGCACATGTTTGGAAATTTAGAACTAAGCATATATATATTTTATGAATTTTGTGATACATATGATGCAGAAAGCAAATATTTAGTTTTGAAAGGGCCACAAATTCCAACAGACTCTATACTATCACCTACCACATTAACAATAGTGGGCAAAATGTAATCAACTGAAAATGAAAATCATTTACTTTGTTATTCTATGAAACATAGAATAACATTTACTTTGTTATTCTATGAAATCGAGTAAATTTTTAAATATAATATGTTGACAAAGAAAATCTAAAATTAGATCAGTAAAAATAAGAAAAAAGCAAAAGAATCCTAAGACCTCCCTAAATGTTGTGAAAATCAACCAGCATTCACCATTAGTTTTCCTTCTTTGTCAAAGGGAACAATAACACATTACAGAGATATTTCAGGCTGCTTGGCTTTTGCATAATGTATGACGAAGTAGAATTCATCAGTGTGCATTCTTTGCCAATCAATGGACAGTTTCCCATTGTGGAGTGGTATAAAATGAAGCCTGTCCAACTGGAAATAAAGAATAAAGAAAAAGTTAAATGGATTTATGTAAAACATTTATCAAAAAATAAAAGTTATGTTTCTTTTTTTAAAATAATATCAATGAGTTTGATTTAGTTTTTAGCCAGTGTAGGGCTAGGTATGATTCAGTAATCTTGATCATCAACTCAGGAAGTATTTTAATATTTAATAATGCCAGTGAAGAAAAGCTTAGTTTTTTAATGACATAAAATTAAAAAGAACTTCAGTCAAAATATTTTTCATGATAAATGATGAATAAAAAGACTCTAAAGTTAATCCTGCAAAAATGAAAACCTGATATTTTAAAAATATATCTTTAATGTTAAAGTGTGATTAGTTTTCTAATTTGTATATTGTGTCATGATAAGTCATTAAGAGCAGAGAACTGACATGGAATCACATAGATGTTTTAGTCATATAAGTTTAATGATTCTCTTAAACAGATTTCCGACCAGGCTTGGAATATTGCTTTAATGTTATATATTGCTACCATAACTGTGTTCTTCTATGGCCATTTGTATATAGATTTTTGTACTCAAGATTATGGATACATATAAAGTCCCAAGAGATAAAGTTCTTTACAGTATTCCTTCCACATGGAGGTATACTTATTTTCCCATTAATATTAATATTATTTATCATGGAACAAAACCAAGCACTCCTTCAATTTTTCCCTAAAATCAATATGGCATAATATAAATACAAACGTAGATAAATGTAAATGATATATTTTTGTTAGTTTTCCATTCTACTTTGAATCTGAATGATTTTTACCAAAACCCTAGGTGATTCTACATAGCATTGTGAAAGAAAAAAAAAGGAATCTTAAATTCAGTGTCATGAAAACTCTTTATTTTTTTTGACTTTTAGTTCACACTGAATTTTAATATTTTCTTCTCCAAAAAAGATTCTTCTTCTTCTTCTTCTTCTTCTTCTTCTTCATCTTCTCCTTATAAATGGCAGTTTGTTTCCTCTTGAGAAAATATATTTTATTACTATAAATTTATGATATAAAGTTTTCATGATTCAAAGTTCAATCATTCCTAGAAGATAGTAAATATTAAATTAAAGTTAAANTGACTTTTAGTTCACACTGAATTTTAATATTTTCTTCTCCAAAAAATATTCTTCTTCTTCTTCTTCTTCTTCTTCTTCTTCTTCTTCTTCTTCTTCTTCTTCTTCTTCATCTTCTCCTTATAAATGGCAGTTTGTTTCCTCTTGAGAAAATATATTTTATTACTATAAATTTATGATATAAAGTTTTCATGATTCAAAGTTCAATCATTCCTAGAAGATAGTAAATATTAAATTAAAGTTAAAGTAAGTTTGTCTTTATATTTGATGTTATGAATTCTAATTCAATGTGATTCAAATCCAAACTTTATTATTATCATTTGATTAAACAATGAAGTTTGATTGTCATAGGCTGAATATAGCTGCATAAAGCTTACAACAAATTAATAATATAATATTTCAAATGTAGAGTAACAGAAAGTTTTTTTTTTTTTTTACTTTGGAAGATAAAAAGTGACTCTTAAATGTGGTAGCAATTACTCTTCAGTTACAACTGGGTAAGAAATCATAACAGGGTCTATAAAATTAAAAATTCATGGTCAAAGGGTCTTTAAAATACAAGCACTTCGCAAGGAAGTTATAAAAGACACAGAGGACTGTAATAATAAAGATAGACATAACCCTAAGTGCATAGAAATTTAGAACTCAAAAGAGCAAAGCGATCACTCAGTTGCTAAGCTCTATAACATGCAGAAGTGATGTTAATATTCAGAACTTTCAATTCCAAGTCCACTCCCATTTTGAGTGATGGATCCATTCTGCCATATTAGATAAATACGTTTTAATTCCATAATTGGGAAAAACTTGTATTAGATTAGACCACTGGTTTTGAATCTTTTTATTTAGATTATGCATAGAACAAAACAGCAGAATGAGCCTGCACATCAGAATTTTATGACAATTCTTTTTTGCTCATTTCAACCCTCTCATTCAACTTTTAGAAGACTTTAAACATCCATCAATGGTAATGTTGGCCAAAATACTTTCAAGTATTTCTCTGCCCATTATGAGTTAAATCGCTGATCCCTACATACAAGACTCCATTTATCCATGTCACTGCTATATATCAGTCCTCTCTGTCAATTAAAGTTTTACATCTGGGTCATAGCCTTCTCTACTCGGTATCATGCCATCATTATGAACATTTATTCAACAACTGAGCTTTGTAATTTACCACTTCCTCAACCTTAGTGATTTTCTATATCCCATTTCATCTCCATATTTGCATGCTTATATTGTAGAAATTATTACTTCTTAGAAAGTACACAACTTTTAAAATAAATATAGACTTCAAATTCTCTGATACAAAAAACCCTTGCTATTTCTAGATTGCTCATTCAGTTTCTCTTATATTGGTAATAATAATTGGTATCAGGAGCAAGAGCTGTTAAAATATGTAACCCTTAAGTTTTTCCCTGCTCAATCCATATCTCTTCTCCATAAGATTATTTTAATTTACCTGCCTGAGATTAAGTTTTGAAGACCTGGTAAGAATGCTGATTAGAATACTTATCAAACTTTGTTTCTTTTTTAATTTTTAAATCTTATGAGATGATATTTTTATTTATGTTATTTTTATTTTTTAAATATTTTATGTATTTTATTTTATAGAGGGGAAAGAAAGGAAAAAGAGGAGAGAGACACTGATGTGAGAGGGAAACATCAGTTGGTTGCCTCTTGAGTGCACCCCACCTAGAACCTAACCAACAATTCAGGCATGTGCCCTGGCCAGGTATCATATCAAACCAGTGACCTTTTGCTTTGTGGTACAACACCGAACTACCTGAGCCATAGCAGTCAGCACATAATTCTTTATTTTATAATTTTCTTCCTTATTGTGTTCGATGATGTGACTGTTTCAGTTACTTAGTCCTCATTCACTATAAGAATATTGCATACCTCTAACTATTGCCATGTGACTTATATTTTTTCTGTGGTAGGAATATTCTTCCCTCACCAGAGTCAGATTTATCTACGAGTCTTGTTGTGGTCACTATAGCCTCCCATCTGTGTTCTATATTATCCTGTGGTTTCACAATGATAACATTCATCATTTTATGGTATATTCATTCATTATTATTTATATTCAATAAACTTTTAGTTAATTAATATATTAGTCAATTAATTAAACAATAATATCTAAGAGCTGTATCTAAGGTAAAGGGCATATAGACTATAATAGAAAAGCAAGATAAAATTGAAAGAGCTCTTTTATGATTATTTCTACTGAAGGTACCACAGCACTGCTATTAGCAAACGGACAAGAGTAATTATATTATTTATTTTAAAGGCAGCATGGATACCTAAATCTGGATATTAGAAGTCACTGATTAAAATTAATATTTTAGTACATAACAATGTCTTTGTACGTCAGCAACACACATGCCATTTTTTAAGGAAAGCACCTGTAGACATCGCCAAGATAACCCGAGGAGGAAATAGGAAAGTGGTATGAAGCAGCTGCCGACCAAAGGGCGTGTCGGCAGAATTGTGACGTAGTCACGTAATAATTCCAGGATTCTTGGGATAAATCAGCATTGGGCAAAAGGAGTTAACTTCTCACAATTGGATGAGTATAAATGTGTTGCTTTTGATACTTTGGCCCCACTAATATCTCCATTTTTGTGTGTGTGGCATAGGGACAACTCAGAATGGGGTTCTGCTGAGGAACCAGCCTCCTGTCAGTAATTTTTCTTAATCAACACTTGCTGGAACTTGGATAAGGACATTAGAATATATTATTAAAGTTTATGTTAAAATAGGCAGACTCATTATTGGAGCTAAGACCATTTTCTCTTTTAGGGAGCTATTAAATAAAAACTCTCCACTTTTTAAATTTTATGTCAGTATTTATAAGTATTGTCACCTAGAAGACAAGAACTTGATTGAATTTAGCTTCCAGATTCACCAAAAAAAGTCTGGCCAACAGTTCTACTGGGATTTACAATAAATGACTAATTGAGGGAAAAGCATACATCTACCTTTAGGCAGGGTGTAAACTCTCCAATTAGGTTCACTTGATGCTTTTTAAATTAATTCTTTTATAAAGGAAACTGAAATAAACCAACAAATAAAAAATCAATACTAATTTTCTCTAAGATCCTAACAGTGCTACTTAAAATCTTTACATTTTAATGTCCAAATCTGTAAAATGAGTTCTTTAAATGAGACGAGTAGCTATCAATCTTAATCACTCCATGAAATATTTCATTAATAGTGTCATTTGCTCATCTACTCTCAGTAACTTAAGATGCAAACCCCTCTTTATGAATACTATACTGGATTATCTCTAAAGTCCCTTCCAGATCTAAAGTAACCAATGATTTTCCTCCACAGTAATAAATTGGAAATATTAATAGAAATACAAGTAATGCATGTATAACTCCTTCTTATAATATAAAGTGTTAAAATATTCTAAAATATACATGTAACATTACTAAGGTAGAGATACCTGAATCTATAGAAAATAAGTAAGAAGCAAGAAGGAAAAAGGCCACTATCAAGGAGTAAGAAATATATTCAGATAACAGGAAAACAAACAAAAAATGCAAGATAAGGAAGTGTTAAGTTCAAAATAAATAAGGTTATCACAATTTAATTTTAACAATTATATTGCAAACACCTCCTCCCAATAGATTCTGGTCTGTTCCAGAAGTACTCCCATCTCCGTAGTTTTAACTGTTACATGTACAAAAAAAAAACATTGGTTGGAGATGAAGAGAAAAAAGGTAATGATAACGATGGTAATGGTGTAAAGAAATAAAAGGAGCACAGACAGAATAAAGAAAAAAGGGGAGCCTTTGAATTTTCCAGGTGCACAATCCATATCTCTTATATACAGCTTAGTAAAATACATGATTATAACATAAAGGAGAGAAATTAAAAACTTCAGTTTTATGTAAGTAGTGTCACTCAGGAGTGGAGTTTTAGGTAGAGATCATGCAGAAAAGAAAATGAAGTAGCAAAGTCCTTGCAGGAGTGAAAACCTGACTCCATGTCCAACGTAGGCCTATTCTATTTCAGAAAATACAGTTGTGAACCTTTGGATCAGAGCACAGACTACTGGGAATGGAAAGGAAGGGCTTTGAAAGAGCATAGGGAAGTCAGTGGAGAACTCATTGCAGATGATTGTAGTAATTTAAAAATAGAGTAGATATTAGTCAATATTACATCAATGTTAAAATCCACAGGTGTGATAATGTTAGTGTTGTTGTGTAACAGAATGCCCTTGTTCTAGGGCAGAGGTCTTCAAGCTTTTCTGTATGTGGCCAGATAGTAAATATTTACAGTAGCGCAATGCCTTGTGTGCAACTACTCATACATCTGCTGCTATAGCGTGAGAGAAGACACAGGCAATACATCGGCACAAAGCTTCATCCCCATAAAGCTATTTACAAATACACCGAATACAAACTAAGTCAGTATTAAAGATACTGGCTTTGTCATTTATGCCATTTTAGCAAGCTCCATGAAAGTAGGGATCTTATCTGATTGGCACGTTTAATGGCTGCTCAATAAATAACTGTATAAATGGCTAGGGGATAACTGTCTTTCTCTTAAATTCAATATTATCATTTGTATGCTACAAATTTTTGTTGTTTTACTAATAAAAATAATAAGGCAACTATATTTTAAAAAAACTATTTACAAATACAGATGGTGAGCCAGATTTGGCCTTTGGATAATAGCTTGACAAAGCTAAATTATTTAGGAAGGAAATATCACATTTGCTAAATATATCCCAGTGATTCTTCCAGCCTTCACAAACCACACACACACACACACACACACACACACACACACAGGGACATTGAACAGTTTCTATGTTTTACTTACTGAGTTAGGCACTTAACACGTTTCAGTTCATTTAATTCTCAGAACAAGTGATGCTATAGATATATAAATTAAAAAGTAGATTCCAAGTTCATTCCCATTTCACAAGAATGAAAACAAAGACACACAAAAAGACTTTATCAGCCTATTGGAAGCCACAGGTACAGTTAGAGGGATATTCTAAACCTAGTCTGTAACATTAATGACTTAAAGAGTTCTTTTAAAGCACATAGGTGTAATTTCAGTTCTATAATCTAAGATGGGGCCATAAGCCTATTATATGTCTTTCTGAGCTTTGTTTCATTGACTTAAAATGAAAGATTTGATGAGAAATACATATATGTAAATTTATTTCTATTCTAAACTTTTAAGATTCTCATTACCAGTTCACACACATTTTCCTTTTTGTATTTAAGTCCATTTTAGCCCAAGTTTCAGTTATATAAGAGGGGTACACATAATAGCATCTTGGTTCTTTTAGGTCAAAATTGTATAATTCCATAGAGAGTTATTGCATCCTGACCCACTTACTGAACTGAATGTGAATTAGGCCATGGCTGTTTAATGGACTGCATTCTCTGTAGCAGCTCTTGCTTGTATCACGCTCCAAGGAAAACATCCGTTCTTTCAGATGCGTCTGATGCCTTATCAAGATTATTGCACTCCTTGTTATGTACTCCCTCACAGAATGCGTGCCAATAGTTATGTTTAATGACTTTACTCAAGAGCACTAAAACCAATAGCCCTTGCTTTAAGCACATGAAAATCCATAGTCTATTCAGAAACAGGGCATTACCTGGCATTCTGTTTCAATGAGGATATGAAATAGTATTAGAGATGTCCCTCTCTGGGGCCTAAGGAGAGGGGAAATAGCTTCATCAACGTCTAGGACGATATTGGAGGTAAGGCTGCTGCCACAGTGAAATTTTCATCTGTAGTGCCATTTCTCTGAGCTGCTGAGTTAATTTAATTTAATACATCAGTAACATATAGCATTATGTTCTCTAACTCTCTCAACTAAGAATGACAAATTATGATTAGTCAAATTAGTCTCATGAGTTGTGAATAATAGCCTTAAGTCCAGAGTTCCAATCACACAATAATTGGAACAACTTCGTATGTCTCTTATTTCCATTGTCTTATCTTACTTTGATACTGTTCTCAAAGTTCACAGTACAAACCTACTTTTTGTCTCTACAACTTGATAACTGATAATACTTTGTGTTAATGTATGTACAGTGTGTGGGAGAAGTAGGTTTACATTTGTATGTGAAACAGTGTATACTTGTATTGTTATTTATCAATTATTATATCATTTCATGCAGACACTAAAAGCATCTACTTTCCCCACCCTGTATACATATATATTTCTATTCATATTGCAGTCATTTTTATTTTTTTAAATCTCTGCTTTACAAATCTTATGACTAAACAAAATCAATAGTAGGATTTTGGGCTGTGGTTCCTCATGTTCAAGAATAAAATCCAGCACCATATTTAATTTATAATCCATATATTTCTAGTGGGTTTAAAAGCCTAATGAATACCAGTATCTTATTACATATTAGGCATAAGTACCATAGGCATAAAACACTACAAATCTTATTAGAATGAACCATCAGTTTAATGACACAGAACTTCAAACTCTCATAGTGTGACTCTTCCAGGCTCTGGAGTTGATCTTCCATGGGTGGAAACTTGAGCTCACACTGCAAAATTGCATTCAAAGAATGTTCCTTAACCCAGCAGTTCCCAACACTAGCCCAAGGGATGCTATGCTTTTCTGGAACCAAGCAAACCCTCTTCACTAGAGCTGAGAGGGGAGGGTTCTTTGTAAAGCAAAAACCCTCAGTAGAAAACGATTCCAGTTATTACCTTCCATATCTTATAACTATGACAAGGCCATTTAGCATTTGGGGATAATCAAGTTTTCACACACTATTCTTCTATGCCACCTTCTGTTTTCCTTCACTTTATATAAAACAGCTGCTCCTTCATGTGCCTCTTAAGGCATTTGGAGCATCAAACAGGCATTTCCATTTGATCTCACAGGCTGGGTACTCCTGGGCTTTGCACTAATTAGAGATGATAAGGTGATTGTGAGACAGAGAAGGTCCAAACTGTTTATGTAATAGTAAGAGTGTGTACTTCCCAAAATAAACAAATGCTACTGTAACTTTAATGTGCTCCCATACACACACACACACACACTGTCTCTCTCTAAAGAATCTCTGGTACTGGCAAGCCTAAAATGAGACCCAAGACGGGCATTAGCATATCAAAGAACACGCTTCATTTGCACTGTGAGGACTCTATTTGAAGTTGTGTGCTCCAAGGTGTGGTACTCTGGAGGCTCCTGAAGTGCATGCTGTTATTCCAGATGTGCACCGTCTCTGTAGAAATACAGTTTCACAGACAATAAACATGTTACTCCACCAAGAGATAATTATAGCAGAAAGCCTGACAAGAATGCTTTAGAATCTTGATGGAAGATTTTTCTATTGATCAGCATTTTGATTTTTATTACCTTGATATCAGATTGCTATTTATATGTATGGTCATACTCAAAGTAATGGATTAGCCATGGCCAAACCTACTATTGAATACTACACAGAAATGTTTTTAGTACTAAACCTCTGTGGCAGAATGCCTCAGTGTAATAATTGCAAATATTAACTGAGTTTCTTTTTTCTGTAATATATATTTAGGTAAACTATAATTAAGAAATATAGTGTGCTCAGAAAAAGCAAATACATGCTGGCACACACAACTCTGTGTTTGCTAAACATTTTATTTACAGTAGCACTTGCCTTGCATCTTTAAACATGATTGCTATCTGAATTAAGTAAAAAGCCTAAGAATTTAACAAGTGAGCTTTTTTTTTAATGCAAAGAAAAACATATTTTTAAAGACTTCATTTATTTATTTTTTTAGACAAGGAAAAGGAGGGAGAAAGAGAGGGAGAGAAACATCATTGTGTGGTTGCCCCTTGAGTGTCCCCTACTGAGGACCTGGCCCATAATAACCCAGGCATGTGCCCTGACTGGGAATCAAACCAGCAACTCTTTGGTTCACAGGCCAGCACTCACTCCACTGAGCCACACCAGCCAGGGCACAAGTGAACTCTTAAAAGACAAATACAGAATCATAGGAAAGTTATCCTTCAACCAGGAGACCTCATTTTCAAAATTTGAAAAGATAAAATTAATCTTAGAAACTAAGGGAATTCTCAATTCTTAAAAATATATAAATAAAATAAATTATTAGAAACAAATTTAACATAAAAGTTAATTTATGAAGTCACAGGATAAAACAATTTCATTAATAATGTTATGGTATTTAGGAATTTTCTTATCATTTTTGAGTGAAAGATAAATTCTTTTCTGTTAAAATTAATTTTATCCACATATAGCATATTTCTATGGTAAAGACGGGATGAAAAAATTCGGCATAATCAGCATTTATTTTGTATTACTTTCTAATTTTATGATGGCAAATGTGCTATTTCTCCTAGATGTCATTGTATAAAATTTTGGAAAAGTTTTTATCATACCTCTTGTCTGAATATATTTAGAAACAGAAAAACCTAGATCTCACTCTAGAGAATTTAGAAAGTATAATGAAATGTACATAGGACCGCTATTTAGAAAGGAATGTTAGCATCATGGTCTCTTTTTGTAGTATTTTGTTTTTAAATATGTATATACTTCTTATAAATTTCATGGTACATGATGTCCATGTTTAATCTTAATTTTCATTATTTTTTAAATTTATCAGGACCATTTTCTCATGTCTGTGAAGATTTATCTAATAAACGATGCACCACCAACTACTAATATATGATGTTAATTTAGAGTTATTTTAATAATTGCTTTATCATTAAATGTTTGGTTGGTTTTAAATTTTTAATATAACATATGAAGTTATACTGAATATACATATGCAGGAATCTTTTATCATATGTCTATTCATATTTTCCCAATATATATTATTAAATAAGAATTGCTGACACCAGTTTGGATAAAAATAAACATGTTATTGTACCCAGTTGTCACTATCATTTCTCTTCAATCATCAAGAAGCCATCAGTTTATTTAATATAATTTGAACACTATTTTCATTGTCTTCAGGCATCTTTTTTTAGTCTTAAATGTTTTCTCAAGATTTTACACTTTCATGACAACCTAACATTTACCTGTCAATGAAATAATCTGGCATACAAAATGAATAACATGAGTATAGTGTTAATGGATTTCTGAGTGCTTTTGACTTGGAATGTTAGCATAGGCAGCTAGTTAGATATTAATGAAAAAGAAGGAACTCAGACATCTAATTAAGCCGGATTAACTAGGAAGCTCTGCCAGTTCTTCCACGGGATAGCAGCAACGCCCTACCAAAGGGACTAACTGCACTCAGCTTCCCCAAACAGGCCGGAAGAGCTGGCTTTCCAATCTCCCTGGGGGACAACTGACACCTTGCTGTTGATTGCCTTGTGTCGTGGGTGGGAGGGAGATGAGAACCAGTAGAAGGGAAATTCGTTTGCTATGGCCTGCGCAGTAGAAGCCGAGACGGTGCATCAGGGGATGTGCAATGGGAGCTAAAAAGGCAACATAAAAATGAGGAGTCTAACCTTGGAAGATCTGAGAAAAAGACTGGATAGGATAAAGGCACAAAACCCCTGGAAGATCCAGGAGAGGAATTAGATAAGGCACAAGCCTACAAAGAGCCAGGAAAGAGATCAGTTAGTTGGAAAGAAAGTTTGCTCTTTCCCAAGCCAAGATAGTATTTAAAAAGCTTAACAAAGGTCTAAATATCAGTTTAGACCTGTCCATGTACTTCTTTCCATAGTAGCCATGCAGATCTGGAAACCAGGCAGGCACAAGCCAGACTCAAGCATGGGCCCACGTACAGGGCTGGTTGTAGCCTAAGCACTGCCTGGTCACCAGATGTACAAATGAGGAAATGAGATACAGATGTTCTACATCTCTAGGTCCTAGCCTTGCTGGGCCTGATAGGCATGGGTGTGGACTTGCAGCCCCAGAGGCTGGACTTCTTCCACAGCAGGACATGGTTGTTTTCATTCCAATAGACATTGCACTATTCCTCGAGTCCTCTTATGTGTGGGTCCCTGAAATGCTGTGCTTGTGACTAAGTAGAAGAATCCTGTTTCCACCATCAATAAAACTACGGTCATATATAGCACTAAGAATTACACAACCAAAAGTCAAAGGTGCGGCAGCATAGTCAGATGGTAGGAAAATTCCTTGGTCAGTGGAATGGGGAAACTGAGACAAAATAATTAAAGACAAATAATTTGAAAAATTTAAAGACAACTAGTGAATTCAAGATCTTATCTTTCCTAACCAAGTACACTTAAGAAAATGGTTTATACCACTCTACCCTAACCAGAGAATAAATAGCTTAAATCACCCTAGTCAGGAAGATAAATAATAGAGACCCAAATAGTGCCATTTGTGCCAGCACAACCCAAAGACAAAGGAAGTCAGGGAAACAAATAACAAAAACTCAATTAGAGCCAAACAAATCAGATATAAAACTACAGCAGTGAAGCTGGCCAGAGAATGATCCAGAACTTCACATATGCTCATTTAATTCATCAGCATATTAAAGAATGCACTTGGAAAGCTGATGAATATTCTGCTGATACTCTCACCTAAGACCTCCCCAAAGATTTGCACTCACAGAAGAGAGATAAAAGCCCTCTAGACAAAGGAAACCAATGCTCTCTCTCTCTGGCTCACTCCTGTCTTTCTTCCCTCTCAGGCATGCATGTTCACTTTTCTCTCCTAAACTCTAAGGGTTACCACCAGACTCAGCAGCAGGCAGCAGCAGCTCATCCCAGACTAACTTCCTAAATCTGTCTCCAAGGCCCCTTTCCTCTTACTTTTCAGGGCCCCTTGGCTCACTTCTTTCTCATAACCTTTCTAGAGAAGCCAAGCAGAGCACCGCCTAGGCTCTCTCCTGTGGCTTCTTCTACTCTTCCTTTGTTTCACTATTCCCAGCTTCAATAAACACACTCTCAAAATAACTTAGACTCATGTTGTGAAATCTTTCCTGCGTGAAGTAAAGAACTCACACACTACAGGCCAACTGGAGGCAAACCCAATTGGCCAGGTCCCTTTCCAGTGACAGAGGGGATTCTTTCCTGCTGCTTACCTTTGTCCTTAAAAGCATTATTCCACAAAGCAGTGTTAGTGACTATCAGAGAAAAGCTTCATGTAAAATTTTATGGTATGTAGTCATCTCTCAGAATTCACAGGATTGATTCCAGGACCCATACCCCCAAGTCCACAATACGCAAATCCTCAGAGCCCCAAGTCCCTTGCATACAATTTAGTGGTATTTGTATACAACCTATATTTGCATCTAGGCTACAGCAGGGTATGCCTAAAACTCATTCCTTTTGTGTGGATTCAGCATAGTACATGGTACCCGGCAAACTCAAGTTTCGCTTTTTGAAAATTCCTAAAGTTTTTTCTCAAATATTTTCAATCTAAAACACAGATAAAAAAGGCCAACTGTAGCCCTGGCTGGTGTAGCTCAGTGGATTGAGCGTGGGCCTGCGAACCACACAATTGCGGTTTGATTCCCAGTCAGGGCACATAACTGGGTTGCAGGCCAGTTCTCAGCAGGGGACTCACAAGTGGCAACCATACATTGATATTTCTCTCCTTCTCTCCTTCCCTTCCCCTCTAAAGATAAATAAATTTAAAAAGTAAAAAAAAGTTTTTTTGAAAAAAGGGGCAACTGTACTATACTGATCATAATGCAGAGTGCTAAAAAGTATATTTGCATACATTTATGCAAGAAAATAAAATATACCTGGAAAGCAATTTCTCTTGATGTTAGTATAAAATACAAACAACATTTTCGCAATATCCTCACTGAGGACATTTTATTTAATTTCTTTCAGATACAGTGGAAAGGAAAGAAAGAAATAGCATGCAAGAAAAGCATTGATTGGCTGTTTTCTATAGAAGTGTGGACCATGGAATTTATGCATCTGAATCTGGGATTGAACCTGCAACATAGGTATGTGTTCTGCTCTGAAATTGAACCAGCAACCCTGCAGTCATGGGACAATGCTCCAACCAACTGAACCACATGGGCCAGAGCAATACTATCTGTCTTTTGATTTAGTGTCTTTTGGTTTTAACAGTGCAGGATAAATTTAGTTTAAGCCTGTTTATTATATTTGATTATAGTTATGAAAAAATTTAGAATATGGGAAATGCCTCGTGTAACAGGGAAAATAACATGTGAAAGTCAACTCCTTTTTCTATGCTTACCTGGCAAGTAACATTACCAAACTCTTTTATTATAGTAAAATACTGCTAGGATAATTTGCAAATATTAATTTGCTTCTCAGAATCTGTTTCAAGTAAACTTTAGGTCAAATGCCATTGTGTTTGCTCTCAGGATATGGGAATAAGTATTTTAAACGGAAACCTTTACTTTTGAATATCATTTTCATTGAGTATCATATGGAATTTTTCTTTTATGCTTTTTTATTTATTCAGTTAGATTTAAAATAGTTCCTTGATTGAGCCTTAAGTGGACAAATAAGTTCAATATTTAATATCTATATGAAAAACTATTTTATGTAACAACGATTTTTCATTTTAACCAATTCTCTTATTTAAGCAACATATCAACTGATATATTCTTAGCACCACTTCAATTCCTTAGCAAGTAGACCTATACCTAACTGTGAAGCTGTAATTGGATCTGATAACTTGAAATGGTCATTTTTATGGGAACTGCTGCTGGTTTTCCTTCTTTAAGCCTCAGAACACAAGTCTAAATTGAATGATGAAAAAAAGGAGAAAAACATCTCTGATGCTCTGTAGTAGCATTCAAGCAGAGAGCTATCTTGCTGTGTTCACCACTCTGTCTCAATTAAAAAGAAAATAATGAACTATATCAACCAGAATCCAATGAAAGTAGTAAACATGACCCTGGCCTATGGAGTTTTAGTGCCGTTTAAGATCATTCATCCAAGTGTAATGATATACAGCCAGCCCCGTCAAAGATGGGTTTGTAATGGGGGTCCAAAACTCCAGAACTCCGGAGTGCAGGAAATACAGAAATTTGGGATATCCCGATCCCCACAAGTCTGGACTGGAGGATGGGAGACATGAAGCAGGGCCATTGGAGTTATTTTGCATATCTACAGCTGGCCAGCTTCATACCTTATATGCAAATTGTGCATATCAATAGCAGATGAGCTAGGGAGATGGGCTTGATGTTGACAGGTGATGTAACTGGGAGGCAGCTCCCCTTACAGTGCCTGCATGAGAGCTTGGAGATGGTTGGCTCCAAGCCATGGGGCCAGGCCTGCCTAGCTTATTATGGCAGCCAAGAAAGGCTGAAAACTGCAGGAGTACTGGCAGGTGTAGGCAGTTGTGGGAGGCGTTGGAAATGGGGATCCAGAGGAAGATTCACATGGGATTGAAACCCAGGCACAGCAGCTAAGCTGGGTTCCAACCATGTGGTTTTGAGGGTGGAGAAGGGGCTCCCTTGGCCACACAGTTTAGGAAGCAGGAAAGCAAGATGTAGCAGTCAAGCAGAACTCTCTCTTAGCAGTTTGAAGGAATGCAGAGAGACAACGCAGGACTATGCAGGAGGACAATGTGAGGGTTGTATGGAAAGAAAAGGGGTGAAAAGCCTCCTGCTGGTGGGCCATGAGAAGATGCCACATGGTTTTGGATTAAGAACTGGAGATCACAGAGGTGACTCAGCTGATAGCGCTGGGAACCACAGGAGGCCTGCCAGCTGAGCATGGACTACTGGGAGGAACCAGGAGTCTAGCCAAGTTATGGGCTTCTATTACTTTCTCCTGAGATACGGTACCCTTGACTGACCTGGGTGGGAAAGGGGGGAAGGAAGGATTGTGTGTGTTTGTGACTTTGAGATTTTTAACAACATTCTGCCAATATTCTGAACCCGTGTAACTTTTTTTTAAGTATCTTTCTTTTCTTTTTTTTTTAGATTTTATTTATTTATCTTTAGAGGGGAAGGGAAGGAGAGAGGGAGAGAAATATCAATGTATGGTTGCCTCTCGTGTGTCCCCTGCTGGGAACTGGCCTGCAACCCAGGCATGTGCCCTGACTGGGAATCAAACCTCGATTGTGTGGTTCACAGGCCCGCGCTCAATCCACTGAGCTACACCAGCCAGGGCTGAACCTGTGTAACTTTTGAATAAAGAGTTCCTTTCCTTTTTATTAAACTCTGGTACTGAGAGACACAATTGCTAAGGGCAGAGGGCAAAGAACCATAATCACCACAGAGACCCCAGGGGAGGAAGCTTGTTTTGGTAACAATCTGCCCCCAACCCTGACAGGTCCGTTCTGTAACACAAGTAGAGTTAAAAGAGATGAAGCAAAAACAGACAGTTAGGTTAGAAGTTATTTTAAAGTATTTAAATATCAGGGACATTGATTAGGGACTATAAAATTCAAGTGTCCTAGCCATAATATAATTTTATGCATACTATTTGAATAATATAATAATCTGAAATACATTAATGTATTCATTAAATATTTTTAATTTTATTGTGACATTCATATGGATAGAATAAAATGAAGACCTAAGGCTCAGATAATAGTTGCTGTCCATTAGAGGACTTAAAATGATAATGTCCATTCACTAAAAATATAAATTCTCACCAAAAATTTTGCTTTCAGAAACTCTCACCACTTGAGAAATGGAAAAACACGTTATTGTGTTGTTGTTTTTTTTCTTCTGATACCCAGACACTCATTCTTCTTCTAAGGAAGATTGATTAACTAAAGCTCAGCACATTTGCAAATAGGTCTTCTAGAAGTCTGTTATTTCGGTAGTGTACCCTAGGCTACTTCAACTAAGGTTCCCTCATCTACAAATTCAACATACTGTCTTCTTCAATTAACTAATCACATTTGAAGAAAGTATATTGGGAATGATTTCTCTTCTTCCTAATCCTCTACTCCCCAACCCACCTGCACTCATACTTCATGACCCTCTCACATACCACATACAATAGAAAACTTTGGGCACCCAGCATCAAAACTCATGGACAGAGGCTTGATCTGGAATTGGTCCTCTTGCTGAAGACGTGGCACTCAGCTTTCCTACAGGGATGTGAGCACCAGTGATGAGAGGTGACAAGATAACTTTCACCTAAAGCCCCTTGCATCTTGCCTGGTTTACTAATGACAGGTCTGGAATTTCACTTATCATTCTGGATCTATGGAATATCCAGTCTTTGTAAGTCCACCTCATGGAAGTACTATGTCTGATTCTAGTAGCTTGCATATACTTAGATCAGACAATATCCTATGAATATTAGGAGCTTATAAATATTTTGAACAGGGGAATTATGTCATCATTGTAATATTTAATGCAAGATGATGATTGTTGAAAGAAGAGTGATTTTAAGTAGCAAATTTGCAACATGACAAATGGATAGATCATTAGGACCATTTCAGAAGATACCATCCTTAGAAATTGGCCAGAAAATGAACACTTCTTTTCTTAAAGATTTTACATATCTACTTTTAGAGAGAGGGAAAGGGAAGGAGAAAGAGAGGGAGAAAAACATCAATGTGTGGTTGCTTCTCATGGGCGCCCTTCCTGTAGACCTGGCCTGCAACCCAGGCGTGTGCCCTGATTGGGAATGGAACCAGCGACCCTTTGATTTGCAGGCTCGTGTTCAATCTGCTGAGCTATGCCAGCCAGGGCCAGAAAATGAATACTTCTAAACAACTAATAATACAGCATAAAATAACAACAAAGATATTAAACTGTGAAATGACACCCAATTATGCTACATTTCTTCACAAGGGTAAATGTGGGTGGTAAAAATAATTTCACTGTGTTAAAGACAAAACTCAGAACACTCTGTCACAGAAAATTGGCCTCTGCTTACATATACTATTATAAGTGCCTAATTAAATCAGTGATTGGTATTGGGGAACATAAAGAAAGAAAAAAACCTTAGAGTCATAAACATTATTTATATCAAGACAAAATAGTAATAAATGGTGTAAAGATAAAGTTGGGAACAAAAGGTTGCCATTGGATTGTCAATTTTAAGTGAAAAAAGTTTGAGGACACAGCTTATTTAGGGAGAATTCATCTCAAATATGCTCAAATATGGTATGATGGAATGATGGTGAGTTATGAGTGGCTAAAGGGGTTGAAAATCAAAAGAAAATGATAGTTTCCTATAGCTAAGTATCTGATACTTGACTAAGTAGCATAATATACCTGGAGGAAGAATAAGGACCTGAGTTAACTGGAGTTCCTGTCTCAAAAAGTTCTATGTCACCACCAGGATAATATAATCTAAAAGTGAGTACACATGCGTCCACTCATGTCATAGAAGAATCCAAGCTGTCGTAGCAGGGTGAAGGGTGAAGCGTATGTAATTAGAGTGAATTGACCACCACACTATGACCACCTGAAAGAGCAGCAGGGCCTTAGAGTGATGACTATTAAATTATCCTTTGTTAAGTAGAGCACAAGGTGTTAGATGTTGAGTACAGTTCAACAATAGATCACCAGAGAACTGTAACATGAATGTTTATTATTTCCAGGGCATAGAGGAAGCACACAGCACACCCAAGGGGCGAGAAAGGAAAAGTCAAGACAGAGCGAAGACAGAGAAAAATGACCTGGACATATATTTTTATTAGAGTCTGTGTATAAAATACTTTGCAGTTCTCAGTCTAAGGCCAGACAGTCAATTCCAACCATCTGAATGGGGTTTTCATAAACCCCGAGGGGATCTTCCTGAAGAGGTGTAAAGGAAAAGGCACTGGAAAGCAGGAGAAACTGTTGATCACAAGGGCTACTGGGGAAGTCATATCAGGAACTTACATATTTACACGTGACTCGGCTGGTCATTATCTTGGGCATGTGTTTCACCCCATTATCTTGGGCTGACTAGTGTCAGCTTAGGGTCCCTGTAGGCCACTTGTCCGAACAAAATAGATACTGAAACAATATTACTGTGGAGTAGCTCAGCTAAACTTTTTGCCTAGAAAGAAGCTGGCATTATGCTGACAGCAGGAGAAGAATCAGTGAGATATCCCTACTAAGATGCTAAAAGTAAAAGGATAAAAACACTCAACACACTAGGAGTACAGGTAAATATCATCATCCTGATAAAGAAATTTATTAAAAATCCCACAGCTAATGTCTTATTCAATGATGAAAGACTGGATATTTTCTCCTAAGATCAAGAACAAAATAAGGAAGTGTCCTCTTATCACTACTATTGTTCTATTCAACAGTGTGCTAGAGGTTGTGGTTAGAAAAATAAATGAATTAAAGAAAAATATTAAAGCTACTAATATTAGCAGATAATGCGATCTTACATAAAAGCCTAAGAAATCAACTAAAAAACTATGAGAAGTAACAATCAAGTTCATCAGGATAATAGCATAAATGATCCCTTGCATTTTATATACTTGAAATGGACAATCGAAAATAAAATTAAGAAAACAATTATATTCACAGTAGCAGCAAAAGAAATAAAAGACTTTGGAATGATTTTTATTAAAAAGCATGTAACTTACAATGTGAAAATAAAAAAAATTGTCAAAAGAACTTAAGCGTCTAAATAAGTGGGAAAACATTTCATGTGTATGAATGAAAGGTTTAAGATAGTTAAGATGTCAATAATCCCCAATCTGAACTGCAGATTCAATGTAATGCCTATTAGAATTCTAGTTGAATTCTCTGTAGAAGTTGAAAAGCTGGTTCTAAAATTCATATTGAATTGTAAGGCACCCTGAAATCTAAAATAATCCTGAGGAAGAAGAATAAAGTAGGAAGACATACACCCAATTAAAAAACTTACAATAAAGCAATCAATACTTTATAGCACTGGCACAAGTATCTACATGTAGATCAATGCAACAAAATTGAGAGTCCAGAAATAAACCCATACACCTATAGTCCACTGATTTTAACAAGGTTCCATGATTACTGAATGGGGAAGAATCGTTTTTTCAGTAAATGGTGCTACAATAACTAAATAGCCACATTCAAGAGAATGAAATTGGACCTTTACCTCACATCAAAAACAAAAAATTAACTCAAAATGAATCAATGACACAACCATCAGAACTAAAATTATAAAACTCTTAAATGTAAGTCTTCATGATTTCAGATTTAGCAATGGTAACAAAGCACACACTAAAAAAAGAAAATAGGTAAACTCAATTTCATGAGAAATTTAAAAAATGCTTCAAAGGACACCATCAAGAAAGTTCAAAAGCAATTTCAGAATGGGAGAAAATATTTGCAAAAATATGTTAAAGGATTTGTGTCTAGAATGTATAACTCATACAACTCAATCCTGAAAGGAAAATGTAATTTAAGAAATAAGAAAAAGAACCTAAATACATTTCCTCATCTAAATAAATGCACAAATGGCCAATAAGCACACAAAAGATTCTCAATATCATTAGTTATCAAGGAAATGCAAATCGAAACCACAATAAAATGACACTTCACACCAACTAGGATGGCTAGAATTGAAAAGTTTGATAACAACTATGGGAGAGGATGTGGGGAAATTAGAATCCTTATACATTACTATTGAAAACGTAAAATGTGGCTGCTTTGAAAAATAGTCTAGTAAGTACAGAAATAGATATTGTTACCGTTAGACATAGAAATTCCAACCTTAGATATCTACCCCAGAGAAATATCCACACCCATTCATCACCATTCTCTTAACCCTTTATCCTGCTTTCATTTTAAAGATTTATCAAAATTAGGCACGTAAATGGTTTTAATCTACCCCTATAAACTGAAAACTTCCCATGGGGTGGGTGGGAATACTTCTTGAATTCACAAATATATTTTAGTACATAGATAGTGTTTGGCATAGAGGATGTCCTTAATAAGTATTTATTTAATTAATGCAAATATTATCCTTTGTAATTATAAACAAGTTACAAATAATTACACAGTTTGTGTCATAGTCTAGATTATATTTTAAGTGGTCATTTGTTGTTGCTTTTAAGAAATGCATTTCTATTTTTATTTCTTTACATAGAGCATTAAATTTTTATTTTATTTAATAATTTATAATGTAAAATATATTAAACATTATATTTAACATTAACTTTTATCCCTATGTGTAAAATATTAATTTCTAATTTTGTTACTATGTATAAAACATTCATTTTTATCTTAAATATTTAATTCAAGTAAACATTTGCATCTGATTCCTGAGGGAACCTATTAAGGTAAATAATTTGCATTACATTTTGTCAAATTCTAATCAAAAGGGAAAAAACTTACTCAAAATACTAATTTGTTTACTCAATAAATATTTATTTGATGCCTAGTATATATGGGGGACTATATTAAGTTCTGAAGGTTAAAAAGGTGAGAGATGGGATGAGGCTCAAAGCACATGAGTTCTCATGAATATCTCCTGGAGAGAGCTAGAATTTCAAAAACTCTTTTTTAAAGCCTATAATGTTGATGTTTTAAATAAATTTATCAATTTATTGTCATATTTGTTTAAAGCTAGAGTTTCCAGGGGAAATAAAGTATTGAGTTTGCTCTCATGCTCAGCTTGGGAGACTCCATTTCCATTACATGTAGTTGAATTTAAAGTGATCATCACGCTAGTCACCCTCAAAAACCACATTTCTACTCTTTCTACTCTTCATAACTAGTAAAAATGGCCCTTGTTATTTAATAGATTAATAAAGCATCTCATTGTTATTTAATTTGTGTTTATTTCATTGGAATCATATGTGTGCTATTGAGTTTATTAACTATTTATATTCCTTTTCAGGAATATCCTTTTGTTACCATAGGTCATTAACTATTATTAACAAAGGGAGCAAAGGAGGTTAAGACATCTATTTTAACGAACTGGGGAGCATTAGCCCACTTACTTGGCCAGAAAACTATTGCATTGACAGACTCATTCACATACTCTGAGGGATGGCTGCTGGGGAGAACGGACCCTAGAGGCACAGGGAATCTCTGCGGAAGCACTGTCTGCCCTCCAGCACCCGGTGACTGGGGGACGCAAGGGGAAGTGCTTGACCAAAGCACTAGTCCTGTCACTCTAACTAGGACATGTGGATCCATGTAAAGTCTGCAAAAACTTGCAAAGTTCATTGGTTCTATTGAAAAACACCTGGTCTGTCCTAAACCCATGCTAGTATAATCCCAGTGTAACAAATAATCTCTCTCTCTCCCCTACCAGGTGATGCACTCGCCCCACACATTCACGTGACCTCACCCCTGGGAGCATATGACCATGTAGTGCTACCAGCAACAGATACCCACAGCAAGGTGTGTTGGCTCCAAAACCAAGCTTTAATACAAAGCAGAAAAGCTGGACACTTATTACAGTGTGCAACCAAGAGGGAGGCCCCAAACAGGGATTCGGAATGGGGTCCAAAAGTCAAGTTGTCCAGGAAATATTAGAAAGATACATAGGATGTCCTCACCCCTACTTCCCACAGGTGTGAACTGGGGGAAGAGGCACATGGAGCAGGAATACGCAGAGCTGTTTTGTACAACAACAGCTTTGCAGCTAACCTCTGGCATGGTCATTTAACGTATCTATAACCTCTAACTAGTTGCATAGATATATGTTCAATAGATGTGGCCATGCTTTTAGCCAGGGGGATAGAAGTGACTTCCACCCAAGATGTAACTGAGGGGCAGCTCCCCCTGGTTACAGTGCCTGTGTGAGAGCTTGGAGAAGATTGGCTCCATGATGTAGGGCCACACCTGCCCAGATTCACAATGGCAACCCAGTAAACTTGGAATAGTGTAGGAGTGCTGGCAGGTATAACTGATTGTAGGAGGAATAAGAACAGGGGTGCAGAGGAAGACTGGCACAGGGATTTAAACCCAGACCCAGAAGCCATAGAGGGAGGGCCACGCAGTTTCGGCAGAGTGGAGACCTCTGCAGCTTTGGGAGAGTGAGGAGCATGAGGCTTTGGGGTGCTCCCTTTGGCCACATGGCTTAGGAAGTAGGAGAGACTTTGCCTGAAGAAAAAGGATGAAAGGACTTTTACTGGTAGGCCATGAGAAGGTGCCACATGGCTTTGGATTAACTGAAGACCCTGATGATGACACAGCTGATGGTGCCAGGAGCCTGTATCACAGACTTCTACCTTTTCTGAGATAGGTACCCCAAATTAGGGCATAGGGAAAAGGAAGGACTGTGCGTGTCTGTGGGTATCTTAAAGGACTGTGGTATCTTAATGAAACCATTAGGTCACTACTTCAAATCTGTGTAGCTTTAAATAAACATTTCCTTTCCTTTTCACAAATCTCTGGTATTGAGAGAGTCTTTCCTCTGGCGGGGGACAATGCAAACCTAGTGGGGGGTACTTTCGGTAATAGTATATTGCACACCCCTTGGCCCTGTTCTGTAACATACTGGCATTTGTTTTGGACGTGCTGAGGAATAAAACTTACTTACATAATGAACCCTCTAAAGTTAGTATTTATACCTAATACTTTGTTGCTAATCTCAGTGGAACAATTTTTGGCCGCCTGACAAAAGAACAAACTATTTACATTCCTCTTTCAACCAATCCCACACAATTTATATGAATATCTGTATCCAGCCCACTTGTGACTTTTTACTTCTGGCTAAATGTAGTTAGGACATAAGACTCACATGTCTTTGGATAAGATTGTTCCCCAAGGAATTTTGGCATATGTAGATTCTCTAAGTTTGAGAACGCTCTGGTAATCTATGTACAACTTTTACTTTTATCCAGCCTCAAATAATTATCTGCTTCTCTTGTGAGTACTAATCCATTGTCATGTGTATTTTCCCAATACACATGGCATGCATTTCCCAATACTTCATGTAGATGCATTTGTATTAATTCAAATAATGTTACACTGCAGGAGTGAACATTATAAAAACCGCATAGTTATTTAACTTGTTGACCCCTAACAAATAGATAGCCAGACATTTCTCCAGCAAAATGGGTTGATTCCAGAACAACAAAGAATTGCAACTCATCATGTGTAGACCAATAGCAAACCATGCACAAATCCAGAGGAGCAAAGAACAGATATGCCTTTTCCCAAATTGAGTTTAAACATTCATCAAAGGGGAAAATGCAATAAAAGTACTAAGTAACAGCAAAACAAAAGAATTAAGTTGCATTTTTAGTCAATGGATTGGAAGCAGGTGTTAAACATAGAGAAGTTCCTCCTTTTATGTCTGCTAGTCAAGAACCATGATAATAAAAAGAGTAGCAGTAAATTCACAAAGATAACTATAATCTACTCCTCTCAATATCCATTAGGAGAAAACAACCACAACATCAACACTAAGATTAAAATTGACTTTGCAATGCCATGTTTTTGTTTCTATGAAATAAATGCAAAATTCAAGCCAAGAATAATTTGAACATTTACAGAATACATCAATAATACATCATTACCCAGATCTTCTTTAATTCAGTGTTTTTAATTTTCTGTTGAACAAGTAGGGTTTATCAGAGAACTTAGCATCTGAATGTAAAGGGGAATTTGTAAAATGCCTTCTTTAAATTTGCATGTCTTTAGCTCCTGAATAGCCATCAAAGTAATTGTTTCTTAAATGCTATGCAAATTTTTTCTCCTGTGTTGACCCTAATCAAAGCAATTAATTCCATAATGAAGTCTTTCTTCACAAACACCATCTTATTATTATCTTGGTCTAAATTAATAATATCATGATAATAATTAGTAGATTTGAAATCATCTATTTTTTTCTTACAGCATGTGGACTCCTTTTAAAAGAGCAACAGGGATGAAAATTAGAGTAAAACATCGCAGCTGTGTTGATTAGCATGCCCTCCTAACCCTAGCATCTGGGACGTGGGCCTTATTTAAATTTGAATGTGATGCGGCTGTGATGTGCTTTCACTCACCAGACACAACTGCTCAGTACAAGTGTATATATATATACTTGTATATATATACATGTGTAATTGTAATATATATATATATTACAATTACACATAGCCTATATTTACTATATTATAAATAAAAGTATATATAATGATTTATATGTAACTCTATTATATAATATAATATAAATAAGACTATATATGTAACTATTTGCAGCCAGTGTACACACATATACACACATCTCTCCCATATATATTTATATGTATTTGTCCTGTGATTGTTGGAATCATCCTTGTATTTTCCTAGTTTTATTCATTAAAAAGATGTATACCTAACTATATAGTTTTTATATTTATTAAAAGTTATAATTGATATGATCCTAGTCAGTTACATCTAGAGAAGGTAGGGAGACAATAAGATGTTTCAAGCAATTCCATTTACATATATCCCTAGTTTAGAAACAAGAATGTCATTAAGTAGATGTCTATGCACTTAATCTCATATCCTTGAAGTAGGTTTACCTGGATGATTTGTTTACTTTGATATCATGTCCTGATATATTTACCGAGGTTCAGGATTTATACACAGCTTTTTCTTTAATCTTATATGGTCTGTCATCTTGATATTGCCATGAAGGGATTCTTTTTTATGAGTGTTCCCAGTGTATAGACCTTTCTCAGAAAGGTCTAGTTTTCCATTTGTACCACTTACATTCGAAGGTGCATCATTTAACTTATTCCAATCTGATAAATAGATATAATGAATCAGATGAAATATATATATATATATAAAAATATATAAATACATATATTTCATCTGATTCATTAATTAGTACAACTAACAGTTATTACTGCAATCGTTTGTACATGTCCTCATGATGTTCTACTTATATTTAATATTGTACCTCAGTAAGTAAAATACGGAAACATTACACCATTTGGGCACATTTCCGACCCTTAGTTATATTGTTACCATCACTATTTAACTAATTATTAATTGTTGAAAAGGGTGGGGACGAAGAGACTTAGACACTGAACTTAATAAAAAGGGGAGCGTGAGCCTGCTTGCTTAGCTGGGAAGCTACAGCTTTAAACCCCAGGGCTCATAGCACCGCTCTGCTAAGGGGATTAACGTTCCTCCCTTCAGTACCAGATTCTTGGTCGGCACAGGGTAGCAGCTTGACCAAAGAGGACTGTCCATGTAACCAAGGAATGTAAACACTTCTAAAGTCTGCTAACACTTGGGAAATTGACTCGCCATCATATAAAAGCTCCTGGTTTTTTCCAAACCCAAACCAGTACACTACCAGGGGAATAAAGAATGGCTCTCTCTTTCTCTGTCTCTCTGATGACCTGCACACACCCCATGCATTTGCACATCCTCTCTCCATAATGATGCGTCCTTAGTTAGCAGCTGCATGACTGAAGGCTGTGCAGACTCCATACCCAGGCTCCAGGAGGGAGCCTGAACACTGCAGCACCGCAATGGACTGCAGCTGGAAGGATGCTCTAAGCTAGTCTGATGCTGGACTGGACTGTAACGTGGAGCAGAAACCCTGGGCAGTGGCCTTTACATTGGCCCTACTGAAGACAAGACTGGAAATTTCCGTGACAAGAGGAATGAGTACGATATATTGGAAAGTTCAGAGGGGATCCCCTTAATTTTACATCATCAATAAAGTTTACCATGGAATCCCTTCCTCCTGTAAGGGCCTCAGGGAATTCTTTTCCTGGTGTTACCATAAGAATTTATTTCCCACCGATAACAATATAATCACAATGTGTATTACAATTTTACAAGATACTATTATAATGTTTCTTTAAACTATAAGGTACTTTAAAGACAATAAGAAAACACACTCTTTTATATTTCTGACCCTCTTCATTCATTCCTTCTTGAAAATCCTCATTTTATTTCTTTTCAGATTATAAAAATAACAGCATTTTTATTGCATTGTTGTGGCAATAACTCTTATCTGAAAACATCTTTATTTCATTTACATTTTTGAAGGATATTTTTACAGGATACACTGTTTCTGAGTTGACATAATTTTTTTTCTCTCAGCATTTTTAAACTTTTTCTTATTTTTTAATTACAGTTGACATTCAATATCATGTTCACTTCAGGTGTATGACAGTCTTTCAGCCTTTTAAAGACCTTATTACACTGTCTTTTAGCACCCACAGAGTTTCTTGAAAAGTCACATATTGCCTGTACAAGGTGTCATATTATTAGTCTGGCTTCATTCAGGATTTTTAAAATATTTTGTCTTGCAGTAATTTGTCTCTGACATTCCTACGTGTGTTTTTTACATATTTTAAAACGTGTGTATGTTTTGCTTTGAATATATTGAGACTCTTGAAACTCTACATTTATTTCTTTTACCAAATTTAGAAAGTTTTTATTCAATACTATTTCTGCTGTCTTTTTCAGGAACTGAAATAATAAGTATTCTAGACATTTTGGTATTTTTCTCTGAGTTCCATGATCCCATGTTAGTATTTTTCAGTCTTCTTTCTTTCTATTCTTTACATTGAAAAAAATGTATTGATATATTTTTTAATTTCACTGATCATTCCCTTTGTATCCTCCATTTTCTTGTTAAACCAATCAATGCATTTTTATTTCAGATATTATTTTTGTTGGAGTATTTCTATTTGGTTATTTTTAATTGTTTCTGCCATTACATATATTTTCACTCATTACAATAATAAACTTTCGTGTTATTGAGTATGGTTATTCCTGGGGTTATCAAGCTTTTCTTTAGTGATAGCATCATCTGGGTCAATTTAGGGATCATCTCTGTTTTTTTTTTTTAAGATTTTATTTATTTATCTTAGAGAGGAAGGGAAGGAGAGAGAAAGAGAGAGAAATATCAATGTATGGTTGCCTCTCATTCATCCCCTGCTGGGAACCGGGAACTGGGAATTGGCCTGCAACCCAGGCATGTGCCCTGACTGGGAATCGAACTGCTATTGTGTGGTTTGCAGGCCCGTGCTCAGTCCACCGAGCTACACCAGCCAGGGCTGATCATCTCTGTTTATAGGCTTTTATTTTTGAGAATGGATCACTTTTTCTTGATTATTTGATGCTGAGTAATTTTGGTTTACCTTTGAATATTCTAAAAATAATACCATGAACATGAAGGAGTCTTTTATATTGCTTTAAAGAACTTACTATGTGTGTTTAATAGGAAATTAACTGAAATAGATTCAAAATTCAATCTCTGTGTCTTTGAGAATTGCTAAAATCTTATTTCAGTGTCTTCATCCACAGTTTGGTTGCTTGAAGGCTACCCCATGTATGTGGTACTGAAAGAAGCAGTAAGATTTTGGACAGTTTGTATGGAGAGTGCAGACATCTCCTTTTTTTGGGTCACCTCACTTGGACATTCACTCTGCAATTTTCTGGGCTATGATTTTATTGAACTCCAGTTCTTCATACCATAAAAATGAGTTTTATCTTCACCAAACCTTCAAATTCCCTACACAAATTTTGGTATAGACTTGCCTGTGGCTAAAAGCCATAAAACAGAACACTCATATTGTTAATCTTGGCTTCTATGTACCAGTTAATCTTCAAAATCTATGTTTTTTTCATGCTACAAAACATTTGAGTGGTTTTATTTTGTATCTTTCATCTATCTATCTTGATATATGTAGTATATTGATATATATTACATAGGTAATAGGTAATTTATTAGGAGCCATTATTATAATATCAGTCACACAAAGTTTCTGATCGATTACAATAGCTGAGTAGCCAGCACCAAGGGCCATATTGGTGCACTCCATGAAAGAGATCGCATCTGGAACAGCAGCTGCAGTGTAAGACACCACTTGGTATAATGCGCACCAATTCACTGTCTTCTTCCTACACCCATCTCTCTTTGGTAGACACTGAAAAGTGTTAAAGGAGGGTATCATGAGAATTCCCATCTTTGCATTTTCAAAATTCTATTGAATTTATTGGGATGACATTTTTTTGCAAAACCATGCCGGTCTCAAGTGTGCAACTCAACAAAGCGTCAATAAAACACTGCATCGTGTGCTCATCACGCCCAAGCAAGGCATCCTCCTGTCCCCATCCCTCCTTTTTGCCTACCTTCCCCTACTCCCCACTCCCCTTTCTCTTTGGCTACCGCACCGTTTTCTTTGTCTATGTGTGTATACACCCCTTCACCTTTCACTCAGTCCCTCAACACCCTACCCCTCTGACAGTCTGCTCCATGTCTCCATGCCTCTGCTTCTATTTTGTTTATTAGTTTATTTTGTTCACTAGATTTCACATGTAAGTGAGATCCTACGGTATTTGTCTTTCTCTGACTGGTTTATTTCACTTAACATAATGATCTCCAGGTCCATCCAGGCTGTTGCACAGGTAAGATTTCCTTCTTTTATAGTCAAGTAATATTCCATTGTGTAAATGTACCATGTGTCTTTCCTTTTGTGACAGCACATTCAAACTTTTGAGGGTGACAATAATTTCTTCAATACCACAAGGGATATAGTTCTGCATTTGTCTTATAACTTCTATAAAACACCCCAAGACCTTTCAATACTCATCTCTAGTACCATAATTCTCACTCTAAATACCAGGGAGCAAGGAGAGATGCTCCCATGTGCTGAGTGTAATTATTCTAACTACTACTATATAGGAAGAAAATAGGAAAACATATAAAAACAAGATAGGTCTATGGACACACTAGTGTCTTGGAACTACAGGCTTGGGTCAAAGTCCACTTTTTACCTAAACACAATGTGTATCCATTTTGAGCAGTAATTGGGTCATAGTGGCATGCTGGATTCAAAGCATGTGCGTTAGTATTCGATTGGAAATGGTGTACAATAATCCATAGACTCCTGCAGGAATATTTAGGGCACCCATTTATGATCTTATCATACAGATGTTCTTCATGCTTCAAGTACTACCCTTTACTTCACGAACTCTGAGTCTGCAATCAGTCCTGAAACTTGGAATGGAACAAACTCAGTGATTTTATTACAATGGCTCAAGTGAAGCCTGTTCTCAACAGAACTAGATTTTTTTCTTATGTTAAAATATATATAACATAAATTTTACCATTTTATTTACCTTTAAATATACCATTCAATGACATTATGTACATTTACATTGTTATGCCTCCGTTAGTACCATCCATCTTCAGAACTTTGGTCATCTTTCCAACTGAGACTTCATATCTTTAAAAAATAAATCTCAATTTCTCCCTCAAACCATCCTTATCAACTACCATTCTACCTTCTGTCTCTATGAATTGGACTATTGGGTCGGCCTCATATACGCAAAGGCTTAGGTCTTCTCAGGCATTTTCAGGACACAACTTTCCCGTGGGCCTGTGCGTGCATGTTTTTCCCCTGACTCCCTTATACGTACAGCTGCTTTTAAACGTCTTAATTTTCCTCAGAGTCTCATTCCTGCTATTTCTCAGGGCTTTAGTAATCTCCTACCCCAGACATCTGCTGGTTTGCATTTCCCTTGTGATGTCAGTTGCTTTCCGCAGCTTCTCTTAAGCATGAAAGTTGAGTGTGAACTCTGAGGGAGGTAACAAAGTCCAATCACGCAGGCAGCAACTAGACAGGTCATGGTGTCACAAATTCTGTGTGCTACACTCTTTCTAGTTCCTGGAAAGGACCTGTGGACTGAACTGCTGTTGTCCCCACACCATATTGCCCATGCCAGGACAGGAGCAGAATAAGATGAGAAAAAACACTGCAAAATCTCCTACAATTTTGAAGGAAGCTTTCTCTTCATCCAGCATTGCCTGGTTGCTGTAGATCTTTGACGGATTTTCAGAACTATCAGGAGGCTATTGTAGCCAGTCTCCAGTTGTTTATTTAATGTTTCCATGAGGAAGGAGAGCTGGGAGCTTTCTATCTGCCATCTTGCTGGTGTCACTCTTCGCAGACTTATATTTAAATTATTATTGTAACTGTTAATTCAGATTAAATAGAATTTAATTAGCCTTCTTCTCCATATCGCTCCTAGAAGCTCTGTAATCAATTAGCTCATTGAAAATTAATTTAATTTTATCAGTCTCAATTACTTCTCCAAACTTCTGCTTCTTAGAGTAAACTGGAATTCTTCCCCTGAACAGGTAATGTTGCTACTATCTGTCCTCCTGTCATTTCATTTGGTGTCTTTCCCTTCATCTCTGTAGTACAGAAAACAGCAGTTGCAGTCATTTTACGGAATTCTTGTTCTCTTGTTATCAGCAGATTTCTCAGTACCTTGATGAAGGGAGTGTCTTCATGCACCACTGAGATAACCTTTGGAGGATCTTTAAGAAGATGATATGCTAAATCCACTTTACATTGTTTACTGACATGGTTCTGGATTCCTCACTCTTCATTTCATCAAGAGATTTGTGGCATCACATCTGGGTCTTGTGTCATCCATGGTAGGACTTCAGTGTGTCAGCTGCTTCAGAGAGCACCAGAGTATCTGGTCACAGACTTATACACTTCACCCGAACAAAAACAAAATCATGTTCATTATTCTCTGGTGAAGTGCCATTGGATTTGTCTTGGCCTAGTTAAAATTATAAATGGGTTTTCTTCATGTTGATGTTGTGATTGGTCCTTAATAAAACCTCTTAGACTCATGTGAGAGAAAAAATAAACACGTTTATTAATTGCACTTATGATGGTTATCTGTCATTCTCAGATGAACCTAATACAATTTAGAATAAAATTCCTATATAAAACACACTTGTCACTATTTGTACCAATTTCTCAAGTTATTACATTATTTTTTAATTTCTTATTTATTATTTTAAGATTGTACTTCTTTATTTTAGTTAGGGGGAAGGGAGAGAAATATCAGTGTATGGTTGCAACTTCACTGCTCTTCTGAAGATGATATTTTTGTCAAGTTGGCAATAAGTTAAAGGGAGGGAGGGAGGGAGGGGAGGAGAGGAAGAAAGAAAGAAAGGAAATTTGTATCCATTTATTTTTAGTCCTGGTACATGTATTCCCACATCCATCCCACCCCCAGACAAAATCCATTTAATATGTTGCTGTCAGTTTTTTGTTCCACAGTGAAATCATGTGTCGCTCCTTTCATTTGTAAGTATTCTAAGAGATGGGAATCTTTCTATTTTTCTTTTTAATACAAAAAATGATGTTCACATCAAAATGTCCATACTACCCAAAGCAATTTACAGATTCAATGCAATACCTTTTAAAGTACCAATGGCATATTTCACAGACATAGAACAAACACTTCAAAAATTTATATGGAACCATAAAAGACCCCAAATAGCAGCTGCAATTTTGAGAAAGAAAAACAAAGTAGGAGGGATCACAATACCTGATGTCAAACTGTATTATAAGGCGACTATAATCAAAACAGCATGGTACTGGCATAAAAACAGGCACATAGACCAATGGAATAGAACAGAGAGCCCAGAAATAAACCCAACTCTCTACAGTCAATTAGTATAAGACAAAGGGGGCAATAACATAAATGGAGTAAAGATAGCCTCTTTAACAAATGGTGTTGGGAGAACTGGACAGCCACATGCAAAAAAATGAAACTCGAGCACCAACTTACACCATACACCAAAATAAATTCAAGGTGGATAAAAAACTTAAATATAAGCCATGAAACCATTAAAACCCTAGAGGAGAACATTGGCAGTAAAATCTCAGATATTCCACACAGCAATATTTTTACTGATACGTCCCCTAGAACAAGGGACATAAAGGAAAGAATAAACAAATGGGATCTCATCAAACTTAAAAGCTTCTGCATGGCTAAGGAAAATAGTATTAAGATAAAAAGAGAAGGAACTGTTTGGGAAAACATATTTGCCAGTGATACCTCAGACAAAGGTTTAATCTCCAAAATATACAAAGAACTCACACAACTTCACTCTAAGAAGACAACTAACCCAATTAAAAAATGGGGGAAGGACTTGAACAGACACTTCGCCAAGGAGGACATACAGGGTCCAGAGACACATGAAAAGATGCTCAATATCGCTAGCTATCAGAGAGATGCAAATTAAAACCACAATGAGATACCACTTAACACCAGTCAGAATGGCTATCATAAACAAAGAAACAAACAACAAGTGCTGGAGAGGTTGTGGGGAAAAGGGGACCCTAGCTCACTGTTGGTGGGATTGCAGACTGGTACAACCACTATGGGAAACAGTATGAAATTTTCAAAGAAAACTAAAAATGGATGTGCCTTTCAACCCAGCAATTCCACTCTTAGGAGTATATCCTAAGAACCCTGAAACACCAATCCAAAAGAACCTATGCACCCCAATGTTCATAGCAGCACAATTTATAATAGCTAAGAGTTGGAAGCAACCTAGATGCCCATCAGTAAATGATTGGATCAAAAAACTATGGTACATTTACACAATGGAATTCTATGCTGCAGAAAGGAAGAAGGAACTACTACCCTTTGCAACATCATGGGTGGAACTGGAAAGCATTATGCTGAGCGAAATAAGCCAGGTGGTGAAAGACAAATACCATATGATGTCACCTTTAACAGGAATCTAAACAACAAAACAAACAAACAAGCAAAATATGATCAATGACACTCAAATACATTACAGGCTGACAGGGTTCAGAGGGGAGAGGGGAGAAAATCATGGGGGAAAAGGGGATGGACTCACATGAACAAGTATAAAGGACACATGGACAATAACTAAGGGTGGGGGGTGGAAATGGGAGGGACGTGGGGAGCACTGGGCGGGGGGTGGGCAGGGCTGGGAATATAAGGCAGAAAACTGTACTTGAACAAGAATTAAATTAAAAAATGATAAAAAAATAAAGCACTTGTAACAACAACAACAACAAAAAAGATGTTCAGATTTCTTTGGTAGTGATTTATGTACCATGAGCATTTCCATGATTAGAAAACAAAGAAATAGATACATTATTTTTCTTGAGCAAGAAATTGTTTATTATTTTATTTATAAAATATATATTTAATATATTTAAATATATATAATTTTTAAACCCAAATATACATGTACTTTTGTAATTGCAATTCTAGCAAAAACTATTTACTTAATATTAATGGAGAAAACAAAAATTGGATCTTTGATTTTTTCCATAGTTAATAACTTTATTATAATTTTATTTGGGGGTCTGTCATGATTTATAATAACAATATACCATAAATTTGTCTGGCTAAGCAGCTTTTGTAAACAAGTTTTTTATACTGACATGTAAATCCTTACTTCAAAAAGCAACCATGGATATCATTAAGGCCAACCTATTCATTTTCCAGAATGAATTTTTAAAAAACAGGAACATGGAAACTATTATGTTCTGTGCCCCCAGTAACTAAATCCTGAGTTGGGTTTAGGGATTGCTTCTTGTACTCTAAATTTGTGATTTTTCATTGCAAGTAACACCACCATTATTAAGAAATTTGTGATTTTGGGGGGAGGGTTACTACAGAAATATTCATTTGATGACTCAGGAAAACCATCATTCTCCCATCCTACTTTATAGATGGATAAATTAAGATTTATAGAAAAGAAGCTAACAATATAATTAACAGAAAACAATAAAATAGAAATAGAAATGCATGAATATTGAATTTATTTGCTAGAGCACTTCTCATGGACAAAATTAGTCTAATTACAGAAGAGCAATTTCAAAAGAATGGAAACACTTAAACGATGCACTTATTTTTCTACACCTGCTAACAGGTGCTGAAATCTGTTTGGATTCTCTGAATACAGATTTCTGTGGCCAATGTCTCATTATCATAAAACCCAAGATCAAAAAGACTGAAATATTGAAGCTGATTTAGTTTTCAAATGCAAAGCAGCAGCTGGATTAAAGCACAAGGCTACTGGAGAAGCCCTGAGAGAAACGACTGACATCTCTCGTCACGGGCTGTGGGCTCACACAATGCCCAGATTGATTGGACACACCAAACTGGCAATGTTCATCATGTTCTTATTCTAATAAGTTTCATCTCAGGAAACTGACATGTGGCGAGCTACAGCAGGTTATTCTTTCACTCAACAAAGTAAAAAGAAGGTAATTGATACTTGGATGTCATAGGTAGAAATAAATTGCTTTTGCTAAGATTATACTTACTTTTGAAAATAACACCATTTATAAAAGTTTTTAGTCCAAGTAAAGTTTTTCTACAACATTATATATACATATGAAACTATATGTATATATGTATGTAAATATGAGTAGGTACATTAGTTTATAGAAAAGAAGAAAAATAAGAAAGAAATGAAAAAAAAGAAGAAAAAAAGGAAGGAAGGAAGGAAGGAAGGAAGGAAGGAAGGAAGGAAGGAAGGGAGGAAGGAAGGAAGGAAACTCTTATAAGGCCAGTCATTGATATATTACCTTAATAATCTCATAAATGTCATTCTTCATTTAATATGTAGTTTTCTTTACAGGAGAGTGCAAATTCACAAGAAAAACTAATTTACATATCCATAAACATTTGTAAGTTTATGGCAGGAAGCAAAGAGAATTCTGAGCTAATTCTGAAAATGTATAATACCAAAGCAATTCAAAGAAAGCTTTAAAAATTGAGATGAGATTGATGTACTCTCAGCTTTGATAGAAGTCCACTATAAGAAAAAAACTATCGAAGGATAATTACATTGTGGCAGAAGAGTTATTAATTGCATTCACTGTTATAATATTATATAGTTTTTAGTTAATGTTCATCATTGAATTTATTTCTGACTTCTTTTCTCTCAAAGCAGGATTAGTTCTATCAAGCTATGGAATGTCCTAGGGAACAAATTATACATTTTGTTATTAAAGAGAGAGAGTGACGAGTAGGAGAAGGAGGAAGGGGAAAGAAGAAAGAAGAGGAGAAAGAAGAGGAAGGGAGGGGGAGGGAGAGGAAGAGAGAATCAAATTGATCCACATAATAGCAGACTCCAGGGTTGTTGTTTTAGTGCCTTCCTCCTTCCCCTCCCCTCCTCCCCCTCCCCTCCTCCTCCCCTCCCCACTCCCTACCTCTCATCCATCTCCCTCTTCTCTTTCTCCTTCTTCTCTTCCTTCTTCTTCTTCTTCTTCTTCTTCTTCTTCTTCTTCTTCTTCTTCTTCTTCTTCTTCTTCTTTTCTTCTTCTTCCTCTTCCTCTTCCTCTTCCTCTTCATTTTTTAATTTAAAATAAGATAACTAAAGTGTGGTTGTATATAAGGAAGTAATATAAGTTTAGTACATGGCAAATATTATGATAAGATTGTAGAGCAAGAAGTAAGACTGGCCAAACAGAATAGCTAAAATTATAAAACTTTCATGGGTATATATGAGGGTAGAATAAGTGTCAATTATTTTCACTAGTATTGATTAATAATATGAGGACTCCAACAAAGAAGATTCATTTGGAGTCTCTTCCTAAATTTTATAATGATAATTTTTTTCATTAACTATTGTCTTCATGTTCCCAGTAATGCTTAGTAATCGCTTTGCATTATTTCTTAAAACATTAAGAAATACTAAATAGTATGTAGTCTTTATAAAAAATAGAAAATGCCTTAAAGTGTAGATTTTTAAATAAAATTACTAATTGTTCTAACAACCCACAGAGCACCTCTGTTAGAATGCATTGCATATCCTCACAGCTATTACTTTATTTCCTCCCATAAGCAATGACTTCAAGTACACACACCAGATAACCCATTTTCCTCTACTTCCTCATCTGTGATCTTTTAAAAAAATTACCTTCACCATAAACATATAAAGATAAAATATAAAAATCTTTAGAGCAATGAATGTCCACGAATAGCATTCTGTGATCAAACACTAAATATTAAATATATATTTTTTAAAAACTATCATATCCCAATTATTTTTCTAAGCCAGGGATATCCAGTAGAAATAAAGTGTGAATATAGCCACATTAAAAAAAGAAGAAAGATTTTAAATAAACATCTAAGCTTATATCTCAAGGCACTAGAAAAAGAGCAAACGAAAGGAAATGTAGAATAGAAAAACAAGAAAAATCAATTGAACTAAGCTTTAAAAAAAATGTGACCAACCCTTAGGTAGACAATCAAAAAAAAAAGAGAGAGAAGATTCAAAATCAGAAAAGAATGGGGAAACATAATAATGACACCACAGAAGTTAAAAAGACCATAAGGAAATATGAAAAACCAATTGCATGCCACCAAACTGAACAACCTAGAATAAATGAATAAACTCCTAGAAACATATAACTTACTAAGACTGAATCATACTGATATCCTGAACGATGTCTTACAATGATCATGGAAGAGACCGAGGGAGTAAGTAAATACTCCCAAGGACATTTTTAGCTCACGCCCAATTATGTGTAATGACATCCAGTTTTTCAGAGTAACATCACTGAGCTTGATGTCCAGGACCAAATAAGTACACTCTTTCAGTAGAGATGAGGGGTTGGTGTGAACATTTCTAAACAACCATCTAACGTACCGGGTAGATGAGAAGAGGGTAACATTTTAGAGAATCTTTTTGCACTCACTCAAAGGCAACCCATGTGTAATTCATTCTGCCTTTGCAATTTTAACTGCAGCTTTACTACACAGGGTGAAGAACTAGAATCTCTGAACAGACCAATAACAAAGGAGGTGATTGATTAACTAATTTAAAATCCGCTCCTCACAAAAGTCCAGGACTGGATAGATTAGATTCATAAGCGAATGCTATCAAGTATTGAAAGAGATAACACAAATACTTCTTAAGTAGTCCCAAAATTAAAAAAGAGGGGATACTTCCAAACTCATTTTGTGAGACCAGGAGCACCCTAATACTAAAGTCAGACAAAGAACACCTCTAAAATAGAAAACATAGACCAATATTTCTGATGAATATAGATGTAAAATCCTCAATGAGATATTAGCAAACCAAATTCATCAGCACATTAGAAGGATCATGCACCATGTCCAAGTAAAATGAATCTCTGGGGTGCAAGGTCGGTAAACATATGTAAATCAGTTGATGTAATACAACAGATGAGCATAATGAAAGAATAAAAATTACATGATCGTTTCAAGCACCCTTTCATGTTGTAATGCAAACCGTTGATAGGTTCAGCATCGAAGAAATTTACCCCACAAAGTGAAGACTACATATATATATATATGTGTGTGTGTGTGTGTGTGTGTGTGTGTGTGTATGTATTTAAAGTACTTTTACCTGGGGTCTGGAATAAGTCAGAGACACCCACTCTTGCCACATCCATTCAGCATGTACTCAAAGTCATAGCTAGAGCAATTAGGCCAGAAAACCAGAACTGTCCAAATTAGTAAAGAAGTAAAATAACTATCTCTGTCTACACATGACATGATTTTATATGTAGAACTATCTAAAAATCTCCATCTCTCTCTTGAGAGAGAGAGAGAGAGAGATTTCACATACACACCCCACATATGCACTGTTAGAACTAAAATTCAAATTTAGTAAAGTTGTAGGGTACAAGATCAGAATTCAAATAGTTGAATTTCTATACAACAACAATGAACTATTCAAAAAGGTATTAAAACAATTTCTTTTATTTTAATTACATCAAAAAGAATAAAATATTTAGAAATAAACATAACCAAGGAGGTGAAAGACATGTGCATGGAAAATTATAAAATACCACTAAAAGAAAGTAAAACAGATACAGATAAATGGGAAGACATCCACATTCATGGACTGGAAAAAATTAATATTGTTAAAATGTCCATACTACCCAAGTGATCTACAAATCCAATGCAATTCCTATCAAAATTCCACTGGCATTTATTTTACAGAAGTAGGAAATACACAACCCTAAAATTCCTATGGAATCCCAAATAGCCAAAGCAATCTTGAGAAATAGCAATATTAGAGACATCATAGTTCCTCATTTCATAATATGTCACAAAACTGCAACAATTAAAAAATATAGATCAGAATGAAAATAGACATATAGATCAATGAAATGGAACAGAGAGTCCAGAAATTAACCCATTTACATATATGGTCAGCTAAGTTTTGACAGGATGATCAGAAAACACCAAGTGGACAGGATACTTTCTTTAGTAAATCGTACAAAGAAAAGTGGATATATACATGAAAAGAATGAAGTTGGACTCCTACCACACAAACACCAACTCAAAAGAGAATAAAACATAAACATGAGATGGTCTCTGCCTTCAAAAAGGATGATACAGAAAATAAAAAAAAATAAGCATGAGAAATTAAAATAGGATAACATGGTACATAGTTACTAAGCTAAAGATATTTCTTTTAGCTTGGACAATAAATCTCATGTAAGACCACACTACTTAAATGAAGAATTAAATAATGAAAGAGTGCCTCTAAAATATTCAGGGAAAAAAAGATCTGCTCAAATACAAATTTAGTTCAATGCTCCTGGGTGGGGGAGGAGGGAAGACATTTAATATTTTTATTTTGAATGGTATATATATTTTTATTTATTACTATTATTTTTCCTGTTTTGTTAGTTATTCTATCACAGTTGTTCCAGTTTTCCACCCTTTGCCCTCTTCTGCCCAGAGCCACAAGGAAAGGGACTGGTCAAAGAACATCTATGAATGACCCATGGGCATGGGAAATGAAGTGGGAATCGACTATGGGACATTTAATAGTTCTTTTTAAAGGAGCAGGGGAAGTTCAGCAATGTGCTGGATGACGTGGAAAGTGGAAGAGGTGGGGAAAAGTACTGAAGGCCTGTTCAATAGGGCCTTAGCACTCGGGGTGAGATGTTGGGATTTTATTCTGTTTGTCATGAGAGTCAGAAGCAGGGGAGTAATACGATCCGCATTCTGGTTTAAGGGGAAAAAAAGAAAGCAAAAGATATCCAGCAGGATAATGAACATGCTACACTGTGCAGAGTGGGAACACGGAAATGGGTAGCTTCAACAACAGAAACCACCGTCTCCCAGATCTGGGGGTTAGACATTTAACATTACGATGTTCGCAAGTCGGTTTCTTCTGAGGGTCTCTTTCCTTGGCCTGTTGGCCAAATTTTGGGTGTCTCCCCGTCATCCTCCCTCTGTGCCCATGCCCTAATGTCCTCTTCTTAAAAGGACACCAGTCGTACTGGTCAGAGTCCACTCAAAACATCTCATTTTATTCAGGGACTTTTAAAGGCACTCTCTCAAATACAGCCACATTCTTAGGAACTGGGGAGTTGAATCTTTAACACATGAATGGGGGGGGGAGACATGATTCAGCCTACAAGTATCAGTACATATTTCAAAGATTCTGTGTGGATCACAGTGTGGCAAATACGGGTGTCCTGACAAGAAGAATGTGTTCTTTCCAATCAAATCGGCTCGTGTAAATATCCCCCAAATATACTTTCCGTTTACTCACATCTACACTTCCTCATTCCTATCAACTTAACAAAATNTGGGGAGTTGAATCTTTAACACATGAATTGGGGGGGGGGACATGATTCAGCCTACAAGTATCAGTACGTATTTCAAAGATTCTGTGTGGATCACAGTGTGGCAAATACGGGTGTCCTGACAAGAAGAATGTGTTCTTTCCAATCAAATCGGCTCGTGTAAATATCCCCCAAATATACTTTCCGTTTACTCACATCTACACTTCCTCATTCCTATCAACTTAACAAAATTCCACCTGTCGTTCAAGGCCTGACTAAGTATTGTATGCCCTCTTCTTCACAATGATTGGGTTCAGACCTAAATTGTAACAGAAATAATTTATCAAACTCCCTGGTGCATTGCTTCCTCTCTCAGGTCTCTTCCATTTTCTCTCTCCTTTCCCCCTTCCTCTTTGTTCTTTTTTTTTTTAAATTTATTTATTTATTTTTAGAGGGAAAAGAAAAGAGAGAAAAAGATGGGCACCTATTGGGCACCTGGCTTGCAACCCAGACATGTGCCCTGACAGGGAACCGAACCAGTAACCCTTTACTTCACAGGCCTGAGCTCAATCCATTTAACTACACTAGCCAGGGCCCTCTCTGTTTTTAGGTCTCCCTTTTCACTTCCTTCCTCTCTTCCCTCCCCTTTCATTTCTACTTTCACATTATACTTCCCTAATGTTTTTCTGGTTTATAGACATTATATATCAATTAAAAATAGCTTGCCTACATAATAAAAACAATATAATTACTATATGTGTCCCAATGTATATCCAGTGAATGATAAGGGAATCGTTTTTTATCTCACTTTAAGGATGCAGGCTTGCCATAAATGTTAAGGGAGGCTCTTACTTTGTTTGCTTAATATGCTAGAAGGAATAGGAGATTCTCTCTCTCTCTCTCTCTCTCTCTCTCTCTCTCTCTCTCTCTCTCTCTCCCTCTACCTCTCTGCCTCCCTTCCCCCCTCTCTCTCATTCACAGCACGGAGCTACAAGTCAACTGAGAATAATTTGTTATCAATTCAACTACTAGATCCTTGACTGTTTACACACAGGTGAAATGAGAGGGCAGTTAGGGAGGTAATTGCAACTAATGAGGACTTATTTTTAAAGTGATGTTTGAAGTGGAAGTTAACCAGAGCAGCTAATGGAATGGATTGATGTATTAANTCTCTCTCTCTCTCTCTCTTTCCCTCTATCTCTCTCCCTCCCTTCCCCCCTCTCTCTCATTCACAGCACGGAGCTACAAGTCAACTGAGAATAATTTGTTATCAATTCAACTACTAGATCCTTGACTGTTTACACACAGGTGAAATGAGAGGGCAGTTAGGGAGGTAATTGCAACTAATGAGGACTTATTTTTAAAGTGATGTTTGAAGTGGAAGTTAACCAGAGCAGCTAATGGAATGGATTGATGTATTAATAGGCTGAATGAATCATTCCTTTGTTCATTCAAAAATACTTAGAGAATTCTGTGAGCCAAAAATGAGATATAGCACAGAACAAAATATAGGGCTTTACCTTCATAGAACTTAAATTCATTGAGGCTTGTAGATAAATTAGTGAATAAGAACATTGAAATTAAAAGTAATAATGTTATGAAAGAAATAAGCATGTTGATTATATAAAGGAGTATTTGGTGAGAGACAGAGTAGTCAGAAACTAGTCTCTAAGAAGGTGACATTTATAGACACCGCTTCTGTATGACTGAGTCCATTAGATTTATTTTCCATGTGGAGACAGTTATCTCTAAAACAAAAAAGCCACAGACCTGCATACAATAATACATCTTCACTTCACTCAGAAATCTCCGAAAGTTGAAAGTCAAAAAATGTAGGGGTCCTGATCAGCAGAGGCAGGCATTGCTCCGTTTGTCTCTTACCTTCCTGGGACCAGCACACTGGGCCGAACGATATCTTACGATGATCATGGAAGAGACCAAGGGAGTAAGTGAATACTCCCAAGCACATTTCTAGTTCGTGCCCATTATGTGTAATGACATCCAGTTTTTCAGAGTAACATCACCGAGCTTGAGGTCCAGGACCGGATAAGTACACTCTCCCAGTAGAGATGAGGGGTTGGTGTGAGCATTCCTATACAACCATCTAACGTACCGGGTAGATGAGAAAAGGGTAACATTTTAGAGAATCTTTTCGCACTCACTCAAAGGCAACGCATGTGTAATTCATTCTGCCTTTGCAATTTTAACTGCATCTTTACTACACAGGGTGAATGGGTGCAGATACTGTCCTCACAAGAAGCAGAGGACACCATATGAACCGTAGGCGCCATCGGAGCTAGAGTTTGGGCGCATAGAACTATTCCTGTAGGACTATTCTTTGTTCACATTCCTGGACAGATTGCAAGAGCACAGCATTTTGCCTTCATCAATGAAAGAATTGATTTTAGCCAAATTAGTCCTGCCAACTACCTCAAAATTTCAAATTTGTAATGAGGTTAAAGTGATACTGTGAATTTTCCTAATCACTTAGTGTGGCTCAGTTGTTATCCATTTTCCATTAAGTGATAAAAAGCTAATATATATTTGACAAATGGTTTTAAGTGTTACTGAATTTAAACTGAGAAATAGCTGACTTTAGGTGATATATTAATATTCAGAAAATCTGTAATATAATTTGTGACACTGAATAACTAAAATAAGTAATTGCTAATATTGAGGAGTTTCTTGTAGTTATTAGGCTGTTACTATAAACTCTTAATTGTAAAGCTTCATTAAAATAATTTAATGGCTTTAAACTGAGATAATTAGCTATTTAATATCTTAGTAAAGATGATGTACAACTTTAAATAATGGTTAGTGTTTTGTTTTTTAAGGTTTCAAATCTGAAAGGAGGTATTTGTAACCTACTCTTACTGAACACCAAGGACTCAGGTTCCTTATATTCAAAGTAAGGCTACACTACTGTGTTGGCAAAATTCATAAGTATATTGTCCAAGTGACTTTGAGCTGTCAAGTAGACCTATTCCAAATTCCATTGTCAGGATCCAGACCTGAATAAGGTATATAGGTGTAGTTCCAATTTGTGCCACAAGAGGGTAGTCTTCACACAGAAAAATTGTATTTTTGTGCACTTGAAATTCAGAAACTTTGTGAATTGAAATTAGAATATGTAACCTACAATTTTTATAACTGCAAATATTTAAATCTCTCTTTTGTGAGATAATATATATAAAAGGAAATATGTGGAGATCAACCAGTATACATTAGTCATTATAAAATGCTATTTTAGTAATTATTATATCTTCTCTAAATAAGTAATACTTTCTCAAATACAACCACTTTTCAAAAGATAGTGTATTTGTGGGAGCTTTGTGGAGAAAAAAAGCAGAGAATGTCAAATTACACATGGATTCTATTAGTTTGGGTAAATTACCTCCTCTCTTTAGACTGCACCCAAGTATTTTATTTTATTTTTCCACTAATTGAAATATGCAATTATTTTACTTTTTATTCCACTTGAATGCTTGGTTTAAAATATTTACCAATATCTATACCAAGAAAAAATATATATTCTTCTGTTGTCTTTAAATGTAGGTGGTCCAGTATATGAAATCTCTATTGCAACATAAAATAGAAGCAAATTCTCATCCTAGATTTATTACTAATTAGCTAAGAAGTATATTTTATGAAAACCAAAGCATTCTCACTGATTGCCTCAGTTGTTTCTTCTGTAAAATGAAGACCTTGAATATCCATACCTGGAGATGGTTCCTTGACTTTTTCTCTGGTCTTTTCTTTACTATCGGTAATATCCCTTTTATATTAGGCAGGAAGTCCTAAAGAGCAAAAGTTAATTCGTACTGTACCTGATTCAGCTTTATTTTGGCATTGATAAGGCTATTGTTTCTCTGCAGAGCAGATTTAAATGCCAACTGATTTCAAACTGATAATGTTTAAAAATCCCTTATGTTAGTTGTTCACTGCTCCTTAAACTTCTCACTCAAATCATGAAAGGAATTAGGAATGAAGACTTTAGATCAAAGATAAAATGAGAGCTTAACAATCACTTTCCTTCTGGTGCAAAACCCATCCCAAGAATTGCTTGTAGTAGGAACAGTAGGAGCAAATCATGGTAGAATCTGTAACTCCAGCTTCCAGACTTCCGCAAATTCTATAGTTAGCACACTAATCAATGACTGTCTCTTTAGGAAAAGCTGGGTGAGAGGACTGCACTCGGGGACTGTCTGGTTGGGGCATCCAACACCCCACCCTTACTGAGAATCTGGACAACAGTTTCAGGGACTGTCTTCTCTAGCTAACAAGTGAGGTATCAACAGAAGACCATGAGAGAAGGACATTTCCAGCCCTAGCGACATAATTCTTCAGTCACAAATGTGCATATACTTGGGCTTCTCCACTGGAGCTTCAAAACAGTATCTCAAGCTCAATTCTAATTAGCAATAAAAGAGCTATTTACTTGGAATTATGTTGTTGCACAGGTGTGTTGTGCCTGGAAGAGCCATTCCACCACTCAGCTCAACAATGTGCATATGCTCATCTTGTTTGACTTGGTTTATGGTTCTAGGCACTGGAACCGCCAAAGAAATTGTTTGCAAAATGTTACCTACCTTATGTAGAGGAATGGCTTGCTATTTTTTTAGTATATGGCTTTGCTTCATTTGTTAGCTAACGTCTGTCCTTTAAGCTTTTCTGGAGACAATCCCTCACTCCCTGTGAAGCAAGAGAATGGTGAATCCAAACACAAAAAGGGGTGGGAAGAACCCTTCCTTATGAGAGAGAAACTTTGCTTCTCTGTTAGGCTCATTTCCCTTACCCCTTATGGCTAAGGAGGCAAAGAAAGGAAGGGGGACGCAGGAATATAGGAATGTGGTACATCAGGCAGGCTGCTAAAGCTGTCCTAAGACACTCGATGGATTCCCAGAATGAGAAATAGATGCTGACGAGCAGAGAATTACATTGCTTTGTCTACTGACAGTAACCGCGAGGGGTAAAGAAACTACTGCAATATCTTTCAGCCTGTTTCCTCACCAACAGGCAAAAGACTAAACACCTAAGAAAGGGAATTGATGTTTCCTTGATGCTGCCTCTATGCCAGGTGCTCGCTTACAGCTTCAGAACAACTATGAAAGGTTGACGCTGTTACCTCCTTTGGTCAAATGTGGAATCAAACACTTATAGAGAATTGAATAATTTGGTCTTATTAGTGTCAGAGCATACATTTAAACCTAAGTGTCTCTTATTCCAATACCAAGTATTTAAAACAGTTTTTCAAGAACCCTAAGTTGCTTCTCAAAAATAACCAACCAACCCTCACGGACCTACTCTCATCTTTCCTGTACCATTTCTCTGGGCCTTCTTCTTTTGTTGCTGATGGAAATAGCACATTCTTTGTCTGTGAGGACCACTCCTGAATCGGGTTACCTGAGTTTGAATTATGTCTTTGTCTCAATAATATATTTTTATTTTCTTTTCTTCCCGGGGGACATTTTAAAAAAAGGTTTCTTGAATATTCAAAAAGAGGGATGTTCTGATAGCTGCTAGCATTTACCAAAAACAATACCGTATAAAAATAAGGACCTATAGCTTCCTGAAAATCGCTGAAACTGTGGGAATGCAATTCCAAAGACACCCAATCCATCGAATTAACATTCGGAATGCCTGTGGGCTTTAGCTCAAACCTCATTAATGTATAATATCATGTTTCAGATCATCACTGAATAAAAACCTCTGATTTAGAAAATACGGTTTTGTCAAAAAAATTTTAAAGTTTAATAACAAACTAAAAGAAGTCCTGGTAATAACAGCAAAAAAATCGACATTCGCCAAACCCCTTGATATTGTTCTCTTCCCAAAGCAATAGAGAGTGGTTACAACAGACACATAAAGACGAGGCCATTCCTGAGATACAATGTAATGACCGAAGGAGCAAGCGTGGGAGGGGATGAGGTGGGCGGCAGTCAGCCTGCCCTTTCCTTTTGCTGAGACCATCAGAAGGGAAGTCCTCTTCAGTGGTGGTTTGCATTTTGCTTGGACACTTGCAAAATATGACATTTACATTCTAAAAAAATGGAATAAATGCAATTTATTAAAAATGCTTTAGTACTTTAAATGAAAACCACACATGTTGTAGATAGAATGGACTTAAAAATCTTGTGTTCAATTCTGAACATAGTTCAGGTGTTCCACACTAAAGTATCTTCAGTGCTTCTCCACACGAGGTGATTTTAGCCTAAAAGTTTGGAAGGAAGAAGTATGGCTCGTCTCTATTTACCAGTAAACAACTATCCCCATACAACAGCCACCTCTTGAAAATTTTGGTTCAGAAAAAGAGATTTTCTTTAATCATTCTTAATATGTTCATTAAATTACAAGATCCCACTAAAGTGTTTAAGGATGTACATACACACACATGCACACACAACCAGAGTTTAGCATTTAACGTTACAAAGGCCTGAAGTCTAGCGTACCTTCTAACAAAGCAGGGACTTTTTGTAATGAGGTGGAGGCAACCACCAATTTTCTATTAAAAGGGCTATCAGGCAGAGGCTTTAGCAAATAATTAAAACATAGTTAAGATAGTTGTTTTTTCATCCAATGATTCTAAGCTTCCATTGGACATCTGAGTAGCTTTTTAAAATACTGAGTCCTGCTGAGTTTGACTCTCAGTACGGGAACTCTAAGACTGGCTGTGACCAGTTATCTCAATTCCATCCCCCTAGGTCAGGGCACATACAAGAATCAACCAATGAATGCATAAATAAGTGAACCAACAAATCAATATTGTACTCTCTCTCCCACTCCCTCTCCCTCTCTCTAAAAATCAATAATTAAAAAAAATACTGCCCTGGCTGGTGTAGCTCAGTGGATTGAGCGTGGGCCTGCGAACCACACGATCGTGATTCGATTCCCAGTCAGGGCACATGCCTGGGTTGCAGGCCAGTTCCCAGCAGGGGACTCACGAGAGGCAACCATACATTGATATTTCTCTCCTTCTCTCCTTCCCTTCCCTTCTAAAGATAAATAAATAAAATCTTTCAAAACATAAATAAATAAAATACTGAGCCCTGGGTTCTATCCCAAGAAAACCCTACATAATTATCCTATGCTATATTCTGGGAGTTAAAAAATCTCGTGTGATTGCAATGTGCAGACATTGAGGATCACTGACTGAGCCTTGTGCTCTGTGATGATCAAGACTCCTTATTTCTCCTGCCCATGGCACTTGCCACAGCTGGAGGGCATCTCACACTTTACCTAAAGTACAATCAAATGCTGGAGAGAGATGCCTCTTCCTACCTCTTACCATGTGCAAACACAATTCTGGCACATGGTTTGACTGACTAGTGAGAGAGTGGCCAAGCCTCTCTGAGTTGGAGGCTTTCAGTCGGCAGAAACAAAGAAAGGTCAAAAGTACCCAGTTGACCCCACTCACATCGGTCTCAGCATCACACTTCCCTTTCATTTTCTGTCTCAGACTTGAGTTGGTTTGTCATAGATTTCACCACAAATTCCAGTGGTTTGATGCATCTGCTCGTTCATTGGACTGAGTGTCCTCTCTCGTGATGCAATGCAATCCATCACAGCAAGAACTTTTTTAAAATTTTAGCACCCCAGCACATTGCCTACCACACAACAGGCCTCCAATAAGGATATTTTGTTTGCAAAAATAAAGAGAAAACAATTAGTTGAAAACGTGATAAACTAAGAGACAATAGGTGGACAGGCGGCGTTCCCAGAAGAACACGGGCCTCTGGGCACCTTCCGACCTGTATACATTTGAGACCGGAGTGTGCAACAGTGACAGGAAGAAGGAACTGGGAGGGCCGACCCCGAGGAAATCTGCCCCGACAGACGGGAGCTTACCCTATCCCGTGGGACTGTGCGGATCAAATTTTAGGTTTAATGTGCGTTCTTTTAATGTGTTCTGATTTAAGTAGCAGGTGGTTGAGGCTATTACTTTTGCTTTAGCAAAATTCACGGGGAAGAAGAGTCAACCCTGCAGGTATAACACTAGGACGGAGATGTTGCCCTGCAGCCTGTCTCCTCTGCAGCAGGAGAATGGGCTTGGGCTCTTCAACAGACCCTCCCACGGGGTCAAACTCTGGCGCTAATGGTCTGATGCTCTTACAGATTTTTTCTAGGGATTTTAAGTGGCAAGAATTTCTATAGTAGAGATATTTTTAATATCCCAATGCATAACATAGAGACAGAACTTTTAAAAAATTAACATATATATTATTAAGCAGTGAGTGGTGGATTTGTTGAATGAGTATGTGAGTGTGCTATGTGTTGGTGTATGTAGTGTGTGTATCAGTGTATATACACGTATATATGTAATTGTTTACATATATATGTAAACAATTTTGCTTTGATTTATTAATATAATATATACACATGAATCTATGTACATACAAAATTGTATATGGATATGTATGTGTAATTATATCACATATATACAATTAACTCTGACATACCATGAATCTTCACGTTACCTTTTATTCATATGATACAAGTGAGGAAACCAAGGTTAAAAATATTTGACTATATCGCTTGATGTTACTTAGCTGATCATGTGATGAGTCAGAGTGTTTGCTCAGAACTTCAGTTATAGCCTCATTACGGTATCTCATAGTTTCTTTGACAATTTGAAGAAGAAAATAACTCAAAATATAATTTACCAAAAATATGTCAAATTCTTCATTGATGGGCAATGAAAATATGAAAAATTTTACTGCATACCCATCAACATAGTCTAATTTCCCAGAAATAAATCCAGATAAACACAATGAATTAAAGTTTAATCTTACTGGTGTAAAGAAATATCCAAGAACAAAGAAAGAGTTTAAATTTCCATGAGGTTTTTATATGTGGCATCTCTGTTTATCACAGTGAATTTTGTTCATTATAGTAGATATTATACAAAGTTAAGTGAGCAAAGAATTTTTGTCCTAAAGAAGCACTTATTCTACTGTATTAAGGACGCCTCACACTGACAAATGCGTGGCTCTTGGGCAGTACTGTGACCCACTTGTGACCTCTTGGCTTTTCTTCTTTTAAAAATTCCCTTTCGTCACATTTTCCTTGAAGTTTAAGAAGAGAAAATTTCATGTTCAAGAATTTGTTTCATTTTGATATAACTATGGCAATTGTGCTTATATTTTAAAATCATAATTTCTTTATTCACTATTACAGATTGTGTACTTTAATTAGTATAAATGTTATTTTGAAGTAATATCTGAATAAAACAATTGTGTGTAGTTTGTCACATGATAAAATCATATATAGAGAGATACCAACTAAAATCGCCATGAATGATCGAATGATATCAACTGACCTCCTGTAAAGTAATATTGAAAAATTAGTTTAGCCCTGGCTGGTGTAGTTCAGTGGATTGAGCTCAAGCCTACAAACCACACAATTGTGGTTCGATTCCCAGTCAGGGTACATGCCTGGGTTGCAGGCCAGTTCCCAGTGGGGGACTCATGAGAGGCAACCATACATTGATATTTCTCTCCTTCTCTCCTTCCCTTCCTTTCTAAAGATGAATAAATAAAATCTTTTACAAAAAAGAAAAATTGGTTTAGAATAGTCGGTGTTTTGCTTCAGGTTTTTGTGAGACAATGTTGATACTGGTGTGGTTTGCGATGAAACAGGACAGGGAGCTGGAGTCTGGGGCACAGTGAGTCATTAGGCACATGGTAGCCTAGGATGTGGATTCTTGTGCCTGCAGGGCTCCTGTTCAGACTAACAACATGCCAGGCAGTTTTCTAAGCCTGTGAGCCTTTTTGGCATGGAGCATCTTCCTTCCATCTGGGTTATATCAACAATGCAATTATAGGCTTGCTTGCTAGAGGAACTAAGCTGATGTAGGGAGGGGGATAATTTTCCTCTGAGTTCTCTGGCTGGTCAAATGATTACAATGACACAGGACAGATTAACAGTAGAGAAGAGCAAAATATAATTACTGAAGTGCATAGGATGGTTCCAGAAAGATACAGGGATGAAGACAGACAGAGCAGTTAAGGTTTACCCGGCATGTTGAGCAAAGGAGAATGGAGGTTTGTGCTTTGGGACTTCAAAAGGCAGAAAGGCAGTTCACATAAAGACAGAAAGCGAATGTTGTGCCAATGAATGTTTGCTGCGCCATCTTCAACAACAGAACACAGAGAGAACTTTGATCAAAAGGATTGGCTAGGCTCCTTCCTGTCCATCACACACCAGTTATATTAAACTCCAGTTACCTGTGGCCGTATCTCTGTTTCTTCCTGAAGCAAATCTTCTGTCTAAATTATTTTAGGCAGTTAGGGGGCACATGAAAAGTGAAAGGCTTTACTGAGTCTTTTACTTCTTAAAAATAGCCATCTTGAAGTACTCAGTACTGGCCCTGGCTGGTGTAGCTCAGTGAATTGAGTGCAGGTCCATGAAACAAACAACCACAGTTCGATTCCTAGTCAGGGCACATGCCTGGGTTGCAGGCCAGTTCCCAGTGGGGGATGAACAAGAAGCAACCGTACACTGATATTTCTCTCCCTCTCTCCTTCCCTTCCCCTCTAAAAGATAAGTAAATAAAACCTTAAAAAAAAGAAATACTCAATACCCTCAAAGACATGTTTTGGGGAGGCAAACCCTGTTTTCCCTCAGTGGCACTGAGAAACTTCTATCAGTCAATTACATGTTTAACAATATCCTAAAATAGTTTTACTTTTGTGTGCTCAGAAATATTTCCCCAAAACTACTAAGCAAGGAAGTGCACGTTATATATAAATATACACACATACATATATACACATATGTATATATGTTTCTTTAATTTTCCTTTAAATTTAAATTTTCCTTTAAATTTAAATTGATTCCATTTTGTAGAGCAAAGAGTCTATACAATATTTTGAACTCTTTTAAAGAAACACAATAAAATTGTAAATATGTAATTAAATATGAAGGAAAATTTATATAAAATAAGAGAACTCAAAATGATTTGCAATTTTTAAAAGATTTTTTAATTTACTTTAGAGAGAGAGGAAAGGAAGGAGAAAGAGGGAGAGAGACATTAGTGTATGGTTGCCTCTTACACACCCCGTACTGGGGAACTGACCTGCAACCTAGACATGTGCCCTGACTGGGAATCGAACCAGCAACTCTTTGGTTCTCAGGCTGCTACCTAGTCCATTGAGCCATACCAGCCAGAGCATAATTTGCAAATTTTTAAAAGCTAACAATACAGATATCAAAATATCTAGACACATAAAACATTTTTATTAATATACTGCCTGATATTCATGTATACTTTTTTGTTCCTGGTGTTTTTTGGTATCATACTTTTTGAACATGTCATTTTATAACAAAGATTTTGTAATACCTTCAACAAAGAATAGAGAGATGATGGATCTCACTCAACATAGTTTGTTGAAACTTGTTTTCTGTTATTTTGGTTCAGGTATAAAATACATGTGACTTTACAAAGATATGTACTTACTATGTATAGTACTGTAGAAGGATTACCTTACACGCCTTAGAACATAAAATTTCTATATTTTCTGACCCTCCATGCCCCCCAAATTATACGTGTTATGGTATATTTCTAATTGTTAAGACTGCATTTCTAATTATCAAGTACACTCCTGAGAAGGGAGAACTTCTGTTTAAATTAGGCATGAAGAAGAATCCTCTACTAACAATTATATACATCTAATAACTAGAAAATGTTTTCTGAGACCAGCCTCTGGCCCTCAGTGTCTCAAACTTTTTTCTTCTCGATTATCCACATATTTCAAGTGCTCTTTGACAGTGGACAAGCTCATATCACTAAATGACATCTGGCCAATATAGATAAGTTGTCACAGTGACTGATAAGACTACACATGAAGGACATTTTTACCTTAGAACAGCTAGTAATAATAGCTCTATTCAAAGTGAATATGAAATGTATACATTGTTAAACTCAACTTGTATTAAATGTATCTTCAACTCAATTTTTGGGGGGATCACAAAATTCCCCAAGGCTGCTTTAAAATCTTATGTGGAAGGGATATGGTGAAGGCTAAGTCTGATTGAAATGTGACAGAGGTCTTAACCAAATGCAGTTAAGGTAACTCGTTTTTGAAAATTTAGTAAGTACATATGGCCTCATAAACACATTGTTATAGCCCCTTCCAACCCCGGGGAAAGCCAGTTCAAATGAAGGGACCTGAACTTAAGCCTCATGAGTTCCACAATAAACTCTGCCTGTAATTGCAAAGACTATGTTTTTTAGCATATTGCACGTAAAGACCCTTAGATGTATCTGAAGGACTCAATATCATGATGATTCAATACTACCACCATTTACTTTAAAATATATAAACAAGCTCTTCTTTAAGAGACTACACTTACAGTGTTTATTTTCTCCTTGAACTTATATTTTTTTCTCTATTTTCAAGAGAATTTTATCCCAGAGAAATATACTCATTGTTGAATATTATTTTCTGGAGTGTTGTCTAATACTTCTCCAAACTATAAATGTTCTATACCAGAAAATATATATTTTTCAAATTAGTTTATATTTAACTTTCTGTTTCTGTAGTTCTTATGTTGAAAATATTATGAAGGCTTTTTTATAGAATGAATAATTATTCATACACAATTACTTAAATTATAAATATATTACCTATTTTAAAAATATTAAATTTTATAAGTATCTTTTTTCATGAATCAGAGAAATAAAATTATCCATTTTTAGAAAAGAGCACTATTTAGCTTCTAATTATTTCCTAGTTTTCTTCTTTATAAATGTAAACACTGTGAAATCTTCACAATAAAACAAGATGAGGACAGAAAAGATTTGGTTATTGCAATGCTAATGGTTGAATTTTCTCTTAATTTAATGCTACAAACCACAAAATGATCTGTTATGCAATTATTGTATATATTTCATCCATAAAGTGCTTTTTCAGTTTTAGTAAACGCATCCTAATTTGAAAGAGAGTTTGTTTTACAGTTATTCAAGTCATGTGCCTTCCCAGTTTCTGTTTTTGCTAAGTAAACAAACAACAAAAAAATATTTCTTGAGAGTCTACAACAATTATTATTGTTTTATTATTATTCCCTCTATTGGTTAAAAGCAAGTTTTTAAAATATATTTTATTTATTTATGTTTAGAGACAGGTAAGAGGAGGAAAAAAGAGTGGGAGAGAAACATCAAAGCGAGAGAGATTGACGGATTCCCTCTCTTATGCGCCTCACCAGGAACTGAACCACAACTCAGGTACATTCCCTGGATGGGAATCAACCTGTAACCCTTTGTTTTGGTGAATGATGCCCAACCAATTGAACCACACCAGTCAAGGCAAAGGCAAGTTTTAATGAAGCTAAAATTATCAGCACAACTTCCATTAAATTGGAAATGACGTATTTTAGGTATTTTAGGATATACATTTTCACAATAATTTACAGGAGAAAGAAAAAAGTTGATGATTAAAATGATATCACCCTCCTCACCTCACTCTGTCATTCATCTAAATTCTAACATCCAAATGATCCCAGTTCAAATGCCAGGTTTTCCCTGTTACAGAAATGCAATAAGATGGGAAAAACACTAACCTTTACTTTCATTTCCATGTACCTTCTCTAAAGGGATTTTCTCTGACATCCAATTTTATACCATATGTTATTACATGCACTTGACTTCGAGAGTGAGATGGTTGAAGGGTATGTCTGTTTTATGTTTTTTTCCACCTAACTTTTTGCAAAGTAGATTCTTGAGCAGCTGAGGCATTAGGCATGCTGAGTGTGTGCAGTGAAAAATCCACATAAAACTTTCTATTCACTCAAAACTCAAGTTGCCCCCTGGTATTCACAGGCGACTGGTTCTAGGCACCCCACCCATGGATGTCAAAATTATCTGACGCTCGAGTCCCCTTTATACATCTAGCATCTATTTATGTCTATATCATCTATATCAGGTGTGTCAAACTCATCGTCACTGGGGGCCACAACAGCCTCGAGGTTGCCTTTAAAGGGCTGAATGTAATGTTAGGACTGTATAAATGTAACTACTCCTTAACAGTTAAGTGAGAGCTTGGTGCTGCCACCGGGTAGAAACAAGGTGCTGGGCTGGGTAAAACAAGGTAGAGGGCCAGATTTGACCCACAGGCCTTGTATTTGCCATCTGTGCTCTCTATCTATCTATCTATCTATCCATCCATCCATACATGAGTAAAACTTACTAAAGCAATATATCATTACTGGGAGAATACACACTTTTAAAAAGAATTAGTTTAACTAATTAGTTTAACTAAACTAATATTGAAATAAGTGAAATGAGCCAGTCAGAGAAAGTGAAATAAGTGAATTTGTGAAATAAGCCAGTCAGAAAAAGACAAGTATAAGGTTTCACTCATGTATGAAATCTAACAAATGAACCCAACTAACAAACAAAATAGACAAAGAATAATAGATAGCGAGCAGGATGAGAGCTCTGGGGAGGATTGGGAAGTGGAGAGATTGAGCAAAAGAGGAAATAAACTGATGGATGCAGACAATAGTGTGGTAATTGTAAAAGGGTCCGGGTGGGTGGAAGTGGAAGATGGTATGAGGGTAAATGGTGATGGAAAAAAGACAAGTAAAAATAAAAAATAAACAATGAAAAAAGTTAATCAATTTTTTGACAAAAATAATAATTGTAAAAATATATTCAAGAATTTGGCCATTTATTCAAGGAAAGTACTAGACCAGTACTTCTCAAACTTCAATGTGCATGTAAGTTATCTGAGTGTCTTGTTAAATATTCTGTAGGGGGACTGGAAATTATGCAATGTCAAGAAACACCCGGGTGGTGCTGATGTGGTACTTTGCACAGACTGAAGACACTATTTAAACATGAGATCAGATATACATATATATATATATATACACACACACAAATGTAAATAGAAGTAGATATAATTATATACATATATATGTGTAATATCTTCTGTGAGCTCTAGGTTCAGGTGTATGAAGCCTTTTCTCTCTCTTTTTTTAAATTTATTTATCTTAAGAAGGGAAGGGAAGGAGAGAGGGAGAGAAATATCAATGTTTGGTTGCTTCTTGTGTGTCCCCTTGTGGGAACTGGCCCCTGCTGGGGACTGGCCTGCAACCCAGGCATGTGCCTAGATTNATGTAAATAGAAGTAGATATAATTATATACATATATATGTGTAATATCTTCTGTGAGCTCTAGGTTCAGGTGTATGATAAGCCTTTTCTCTATCTTTTTTTAAATTTATTTATCTTAAGAAGGGAAGGGAAGGAGAGAGGGAGAGAAATATCAATGTTTGGTTGCTTCTTGTGTGTCCCCTTGTGGGAACTGGCCCCTGCTGGGGACTGGCCTGCAACCCAGGCATGTGCCTAGATTGGGAAGCAAACCACGATTTTTTGGTTTGCAGGCCCGTGCTCAATCCACTGAACTACACCAGCCAGGGCTTTCTCTCTCTTTTTTATTGAATTTACTAAGGTGACATTGGCTAATAAAATTATATACTGTATTTTTCCATTTACAATGCACAGTTTTTTGCCCAAATTTTTGAGGGAAAAATAAGAATACATGGGTAATACCTGAAATATCGTGTATCTGTTCTTGGGTTTTGTAATTCTTTGTTACTTAAAATTTCTTGTACCATAATACGTCTAAAAGTAAATGCCAAAATTTTTTATACTGCAAAAATAAGTATGTAAATAGAAATAAATAAATAATTGAGTTAAAAAATTAGTATGAGATATTTTTCCCTGGAAGTTTGAGCTAAAGACATGGGTATGCATTGTACATGGGACAGCATCATGCATGAAAAATTACAATCGGTTTCAGGTGCACAATTCTGTGATACCTCATCTCTGTACGATATTGTGTGTTCACCTCCCAAAGTCAAGTCTCCTCCATCACTATTTATTCTCCCTTTACCTTCTTCTATCCCCCTTCAACCACCCTCCTTTCCTCTATTAATTGAAATACTGTTCTCTGTGACAATGAGGGATTTTTTTTTGCTTATTCCCTTCACTTTTTTCACCTCACTCCCCACCCCCTCCTTTCTGATAGCTGTCATTCTGTTCTCTGTATCTGTGAGTGTTTCTATTTATTTATTTATTTATTTATTTATTTTGTTTATTAGATTCCACATATAAATGGAATCACATGGTCTTTGTCTTTCTTTGACTGGCATGTTTCATTTAGCATAATCCTCTCCAGGTCTATCCACATTCTGTTGCAAAAGGTAAGATTTTCTTCTTTTTTTATAGTTGAGTAATATTTTATTGTGTAAGTGTACCACAGCTCATTTATCCACTCATCATCTTGGGCTACTTTCAAATCTTGGCTATTGTAAATAATGTTGGGATGAACATAAGGGTGGGTATATCCTTTAGAATTAGTGCTTTGGGTTTCTTTGGATATATTCCCAGAAGTAGAATAATAAAATTGTGAAATAAAATGAACTATTACATGCTTCTATAACACTCTGCTATTACCTACCACTTACAGAGAGAATAAGACAGTATTTTCAAGATTAACTTCTAAGTTATATCTCTACACTTTTAGCAGCTTTAGTACAAATAGAAGAGCCCTGGTTGGTGTGGTTCAGTGGATTGAGTGCAGGACTGTGAACCAAATGGTCTCTGGGTCAATTCTCAATCAGGGCACATGCCTGGCGTGTGGACCAGGTCTCCAGAAGGGGGCACTCAAAAGTCAACCATACATTGATATTTCTCTCTCCCCTCCCTTCTCTAAAAATAAATAAATAAAATATTTAAAAAATACAAATAGAAGACAACATCTTATTTAATAGCATAAATTAACCTAAAGGCAATATTGTTCACTGAAATCAATTTAAAAAACACAGCTGGATAGTCATTTTGACAATGTAAGATTGTCGATCATTTGTTCCATAATTAAAATGACTTTATTTTAAGGGAAAATAAGATATAAAATGTAATAAGCATGTTTACAATTTTAAATATGGACTATCATGATAGGTCACTGAGCATGATTGCCTTATCCACTGCATTAAATTTTTGTGGATGGTGCAACAAAGGGGAAACAATTCAAAAGGCTAAATAAAATTCTAAATCTAATATTCCTGCTCTCGTAAGGTATTTGCATAGGTTATGAAAAATCTACACACGTAATGACTAAGTTTAGATTATTTATATCATATTAATTTGCACATCTAGATTAACAAACAAAAATCCCCTGCTCTCTCTACTCTCTTTTCAGTCCAGCAAGGTTGACCTCAAGGCTCGTTCCCATTCATTGACTGTGCCCTTCATGTGTACCTTTCAAGCTGCTTCCTGCTATTGCTACAGTGTGGATTTTCCAGAGAAAATGTACATTAGCCTGCCAGGGCCTAATTCATAAAATATTTCTAACTGCACAGATTAGTTTGAGCCATATTATAGCACTGAAAAGTCTATACCATAAAGAATGCTCCCTCTCACTCCAAAGCCATTTGAATTTTATTTGTGCCTCAGAGGAGGAACAATCCAAACTGATTAGAATCCTCAGACACTGTGCATAATGAAAAATTAATTGCATCAATCTTTTCACTGTAGTGGTCTTAACAACTCATTTTCAACTGGTCATTTTTCCACCTGCTCACCAGGGCCCAGGCAGCTGAGGCAAGCATAGCTCTGACACTTACAGAATACCAATGAAGCTAAGGTCACCAGTACATCAGGCAAGCGGGAGCTGAGAATCCTGAAAGAGACGCAAGCTGTTTGGATGAGCTAAAACTATTATGTGAGAGTGGAGGGCAAATGTATGCTATGACAACCCATCTAGGCATGGTTTGGATTAACAAAATAGGAAGGAGAGAAGAAAGTCTAAATCACCAACAGGGAAGGTCAGAGGAGCTCTGCCTCACCGGAGACACCGCGTTCTGTCCTGCGGACAGCGGCCATGCATCAGTGATTGCGTGCCAGTATCAGTGCGGGCAATTGGATAGGGCAGGTGGCAACAGTCATACAATGCACATACATCGAAATGAGGCTTTTGCTTTTGACATAGGGCTGTAATTCACTGTATATTGTGAAATACACTTTCCAGTTCTCTTTTTCACAATACTCTTCACATTCTTATTGACAAAGTTTACATCAAATTCCTCCTCCATGTGTAAGTTCTATGTCTTTAAAGGGGTGTGAAATTCATTTTCACTGGGGGCCACATCAGCCTCACGGTTGCCTTCGAAGGGCTGAATGTAACTGCAGGACACTATAACTGCAACTACTCCTTCACTAGGGGCAAGGAGCTTGGCACCGCCACCGGATAGAAACAAGGTGGCAGATAAAACAAGGTGACAGGCTGGATTTGGCCCTTGGGCCTTGTGTTTGCCACCTGTGCCTTAAGCAGACTCTTATACCTACAAGTTTTCAATAATTTTCCAACAAGTTTCTAATAATTTTTAGGTCTTTATACCAAAATAAACACGTTGTTTTCTGGAGTTTCTCGGTTTTAACCTCCAAACAAACACATAACCAACAAATATACAAGTTCAAGGCAGTGTCCTAGACCAGATTAATCTCAGCTATTCACCTTGGTCCTGGCTCTTCAGAGTGAGGTCCACAGAACAGTGACAGGAGGTGCTTAGAAACGAAAAAACATTGGGCCCAGTCTCAGACATACTGCATCACAATGTGCATTTCAACAAGATCCTCAGGGGGTTTAAAGCAGTGCTTGTCACAGTTTAGGGAGGTAATGCTGTACCTAACTATAGGGCCTGTTGAAACCCAGCTTTCCTATGCTCGCCCCTGGCACTCCAACGCAGTGGGTTGGCCCAAGAACCTGCATATCTAGCAAGCTCTCCAGTGATGCTGGCACGCTGGGGCTGTGGAACACATTGCACTGCACTTCCTTAAGAAAAGTTACGGACACCAATAAGTAAAAGTCTCATTTTGTTTATTTTTATTCATTGTTGAGGAGGTGTTACTTTTTTTCTTTTCTGTATTTTTTGGGGGATTGCGGTGGGTATCTAACTAATATGGGAAAACAATGGAGAAGAAATTTTAACTACGCACAAAAAAGTTTTCAGGTCTTAAACTTCAGGGTTTCAGGCTGGTGAGGGGAGGAAAACACCTTCCCTATAACACACCCTGATGTGCTGGGGCAGTGGGAGAAAGTCTCATCGACCCCACCGCAGCCCTGAACAAAGCTTGTAAAAGAAAGAAAAATAGGCTTAAAAAAATAAAATAGTGGACCTTAACTTTGATGAAGATATATTTTAGTTGTAAGCTATAAAAAATTAACATAAAAGATTAACCTAAAGAATGATATCTTGAGAAATATTCTCCTTCAATAGGTTAGTTTTATCTTCAGTAGGTAAAGATATAAATGTGTGTTTATTTTAAAAAGTACCTGTACCAGCATCTAGATAGAGAGTATTGTCTCTTCCTGAAAACCTAGTTAATTGGTATAGAAGAGAGTTTGTAACATTTTTAAAAGATTTTATTTACTTATTTTAGACAGAGGGGAAGGGAGGAAGAAAGAGAGGGACAGAAACATCAATGTGTGGTTGCCTCTCACATGCCTCCCTATTGGGGACCTGGCCTGGAACCCAGGCATATGTCCTGACTAAGAATAGAACCTGTGACCCTTTGGTTTTCAGGCCCACACTCAATCCACTGAGCAGTATCAGCCAGGACAAGAGTGTATAACATTTAAAGAGTCATTAATCAGGAAAGGCATATTTACAATGACTCAGTTTACAACTTTATTTTATTTTTTAAAATATATTTTATTTATTATACAATTACAGTTGTTCTATTCCCCCCCTTCATTCCCCTCCACCCTGCACACCCCTCCCCCACCATTGCCCCACTTTAGTTTATGACCACGTGTCTCAAGTTCTTTAGACTCTGTATTTCCCCTACTATTCTTGCCCTCCCCCCTATCTATTTTTTACCTACTGTCTATGCTACTTATTTTCTGTATCTTCTCCCCACTTCTCCTCCTCCCACTCTCCTGTTGCTAACCCTCCATGTGTTCTTCATTTCTATGGTTCCACTCCTGATCTAGCTGTCCTCTTGATTTGCTTTTGTTTTAGGTGTGGTTGTTAATAATGGTGAGTTTGCTGTCCTTTCACTGTTCATATTTTTTATCTTCTTTTTCTTAGATAAGTCCCTTTAACATTTCATATAAGAGCTNGTTCTGTGAGCATCCTGATCACCAGTATTTTAAACTGTGCATCTGAGAGGTTCGCTATTTCTTGGTCGATTAGAGTTATCGGCTCTGGGGCTTTGTGTCGGGGCCCGCCAGGCCGCAGGGGATCACGGACAGAGCCCCCACTGTGAAAACAGTGGCGGGACTTGGTTTCTGGTCCCCGGAGCCGGCGGGTATCTTGACATCTTCCGGACCTTCTCCTTCTCAGCCTTGAAGGCCGGAACAAGGTCTTGGCATGTGCGTCATGTTCCAGGAAAGAGATAATCTTGAGGACACTGCTATCTGTGGGCAAATGTTCTCAGGATGTGAGAACATCTTGCCCTCTTGATAGCCTTCGGGAATGTACAAACTTTTGTAAAACAGCATTGTTCTCAGGCCACTGTAGTTCTGCATATAAGCCAGCAGTTTCTTGAATAAATTGGCCATTTGCCGCCAGGAGCACATGGACCTCTCCATTATTTTAATTAAGTTAAGTCCATCGCCTCACTTCGCGACCACCTTGCTGCCGCGGGCGGCGGCAGCTTTGAGTTCTTCTTGAGCCATATTTTAGACTGTTCATGCCTGTTATGTATGAGGAGCAGAGTTTACAACTTTAAGTCACCATGACACTTTTGCTTTCTTTCACATTTCCTTTCAAGATTTTTTCACGTGTTTAGTCATCAATCTCATGCCAGAGACAATTTCAATTCTTAGTAAATAAATCATATGTGTAAATGCATAAAAACAATTAAATTATATCAGTAAATGCAAATAATCAATGGTATGCTTCCTTATACAATCTTCTTTACTTTGCTTTTGAATTGTGACTAATAGCTTATTACCTTGACTCCAGTGGTCCCTGCACCATTTACAGCGGCATGCAGTGCAGTATCCATCACATTATAAAAAATGAACTCTTACTTTCATAGCCAGAAGCTTGAATTTTACTCATGCATTATTTATTAATAGTTTTATCAGAAATGTATACCCCTATTAGGGTACAATAGAGATTTTACATTCCTGAACAATTTTATTTGCCTGCTAATAAAGTAAAAATTTCAGAAAAGTAAAATATGATGTTCTTACCAATAAGGGGTTTCTTTAGCTCATTAATTGAGAAGGAAAGCATAAAAGTTTAAGACAAGTTCAAAGGATAATCTATAGAACATGCATGCACAGAAACAATTAATAATGCCAATAGGAATTTGCTAATAAATGAGAAATTGACTCATAGCCTAAAGGGAAATACAATGTAGTATTTAGAATAATCCTTTTCCAGATCTGAAAAATTAAATCTCTCCCAGACACAGTTTATTAATATTTTTATTAACAAGCATCTTTTACATGACCGTTGGCAACTTATGGAGTTATAAAATAACCCATTAGAAGATAATCAAATAAACACACACTTACAGTAGCAGCTAAAGCTAGAGAGTTTGCTGAATTGCCCCAAGTAATGTCAGCGCCCATGTCAAAGCCTTCTATAATGTTTCCTAAACACGCAAAGTATTTTGAGAAAATGTAAAGGAAAAGTGTTTATTGTTTTACCCCAAAATGAAACTTCAGCACAACTCTGGACCTAAAATTTATGTGGAATGTAATCAAATAGTAAAATAAAAGCCTTCTAAAATGTCAATATCTTGGATGAGAATCTTACATGTGTAAAATTTAAAACCTAAGTTTGCTTCATTCGTTCTTTGAGAATTTGCCTACCCAGAGTGAGCGCTCCTTTGGAGAGATCATATACTTTTTTTTTTACTAGTCTGGAATTAAACTCCATAAGTATGTTAAATGTGTGTAAGTAAGGGATTTTTATAACAACTTAATATAAACTTATCTAGTTATGATATGCCTGTAGGTGTTGCAAATACTTTTGAGAAAAGAATCTTCAACTATCCATTTACAAAGGATAAATCCTGCTGATATTATCTAATTTATGAGGTTCCAAATATGGCCTTTTACTCTTTAATTGCAAGCCTTTCCTATTCTTTTTAGAAACAACCTGAAATAGTACTACAACTCACCCAACAGAAAAACCTCGTCACTTAGGTCAGTTAGCAGCTCGAGCCATTCATTGGTTGCTGTTGTTGAGGTTGTTGCTTGGGGGCAGCAGGGGAGGAACGAGTGAGATTCCTTCCTTTCTTCCTCACTGGCAGAAGCTTGCTGTGAGAGTAGCTGCATGCATGACCTCACCCTTCTAACTGACAGGGACTCTAAGTCAGTGAAACAGGGTCAGGTAAGAATAAGTAGAGTTTTTTCTTTGCTCTTTTCTGAGTACCAGGTCACACAATACAGGTGAAACCACACAATGGCCATTATTATTCCTCCTCCACTATCCTGAAGTGCAAGTTTCTGAATCTCCTGAGTTACTACCTTTTTTTAGTCATGGGAAAAAAAAAAGATCCAGTCAGAAAGCTGGAGAGTTGGAGAATTCCTCTTTTCTTTCAAAGGAGGCAATAAAGACTGAATACAGAGAAAAAGAGGCTTGTCTCATAAAACTGAAGATGGTGTGGCTGTGAAGTACTTTGATTTCTGCATAAAATAATACTCTTCATAGGTAGCATCTGTAAACTTGTTTCCCTTTCTAAGCTTGAAACACATACTTAATTAGAATCAGCAATGAAGATAAGGGCTCTGGGAATTAGAAGAAGACCTTTTTAGGAACATGTACTTGAGGATTAGTATCTCCTACGTGGTTATATTTTCTCCTTCATTCACTTAAATTCTTAGTAGCGTAGTACATAGAGTAGTACATGGAATATGGTCTTCAAAAATACCCATAAAAGATGATATTTAGAGAACAAATGGAGAAATTAACTTTTCACAGAAAACAGCATTTAAAAAAAATAATTGGAATTCAAATGAGTGTTAATGGTGCATATATATTTGTAATTTTGTTAACAAAAATGGGAAATTTATTTCCACTTGACAGATATTTTATTTCTGGAAAGTGAGAGATGTGCTTGTTTAAACCAAAAGATAAGAATAGCATAGGAGTAAAAAGGGTAGGATTCCTGCCCCCTCCAGCCTTGCTAATTGACTCTGATTATCTAAGTTCTTCTTTACATCACTACAAGTTTTCTCAAATCATCCTTTGAATGTGCATTTTCCAAAGGAACCCCTTTGGGATGCTTAGTAAACAAGAAAGTCTTGGTATACATGAGAATTATCTGGACAGCCTTCTTGACAGGCATGTGAAAATAATTCTGATTTTATGCTCATTTGGGAACCTGTGACATTTCCTGTATTCCCAGGTCACTCCAGCCTCTTCTATGCCTTGTGCACATGTAAATTAATACAAAACATAGTCAAAGAGTGAAAAGTCCTGAGCCAGATAATTTGGCAGGATAGGCACAAAATTGATAGGTTAAATTTAAGTTTTCTTCTTTTCATGAATAAATAATCAGTAAGTTAATAGAAAAAACTTTTAAATATTCCATATGCTGTTCTGCATTAAATTTTGCAATGCCAACCTTGGCCAAAATCTCAGGACATAGGTGTGTAGAGGAGCTTCAACATGTTTCACAAATGATTCATTTTTCTCTCTCCTCTCCGCTCCGCTCTATCTCTTCTTCCTACTCTCTTTGAAGAATAATTTTTCTAAATCTGAAGTATGTTCTGAAGATCAATTAGGTTAAGGCTCTGTGGTGTTACTATTAAGTTATTTAAAGGACATGTGCACATCCAGATCTCCTTTTGTTGCATTGCAGTTGTAGTTGTTAGAGACACATGACTAGGTTCTAAAGAAATTTCATGAAGACCTTGGTATGTATACGCCCTATTCACTGTGGCCATGCAGTTTGCCAACACATATATTCACACCACATACACTAATGGTTGCACATAAACCATAAAATCCACCGAGCAATAAATCTACCTTCTAAGTGTGTTTCATACACTGCCTGACTATGGAAACCTTTGATAAAACACAAATGTGTCTGATTGCACAAATCATGGGTTATGCAAAAATTACCACTTTAGTGCTCCCAGAATGATTGTTTTCTATGCTCTAAAAACAAAATAGCCCTGCCTTAGTTTTTCTTGGTATTTTAAATAGTTTGAATGGCACATTTAATTCTATACATTGTATTATAAGGACATTGCTGAAAGTGAGTGCCCAACTGATGGTGATTAGGATGGTGAATGTTCTAAAGCTACCTTATTAAAAAATAATTAAAGAATTTGAGGCCACCTGCCTTTGAAAGAGAAAACCTGCTTTCTGTATGTGGGAGGAAGTAGGCACACTGTACAGCTGCAAAGGCAGAACTGTAATCGTGGATGAAAGTGAGATACAAACAGACTTTTGCAGTCTCAGCTTAATGAAAGCTTTGTCACAAATTGAAATACCCAGAGATAAATGGACTAGGTGAGTGCTACCATGGTCAGTGACCAAGCAGAGCTGATGATGAAGTTTTCGTTTCTGTTTTTGCATACCGAATAACTGATTAATCTCTGAGCTAACCATAACATTCTTTTCTTCAAAAAATCTTGCCTGATGTCCTGCTTTTCTCCTCAGTTCTTAATCACAATGCTGTTTAATGTTCTTTATTATACTTATTACATTGTTTGTTTACTTGTGTGCTTCCCCTACTACCCACAGTTCTTTAATCCTAGTGTCTACCATAGTAGTAGATTTAATGAGCATTCACTGAAAGGACTCCTATGTCGTGATTTCTGAGAGCACATAGATTAATTCCTGAGGACCCAACAATGAGCCACCTGGTGTGGCAGCTGGGGACAGATTCTTTGTTTCTCTTTGAGATCTCATGAAATATATGTTGATCGGTGACACAGTCACATATATTGGTCTTGCCTGTTGAGCCCACATGGCAGCATCTTTCTCTGATGACTGGTGAAGACGCTGACCCATGTCATAAGAGAAGAAAGTTTTGGTCTCCATAAACCAATGTCTATCGACTCAGCACAGTGATTAATCTTTGAAAAGTGCTGGGTAAATACTGACCTTTGACTAGCCTTTTGAAACAGGCCTACCTTTCTGAATAATGCAAGCCTTTTCTTTTGTACAAATCACAGCCCTGACTTTTTTGATGTAGCTGCCAACTTGGATGCTCAATAGACTCCAAAATAAATCTCATTCTTATTTTTGCCTTGGGCTTTCCATTGTAGCAAAGACCATGACTCCTAGAAGTCTTTCTTAATTCTTTGTTTGCTTCTATTTCTTACATTTGATCTGCTAACAAGTTGGATCACCACCATGTCCATGCATCATGGGTCCATCTTCTTTTGCTCTTTTTCTTTGCCATTGCAGACCAACCCATCATCATCTCTCACTGGTTTTATCCCAGTAGCCTCAGATTGAGCTTGAATTCTTGCATGTCATTTATCCCATTGTCTAAAAAGCTACAAAAAGCTACTAAAAAGCTGATTCCTTTGAAAACTTCCCATTGGATTTTGATAGACATATGCACTTTCTTACCTAACTAAATCACATTGAATCCCATAACCCCTATTTATAAAACTGTATTTAAATTGATTGAAATTAGTGAAGATATGATTTAACATTTTGCAATTTCACTAACCACCTGAACCTAATTTTATCATTATAATTTAGTAATCCTTTCTAAAAAATATATAGGGCTCCCAGAATTGTATGAACTTTGAGCCCCAGCAAACATTTCCCAATCAGGCTTCTCATCATTTGTTCTCAGCTAAATGTTTATCTTTTCAGGAAAAGGTTATTCTCCATTTCATGTGTTCTTCTCACATCCTTCACTCTCATTTCATCATATTACTAAACACAGTCCATAATTGTTAAAATTTTAATGTTGAATGGTTTAATGGTTTTGTTCATTAGACAACTGGTTCTGAAGATGTCTGCCTTATGTACTACTTTTGCTCCATTGCCTAAAATATAACAATGTGTAAATTTTGCTAAATGAATTAATGAATGAAAAGATAAATATATACATTTAGGATTTTGTATAATATGTAAGACTTTGGATTTATAACAAATGGCATTCACCCTTTTATACTTCTGGGTTCTTACAGAAGATGAAGATAAATAACTTTAAAATATTAGTTAACAGCTTTTGAAAAGACTTTAATCATCTATATTCAGATAAAGCAAACAAAGAGCATATTTGCCTCTATTTTGATAATCAAACTATTGAATAGTCTGAAAACATGTCTCCTTAAAGTTTAATTAAATGTTTAACTAAAAGTTAAATATAACACTAAAGTTTAACTAAAGTTTACCTAAAAGTTTAACTTCTTAAAATAATATCTTAATTAGTGAGAACAAATTAACACATGGGTGGAGAAAACGTATAACCAAACATGAATATTGTACTGGAAAGTCATATGTTTTACTCATAAAGTAGCTCTGTAAGAAGTGTGATTTTTATGTTTTCTGTAAAAGAACATTGACAGAACTTTGATACCTGATTCTGCCCTGTGAGAGAAACTTCATCTCAATAAATTCAAGTTTTTTCTCTTTCTCTTTTAAGGTGGCATTAACACCCAGTTGTTTATGGAATGCTCTTCCATCTAGGGGCTATCTGGTCATTTGTCTATCCTGGTGTCCTCTGAGGGAATACCATCCCACCTGACCCTGTCCATCAACCTCTTTGACTTTTGGCCATCAATATACAAGGCCACAACATTGTTTTTCTTTTTCTCCTCTTTACCAGTCCTCTCCAGATTTGGCTCCATTTGAGCATCACTGAGCCTCACTTAGGCAAGGAAAATCATTGAATATTCCCCTTTGGTCTGCTTAGTGGATATATCTGATGTGTTTCCCATTGATACAGGGACACAGGTCATGATGGTAAGTGGGACTTCTCCCTTTACACTTTGGTAGACATAGCATCTCATCTCCCTTTCTATTCTTTATAGGATAACTGTAGAAATCTACTGGAAAATTATTTTTCTGTTCTCAAATCTCAAATGTAACTGCTATTCTATTGTAGAAAATACGGCTGATGAAATTGTTGGTTTTCCTCTGCTTCCCCCCTTCCTAAAATTTCAGGCATTTTTATAAGTCCTGTAGTGGAGTACTATTTACCTATTGATAGTGCATTCTTTATATCCTCTGGGAAAATATTTTTAAGGGCTCAAATATAGAATTATAGATGTTCAAATAAATTTTAGTGTCTTTTATGCTATGTTTCAAGAATTTGAGATACAAAGGCCAAGATTTAGCTCTATTATTCAGTTAGTTATGCATTTATTCTAGAACAGCCTTCTTCTAAATGATAAAACATGTCTAATTACTGGGAACCGCCCTGCCTCGTTTCAGGAATTGTAAACCCACCACGGCTAAAGATGAGTGAGTGACCTTTGGACCATAAGCCACTAAGGAGATAAAGCTTATCTCCCTGGCAGGAGTGTGGCTTCTGCTCCTTTTTCCGTAACTGGCCCCCAGTGCTTGATCAGTTAGCCAATGATGGGTAAGATTCCCCAATGGGGGAAACACCTAAGACAACCATGATCATGTGGAAGCCCCAGAGAAGGACTTGGGGGGCTATGGAGAAAGGGGGTGATGGACCCTCGCCCCCCCAGCTTTGACAAAGCCTGAGTCCTCATTCTGTCTGTGAGAAGTCTCCAAAAATTCCTTGGCTATCTGCCTCCTCTGCCTGACTTAAGCCTGAAACAATGACAGAGGGCGGTGCACTCTTGTGCTGGAAAGGACGGCTCCCCTGGTGATCAGGACTGAGAAAGAATATGTAAAATCCCGTGAAGCCTGCTTTGTTAAGAATGTTCTTAGTTAAAACGATAAGGTCCAAGCAGGAAATGAGTTTGTTTCCCAAGTTTTGTAGCCTTGTAGCTGATAGATCCTGACTCAGAAGAAGCCCTAATAGTTCTTTGTATGCTATCTATTGTTTGATCCTTACTGCATGACAATGATTAATAAGCTATACCTTTATTCCTGCAAATTAAACCCAATAAAAGCCTGTCTAGGCAAGAGTCAGCACGCTCTCCCCTTGAGAGGGAGGCAAAGCCCCTCTGAGGCACTCCTTGCTTGAGGGAGTAGCCATGCCATCCCTTTTCCTCCACAGGGCTCAGTAGTCTATGTGAATTTGTCTTGAATCCCAACCATGATGCCACAGGCACCATGAGCCAGTGCACGTGTCATCTAATTGTTTTAGACTGTTAGTATCAAATCAGTATGCAAATTAGTATCAAGAAATACCAATGGGTGGGGAGGTTAATAATGTAGCTTAAAAATGACTAAAAACTTTCTAGAAAAAAGTTACTCTCTGATTGTTTATATATAGGCCTTGCCTTAGTAGCAGAATGGATTACCTCTCTCTCTGGCTCTCTCTGCTCTCCCTCTTCCTTTCTCTCTCCCCTTCCTTTTCTCTCTCTCTCTCTCTCTCTCATTACACAAGTTACCCAGCAAGACTCTTCTAAGTGTATATGAATTGTTACTTTCTATAACCAGTATTTTAAAGAGCCATAAAGACCCTTTGAATACCAGGACTCTGAAATAATACAGTTTTCATTCTAAGGTTCACAAATCTAAATTTTATGAATTTCTTAGAGGATAATTTATTTTATTCCAGAACATTTTAAATCTCAGATCTGTGGCCTATTCTAATTGAAGTACTAAAGCTAATATTTTGCTAGAGAAAGCCACTAAGTAGAAATGACTTAATGTTCAATGGACATTAACACTATGGAAATAGGCCTGACTGTGATGAGGAAAGAGCACATTAGGTTCTCTAGCTATTCATTCATCTGTAAGTTATAATGCCGCTTATCTCAGTTATAGTGATCATTTTATTTCTAAATCTTCTTGGCTATACAAGTTCTTGCTGTTTTACTTTTCATTCTCATGTCAAATAAAATATTAAATTTCCTTGTAATGAGAACATTCAATACTTCTGATTTGAAAACTTCATTTTGGGAACACTTCATTGTATAATTATTTTCTACATATTAAACATATGAGAAAACACATTTTATCCTTGTATCATTTTAAGACAAAAACAGGGCATCAAGAGTGCTAGGAGTCAAAAAGACCAAATTAAAAAAAATAGAAGTATGTCAGTTCCTGAAAATGCAACCATGTAGCTGCATACCATATGTATATGTGAAATACACCAGTTGTATGTCATTAGAGAAGAAGTGAGAGAATATATGTCTAAACCAGTGAAAAATTGTCTTAACCAGTGAAAATCACCTTGACTTAATAGAAAACTCAAGAAGTAGGACCAACACTGATTGAAATCAGAGAATTAATTTGTCATTATTTTATGTTGGCTTAATTCCATTGATTCTTTTCTGCCTGCATCCAATAGTTTGAAAACATAGAAATACCATAAAGCACAATTCTTTAGAGGGGTATGGATATAAATTTTGAAGTTTAAGAATTATAATTTTAGATTTTATTACTAATTTTTCCTAATAAATCAACATGAACTTTGTACCTAAAGTGTTGATTGAAGTAACATATTTTGTTTTTGTTTTGTTTTTCTATAGGTTATGCAATTTCTGTCCAGAAGGTATCCAGCCATATAATATAAAAAATAGAGACATATATAGAAGAAGGTACAAGATGCAAGAAACATTGTACATAGGGCAATGATGCCTCAGTTCCCTTCAAAGTAGGCAGCTTGGGACCTCACAGTTCTCCCAATCACCATCATCTGTCCCATCATATTTTCCTGAATCTCATAGACAACTTGAAATCTCTTCCTTTTTAAAGGTGATTTCAGTTTTGGGAAAAGCCAAAAATCACAGGGTACCAAATATGGGCTATAGAGGGGCTTAGTCACTTGGGTGATTTGTGGTTTCGTAAAACCATTGTGTGAGAAGTGAGGCATGAGCCAGTACATTGTCGTGATAAAGCTGCCAACCACTAGGTGACAATAACTGGGGCCTTCTGAATCCTCTGAATAGTTTCTGCAGAGGAATGTTCAAGCTTAAAACAAAATTTGATGGAGATTCATTGCTTTACTTGCTCTGTCATTCGGAGTGCGATGGCCACACAGTACAGATGCTCACTCAACAGTGTCTACTATCCCCCTCTGACTAGTACAGTGAAGGCGTCATTGTTCATGCCTGAGCATTCCAGACCATTCTTCTTGACTTCCAGGTTACACTGATGTTGTGCAAAGTGCTCTCTTTATATTAAACAATGGTTGAACTTTTTCTAGGCAGACTTTGTATATAGTCTTAATTTGAAAAAATATTAAATAACAAATACTTTACTAATACAGGCATATCTCTCTTTACTCTCCTTCATTTTTTTTTTTTGCATTTTTGCAAATAGTACTGGTTCATTGGCCAATACATTAACTTTCTAAAGACAAAATGCTACAAACATACATTCTGAACCAAATACTTGGCCATGTATTTACATTTAAAATAATATTTTAAAAAACAAGAGAGGATAAAAAACTATATTAAAATTATTTTCTCTTTTGACCACAAAAGTTTGACATTTTTTGTGGTCAATTTACTCACACAGACTACTTCTAGTTCTAGCTCCCCAAACCACTTGTCTAGGGATGACCAAAACGTTCATTAATTTTTTTTCCATAAAATAAAAGACACATTTTTTGTTTTCACCAATAACTTTATTGGTTTGGATCTTTTGAGTATGCCAGTTATCTCCCATGTGGTATAACACTGATTGTTCCCAATTAATGTCTTGATTTGATCACTCTCAACTTCGGCTGGTCTACCCAACCATGGAGCATTGTCCAGCAAGAAATCTCTAGCATCAAATTCCACAAACCACTTTTGACACAGTTGATTAGTCACTGCACTTCTCTACACACAGCCCAGATGTCTTGTGTTCCAGTGGGGTTTTTATCTTTCTTGAAATAATAAATCATAATATATTAAAAATGCTGTGTATTTTCTTCCATCTTCAATATTAAATGGCTACACAAAACTTATCAATTTGGATAAGTTCTTTTTTTTAATCACACTGTTATGACAGCTGCCACAATACAATCTAACAAAATTGTTTAAAGTGAAGTTAAAGACAACTAAGCACCGCTATAGCCATATTATAAAAGATACCAAACAAAATTTTTGGCCAATCCAACAACTAAATTTAGAAGGCTTTACCAATTGACACTTAATGTTAATATTTGGCTTTATTTTTAGATGTATGAATCAAACACAAAGAATAGATATGATTTCAATTTATACTTAAGAACAATAAGAGAGTTCCAAAATGTGGATGAATATGAAATATTATATTGAAAAAAGAACTCTTTTGTAAAATACAAATTTATTAAACTTTTAAAAAATTATCTTACAATTACAACAAACTTATAAAGTACATTAAAATAATCACCACAAGAAATATGTGAGATTATGGTTAAAAAGATAAAATTTTCTCAAGAATATTAAAATAATTGAAAAAAATATATATATGTTCATGCATGGTAAGATTCAATATTGAAAATACATTAATTTCTACAAATTAATCTATTCATTCAATGATATCCTAATCAAAATCCCAATACATTTTTTATGAAACATTATTCTTGATTTTAAACTCATGGAAAAATAAATGCACATAAAAAAATAAAAGAAATGTGTATTTGTTATTTTTCTGAATTAAAATAGTGTTGCATTTGTACAAGTTGAGTAGAAGACCAATGTAATGGAATAAAAAATCCAGAAATAGATTTCATATAAATTTCCTAATGAGCCTCAAGTCCTGTTAATGATGCCCTTATGTAGTTCCCTGCTGTAATGAATACTGGTGACCTTAGTAACCTACAGGAAATTGAGAAAATGGTGCGTAACTTCTGAGGCTAAATCATAAAGACTTCGGGCATTATGATTTGTTCTCCCTTAGATTACTCATTCTGGGAGAAACCAGAACCATGTCTTAGGGATATGCAAACAGCCTTACAGAAAGGTTCACATCATGAGAAAATGAGGCTTCAGGTGAACAGCCTGCAGTAACTTGACAGGAAAGTGAACGAGACATTTTGGAAGCAGGTTCCTTAGTACCAGTCAAGCCTTCACATGATAACAGCCCTAGTTGATATCTTAGCTGTAACTTCATGGGAGAGTTCAGTACACCCAAGTACACTGTTCCCAAATTTATATCCACAGCAATTGTTATACAATAAATGTGTATGGTTATTTTAAGCCACTAACTTTTGAAATAATTCCTCACATAGCAGTCAATAGCTAATACAATTTTTCTGTACCTGGAAATAAGATGCTGTTATAAAAATTAGTGTGGAACAAATGACTTCATCTTGTGACATTACATTAAATTGTGTGATGCCACACAATTTCTGTGATGAACACAATAACTTATCAGTAACCGTTAAGGTACATTCAATATAAAGAGAAAATACACAAATACATGAATAGTGAAAGGCTCATTATGTACCATTTTGGAGGCTGGTTATCACTGACTTTCAAAAATTAGCTACATAATGCCTTGGCTGATTTGGCTCAGGGGATTGAGTGCCAAACTGCAAAACCAAAGGGTCACCGGTTCGATTCCCAGTTAGAACAAATGCCTGGATTACGGGCCAGGTCCCCAGGAGGGGACTTGAGAGAGGTAACCATATATTGATATTTCTCTCCCTCTTTTTCCCCTCCCTTCTCTGCTCTCTAAATAAACCAAATCTTAAAAAAAACAAAAAAAAAATAAATAATAGCTACATAGTATAAAATTGATCATGACATTACATTGTTGGAACACTAACTTACTTGAACTACTCTTGGCCAATTGTGTGTGTATGTACATTTATGTAATTTAATTACACTTTTAAAATATTTTATTTATTTATTTTTAGGAAGTAGAAAAGAGAGAGAGAGAAATAAGGAGAGAAACAACAATGTGAGAGAGAAACCTGATTGGAATGGAACCTGCAACCTAGGCGTATACCCTGGCCTGGAATCCAACCAGCAACTTTTTGTTTTGATGCCCAATCAAATGAACCACACTGGTCAGGGCATAACTACCTATTTTTATTAATGCTAAGTCTATGTTCTATTTATTTCTCTTCCAAAGACATTCACTTTTGTTTATTCACACACACACACACACACACACACACACTAATGTGATTTATTCTGTTACTCATTCAAAGGCTTAAATGTGTGGATTTAAGATACACTCATTTACACTTGATAGGTGTTTATTTTCTATGAATATATCTCATTCACTCTGGATCCACCTTCTAAAGCTCACCACAAAAAAGCATTGTCTACTTTAATCAACTTGGCCTTCATAAAAACTGCTTTTAATTATATTTAACATTTAGATGAAGACAATAGACTAATGGGGGGGTCTCGCCAGATCCCTGGGCAGAGTGGAGGGATCCTTGAGACAGCAGGAAGGGTTGCACTCTCTGAAGTAAGGGAGGGGTTTCGGGAAACCTCAAGGCTGCAGACTAAAGTCACCCTGAGAGCATGAAAGACCTCCTTTCACCCAGGTGAGGGTGAACAGCCAGCATGACTTGCGACACACCAGAGGTAGCTTGCACAGGGCATGCATGGACTGAAAAATCAGAGGACATGTGTATTGTGGAGGTGAACATGATGATGCCTGCCCTGGGCAAAGACATTGTGCCCCTACACGAGGCTAGAAAACCCTCCTATTTGCTTCGGGATTATGGTGGCACGGGGAGGGGCAGAGAGGCCGTGCAGGCTGATGCATGTGATGAATGTTAGTCCAGAATGACTGGCAAGCTGGATGCTCCCACAGCATGCTGGATCTGGGGCAGAATGTTTAAATGGAGGGCATGCAGAAACTCACTCTCTATCCTCTATCTAGCCCAGTCAGGAGTTAGAAGTCCAAGCACTGCTGAGCCAGTGAGACCTGGAGACAGTGTGGCCAGGTGATAAGCCCCACACCCCTCCCTGCAAGTGACAGCAACAATGGTGACCCTCACTGCTCTGTGCAGTCCTGTCCAGCCAGGCACAGGGATGCAGCAGCCAGCCAAGCGCTGGAAGGATGGGGCAGAGATGCTTCACTGTCAGGAAGCAACCAGAAAAAAGGGCAGTGCACAGTGAGTAAGACACCAGCAAACACAGACACCAAAAAATGCCTGGAGCCAGACTGTGACCAGGAATCAGCTAAGCTGCCTGGATAATCGTGCAGAACCACTTGGGGATCACAAACTAGAGTATTTTTAAAGAGTTGGGAGAAGGAATTTCAGGTGAAGCCTTAAACCGAGCTGACAAAGGGTGGAGGGGCAATTTTCCTTTGGGTGTTTTAAGGGGAATGGGCATCGGGGCAGAAGACTATCATTCTTTCAAAATTATGTAGCTTTTAAATAAAAGACTCCTTTCCTTTTTCACCAAACCTTTTCCTCTGGAATTCATGGGTGGAGGGCAGCAGAACCCCACATGACTGTAAGATAACAATAGCAAAACCGTACTTCCACGTTAGACATAGTAACCAGCTCTCATATAATTGAAAGCACACAAATCCTCTCCCCCAAAGATGATTCAAAGGTTTCATACTCTACTTTGTCCATCTTTGAGTGGTGACTCATTTATTTCTAGCTGAATGGAATTCCTTTCTTGATATTCTGTAACTTAAATATTGAACCATGTTAGTGGGACAAGAGGTGAAGGGGGAGGCTGTGGAGAAAATGAGAACATACTTGGTTAAATTTAAAATACAGAAAAATGCTGACATGCCCCAAACTTATCATTCCTCTAGCTGTTCACTGGGTCATAGGTAAAGTGATATGTAAAATTTTCTCCAATATCTATTCCATATTACCTTGTTTCTCAATATTTGCTTCAATTGGTCACAGTAGCTTGCCTAGTATAAGCTACCATCATTCCTAAAGGGTCTGTATCATTTGCAGTCTTGACTGTTTTGAGATTTTGAATGATCAATTAACTTTTATAACTTAAGTCATCGTACTTGGGAGCACTCGGACCACTGTAAGATAAGTCTAAGTTAAAATTCCATTAATTCTTTTGAGCTGTATAAGCATCCAGTCTGGTGGACCACAATGGTGTTTTGGGGGTCACCGAGAATTACAATCACATTGGAGTCAGTGTCTAGTAACTTCTCCAAATCTAGTAAATAACCATAGGTCACTTTAAGGAAGGCTAAATGGAAAATTTTAAACTTGTCTGTGCATCTTTCCTCTGAAGCACACATGCTTTTCTAATTTAAGGTGCGTAAGATGTTTGAACTGGCTCAATTCTGAGAATTGTTTAAGTAGTCCCTTTATTGTGATTCTCATCAGACTTCTGTTCAATTGCCCTGAGCTTTTCAGCTTTGTACTAATCAATGCAAGATAGTAGGTTGCCCACCAATTGCAGTCCAGGGACATCATGATCAATTAGCCGATGCAAATGATCTCTGTGTACTCATTATGGTAATCACAGGCACCTTGACTGTAGTGAATAAATGTGACCACTTGGCCCTGGCCCATTTCAATGACAGCATTTCTCACTGTTACTCCTGGTGTGCAGAGACTAGCCACTAGAGAAATGCTAAAGGATGTCTTTCCTTCATTTTTAGCATATTTCTCAAAGCCTTTGTTAAGAATGTTCTATGCATTTTCCTAAAGGATATAATTAAAAAGATTTGTAAATCTTAGATAATACATTTACTCCAACTTTTACTTTATCTTAGTCTTTGTATATACCTTCCTCTACAGAACACCAAGAATGTCTGGCATGCCAACAGCATTTAATATAGATCACTTTCATATCTTGGCTTTATCCAGCAAATTACCAACCTGTTGGATTCCTTTCCAGCCAGTTTAGCTAACACAATGAATCCACAATTTCTGCCAAATGCATACATGTAAGAAAACAAAGGCTTGTGGCTAAGTCTCTGGGAAGCTGGCAAATAGATGCACTACCCAGAATTAGGTGGTAAGTATGGGAACAAAATTTGTCTACATGGTCAGCAATAAGGAAGTGAGAGATGATATGGAGAAAATGAGGTGAGGACAACCTGGAAACAGCCAATACTTCTGCATTTCTCTGTCTCCACCCATTACTACACTGACCTTAAGAGAGTGATAACTACTGCTTTACTTATGACTTCTAACTTTTAAGCAAATTTCTCCCTTGGTCAGGTCTAACTTGAAGCTTTATACAAAACTGTATTCAGTTACAGCCTAGTTAATTGACATAGTACAAACCACCACAAAAGGCAATTTCTTTGACATCAAATAATCCATATAAAATAAATCCAGGTCAAACAGCATATTTAAAGAGATACATTACAAGTATTTCCATTGATATTGAAAAGGCAAGGACTATCATACTCACCACTCTTATTCAACATAAAAATCCTGCTCAATGCAAATAAAAATTTAAAAATATGTAAAAGTGGGTGAGCCAAGAAAATAATCATTTACACAAAAAGCCTTAGAAATAAATAACACATTAATAGTTTTGATGAATAGTGGATCGAGATATATTCATCAAGGAACTTTCTCGTCACTGTAGTAGCCAATTAAAATATAATAAAAAACCTATGTTATCTGCAACTGTGAAAAAAATATATAAAAAATCTAGACATGAACCTAACCTTAATCCACATAACATTGCTCTAAAAAATTGTCATACACTTGGTGGCTTTAAAGAATACACATTTATTCTTTCGTACTAGGGGAGATCAGAAGTCCCAAATCAGTATCACTGAGCAGAAGTCAGGGTGCTGACAGGACCATGCTTCCTCCCCAGGCACTTGAGTAGAATAGGCTCCTTCATCTTCCAGCTTCTGGTGGCTGCTGGATTCCTTGACTTATGGGGTGCTATTTCAGTGCTGGCATTCATGGTCACATTGCTTACTTACTTCATATTAAAATACAAACTCCAGAAGTGTTAAAAATCTAATCATGAAAAACTATAACTAGAAAACATGAAGAATTTATGACACTGAAATAGAAAAGAATTTCTTAAAGATGATGCAAAAGACAAAAATCAGAAAGAAAAAGTGATAAATTCAATTACATCACAAAGATAGCTCTTTAATGAGTCATACATAAACTTATATAGTGCATGCATTAATATACAGGAAAATATTTAGAAGGATAAATAAACTTTTAACTGATAAAACTGATTTTCAGGGTATGGTTTTTCAATGATTTGTGGTGATTGCAGTGATTTATGTAATCATTTTTAAGTGTTTTGGTGAAGTGTTTATATATTATTGCTTGAATAAAAACACATAAAACTAAGACAATTATCAAAAAATACCCGTAAGAGCTGTTACCATAGGTATCCCTCAGCTGGAGCACAGACTGCGCTGACCACTTCAGAGGGGCAGGCAGAGCAGAGACTGCGCACAGGGTCAGCTGTGCAGGGGTCCAGGGGTGACCCTTGGGGCCTCTAACCGGCTCTCCGGATATGTCGGCACTGTGTCCGTGGTCGGGAGTCAGGCTGAACGCTGCAATTTCTTTAAGGTTCCTGATAGCGTGGGTCCTGCAGCTCCCCTCTCCCTGCTACCATAGACAATCCAGTGCCCAGGGGAGTCTCTTCCATTGGCCAAGATGGCATGGGGAAGGTTCTTACACTGATTGGGCCAAAAACTAGAAAGATGGTGGGCACAGCCAAGCACACCAAAAACCAACAAGATAATTGGAGAGAGGGGGGAAAACACCTCTCCTCCTCATCCCTATGAGAACTGCTGGCTTCAGCAGAAAAGGGAGTTAGTCTTTGAGAGGAGGGTCCACAATTTTCCCAAGTTGAGGCACCCGACAAGCCTCTTTTCTTTGGGGCCAGCACCTGTCTCGTAAATTTGACTTTCCTGCCACAGGCACCCAAACCTGTGTTTTTGTTACAGACCCACCCAGTATTTGTGGGTTTCAGAAATTTGAACTAATTTTCCTTTCTTTTCAATGCCTTCCCTAATTTTTCATATTTCTACAATGAATGTGCGTTGTTATAATAAAAGATAAACTCCAATTTAATTTAAACAGAAAAGAATGCCTAGTTTATTTCCTTTATTGTCTCACTTAATTATCTTACCATAAAATAAATAGAGGTAGTTTTTGTAGCACTAGAAATTAATACAATTCTCTCACATCATGACTGGCCAGTTTGAAATGATCTCTGAACTACTATAAAAAACATCACTCAAACCTTAGATACTGTTGCAACAACAAAAGTAATCTGATTTGCGTATATTTTAAATATTTTTTTATAATATTCTGCATTGAGGGGTATTTCCAAATTGTATATGATCACAAATAAGTCTCTATGAACTACCTATCATATTGTGTATCAATTTCCATTACAGCAGCCGAGCTGTAGAGTCAAATATGAAACTTGTGAGGAGGAATACAATATACAACTGTCTTTACATTAATACCAATAATAACCTACAGTTTTGAATAAAGTTTTCTAGTTATTTGGCTCCAAACCAGAACTATATCAAACCAGTGAACTTTTATTAGGCTAAATGAGATAATCATGTCTCAGGCCTATTCCAGATGACATTCTTTTCACACTAATTCAAGGTCCCAAATAAAATTTTAATTAGCTTCTTTAATGGCAGATCTATCAGAAGGAATGAAAAGAAAATGAATGTGCACCTTTGGTAAGTATCAGTGCAAGTTCAGGTGTCACTGTTTTAAATTAGTTCAGGGGCACCTGTGTCTTTTTTAAACATCTCACTACACAGCTGTCCTTTACTTATAAGGGAAAAGAGATAATTTAGACATTTCAAATATAAACACCCACCCGATTTCCTTTTTGTTCCCTGAAGTATCCTTTATTTCTTCTCTTTGTGTTAATATGACCATTCCCGGCAAAGTGTTTACTCTGATAGTCAGAATAAAAGGACATAGAAAGTTTTATCTGCTCAAATATTCCTATACCATTAGGGCACATGATATTTTGAATACCATCCCTGGATTTACTCCTTCAGGGTAAGTAAAATAAGATGCATTCAATATTCATATTTAGTTTTAAATGCCTATAAATATTTAAAAAATGATTTTTTACAATGTTTTTGTTCTCCAAGAGGTAATGGGTCATTCACATCAAATTAAAGTGATGTTCAAGCTGCCTTGCTCAAGGTCATAAAATTACAGAGTGATTGGACTCTTCTAACTCTTCGTACAGAGTCCTTTTCCCTCTAGTTACAGTGCTTCCCTTTTCCGTAGTGATCATACTTTCAAGAAATGTAGGATCTGAATTTTTGCAGCTGTTGTCTTTCTCAAGTTATTTGAAACTCTAGAAAGCAAACAGGATGACTATTTGACATTTTCACCGTCAAATAAGGTAATGTTTCCTATCACAGCATAGATTTGCTTGTTTTCAAACCATGAAGACCAAGAGCTATGACTGTGTGGAGCCCAGTAAATGAAAGAGTGCTGACAAAATGATTTAATACAACCGTGCAAAGTGTCAATTATTAAATGTTTCATACCCCATTATAAAAGACAAGGAGAGATAAATTACCACTATGGTGACACATTAGAAAATATGCTCAGCTGAGATGAGGCACCTGAATTGTCAAGTTAGAAATGACCTCATTAGAAGAGTAAGAAGCATGGGAAAAGAAAGAAACAGACAAATAGCCACATGCTTTGCACTGAACGACGGTGAGAGGCTATCTTGATTTTCCTGGAATATTTAGTAAACACAGGGTTCATTCTTCATCAGGATTTGGGCTCTGTAAGTTTCCCCAAGTCTCTTAGAGTCTCTCATTTTTTATAGCCAGTATACTCTCTCATTTTTTATGGATTCTTAGTAGCACTCAAACTAATGATAATGATAATATTTCAAATTAGATTAAGGTAGATAGCACATAAGCATGTTATCATCTCAATAATTCATATAATCCAGTGATCAATACTCTTTATGTATATAATAAATAATCTTATCTGTATTTAGTGGTTTTAATAATTCTCATTACCTTTTTTTATATGTTTGTATTTTATGGAGTGTCATATAAAGTCAATTATTTCAACTTGCCTTTTTCTCCTGTTTCATGTTAATGCACACACAGAAAGAGAGAGTAGAGGGTATGGCAGATTGACCTTACGCATTGATCTGTATGGGAGGTAGGACAGGGGCACCAGGACCCACTGTCAAGTGCTACTTATTCTTTCAGTCTTCTGTTCTTTTCCTTTCTCTTTTACTTTCGTTGTTTTTAAATGCAAATAGACCTTAACAAGAACTGCATGTTACATATATTATATATAATACGTACATACAGTTTATTTTATGCTTTGTTTAAAACTTTTTTAAAAAGCTAGTTTTGATTAAAACTTGAGAAAAACACAGTTTTTCTCCTTTTAATTAACAGTTGTGGACTCAACTTGAAACTCAAAGACAGAAAAATACAGAGTAAGAAATTGAGAAAACAAATTTTAGCATAGATTCAGCTTTTCTCTTTTTCAGGTATAAATTCTCCTTAAAAAGAATAAAACACACCAGTTTTTAGAAATTCTACTATACAGTAATATTGTATTTACTATTTATTATGTGTTAATTGTGGCCTAATCAAATTTCTGATTTTTATAAAATTCTACCAAAATTGGTTTTTTATTTTCTTTTAATTTATATGACTAGGTAGCAATTTTCCATGCAACTAACTCAAAGCGTTATTTCATTTAAAAAGTGATTATTTTCTGAAGTGGCTTATTGAAGCGTCACACACAACGACCTATCAAAACAATATTTCTGACCTATGTATAGATTTTTGTGTATCCATGAAAGCCTGGCCAGAAGTATCCAGCCATGTAACGTGCAAAACAGAAACACTGGTTGAACTGAACGAAATACAAGAAACATTGCACACAGGACAATGTTCCCTCAGTTCCTTTCAAAGTAGGCACCTTGGGACCTCACACCGTTCTCCCAGTTGCCATCAGCTGTCCTGTTGTATTTTCCTGAATCTCATTGACAGTTCGAAATCTTTTCTCTTTCAAAGGTAATTTTAGTTTGGGGAAAAGTGTGAAGTCATAGGGCCAAATCTAGACTGTAGGGGAGCTGAGTCACCTGGGTGATTTGATGTTTCACCAAAAGCTCTATATGAACATGCAGCGTAAGTGGGTATGTTCTTGTGATAAAGCTGCCAATCACCTGTTGCCCATAGCTGCACCTTCTGAATCATCTGAGCAGTTACATGAATGTGTGTGACTCTGCTATAGATGTTTTATAAATAATACAAAGGACATATTGTTACTATCATTTTGAAGGTCTCAATCTATTTAATATTAACCATCTGAAAATGTATCCATATTGTTTTTTATAATTTACCTTTTATAGCACTTTGAAAGAATTTTTCTCATTTTGCTTTTAAAATTATTGGGCCAAAAATAATTTATTTATTGTGAATTTCTCGCTTTTATGAAAATTAACATGTATGTAAAAATTCCTATACATTAAGAAAACTAACTTCCAAGTGAAAATACATCATCCTTCTTTAAAATAAAACATACTTTGTTTTGTTTTTTAAAAAACCAGCAATTGTACTATCTTATATACACCCAAAAGAACTGAAAACTTATGTGTGCATTAAATTACATCTACATAGATGTTTATGCAGCTTTTTAAATAATTGATAAAAACTGGTAGCAGCCAAGCTTTCCTTCAACAGGGAAATGCATAAGTAATCGATGGTGCATTCCATACAATATATTCTAATTTCAATGCTGCAATGTTATCACTGTAAATTAAAGCTTTCTTCATGATAAATCAACCCCAAGGTAAACTGGGAAAGATTTTTAAATTAAACACGTAGTTAGCACACAGAAAGATAAGAGTGAGTTACAAAAGTAGTATTTATTGTGTTAATACAGTATTTGGTTGGCTTTCCTTTCAGATAAAGGCAAGTGTTTATCTCTCTTACTATGGTAGTATCTCTCTCTCTCATTGTGTTTTACAAATGTTCTTTAGTATAAGCTTGGATATGATCAAAACCAGGAAAATTTTTTGCAATATTGAGTTTGGGGTGTAATATAGATCAATGGTAATTATGCTCGCCCTGTTGGTGGTTTGTTTATTTACTTATTTAGTGATAGCATGCAATCTTTACTATGTTTTGTTGCAGGATATCTAAGGGATGAAATGTGATATGTAGATTTGACAAAGAAACATTTGGAGGCAATTTTGTTAAAAACACCTTTCATGTGGTGATGTTCCTTCTTTTATTCTTAAAATGTTTTTTAATCACTGTGGCCTTAATGGTTTAAAGTACTATATGTAAAAAAAAACTTTTTTGAGTGTCATCTCAAACCTTTAATAAAGCATTTAATTGTTCTGTAGATACATTTATAAAGTTCATAGTCATGGTTCTTTGTTTTTTCTATGAGGAATCTAGTAGATTCAATGTGCTGTCAGTTAAGTATCTTAGAGTACTGACTGAGAGTGTAGTGAAAGTAATCTGATGTAACTGGGTTTAAATTCTGGCTTTTCCAAATACCAACTAGTGTGTTTGAAAGATTTGGCTAATTTCTGTGTATCTTAGTTTATTAAAAAATCACAATTAAAATATTAGAACATACTTTAAGATTTTCTGAGAATTAAATAGCTTCGTATTTATAAGATACTAATTTTAATGTCTAGTATATAGAAAGGATTCTATCGATCTTTGTTACTATATATTTTTTATTGATATTACTAGTCATGTTGACAGTGCTCAAAGAAGGAAGTTTAATAGCTGACTCGAGGGATTGAAAGGAGAAATGGCTGGAAATTAAGTCTGGATGCATCTGCATCTTTAGCCAGCACCACCTCAGCGGCCATGGCCAAAGGCTACCCGAACTCTAAACAATGTCTATGTCCATCACCAAACAGTTTATTCAGATCAAACAAATGGAGACCAAAGATCTTCTCCATAAATCGCAATCAAGGGAAACTATATCAAAAAGCCTTTCTCTACAAAGTTCTAGCAATATTACATTAATCTTCACTTCAACTTTAATTTTACCTCTATTAAGATTTGAAAACAAAAGACTGAAATAGCTTTCTTTCCCCTTTCTGTTGGCTTAGCACAGCCTCCTACCTCAGCAATAATTTAAATAAATTATGTTATAGAAACTAGGTAATAAGGATGATAGTTCTTTCAACTGCCACTTTTATTTTTTCTGTGTTTTTTCCCCATGTTTGAAGCAAATTTTTTAAGGTGTTTCCAACATAGGAGCAGAAACGACAACATGGTGTGTTGGAGGCGATTAATGCCTGTCTAGAGAACACAGTGAAACATGAGTACCTTCAGTGTTACCCAGGCAATCATTAATCAGTACCTCAGCACAGCCTGAAGTGACTTTTTGTGATAATAAAAAAGAAATTTTTCTCCAAAATGTATGTCAAAAATGTGTTTTGCAGGTATTTCTCTGGAAAGAAACAGTTTTAGATGAAAGCATTTCTTTTCATGTGAAATGAAACACTTTCTGATTTGACACACAGCATGTCGGTTCCGTGGTGGTTAGGAAAATATACTGCTTAAAACTCAAAAAATGAACAGTGGTGGTAAATTATATCAAAACCCATCACACAAAGAGAATGTTCTTCAAGCTAGGTAATACCACATATATACATAAGGGTTATCAAAAACCCATTAAATTTGACCCTTTTAGGTTTTCCAGCTGAGATTAATTTCCCAGTGTAACATCCCCCTTTTTCAGAAAACCTTCCTTTCTCAGCTCTCGTTCTCATGGGATCTTCCCACCATTTCCCTGATAGCCAGGGGCTAACCAGCAATCCTTCAAGATCTCGTAAGGCATTTCATTTAAATTTATATTGAGAAATTTACAGCCTTATTAAATTGTCTTCCCCTGAGATTCATTTTTGCCGTGTTTCATTGGTATGTCATTTTAAATAGGTGCCATTTAAAAGCTTGCCCCATATTTTTATGGGCCACACTGCAATCAAATAAGGTTAAATCAAAACCTGAGCATCTCCTTGTGGGTAACCAGAGAAGACAGTTTTCAGTACTTTGGTTTTATATTACTTACTCACATGTGCTGCTTAAAGAATCTGTGATTGCTCAATATATGTAAGCCTAAATCATATAATAGAGGTAATGATTATAAATGATTACTAATTGTGTCCATATTTTAAAAAAGTAGTCAAAGACCTCATCATTTAACATTTTAACAAGTTTTTGTCTTGTTTTTCATTTCAACGTGGTCCACAGGAATCAGTACTGCTTGATCCTGGTTGTCAGTTGAGGCCTTCCTTCCTCTCTTCCAAAGTCATGTCTCCCTGGAAACCTGAAAACCCAGCAAAGACCCATAGCTCACCTCATCTGTAATAGTGAGTATTGACAATTTCAAAGCCACCTGTACCTGAACAAATTACCTTTTCTTTCTATCCCGGTGAGAAAGATTAAGTTACTTTGGAACAACTGAGTTGCCTCCAATCTGACGTGTTAGGTGTTCCCCACTATAGGAGCTTTCGGAAGCAGCTAAAAAACACTAATATACCGCAGGGACCTTTAGCAGTCATCCTCAGCAACAAAACTGTTCAGGGGATGATGATGAAAACGACTGTGTTAGACTCTCAGGCCTGTTACAAAGTACCAAACTGGGTAACCACAGAAATGTAGTTTCCCGCCGTTCTGGAATTCGAGGAAAGAACCCTTCCTAGCTTCAGGAGGTGGCCAACAACCCTTAGCATCTGTAGTTTGCAGCAGCCTAACTCTAATCCTCCAGTTCCCCCTCCCCCCGTAGTCCCACCCCCCACCGCCAATCCACTTTTCTATCCATCTGCTTCCTTTTTTGCTTACTTTCTCCATTTTCACTGAATCTTCCGGTGTTATCAGGAGAAGAAGTTATGCATGAGAAATGAAACAACTAGTAAGAAATAAATGTACCTAAAACATCTGCTAAGTTAGAAATAAAAGACTAAATAAATTTTCACATCAAGTAATTGTAATGTTGAGCACACCAGTTAATCACCTTGAGACTAGGTTTTCTTTCTCATTAATACAATAAAAAAGATTATGCAGTCATCATGCATATAAAGCATGTATATTTCTAAAATACATATAGAAAAGATGTTAGTGAAAATGAATGTTTATTGTAAAACTGTCAGTAACATAATGCTATTAATTCCACTGAATAAATTCCATATGTGTGTCCTTAAGCAATTAGTCGCTCTGTTTTTAATGCAGGAAAGGTACATACATCAAAAGAAAATTGGAAGACAAAACTCTAAGTAAACTGTGGAAAGAGGAGTGACCCTAAAATTAGAAGGGTCATATTTAAATCATGCGTAAATTAAATATTGAAAAATAACTTATTTTAGATATCTTATTATTCTAGTATTTTTAATTAAATTCATTAGTAAAATTTCTGTATTTGAGAATTCTTAAGCTTGTTTTTTAACATAATTTAAAGATTTGTTTATTTGTATTTTTGAAAAGTGAGTCAGAATTCCTCCAAACTTACCTGGTACCGATATTTATAGCTTTTTTTTTTTAGTAAATATGAGTCTAAAAAGAGCACTCAGAGAACTATATAGTCCGTTCTAGAACTATATAGAACTGTATAGTCCATACAGTCTGAACTTTACTGAAGGGCTCTTCCCCACGAGGATCTCTGTTAGGGGACTCACGTGCATAATGTTACTTAACATTAACCAAAGCTCTGTAAGTGGTATGTGAGTATGTAAGTGGAGCTATTGGGGCTTAAAAAGTTGAGTCCTTAATAAAATTACAGTTTAAAAAGGATGGACATGAACTACAATTCTTGTACAGAATTTGGGTACAGGTACAATACCTGTACCCAAACTTAATATCTCCTCAGTATGAAGGTACCACACAGACAACAGCCAAAACCTATGGAGCATTCTTCTTGTCCTCAAGCTGTCTGTAATGTTCTTTGCAAAAATTAAGTATGTAAAGTTACTCTCCTTCACTTTTCTCCGTGTTATAATGCCAACACCCTAATTGAAGTCACTATCCCCTTCACATAAAGGGTTCTAATAGGCTACTAAATAGTTTCCTCTGATCAAAATGTTTTCCCTTCCAATCCATCTCTTATAGAACAGCCATGTGATATTTTAAAAAATATGAGTAGGACCCTTGTTTTAGAATCCTGTAATGACTGCTCAATGCTCTTACAATGACATTCTGCATGATATGGCTTGGGCTTCCCTCTCCAACTTCTTGGTGAACACCTTATTTATACCACTTAAACTGCATGAATAGTTTTGGAGCTTAATGCATTTATACATGTTATTTTTTTAATCTGGACAGCTCATTGCAGAGTAACAGCTATATACCTTACAAGACTCAGATCACATATTATGTGTACACACTAGCTTGTTTTTTCCTTTAAGACTCCTAATTCTAGGTTATTTTTAAATATCTATATTTCTTATGTGAATAAGGAAAACTATGAGTTCTGTCTGTTTTGCTTATTGTGTTAATCACTGTACTTAAAATGGATTCAGTGCACATTAATCCAACATTTATTTTGAATGTCTACAGGAAGCCAGGCATCATTGTAGATACTGAGAATATGTGACTAAACAAAATACAGAAGAAGTCCTGTGTTTGTAGCACTTCCATTATAGTGTACAAAAGAAACTTATTTCACAATAAACTCAGTAAGTATGTAAAGTGTGCTATTTCAGAAGTTGATGAATGCTATGAAAATAGAGAATAATGAGGATCACAAGTATAGGAGAGGATTGCAATGTTAAGATAGGCTTCACTGAGAAGAAAGTGAAGTGTTTGATAAATATTTCTGAAAAGAATGCATGAACTTCACCAAAAGACAGTTTAACACATGCTCCAAAAGTTGCCCAGTAATGTCAAAAAATTTGTAGAAAAATAAGTATATCAATGAGGAATACTATAAATGGTTTTATATAAAGTAACATTAGAGTTATGTTTTGAAAATACACAGGTTTAAGAAATTTATATTAGCCCTGGCTGGTGTAGCTCAGTGGATTGAGCTTGGGCCTGCAGACCAAAAGGTCTCCAATTCAATTCCCAGTCAAGGCACACGCCTGGGTTGCAGGCCAGGTCCCCAGTGGGAGACATTTGAGGGGTGGCCACACATTGATATTTCTCTCCTCTTTCTCCCTCCCTTCCCCACTCTCTAAAAATGGATAGGTAAAATATTTTTTAAAAGAATTTATACTAAACATAAATTAACAGAAAAAGCTTTTAGTAAAAACAAGTGTGGCAAACAAATATAAGAAAGCACAGAAATACTCAGGGACTGGTCAGTTTGCCTGGTAAATGAGTGAGGACAGAAAACACTCACAATACTTGTTGAAAAGTCCCACTAATATCTCATGGCTGAGAATCTAAAGGTTATAAAAGGCAAAGTGTAATAGTAAAAGCAGTGAGAACAATTAAAAATTACTTCAGAGTTTTGACTTCTGTGGTGTGCCAGTAAGAACTGAAGGCCCAAATGCCATTTAAGTAACTATTTAAACTACCCAAGAAAAATGTTATAATAAAGCAGATCGGGGTAATGACAGTTTCACAGACAGCAGAATTTACATATTTGGACAACTATTAGAATATATCATGTGAGAAACTTAAAAAAGTAAGATAGGACTTTTAAATACTAATTCTGGAAGATTGTAATAGAGAAAATTCCAATTACTGAAAGTAGAATAAAGATGTTATTTGCAAGAAAATGACAAGTTTGGGTATGATTATTCTAAATGTGACATACCATTGTATATTTAGGTCATTAGCTTCAACATATTTTGGAATCCACTCATAGAATTTGAAAAAAATTATTGTGAATTATATATATATTTGTTACCTCCAACTAGTATCTCTATGGAACTAAGGGGCTGATGAAATATCTCAGAGAGAAAATGTAAAGAGAAGAATAAGTACTTAAAACAAAACCCCAAAGAATTCACAGTGGATTAGGAAAAGAGTAATATAAGAAGGAAGAAGATATCTCAAAGAGCCGAATAAGAAAAGGGGGTCTAAGAAATAAGAAAACTACAAGTGTGTAAATATTGAAGCCAAAGGACGAAATAATTCTAAAAATAAGAGATAATTTAAATACCATAAGGAAAGATAAGAACTAAAGCACAGTCACTGATAATCTGGAGGGGCATGAGGATATTGATTACTTTGAGAAGAGTAGTTGTTGAAATGTGGACTAGGGTGGTGAGAATAGACTTCTGTGATGCAGGGCTAAAATATGGGAAGAAAAGAGACACGAAGACTATGGACTGCCCTTTCAAGAAGTTTATAAGTTACCGTAAACACCAGAGAAAATTAAGTAGTTCGTAGTAGGTAGTTGAATTCAGAGAAATTATAATGAAATTAGTTCAGGAAAAAAGTGGGTATAGTTTTATCTATGGGAGGAGAAGAAAAAAGGTCAAAAAGATGGAGAAGAGAGAAGAAAATAATTTTCTAGGGAAGAAAAGAATAATAAAAACCTGATATTAGGGGAAAGAATTACCTTTAAGAGATGGGAGGTCACATCTGGAATAAAAGAGACAAAAGGAGAAGAACAAAACAGAAGTTGAAAGATGAAACAAAGTATCAAGTAGAAAGTCATGAGGACACAAAACAGGATTGGCTGTGGACTGGTGCGTCCAGTGTCCGGGAGCAGAAGGTCCCTGAAGATCGGACAACAGCCAGGAACCAGGGTGATAACCAGGGTCAGGAAGGTATTAAATCAAGCAACAATCAGAGGACAATGTCAGCATATATTAGGCACCGAGTAAGTCTGACAAGTAACCGAGACCTAATCAAAATAAAAGTTTATGGCATTATCTAATCAATGAACTACTGGAAGAAGGTAGATATGACTTTGGTCCCAGAGAAACTGGTAGTTTTAGACAGATCGTTCAAACATCACTAAACAGATGGGGTCCATTTTCTAAAACAGAAAATGACCGTAACAAAACTAGAACTCACACACTGGACACTGAAAGTGGGAATGCAAGAAGCATCATTTCCCTTTTGATTTTCAGCCTCTTCGTAGTTTGAGATGCTTCTTAGTTCTGTAGTGAGATAGCAGGATTTTCCATCATCAGGAAAAGAATCTCTAGCTGTAATCAAGATAACGTAGTTCAATATGCAGAAGGGGGTAAGACTCAGAAGAGCGTCTGCAAGCAACAGTGCAGATTCAATTGATTCCAAATCCAGAGTATAGATTTTTTTCTGTCTTAGGTTGGCCATTGAAGTGTTTGAAAATATTTGCTGGTTTATTTTCAGTAATCTGTATTATTTGTATTCTTGCTTGCTTTTTATTTAATTTTTTTCTCAAGATGATAAAACTTCAGTATCATCATTTACTTAGGTAATACTAAAGTACCAATATTGGGTGTGTACTTCTCTAAAATTAAATGTCTTTATGAAAATAACAATGACTTCAGGAATTAAGATATTAATAGAAGCACACTATACTACATTGTCATTCCTTTAAAAAGGATTTTGATCTATAACTGGTCACCAAGTAGACAACATGATCTGTTAAACAGAACCTATTTTTAAATAAGCAGTTCAAAAAATTAATACTATTTTGTAGTGAATTGTTTGTTCAATGATTTTAAAATTAGCAAACATTATTACCCTAGTGACCTAGGAAGACCTAGTATAATTTTGAATATGGACATTCAGAAAGGAAAATGCGTAATGTATTTCAGGAGAATAGGTTTGTGTAATTTGTAGCAATAACCAGCAGCTTGACAATAGAAAGAGGAAGCAGATAATAGTAATTTCTAATGTCTGATCATTATCAAGAAAGCATGACAGAAGTTAACTTGGAAATGTAGTTCTAACTTATTGATGATAACACCTACGAGAAGCCTAATCACAGGGTTCTTCTTGATACTGATATCAAAGAAATGAGGCAAATTGATAGAACAATAAAGTTTGTCTATGGAAGAAATGGGGGTGTTGAGATTTAAAAGCAGGTAAAAAAAAAATTAAGCCTGGAGAGAGTAACTCAGAAAATAGAAACCATAGACATGGGAAATAGGGCAAAGTGAAGATTTATAGGATGAAAATCTTGGTGATAGCGAACCTCTCAGATATGATATATTCCAATGCAATTATTCATTTTTTCACTCAGCAAAATTATATTCACAGCTACTATATGGGTGTAAAGCAGTGTACAAAACATGGAAAACCCCTGTCCTTATGGAGGTTACATTCACATTTGAAAAGATAGACAATTTAAAAAAGAAATAATTAGTCATGGATATAAGATGAAAAAAAAAAGAGTTATAAAGAAAACTACTGCAAACTAAGAGTTGAGGAGCCAGAGTGTTGGGCAAGGGATTGCTGTTTCCTGTTGAGTGAATAGGGAAGGCCTTGTGGATATGTGGGTTACTAGGAGAAACCTGAAAAAAGGGAAGAGTGAACAGTGTTGAGAGAGGAATATTTCAGAGAGACAGAATTATACATTCAAAGGCCTAAGGCAAGGCCTTACTTTGCATATTCTAGTAATTGAGTAAGTTGGAGGAATGGAGTGGGAGAGACGTTTAGCAAGTAGAGGGACACATCGCCAGATCCCTTGCCAGACACTTAAGACTAGTTCCTTTTGTCCAGAAGAATGTCTCCACATTGGAGAGTTTGGGGAAGATGGTTGAAATAATCTGACTTTCATTTTAGATCACTGCTGCTTTTATGGGAAATAATTGAGTATGAGGAAGGAAATGAGCTAGAAAGCTATCATAATAATATAGGTCTGCGATTTTCAAAATTTTTCGTCTCATGGCACACATAAGCAAATTAGTAAAATTTCGCATCACACCAAGAATATATTTTTTGTCAATATGACAAAAATTGTAATTTCAATTCATTCACATTGGACAGCTATTGTCATGTTAACTGTTGTTGTGGGGTTTTGTTTCATTTTGTGTTGTGTTGTTTTGACAATCTAAGAGAAAAGAAGTCAGTGTTCCTGACTAAACAGTCAGGTATTGCATATTTTAAAATTTCTTGCGACGCACCAGTTGAAAATCACTGAGATGGGTAAAAGACAATAATGCTCTGGACCACAGTAAGTATGGTGAGAAATCAAATATGATTTGAAGCTTAAGCTAAAATGATTCGTTAATGCATTTTACATGCAGTTTGAGAGAAAGAATAGTGAAGGACAATTTCAAGGTTCTGGAATGAGCTTTTAAAGGAAAGTAATATCCATACATTGAGTCTTTCAAAATTAAAACTCTAATCCTAGATTTAATTTTGAAGGTTTCTTATGGATTAGTAACTTTCATATTTAATTATCATTATTTCATTTAAATTTCAGGAGGGAGCAGGGACAAATAAGCACATTCAATCAGTCCTCCTTGTTTAATGAGCATTCCAATAATTCATGTCTATTTACTATCTACCTGGAATGTGTGGGGAATTTATTTGGTTTATTAAGTTAATGCAAACAACCAAAGTAATGATGCAAAAGTTTCCATGAAACAAATTAATATTTTGTTTGCTTTAAGTTATTTTAATTATCCCTATCTAAATATGTCTTAAGGTAATATTTAAAGTCATTTATTCAATTCATCTCTGTGAAACTTATTTTTCATTTTTATTTTGCTTTTAATGTACACAGGAGGAATAATGGAGGAGGAAGAAAGAACAAGTCAATAAACAAATAAATAAAACTTTAAAGCCCTGGCTGGTGTAGTTCAGTGGATTGAGCATGGCTTGTGAAGCAAGGGGTCACCGGTTCAATTCCCAGTCAGGGCACATGCCTGGGTTGCAGGCCAGGTCCCCAGTAGGGGACATATGAGAGGCAACCATACATTGATATTTCTCTCCTTCTCTCCTTCCCTTCCCCTCTAAAGATAAATAAATAGAAAAATATAAAAATAAGATTTTAAAGAATAAAGACATAAATTTTGCATGCACATATAAGTGTATAATTAGTGGGTGTTGTCATTTGGTAACTGACCTACAGTTGATAGGGCTATTTTTATATAAAATAAAAAAATATAAGAAAACTGCAGTTCAAACTGGGTGTTCTACAATGATAGATGACTATGTGTGTTTCAGTGCTTTGGAGATAGATTAAGCTATTGAAAAAGCACACAACATTGACTAAAGAACAGTAATATTTGTGCCATTCTAGTTAATGCATCATTAAATAATTTGCTACAATTCATTTATAGGTCCAATGCACTACATTGTGTCAATATAACAGTGCAATATAATAAATGATATAAAAATATATACTCCCGACACTTCTGTATCAGTTTAGCTTGGCACTTATCTGAGTACTGAAGGCACCCTATTGTTCCCTTGATAATACACACAGGCTAATGGCTTTAGTCCATTGGCTGGCATTTGCTGAATCCTGATGTCTCAAGAAAATTACCTGACTTACCATAAAGTACTAAGAAAAATGTCCAGTTCCACTGATGACAATAGCAACTGGTAGATTTTTTTTTTTAGTTCGTGTACTTATAAAGAGATTTAGCTTTTGTTCCAAGAAACCTAAAATCTAACAAAACTTACCTCTAACTTGCACACTTTATTGCTTACCTGGCAATAAGCTTTTGCTGCTATAATAAACCTCCCAGACCACTGTGGCTTATTTAACTCAGGATTTTGTGGCTTAGTAATTTGATTTTTTTTTTCAGATGGGCAATACTCTGCTCATAAAAGAGCCTCTATTTCTGGATGTTGGATGACTGCTGGCTCGGAGACATGGGGCTAGTGGTTGGGGGCAGTGTTACTGAGCCACAGGGCACTGACCATCAGCAAGCTCGCCCAGGGCTTTTCACAGGAATGTGCTTACAGGGCTTCCATGAACAGCAGCGAAGGCAAGCCTCATGCACCAGAAAGTTTCAAATCTGCTTACATTATGCTTTTTTAATATAGCGTTGGCCAAAGCAAGTCAGGGAAGGGCCTTCAATTCAGCACAGCAGAGCGATCTGGTTACAGGGAGAGTGTATGAGTTTGCTAGAGCTGTCATAACAAAAATAATACAGACTGGGTGGCTGAAACCACAGAAATTTATTACTTCTCAATTCTATAGCCTAGAAATCGAAGATCAAGGTATCTGTAGGTTTGGTTGTTTCTGATGACCTCATCTTTAGCTAATATATGGCCATCTCTTCACAGGGCATTCTGTGTGTGTAAGTCTGTGTCCTAATCTCTTATACCCCAGTCTTAGTGGTTTGAGGTGCACCCACATGAGTTTGATTACTCTAAATTTCCTACTCAAAGGTCTTTTATTTAAATAAAGTCACATTCTGAAGTACTGGGAGTTAGAAGTCCAACATGTGGATTCTGGGGGTACACAATTCAGCCCACAAGAGAGAGAGAGAACCCATGCCCATTTTTTATTCAATTTACCTTTTGCCCCTCACTAATTGGTCTACAATAACATATACCTATAGCTGCAACTGCTTATGAGGATCTCAAGTTTCAGATGTGAAGATACCTTTTTAGTAGCAATATTTCCAATTTTTTAGATGAAACTTTCGGTTAAGGTGGGGTTTCTCAATCTCAGCATGACTGGCATTCTGACCAAGTAATTCTTTGTGGTCCGGTGCAAAGTAGAATGGTTCCCAGCATTCCTGGCCTCTGCTCACTAGATGCCAGGAGCACCCTTTCACCAGTCATGACAAATAAATTATCTCCAGATATTGACAAATGTTCTCAGGGAAGTAAAAGTTCCTTCCGTTGAGAATTACTGGGTTAAGGAAGAAACTGAAAGCAGGAGAAAAGTCATTTCTTAAACTGACATTTAAGTTAACAAGAAGAAATAAGACATGAACTTTTAGCATCTGCCACTATGTTTTTTGGAAAATAAATTGATTTATTATATTTCCTATCTTCTATTTTTGAGAACAGGATCATATGAGCATGAAACTTCGAACATACCTAGTTTGAACTAAACAGAACAACCTTGCTAAGATTTAGGTTAGAGTACCACAGCAAAACTTCCTGAGAGTATTGACCCCCAAACAAAGATGACCTTTAGTCTTGTAAGACTTTATTTCTTGCCTATTCTGGAAAAGAATATAAAAAAATATCTGTGAAACATTAAGATATAAAATATTTTTAAAAATAAGTGATTGAAAACACTAAAAAAAAACCCTTTGTCAACAAGTATGAATGAGTTGGGCTTCTCTTAGTAAAAAAAAATGCTTTAATTTAATACAAGAAAATTTAATGATATAAGGCTTATAATAACACATTTATATCTATATTTCATAGAGGATGAACAGAATATATTATGCAAATACAAGCAAATATGGAGGAGGCAATAACAATCTCTGGCATACTAAATTTCAAAATAAAAATTGGTTGATTCTATAACAAAGAATTTAACATTACAATGTAAATCGGCACAAAAAGAGATTTATTTAAACCTTTATATGTGAAATTATAAGTCAGCGTATTTAAGTCAATCAATATAGAATATTCCAAAACTTAATTTTACTTTGAGCTATTGTCACGTCCCTGGCACACAAAGACAAAAATGTAAATTAAAACTAATCAAGTATAGAATATTTGAATAATATATATAATATGATTGAGTTGTGTTTGTGTGCATATAACTCAAGATTTGGTATAGATTCCATTCCCAGCAGGGGCCAATTCCCAGCAGGGGACACACGAGAAGCAACCATACATTGATATTTCTCTCCTTCTCTCCTTCTCTTCCCTTATCTTAAAAAAATAAAAATAAAAGATTTGGTATAGATTCCTAAAAGTTATAAAATTTTGCATCCTTAAATTACTGTACCTTTTTAAAATAACTACAAAACATTACAGATTTATCCTGTAGTAGACAAATATGATACAGGATTTAGTCTTTGATCATAGCTTAAGAAATTTAGAAACTCATTACTAAATAGTTTTTAAAATTTTACAAAAATTTCTTATTTAGTACAATATTGGTCTCAAGAAGACTAAGTGAGAAAAATAAATAACTTTGCAACAGCTCTGAACAGGACAAAAGCCAAAAATGAAAGTAAATCGAATTCTGGGAAGAATATCAGCTAACTATGATATAAATGGACTTGGGGTAAGAAATACTTTACCTCTGATCTTGCTAAGTGGCGTGCTACAAAAAATTATATCAACTTTGACCTCTATAAAAATACAAGAACCTTTTGCCTGGCATGCTTTATGTTCACGGTCACCACGTATGTGAATCTTTCTTGGACTCCTTACTCCTTCTTATGTGCACTTGACTATAACTTCACTAAAAACTTTTATCTGTTGCATTCTAATGGTCATGACAAAACACTTCAAAATACTAATCACAATATTATCTCCGGCCTTCTATTCATCAAATGCCTTCACTTGAATACTAAAGATTCCTTCACTCAATTTCCCAGTCCAAACAGCCTGATGTAAATTATTCACTGTTCTTTGAAAAAAAAGACAATTATGATGCAGAAAAAAAGGGAAAGAGTTTTTGATAATTAAAATTTACAAATATGCACCTAAATACTGGACTAGATTTGTATGCATACTTTCTTAGTATTCTTTTCTGCTCAGACTTCATTGACTATAGAATAGAAGTATAGGAAAGACCACACAACAGAAGTAGTACAAAAAACACAAGACTCCTCGGGAGCAGACAGTCTTTTACTAGCACCCAAGAATTTTAGGAAACCAGAGTCCTTGCCCTCATCTTTCTCCACTAACAATCAACATTCAACAGCAGCCAGCATGTTGCCTGGTCATTTTCTTTTTGGTGTCATGCATCAACTATATAATCCAAGGCATTCAAAATAATCTGAGATTTAAAGATTGGGATCTATAAATTTCGAGATATTTTGGTGGCTTAGAAAGACTCCTGCATCTAAGATGGATTAGATGGACTATAGCCAGAAAAAAATAGTAGCTAACACCTGCACGATAGTGTATATTACTCTCTGTTAACATACGAGTTCCCTGTGATTTACCAGGATATTGACTACTTTCTTATCTAAAAGTGTCTTAAATCAGATTTGGCTAGATGACCATTGAGTTCATAAGCAACAGGTATCTCCAGATTAAGTATTTTATAGTGAGATCTATAATATTTAGATACTAATTGCAAGCTCATCAAAGCTGGTATTAAATCGTGGAAGTCCGAGTATAATTCTAAATTTTTGGCCTACGAATGGATCAGACCACTTCATCACAGGTATATAAGAAAAATTGTACATAAATCACTAGGTCCTGTACCACCACGAAGATTTATTGTGAAACTGAAATGAATTTGAAATATATAGTGCCTAGAAGACTATGTAACACATACTTGTAAGAGTTACTACCACTATTACCAATCCCAGTCAGCATTTCAAATGCAATGATATGAAATATCAGCTAAAATAAACAAACTAATGGAAAATAACAAAATAATTGTGGCAGACTTATGGAAATCAAAAATCACTAATAAAACAAAAAAATAAGAAAAAAAGAAAAAGTTTTCTTCCTAGGGGGATTCTGAGCTCTCTGGAATTGAAATTTCCCACACAATTTCAATTGGATATTTAGGGGCACACAGAGCCATTCTTGACTCTCGTAGGTATTCAGAGCATTCTCCTGTCTTTCCTCAGACACAGCCTTGAAATCAGACTGCTGCTTCTACATTCTGTTAAAAAGAATTCATGGGCCCTGGCTGGTGTAGCTCAGTGGATTGAGCTCTGGCCTGAGAACCACAAGATTGCAGTTCGATTCCCAGTCAGGGCACATGCCTGGGTTGCAGGCCAGTTCCCAGCAGAGGACCCACGAGAGGTAACCATACATTGATATTTCTCTCCCTCTCTCCTTCCCTTCCCCTCTAAAGATAAATAAATAAAAAGTATTCTAAAAAATAATTTGTGGGAAAATTTCTCCCTGGATACAACTTCTTTCAGGAATTTAACATTAGTTACTTCAAAGCAAATTAATGACATGATCATTTAAGTCTTCACTTTCTTTTTATAAGGCTCCCTCCCAAAATGCAGCCCCTTTCTCCTCCATTTTTAAAGAAACTATCATGCTAATAGTATCTTAGTTCTCAGCATTTTTATGACTTGTTACTTCACAAAATATTTTTAAAACTAAAGCCTTGACATAAAGAACACAAAATGCACAAGAAAAAAATGAATATTTTGAAAAGCACATGAATAGACACAACACATTACAATAAGTACAACCACAATTGTACAGCATATGATTTTTCATAACTGGAGAAATATAAATAAAAAAATAAAAGATGTCACAGTTTCCCCCTAACAAATTGGCAAAGGGAAAGATTAAAAGGGCCATCATATTCAGCTCAGACCATATAGAAGATGTACTTACATATTGAAAATATATATTTTTGATAGAACAAATTGGTCATTTCTATTCAAAGAATATGTTGGATGTAACTTAAATTTGTAGAATACATTCTGATATATTTATGAATAAAAATATATAAATGATGTGGCTTGTGACATTGTATCCAGTAACAGGAAATAACATAAATAACCTCAGGAGGAGACAGATGAAGGAAGTGATATTGTATCCATGAAGCTGAGTGGTGTAATGTATTAAAGAGAATGAGGTATAATTATGTTGATATAAGTATATATCAACATACATCTTTAAGTGATAAAATAATTTTCAGTAGAGACATTGTGATCACATTAAATTGTAGTTATCGTAAGTAAAAATGTTAGTGGGGGGAGTGTGGGCTGGGGTCTTTTTTCTATACGTATTGTTTTTCTTAATTTTTGAAATTGTCATCATGGCATTTTTACATGTATAGTAATAAACTTTTGTAAAGTTATGATTCTGATTCTAGAAGTGTTGATAAATAAGATGGTAGCTACTTATTTAATAGCCAAAAATTTGAAAGCAACATCTAGATGAAAACCGTTCTCCTGCATTGGACACTTCAGCAAGTTTAACAATCTTAGAAATGCGTGTTTGGCAACATAATATGGATATTCTAGAAATTACATTGATGCTGAAGCAATATACTTTAAATTTTAAATAATAATATTGGAAGGTAGTTGCTTCCAATGCTTCCAGGGCTACAAAGTAGCCCTGCATGTTCCTGCTCCATGTGTCCCTTCCCCCAACTCCCACCTGTGGGGGAAGGGGTGAGGACATCTTATATGTCTCTCCAATATTCCTATATACCTTGAGTTCTGGACACCATCCCAAATCCCTTTTTGGGGCCTCCCTCTTGGCTGTACCCTGTATCACTATTTGTTTACTGACTCCAGACATTTATTAATTAAAATTAAGAAGTAAGACTACTGGCTTCTTCTATACTTAAAACAATGACTTGCCTTAAATAATTTTATCTCAGATGAAACAATTATAATCAAAATAAGTGGAAAACAATACACATTTTTTAAAAATGATTTCTTTCTTTCTTATAGAGTGATCTGGTAGCTCCAGGTGCTCCTCTTAAAGGGCCCACACGTGGACTTACTAGACTCACTTCCTCTCAGTTCCAGCAATGTGGCAGCAGCTTGAAAGGCACCAGGGATGTACAGGGAGCAACTGAACTGTCTGGCATCAGGACAAGGCTAAAGGGGTGACTTTCTCCCACACAGAAGTGCTGACAGAAGCCATTGTTCTTTTGCTGAGCCCTCCCCGCAGAGAGCTGGCAAACTCACCATATTTGTGTCTCCATCAACCTGGATCACACCGTGTGCCCTGTTTTGGTGACTCCCTGAGACCCTGCCCTGCCCAACTTCCAGGCCCACTCAAGCTGTTTTCAGTGACCTTTCCTTACAAATAGCTTCTCTTAGGTCATTCTGAGGACTTTCCTGAAATCTCTCAAACAAGCAGCATCTGGCCTCAGTGTACCCCATACCTCTTGCTAAGTGGCCCTAGGCCTGACACTAGCAGCGGCCAGCTTCTCCCAGCCCCCTCCAAGCCAAGCACAAATAGCAGCCTGGCGACCTGCAGATCACTTGTAGCTCATGTCAAGTGGTCCCACCCAGGACACAGGTGATGGTTGACCTTACAGTGCCTGGAAGGCTGCAAAGCCAGTGTACAGCTTCAGCCCATGCTGGATTTCAACCCTACCACCTCTATGAGTAACACACTCAAGGGGCAAGCTCAGCTGGCACCAAAGCCCCACTGAAGCAGATTCTACCCTGTGAAAGTATCTAAACATATGAATTGGCATTTACACAACAGTCATGGGGATGTAAAGTACAGCACAGGGAATATAATCAATAATATTGGAATAACTATGTATAGGGTCAGACAGACACTAGATTTATTGGGGGATCACTTCATAAGTTACATAAATCTCTAATTGCAGGGTTGTACACCTGAAATTAATACAACATTGTACATTGACTATAATTAAAAAAATAAAAATAAAAACAATTAAAAAACACTGCTGCAATACAAATTCATATATGCAATTTTGTTATTGTGAACATGTATTTCTAAGATAAATCCCTAGAGACATAGAAAAATTAGGCTAAATAGTATGTGTTGCTAAATTTTAATAATTTTTTTCTGTATTTCTTTTGAAAAATAAGCAGACAAAATTTTTGTAAAATACAAACTTTTATGGATTTTTGAACAGTTCACTACTTACCATTTTCTTGGTTAGGTGATAATTCAGTTTTTAAGTTTGTTCTTCATAGTCAGGGAATTACTTGATTTTCTGACGGCGAACACTGTGTATAAACATATTTGATATGGATGCCATGATTCCATCATTGCTGACTGGCAAAACCTTTAAGTATACAATTAAATGGTCTTTTCCATTATGCTCGGTAATCTCATTATTCATTGTTTTATTTCCCTAAATGGTACTCTGGGATTTTTTTATATACTGATTAGCGTATGAATAAAGCGTGCCTAAAAATTAACAATAATAGATAAAAATGATGAATCCATTGTTCTTTTTCATATACTCACATTTTGGAATCTGTTTTTTTTTTCACATTATTTCTTGTTAGTTCTCATGTGTTATGTAGCTCTGGGATGTCAAAGCATTTTAGTCTTTCCATCTTAAAAATAATTGAAGAAATTTACTTTTGCCAACATAAAAGCTCTTTGTCCAGTGACCCATTTTGCATAATTTTATGGAAAGGCTCTTCTTCAATGCTGCCAATCTCAGTGACTTTTGTCTAAAGCATCTGGTGTAACAGCTGTTGAATTCTATCTTTTGCTTGTCTCCTTCCCTTTCCTCCTCGCTCCTCTGTTTCTGTCATATCCCCTGCATACGGTGCTTCAATATCTTTGTCTTTTATCCTAAAATGACTCTTCTAAAACACTCTTGAGTACTATTTCTACTTTAATCAGATTGGTGTTTTTTCACTTCGAGAAATTATCATAATTCATTCACTAGTGTTAAAAGGCAGTTACACTCTATCACTTAAGATAATTATATATGCATATGTATGTAATCACATATAAAATAGTATTTATATAAAACATAGGTAAAATCATAGTCATGTTAATCACTATATTGATCTTCTAGTATTATAGGAAAGTGTCATGGAATATTGACTGTCTTCTTAGGAATTTGAAAATTCATATTCTTTCTTTACCATCCCCAACTCCCCATTTTTCAACTTGACGTTAACAACATTATGAAGGTTATTTTGAGTTGGATATAATATGTGCCCCTTTTATTCTAAGACTTTAAATGCTTTTTGAGGATGATGAAAATAGTAAAATTAGACTATATAAATATTAACAGTTATGTTTACATATTTATAGATATTTAGATACACATATAACTTTAGCGAGTTGTAACTCTCATCTTACATTTCTCTAGAAATCGTATAAATTCAACTAAAAAAGATGCTTTGTTTAGCATCTTCTCTATTTTATATTTTATCACACTGGATTATTCTTACTGGTTTTTGGTATCTCTTGCCTACAGTCGCTAAGCGAGCATTTAGTTGCTGATGGCAAAAGTGTGATGGCTAATATTTCACTTTTTGTACCAAAGACACTTGATTTCTTTTTATTGCTCTTCTTCATCCTGACAGGTCAGTAATCTGTACTAGAACTGGTTCCTGTTGGTTTTGTCACTGGTTAAACGGGTTTCAAATAATTCATCAGATATATGGAATAGAATAGTAAATGTTCATGAAAGTTTTCATTCACCATGATATCAAAGGATGTGGCTGGTGTTGCAGGAACCGTGTGTCTCTCTTTATGTTGCCAGAACATCATTCCTTCCTTATATGATAGGGTTGATATTTGCTAGTTCTAATTATCTATAGGAAATGTTTCCGACAATATGTCAAGTCTAACACTTCTTGTGAACATGTGAAAATACAAGCTCTCAGAGGTTACTACATATAATAGGTACAGGTTAACAGGAAATGTTGGAATGCTGAACGTCAACTGAAAACAAGTTAAAGCTTCAACAAATAGCACTACCCTTAACAAAAGCACTGTCTGTGAATGTGGCAAATAATAAGCAGCTGGCTTCTGAAAAGGTGGAAGCAAGTTAGCCAGGCTCAAACACACAGCCCATAGGTAGCTCCATTTCAAAATGTCAATTTACAAAATTGTTTCTAATTAAATTAATTAAAGATGGGTTGGATTCCCCCCAAGGTGTGTCTGAAAAAGAATTGAATATGCTGTCGAAAGCAGTTACATGAACTCATATTAATCCTTGGTTAAATGCCTGTTTTCAATAGCTGAGTTTAGAAAGAAAACAGTCTGGGAGTGTTTGTTGCTGTTCATTTCTTTTCTTTTTTCTTGACAGCTTACTTGAGTCCATGCTAGGAGCAGCACATATCTCCCAATAAAGCTGAAAATTAAAACTTACGTATTGACATATGAGTATATTACGTGTGTCAATGGCACTATGTCTGTGGCTTGTGCGTATGTGTTATCTACGGATTGGACTAACCATGAGCAGCTCTGACAGACAACGGCATGCTTTACATTCATAACCCTGCCGAGGTGATGCTCCAATTAGCCAGGGAGTTAACCTGCGGAGCCGAATAATCACTCAGGATGCACTTACTCTGCACACTGCATGAAGCAGCATGTGGCATGCAAGAAGTAAAATGATGAGCACAAAGTATTATCTTCTCCGTTTTTCAGACTTCACTGCCTAAAAGAAACCATCCTAATTGTATCCCTGCTGTTATCTTGCATGCATTCCTCCCGTCATGTGAACTATGCTTTAAAAGGAAGGCTTCTTGTTAATGCGAGTGATGGAAATGATTTCCAAGAAAATGGTGATATATTGGGAATTCTTGAAAAATATTCTTAGTAACTATTAATGTTCTGTTGTATTACTATTGTTAACATTCAACTATCAATTTGTTGAGGTTGTTTACCAATATTGTATCATGAAGCTCAGAGGGCAAGGTCAAAGGGAGGAGGTCAGTGGTTGGAAAACAGAGGGAAGGAAAGCTTGAGAAAATACTAAAAAATAATACAAAGTCTAGAGGAATTCTGAGGGTGTGCAGATTTCTGAGGTGGCTTTCCACGGTCTCCTTTGGGCTCTGTGGAACACAGACAGAAAATTATCATTTTAAAACACTCCGAAATGAGATACAGAATATCAGGATCCTTCAAGTTTAATGTAATCTACCATCTTGTATTTTGACCCAAGGCCCCTTTATCTCCTCATGTAACCATTGGTGATACTGCCATTGACACGTTTGTGCCTTATGTGATATTTGCTTTGATGTTCGATTCTGAATCACAGCGTTTTCTGATACCAAGCAAACTATTGTCCTTCCTCTGATGCGTGAATTCTTTTTCTGCAAATGCTACCCAACCAAAACAATGACTAGAACTAATCAAGTGTAGGCAATAGTAGAGTTCATTAGAGTTTCAGGGCTTTGCTGAAATTAGGTTATAAATTGATATTTATTTTTTAATTTATAAATATTTGCCAGCAGGAAATTAAGAATGGTTACAAGTATATGTGATATTAAAGCATCTTCATTCACCAGGACTTTCTCTTATGACACAGCATACAAGGTGCGTGCCATGGGGGCTTGAAGGTATGAAAAGCAAAGAAAGTATCTAAAAGCCTTTTGCCTTTGTTTTCTATGTAAACTTTTTTTTTCCTGCTGGACATACTATTTTTTAGAACAAAGTAAAACCTTAGAAACCTTTAAATTCATTGTATTATTTAAGAATGTATGTTGACCATATGTAATGTGCCAGAGAATTATCTGTCGAAAATAATCCTTTCTTCGGGTTCTTTGAGATTAGTGGAGGAGACAGTTAACAAACAGTAAACAAAAAATGACTGATTACATATTGTATTAGATCTCTAACAATGTTTTGGAAAACACATAAGAAGTGGCATGTGGCGTAAGGAAGGCTTTTTGGACTGAGGGCTTATCCTGGGGAGCCAATTGCTGCATTGAGTAGCGTGACTGTAGCAGGCCATATTGAGATCGAAAAGATGCTAATAAATTGTAAATTTGATACTTTACAATAGAAAAATAGGAAAAATGGTAGAATATGTAAAATTGTTCTCTAATCCAACAATCATCGTGCATTATGCATTTCCTTGAGTTTTTCTATACCATTTTTAACGTCGGACCTGGCTTTGAGGAAACTGCCAAATAATGTTTCTTGTTAGCTTTCATTGACCTATCTATCTTAAAATTGAATAAAATTCAAATACAGCTACTCTTTGCAAATTGAATATATTCAGCACTCTACTTAGGACAATACATTTTAACTAAGACATAAATGGCCAGCCAATGCACCCATCTGTCTTCACAGGGGGAAAAGAAAAAAAAGAAATCTGTGTTGGAGAAAGAGCATGCCCTAAACAAAGATTTAAAAGCGTAAGATAAAATACTTCAAAACAGGAAAGAATAAGAGCTCAGACCTTACTTTAAACCCCCTCCTTTTAATCCTGAATGACAGATAACCCTAGTTTATTGTTTTTTTTTCCCTGTGGACTTATTTTTTCTATACATATAGTCAAATTCAGGCACTAGATTACCTTATAAATATTAATTTATAGTTAATTATTCTTTTTATTTGAATGAGTACTGCAAATGTCTGATCTGTCAAAGCATGCATACTGATTATAAACACACGCACCTTCACAATCTTGGTAAGAAAATGATAGTTTAACCTAAGGACTGTCACTTCTTATTGCGATGGATGATGTCTGGCAGCTCTGTGTCAAAACGAGTTGTCAGAAGGGAATACTTCAAAGGCTCTTAAGTTCTTAACTGACAAAACAGTACAGCAGAGAGTCAATCCAAGTTCAATGGATAACCCCATTTACATGGGGTTTCCAACACTTTATTCTGTATAGTTAGTTAGTGACTATGTAGTTGAATAGCAGAAAGCCTAAATTATAGGCCTGAATTTGGGTCAAACTTCAGAAGTTCCTAAGGGTACATGCTAAGGCAAACTTGCTTACATTCAAATTGTGTTAATTACTGGGTAGCTTGAATAAAACTACAGTTTACTCATTTAAAAAAATCATGCAAATTCTTGTACTTCAAGAGTGTTGTAAAATATTTAGAAAAAACCCTGGTAAATAAAAGTGGCTAGCTGACCTTCTTGAGTCTTACCATAGACTACTGGGCCCACATGGGTGGGGGGGGAATCTCCTTTTCTTATATAATTGTTTAGATTTATGAAAGTTACTAAAGTACAGCTCTGTAGGAATATTTAAAACATATTTTAGCCTACAAACTAATGTAGTTTGTCTAAAGACAAACTAATGTTGTCTTTAGACTTACAGAGCTGCCACTGGAATATGCTAAGTATTATAATAACTTTTTAATTAAATTTTATTAGTATTGTTTATGCTGTTATAGTTGCTCCTGCTGTTTGTCCCTTTCCCCACCTCCGCCCAGCCCCCACCTCCTCAAGCCAGTCCCCATAGAGTTGTCCACGCCCATGGCATGTGCATAATGTTCTTTGGTTAATCACTTTTACATGCATATTAACTCATTTAATCCTCACAGCCACAGTGTAAGGAATGGGTTATTATATTAACTTTTTGAAGATAAAGTCACTGTTTTCGAAAGGTTATATTGATTGTGTGAATCTCACAATACGAAAATAGCAACGACAGATTTCAACACAATTTGGCTTGTGCCAGGAACCCACTGTCTTCAACACAGTGCAATATTGATTTTTAATGCCAGATCATGCACCTTTTTAAAGAATTTCTGGCTTTCTTTGTATTCAAAAAGCTGCTGAGCTTTGGAAATTCTTCACATGAGAAGTAAGCTTTTTATATAAAATATAAAATTAGTAAGGGTATTTGGAAATTTCATAAGACAAAGCAATAGTTACTTGTACACATTTAATTCCAAACTAAAATTTTGACTGAAAGTCAAACTCATCCTTTCTTAGATACGAAGTGCCTTTTCTCCTATATTTCTTGCTCCTCTACCACTCTTCCTCTCTCTCAGCTTGCTGCAGTCACATTGACCTACGCTTCCTGGGAAAGACCAGGCTTGTTCTTGACCTTAGGAACTGGGCTGGAGGCGTTGGTTTGCCTTTCTTGAACCTCTTTGTGTTTCTCCACCTTTCTCAGTGGTCCCTGTGCCCTCTGGCTTCTTCTGGTGGGTTCAGCCAATGCAGGTCATTATGAGAGGATCCGGAGGAGGGCAGGGAGAGGTCCACATGGCAGTACCCTGGCTCCTCCTCTGTTGAATCACTGCAATCAGACTGAATTCCTTAACCAGAGGCTTTGGAGCTTCTGTAGGTAGACTGCTTTCTATAATTCTGTATTGTCTTCCCTTAACTGCTCTCACCCCCCACCCCACTGCACCCCATTCTATTTCTAGCCCTGGGATCCTGCACTCTTCCTGGTGACTTCTCTATATTCTGTCAACGTTGGAAATAGCCCCTTTATTAAACTCTTCTCCCATTACCCATTTTGAATGAACTATGTATTCTCTACTAAGATTTTGATGGATACAGGGCATATGCACTTATTATTCTTTTTTGCCAGAAGGAACACTTTCTCCCAGATATCCTCATGACTAATTTTTCATCCCTTTCAGTAATTGTTCAAGTGTCGCTCTCCCAGTGAGGTCTAACTTGACACTTCTATTTAAAATTGCAACCTTTATACCTATCCTGGTATTCAGATTACACTTACCTGAACCTGTTGTCCAAGGTGATCATCACCTCTTAATAATCTACCTGATTTATACCTTATTATTGTTATTGGATTTGCTCATTATTCACATAAATAACCATGAGAAGAAATATTTGTCTATTTAGTTAATTTGTGTATCACAAACTCCAGCAGAATGTCTGGTATGCAGTAAGCGATAAATAATTATTTGTTAAATGGATTTGAAAAGTTAATGCAGTGGAAGTTAGTCTGATAAAGGAGGAGACATGGTGTAGTGCTAAGAACAGAGTCTTGAAATCAGACGTATCTCCTTTTAAACCACCTCTCAACCATTTGCGAGCTCTGCAAATTTAATATAATTCTGCTAAAATTCAGTCTCCTTGTCTCTAATGTGAAGCTAACAATGCCTTGAAAGCTGCGGTGAAATTATAAAATGCCTGGTGTTCTCTATCTGTAGATATTGTTGTGCCCCACCTCATTTAGTGGAGCTATATTCCACCCATATTATTTAAGTCCAAAGAGTAGAGGCATATAATTACAATGCAAGTAAGATGACTAAAACTGCTTGTATCACTCTGTTTCTTCTCATCCTACTAGTCTTTAGTTTATTCTTCATGTTGTGGAAATTCCACATTAGACAAAATATTTATCACCACACAAGCTCCAATGCCAAAGGCAAAATATTCCAAGGTACACTTAATAGATTTGCATTCTAAAAAAGATAGAATATTTTTATATAATTTTATATTATAGGAAAGACCTTGAGAAACTGGGGACCTCCTAATTTGCTTAATTTTCATGACAATATAAGAAGAAAAATAAAGGATTTAGAAATTATGTTTTTAAATAACTCTTTCAGATAAAATCAAGAAAAATTTTACTGAGGTTCTTAGCTCACAATTAGTTTCTGCGATGCAAGTTCATATCTCTTTCTTTTGAAATAGACAGGATATTTTCCTTCCCTGATTAATGTAATCAGACTTGAGCTCTAATGGACAGTTGTGATTTTGTTTCTTATCAAAACATATCCAGATCCTAAATCTTTTTTTTTGAACCCGGAAAATCTACCAATGTCAAAATGACATCTTCCCTCTGATGAGGATACTGAAAGCATCCCAAATTCAATTTATCTTCCTATCCCACAAATCAACTTTTTTCCTTTATCATTAACTGAATTGCTTAATTATTCAAACAGTTGCTGAAGCCGAAAGTGTAAGACTCATTCCTGTTTCCTCTTTGCTGGCTCCATCTTCTACATTGATTCATATACTCATCAGCAAAAATTTATTGGGCACATTCTAGATTCTGTGATATATAAAGTATCCCTATAATGTAAAATTTACATTTTAGTGAAGTAAAGACCTCATAAACATGAAAAGCAATCAACAAGCAAAAACGATTTCAGATGGAAATAATTCCAAAGAAGGAAATAAGAGTGCTGTGATAGAGAGCAAACAGAAGGCGGTAGAGGAACCACTGAAGACAGGTCTCTCTGAGATAATATCTGAGATGAAAGGATCATTGTTAGGGGAAGTTAGGCACCCGTAGTGAGGAAATGGGGATGATTCCAGGAAGAAGGAAGAGCTATGTACATATTGAGTCTGGACACAATCATAGAACAGAAAAATTAATTCTGGTGAATCACCACCACTCACAAGAGAATATGTTAGATAAAGCTCGATGTATTAGCAAGCATTAAGTGAGCCAAAAATTTCGTAAATTATGTCAGAACTTTGAGGTTAATTCCCAGCATGAAGACAAATGATTGAGGGGCGACATCCATTTTCCCAATTATTAATATCTTACATTAGCATGGTTCATGGTTGCAATGAAGGGCCAATTTTCTCCTCATTTGTTTCTATGAATCCCCTGCAGAAAAAATGTTCTTGAAGGAACTCCTGTAAGATTGAATATTACTCTGTCCACATTGCTTTTTTATAAAATAAGTAAATTTAATTCATCAAAAGTAACGTGTTTGGCACTTTTAAGATATAACATGCCATGGAATACATGGAAATACAGAATAAGTTTCAGACAAAAGAGGGAGGCGTAGAATGAGATGATAGAGTATATGGTATTCATTTTGGTATATATGTGGTTGACTTGAAATCCAAGAGTTGACTTTAAATGAGAAAGGTTAAGTTAGATCTCTCACTAACTGAAAAGAGAATCGCATGGAGGGTTAGCAACAGGAGAGTGGGAGGAGGAGAAAGGGGGAGAAGGTACAGAGAATAAGTAGCATAGATGGTAGGTAGAAAATAGACAGGGGGAGGGCAAGAATAGTATGGGAAATATAGAATCTAAAGAGCTTGTGACACGTGGACATAAACTAAAGGGGGGGAATGGTAGGGGAGGAGTATGCAGGGTGGAGGGGAATGAAGGGGGGAAATAGGACAACTGTAATCGCATAATCAATAAAATTTATTTATTTTTGTCAATTATGTATTTTTTTTAAAAAAGAGAGAATCAGAGCTGTAAGTAAATGGCCCAAGAGTCAAGATAGTGTTTACAAAACCAATGAAATCTTGACTGTGTCACAATATAAAGCAACAAAGCAGAATGATGACCAGTGGTTGGAAACCTGTAAAAAACTTTTGCTTATCACTTTGAGAAGGTATAAAAACAAATACAAAGCATATACAAGCAAATGTAACATGAACAAAACTTGTGAAACAAAGTGAAATAAATGTTCCTGATTTTAGCTTAGAGCTTGTTTTATTGTTTCATTGTTGCCATTTTGTCTACTGCTTTTTAGAATCAATGATTCAACCACTTAATTTGCTTATATGGAGACATTTGAATTTTAGCATGGTTCTGCCAATTCAATGCAATAAACGCCCCTTAGAAGAGAATAAGTAAATAGATGTTTACTAATTTTTTTCACATTTAGATTTGAACAAATGTAAAATTGTTTTGCAGGCCTCTTAGAGAATCCATTTGTCTTCATAAAAAGTCCACTAATAAATGAATAGGAAAGTCTGGGAATGAGGGTGGCATCTGGGGTGAGAAGCAGGGCAGGGAGAGACAGTGAGGTTCTGAATTTAAATTTTGGAACTGCTGGCTTTAAATGGAGTTAACAGGTCTTTATTTTGCTTTATTTTATTTTGATTTGTTTCAAGACTTCAGTAGGTCACAAATTTGTTAATAAGTGCTGTGAATTTTTAGGGGAGATGTGCAGTATTCAGTTCTCTCCACACTTACTTGACCAGAAATTAACAAAGGCATTCACTTGATACAGCCGTGACCCAGGTAGGCATGCTCCCCGCCTGCGCCGTGCAGAGCTTGCTGTGGTCAAGAACTAGAGAGATAATTACAATGTTACCTCAAATAAATGGAAATTTGGAAGCATAACACAACTTACGCAGAATTGCTTAACTTTAAGTGTACCTGACCTCAAAATATCATGTTGCATTAAAAAATGTTTATTTGCCCTGCAGTTGAGAATGAACACATGCTTGGAAACATTTTAATAGTTCCTTAAGGGAATTAGCTTTATTATAAACAAATTTTAAGCCTGAAATGTAATTTTTAAATCATTTAAAAAAATAACTTTTTTCACTTTTCTTCCTTTGGACTATGAACTGATGCCATCAAAATAAAACAAAATATAGCCCTGGCTGGTGTAGCTCAATGGATTGAGCGAGGGCCTGCGAACCACACAATCACTGTTCAATTCCCAGTCAGGGCACATGCCTGGGTTGCAGGCCAGTTCCCATCAGGGGACGCATGAGAGGCAACCATACATGGATATTTCTCTCCTTCTCTCCTTCCATTCCTCTCTAAAGATAAAGAAATAAAATTAAAAATAAATAAAAAAAACAAAATATAAAAAAATAAGAGCATTAGGACATTATGCAGATGTAAGTAAATGAATAAAGCAGCATACTTCTATTCGTTTGATGTAGAAAATGATTAATTACATTATTGCACTACATAGCAAAAACCTGGTTAACAAATGATGAACATAGTTCTTTTATTTCTGATCTGAAGATTACATGTTAAGACTATATTCTTTGATAAGTATTTCCATTTGCAGTCTCACAAATTGGAATTGGACTTCTGTCCATTTCTCTCCTTTCTGTAATGTTACTTGGATTAATGAGGTAAAGACCATTCTAAGTTATTTGTTTTGGTCAAGATAAAGTATGTGGAAAAATGTTTTTCTTTCTATGCAATAGAGTTCTTAATGCAAAGAGGAAAAAAGCAAAATGTGAAAAATAGAAAAAAATGGACATGTTAAGATGCTATTCTGATTCATATTGTTTTAATATTTACCTTACTGTACTATATTTTCAAAAGCCCAAATATTGGTATGTTGTCTCAGTATCTTAAATCTTATCTTATTTTGAAAATGTTCTGAATTCCTTCTTTAATTATGTGAATGTCATTTGAAGACTAATTTGTAAGTATATTTCACCGATTATGCTATTACAGTTGTCCCAATTTCTTTCTCCCATTTATCTCCCTCTTCCCAGCACCCTCCTCCCCACCAATATCTCCCTCACCTTAATTAATGTCCATGGGTTGTACATATAAGTTTTTTGGCTTCTCCATTTCCTGTACTATTCTTAACCTCCCCCTGCCTGTTTTGTACCTACCATTTCTGCTTCTTATTTCCTGTATCCTTTCTCCTCATTCTTCCCCTCCCCTCCCCACTGATAACCTTCCCTGTGATTTCCATTTCTGTGATTTTGTTCCTGTTCTGGTTGTTTGCTTAATTTTTGCTTTTGATTTTTAGGTTCAGTTGTTGATAGCGCTGAGTTTGTTGTCATTTTACTGTTCATAGTTTTTGATCTCTTATTTCTTAGATAAGCTCTTTTAACATTTTATATAATAAGAACTTGGTGATGATGAACTCCTTTAACTTGACCTTATCTGGGAAGCACTTTATCTGCCCTTCCATTCTAAATGATAGCTTTGCTGGATAGTCATCTTGGGTGTAGGTCCTTGCCTGTCTTGAGTTCAAACACTTTTTTCCAGCCCTTTCTTGCCCATGTTTTCTTTTGAGACATCAGCTGATAGTCTTATGGAATCTCCTTTGTAGATAACTGTCACTTTTTTTCCTCTTGGTGCTTTTAAGATTATCTCCTTATCTTTAATCTTGGGTAACTCAATTATGATGTCATTTAGTATGCTCTTCCTTGGCTCCAATTACTTTAAGACTCTGGGATTCCTGGACTTCTGGAAGTCTATTTTCTTCACCAGATTGGGGAAATTTTTCTTCATTATTTGTTCAAATAAGTTTTCAATATCTTGCTCTTCCTCTTCTCCTTCTGATACCCCTATGATTTAGATGTTGAAATGTTTAAAGTAGTCCCAGAGGTTCATCGGCCTCTCCTCTTTTTTTCTTTTTTGAGTTCTTGTTTCTTCATTCTGTTCCAGCTGTATGCTTATTTCTTCCTTTTGTTCCAAATCATTAATCTGAGTCCCAGTTTCCTTCTCTTCACTGTGATTTCCCTGTATATTTTTCTTCATTTCATTCTGTATAGCCTTCATTTCATCCTTTATTTTGTGACCAAACTCAATGATTTCTGTTAGCATCTTGATTACCAGTGTTTTGAAATCTGCTTCAGATAGGTTATCTACCTTCTTGTCTCTAAGCTCTTTTTCTGGAGTTTTGATGTGTTCTTTCATTTTGGCCATATTCTTTTGCCTCAGCACACCTGTTACATTGTAAGGGACGGAGCCTTAGGTATTTGCCGGTGGCAACCCTCTTTGCTGCCTGGTGGTTCTATCTATGGAGGAGGGGTCAGAGAGGGAACAATGCCACTCGTTTGCACCACTCTAGCCCCAGTTTCCATCACTTCCCTTGCTCCCCACAAGTGAATTGTGCCATTTCAGGTGTTGATTCCTAGATGGATGGGTTTGTGCACGTGCTAGGATCTTGGGAGCCTCTCCAATGCACTCTCCTGTGAGACTGGAGTCTCTCGCACCTTTGCAACCCCCATAGTAATTTACAGCTAGAGGTTTTGAGTCTTTACTTTACCACTCAGCCAACCCCACCTTGTCAGTGAGGTTTGCTGCTTTGCCTTGCATCCTCTCCACCTGGCTTCCTGTGTCCTCCCCTCCTGCCAGTCTGGATAAATGTTTAACTCCTTGGTTGTTAGAGCTCCATGCAGTTTGATTTTATAGCAGTTCTGGTTGTGTGTTTTTTTTTTTTTAAATTGGTTGTTATCCTTCTTTTGGTTGTGTGAGGAAGGAAAGTATTTCTATCTATACCTCTATCCTGGCAAGGACCCTGGAGACTAATTTTATTTTTACACCTGAAACCCTACTTTTTGTCTAAGTAAGCTATATAATACCTTTATTAATTTATGTATTTTATTTATTTAGTGTGCTTTTTTCCAAGCTTTAGTCTTAGTCTTAAAATACATGCAGATTACTTTCAATGCTCAGAGCATTGATTTTAGCTCAGAACTTGTTTTATTTTCTGTAGGTTGGCATTTCTTGTTGCCTTTTAGAATCACTGATTTATTCAATAGATTGACTTACTTATATAGAGACGTTTAAATTTAATGATAAATATTCTGCCAGCTCAATGCAGTGAATATAGATATAATTGTATCTCTTAAAAGATAATAAGTAAATAGATCTATGTTAAGATAATTAAATAGATACTTAACATTTGTTAAGCATATTATAGCATTTAGTTAATCTGCCCTCTGGGATGTGCTACTCTCTAAAGGCATATCCAACTAGGTATTTAAATTTGTTCAAATTTCAATTTGTCTTGGACACCTAGAAAATACATGTATCTTTTTTGTAAAAACTCAATGAAAAAAATTTAATACATTAGAATTTTTCTGATAATGTTATCTATGACTTTTATTTCTCCCGATTAGCTATGAAATAGAAAAAAATAAATAAAAGGTACAAAAATGGTAATTATTCATATATTCAATTACTCTCATGCGAGCAAAATAAATTAAGCTGGTCATAAAACACTGATCCTAGAGTAAAGAAGTTTAGAGTTAGACAGAACTGAGCTTGATTGCTGGCCTTTCCACTGATAACCTGAGCTCAGCCCTTAACAATGTAATTCTTTATTCAGTTAAAAATCTATAAGACAAGGATTGGCAACTTTTCTAACAATAAATTTTAAAAAATACGAAATCTGGGTTGGAATAATATCTAGAATATTAATCTGTGTGCTTTCTCCTCCCCTTGGACTCAGTATTTTAAAAAAATATAGTCCCTATACCATTTTTCCTACTCTGCATGCATATGTTTGTACCATCTCTTACAAAGGAAGGCTCAAAGACTGTGGATTCAAGTAGTCAGAAAGGTTTACATGTATGTTTTTATGAAAAGTTTTGCAGATGCTGAAACTAAAAGTCTATTTGAGAAAATAATAGAAAAGAAGGAGAAGGAATATCAAGGCCTTGGAAATTCAGCTTCTCAGGAACCAGAACACAAAACAAAGTAAAACTGTGCCATTTAGCTTTGTTGAGTATGACAGGGAGGAGACCAGATACGAATTGGTAGGTCCAAGAACCAGGAATTTGTGCAGAAACTACTTCAGGATCAAGACACACATCACGTCACTATCCTTTGGCCAGCACCCTGCCTACTGCCCACTGGCTGTTCAGCTTAGAGTAATGATCGGCTCATGTTGTTTAAGGTTTTATTTAGTGCATTAATAATTTAATAAATCTTCAAAACCAAGAGAATAGAGGTTGAGATGACATGCGCCTGCTTTTGTAAAACAAAGCATGCTTTTGTGGTATGAAAAAGGAAAGGTTGGCTCCAAAACATGGGAAAAAAACAGAAATCATCTGAACTCCTAATCTAGGCTGCAGTAGAATAGAAATGTGCTTCTGCAATGATCAGTAATGAAGGACCTATTTTCATCCCCAAATATATTATAAATTGATAACTTTATAAAATATCGTAAAAACAAATTGCAGTATGCCCCTTATGACCAGAAGTAGAAACTATTGTTGGTTTTAAAGTATCAAGATACATATTTATCCCAGTGTGGAATTTTTTTAAATGTATGTTAAAAAATAGTTTTTGCTCATTGAGTATGATGCTGGCAGTGGGTTTGTCCTATATGACCTTTATTATGTTTAGGTATGTCCCCTCTATTCCCACTTTGCTGAGAGTTTTTATCATAAATGGGTGTTGGATTTTATCAAAATATTTCCTGCATCTATTGATATGAAATGCACTTTTTTATCCTTTCTTTTTTTTTAAGATTTTATTTATTTATTTTTTAGAGGAAGGGGAAGGGAGGAAGAAAGAGAAAGACATCAATGCATGGTTGCCTCTCACATGGCCCCCACTGGGGACCTGGCCTGCAACCCAGGCATGTGCCCTGACTGGGAACTGAACTGGTGACCATTTGGTTCACAGCCCACATTCAGCTCACTGAGCTACACCAGCCAGGGCTATCCTTTCTTTTTTTTATGTGATGAATCACATTTATTGACTTGCAATTGTTGTACCATCCTTATATTTCTGGAATAAATCCCACTTGATCATAGTGTATGATCTTTCTGATGCATTGCTGTATTTGGTTTCCTAATATTTTGTTGATGATGTATAGAGAGATTGAGCAAAAAAGAAAAGGGACTCATGGACATGGACAACAGTGTGGTGATTGCTGATGAGATATGAGTAAATGGGGCTAAATGGTAATGGAAAAATATAATAAAGATTATATATTAAAAAACATACAGTTATCTAAAATAATAATACAATATCACTTAACAAAAAGAAATTAAACTTTTCATGTATAGTATTATTTCTTGATAGTACTCCAATGTCATTAATTATGGCATAATTAGTTTTGAAGGAATTGTATTATGTATATTCAAGGAGAGTAGACTATTATATAAAATTAAAATGTGTTCTATAGATTTTTATAAAGAATATTCAGATTTCAAAAGAGCAGTTGAAAGATATATGAAGTTAATTTCAGCCTCATAAAAAGCAGCATAAAATCAGGAAGGTAAAACTCCTCTTGTACTAAGAGTTTTAAATGATTTATTTTTATGAAAATTATTAATGCATTTTAGAAATGAAAAATTATGCAATAGTTAGACTTCTGAGAGGATGGTTTTTTAAATAAAGGATCTTAATCTCCCTTCTCATTGCATTTAGCAGGTTTGCAGTACACATGATCTTTGTCATACTATGTCATGGGAAGCTGATTCAGAACCACAATTATCCAATGACATTGCCTCAGTTTAGATCAGTTTGGCAGTGTATCTTTCTAAGTTTACTTCAGGTTATCTCTTGAGTAAATGAAAAAGCATCTTATTAGCTTATTCATTCCCCTAGTTTATGTTCTTTCCTTGAAAAAAAATTCAGTCACAGTTGCCTTACAGGATTATAAAGGAGCTTGTAACAATTCAGGATTTGTGAAGTGCACTTGAATAAAAGATGTCTGCTTTTATCGACTGATGTGCTTGGGTATTTTAATTAAGTGAAGATATAGAAATGTTAGGAAAAGATTATTTTAGAAACGTAGTTGACTGTCAGGTAGCACAAGTCTACTCTCAGGATTCAGAACTCAGGAGTATACAGATGTATTTACTAAGCTGACTAAGGTACGTTGTACAAACATCATGTTGACTGGAGTCTGACATGTTGGAAGACTTTGATACCTATTTGGGGTTTTTTAACAGCTCATACCTGAAGGTAAGTCAACAGAACTATCAGATAAAATATACTGTTAGTTGTTCAGGGAGACAAATATGGACAACCTGTTCTGAGGAACCAAATGGCATAACCATATTTAAGAATGATGAGCGATATGCTGTCAGACTTTAGATTTTAGTTTCCTGATGTGTCTTAAATGTGAACTAAATCGGTTATTCTTTATTGACCCTCAATAGCAAAGAAGAGGGCACTAATTTTTAGAGGTAACTCTGAAAGGTACTATACTATATATTTCATTCTCCTTAAGTATGGCTTAAGCCAGACTTAATATTTGCTGTAAAAATTTTCTATAATTTGATGTGAATTATTTTCACCCCCATGCATTACCTTCTAGTGATGTTAAATCTTTCAGATGCTGACAACATAGAAGAAGAAGAGAAATTCCTATAAACATATAACCTACCAATACTGAATCATGAAGAGATAGAAAATCTGAAGAGAATGGTTATTAGTAAAGAGATTAGATTAATAATCAAAAATCCCCGCAAAACAAAAGTCCAGGGCCAAACAGCTTCACTAGGGAATTCTACCAAACTTTCAAATGAGAATTGATACTAATCCTTATCAAACTCTTCAAAAAATTTTCTTTTAAAAACTAAAACTTCCAAACTCATTCTAGGAGGCCAGCATTTCTTTGATACCAAAATTAAAGAAGGATGACAGAGAAAAAGAAAATGACAGACAAATATTTCTAGCATACATGTGTGCAAAAATCTTCAAAAAATGTTAACAAACCAAATTCAACAACACATAGAATGGCTAATATGTTATTATAAAAGGATATTTATACCAAGGATGCAAGGATGGTTTAATATATGCAACTCAATCATTGTGATACACCACATTAACAAAATAAAGGATAGATATATGAGCATCCCAGTAGATGCAGAAAAAGAATTTCATAAAATTCAACATTAATTTATGGTAAAAATTCTTGGCAAAATAAGTATGAAGGGAAAGTACTCAACTCAACAAAGTTCATATATGACAAGCCCACAGTAAATGGTAAAAAGTTGAAAACATTTTTTCTAAGATTAAGGACAAGACAGTGATGTCTGTTCTTGTTACATTTATTCAACATAGTATTGGAAGTTACAGCTAGAACAATTGGGCAAGAAAAAGAAATTAAGAAGCATCCAAATTGAAAAGAAAGAAGTGAAACTGTTTCTATTTGTAGATAACATATATAGTAAGAACCCTAAAGAATCCACCGAAAACTGAATTAATAAGCAAATTCAATGAATTTGCAGAATGCAAACCAATGAACAAAAAAATCTATCACATCTCTATGCACTAACAACAAACTATCAGAAAATGAAATGGAGGAAACAATCTAACTTATAATTGTAAAAAAGAGAATAAAATACCTAGACATAAATTTAACCAAGGAGGTAAAAGACCTGTACTCTAAAAATTGCGAGACATTGATGAAAGGAGTTGAGAAGACACACATAATTAAAAACATGTTCTGTGTTCATGGATTGGAAAAATTAACATTGTTAAAATGTCCATATTACCCAAAACAATCCATAGATTCAATGCAATCCCTATTAAAATTCAAATGACACGTTTCACTGAAATAGAACAAATAATACTAAATTATGTATGGAACTCAAAGGCCCCAAATACCAAAACAACCTAGAGAAAAAAAGAACAAATGTAGAGTAATCATGCTTCTTGACTTCAAATTATATTACAGACATAGAGTAATAAAAAGAATATGGTATTTGGCATAAAAATAGACACACAGATCAATGGGTAAGAAGACAAAGGCCAGAAATAAATCCACTCATATATGATCATTGATTTCTGACAAAAAAGCCAAAAATCAAACAGTGGGAAAAGTACAATTTCTTTGATAAATGATGTTCAGATAACTAGGCAACCACATGCAAAAGAATGAAAGTGGACCATTATCTTAACTCATAGACATAAACTGAAGTCCTGAAATCACAAAACTCTTAGAAAAAAATCATAGAATCATAGTAAGTTCCTTGAAATTGGCCTTAGTGATGATTTTTCTTTTTCTTTTTTTTTTTCTTGACACCAAAAGCAAAAGCCTTAAATGCAAAAATTAACAAGTTGGACTACATCACACTTAAAAGCTTCTGCACAGCAAAAGAAGTCATCAAATTTTTTTTTAAAAAAGTGAACCTAGTGAATGGGGAAAGACATTTTCAAACGATATATCTGATAAGATATTACTATTTAAAATATATAAAGGATGCATGCAACTCAATAGCAATAAAAATTTAATTAAAATTGGGAAAGGATCTGAATAGATAAATTTCAAAAGAATACATGTAGATGGCCAATGGGCACATGTAAAGCTGCTCAATCTCACTAATTATCTGGAAATGAAAATCAAAATCATAATGTGATATTACTTCACACCTGTTTGAATGGCTATTATCAAAACAACAAGAAATAACAGGTGTGGGCAAGTATGTGAAGAAAAGGGAATATTTGTGCGTTGTTGGCAGGAATATAACTTGGTGCAGCCACTATGGAAAAGAGTAAGGATATCCCTTAAAATATAAAAAATGAAAGTATCATCTCCCTGGCTGGTGTAGCTCAGGGGATTGATAACAGGCCTGTGAAGCAAAGGGTCACTGGTGAGATTCCCAGTTAGGGCACATGCCTGGGTTGCAGGTCAGGTCCCCAGTAGGGGACACATGAGAGGCAACCACACATTAATGTTTCTCTCCAACTCTTTCTCCTTCCCTTCTCCTCTATCTAAAAATAAATAAATAAATAAAATATTTTTTAAAAATGAAAGTATCATCTGAGTAAACAACTTTACTTCTGGGTATTTACCCAAAGAAAACAAAATACTAATTTAAAAAGATACACGTATTGCCATGTTCATTAAGCTTTACACCATCTAAGACATGGAAACATTAAAGTATCCATCAATGGATGAATGAATAAAGAAAATGTAATACACACACAGTGGAATGTTATTCATCCATAACAGAAAAAAATCTTACTATTTATGACAAAATAGGTGGATTCTGAAGGCATTACATTAAGTGAAATGTCAGACAGAGAAAGATAAATATTGTGTGATCTCACTTATACATGGAATCTAAACAACAAAACAAAACAAGTAACCCATAGAGTTCACAAGCACAGAGAAAAAATTGGTGGGGAGAGGTAGTGATGATTGAAGGGAGTCAAAATACACAAATTTCCAGTTATAAAATAAATGAGTCAAAAGAATGTAATGTGCAACATGGTGACTATAGTTAATAATATAGTATTGTATACTTGAAAGTTGCTAAGATAGTAAATCTTAAAAGTTCTCATTGCTAGAAAAATAAATTTGGAGCTATGTATGTGGATAGATATTACCTAAACTTACCGTGGCTATCATCTCAGAACATGTACACATATCAAATGACATTGTACATCTGAAACTGATAAAATAGTATATGTCAATTACAGCACAATAATCTTAAAAGCTTATCGTTAAAAATATATAGGTGGTTTTATTTAATTTTTTCAAGAATATTTCTGTACTGTTTAATTATTGACTATGAATCCACAAATGCTTTTAAAATGAATATGCATATAGTGGCATATATATATATGTGTGTGTGTGTGTGTATATATATATATATATATATATATATATATACATACATATATATATATTTTACAAAGGGCTACATAGTTTTGCAAGCCTGGAGAAAAAGCTGTAAAGAAGAAATAAAATCCCAGTGTGGGCCATGCAGCCCCAGCCTTATGCCTGTGGTGTTGGAAGGCAACAGGACCAGTAGTGGGGATTCTCTTCCACTGTGTGCTCAGCATGACAACCTTCCAGAGCAGATGGAGGGGCAAGAACCAAGTTTAGAAGCAAAGTGAAAGTCATGGAAAAAAAGGAGCTGCCTGAATGACCTACACCTACTAGTGCACCAAAGAGAAGCAATTCCAAGAACTGAATAAGAAAGAGGGGATATTTGCAACCCCCCATGAATCCTAGAGAAGAACCCAGCCTTGGCCCTGGGCTCCTATACCACCATTGCTTACCTCCCTGCCCTCTGCTGCTGCTATTTTAACTGCAATTATTTTAAGAGCTGCAATTATTTTAATTTTCAGTGTTTGAGGAGACACTTGGGGAAGCAAGCAAGCCTGTTGCCTAAGTTGCTAATTTCAAAGCACATCATTAAAACTTAGACACATGTGTTGGAGAGGTTGTGGAGAAAAGGGAACCCTAGCACACTGTTGGTGGGAATGCAGACTGGTGCAACCACTATGGAGAACAGGATGGAATTTCCTCAGAAAACTAAAAATGGAACTGCCTTTTGACCTAGCAATTCCACTGCTATGATTATAGCCCAAGATCCCTGAAACACCAATCCAAAAGAAACTATGCACTCCAATGTTCATAGCAACACAATTTACAATAGCCATGTGCTAGAAGCAACCTAAGTGCCCATCAGTAAATGAATGGATCAAAAAACTATGGTACATTTACACAATGGAATACTATGCAGCAGAAAGAAAGAAGGAGCTCCTACCCTTTGCAACATCATGGATGGAACTGGAGAGCATTATGCTGAGTGAAATAAGCCAGGCGGTGAAAGACAAATACCATATGATCTCACCTTTAACAGGAATCTAATCAACAAAACAAACAAGCAAGCAAAATATAACCAAAGACACTGAAATAGAGAACAGACTCACAGTGACCAGAGAGGGAGAGGGAAAGGAATTTCAGGTGGAAAGGGTGAAGAGTTTGCAGGAACAATTATATGGGACACATGGACAATAATGGGGGGAGGGAAGGTGGAAATGGAAGGGAGGTGGGGAGGGTTGGGGTGTTGAGCTGGGGTGTGGGTAAAAGGCAGAAAACTGTACTTGAGCAACAATAAAAAAATTAAAATAAAAAAGATACAGTTTGTAACCAAATACAGCTTTGACTGCCTGCCACAATGAAAGACAAACTTGTGAGGCATATGCTGGTGAAAAAGGAAGTGGTTTATTCAGACGCCAGCAATCTGAGAAGACGGAGGACTGTTGTTCGCAAAACCCGTCCTAACATCACAGTGCAGAGAGAGGTTTTTATAAGAAGGGAGAAGGAGAACAGGACAAGGAGATCAAGCAGAGGGATTTGAAAAGTTCTCTACATGCAGACCAGACAGCCCATTCAAACAAGCATCTCGAAACTGCTCTAGCGTTGGTCTGGTGTGCGTCATCCTGGTTTACATGGTTCTGGTTTTATGTTTGGAGGTGAGAAAATCCCCTTGAGCCAGAATGCCTGATGGTCAGAGTCTTTATCGTTTCAAGTTAGTTCCTAGGATTCTTACACAAACATGCTATTTTATTGACAAGCTGCATATTAATCAGAGTCAGCACTTAAAGAAACATTTCCCCATAGTTATAAATTGTGTCCACTATCTCTCCATGGGCACTTTTGATGCTCCCAAATACCCACTCCATGGCACCAAGAAGGGGGTGGAAACAGATGGCTTGTTTCTGGAGCCAGTAGTCAGGGAGCCCTTCCACACGCAGAGCAGCACCTGGGTGCTCCCAGGAGGAACAGAGGTGGGGATACTAGTGCTTGGGCAAAGTTACCCGCTCTGGGGCTCAGTTTCCTCATCTTCATCAGCAACTGGACCTATTTCTGAAGTCTCCTGTCAAGGGCCTTGTGAGTCTCCTGCTTTTTTCTCAACTCCAGCAGGTGAGGACTGACTCCTCCTGCAGCTGCCGCCTCACCTTCTCCAACCCCCATGAACTGCTGGTCATAGAGTAGTTCCTGTTCTCCAAGGAGGGCAAGCTCTCTCTGTTGAACCTCAACACAGAGCCTAAAAAGGTCTTCACTGCTGGGCCATAAAGTTTCAGCCCATGATCTTTCCCAGCTTTGCAACTTTGCCAGATTCAAGTCAAACTAAAATGCCCTGCATCTTCACTGACACGACCAGCCTCGGCTGAAGCCCTTGCGCTTCTCCCTTGTGTAACCACTAGGCCTTTCCTGCAAGTAGGTGTTCCCCTCCCATAGGTGCTCCAGCACCTGCTCCATTTCGTGCAGCCACACCATTAAACTGACTTCATGCTCTTCACAAGCACAGCATTCAGCTCCTGCATTAACAGCTTCAGCTCAGAATCCTATATCCTGGGCTCCTGGTTGCCTGCACTTCTTGGCTGACCTGAACAACCTGAAATTTCTAATTGACTACCTTCTATTTTCTGTGGTGCAAGTCCAACTGATCCTCCAGCTCTTACTTCTCAGACTCTAGACACTTCACCTGCATCTCCTGGTTCTGCACCAGGTCCTCCCCGCATTAACATATAGATGATCTTGTAGGGTTGGGCCAGAATGTCTACCTTTTCTCTCAGTTCTTTGCTGCTGGATGCGTCCAGGTTCTGCTTGCACAATATGTTGCGCTCTAGCTGCTCCATATTTTCCACCTGGGCCTTCTGTTTCTGAAGCTACTGAAAGGATACCAGGAGCTTGTGTTTATGGTCAGGCTGGAGCTGGTGCATGAGTCCTCCTTTCCTCCTTTCTGGTTTCTTTTTTCTCCTTTGCCAAAGTTTTTTTTTTTAAGATTTCATTTGTTTATTTTTTGAGAAAGGAGAAGGGAGGCTAAAAGAGAGGGAGAGAACCATCAATGTGTGGTTGCCTCTCATGCGCCCCCCAGATGGGGACCTGGCCTGAAATCCATGCATGTGCCCTGACTGGGAATCGAACCAGTGATCCTTCGGTTTGCAGGCTGACACTCCATCTACTGAGCCACACCAGCCATGGTTCCTTTACTGAAGTTAATGTCATCATACTGATTTTTCATTCTTGCTTCTTTCTTTCATCAGTCCCACAAAGAAGGCTTCTGGGGGCAACTTATTATCTGTTTCTTAATGTGCATGCTGGTTACATTTGTGAAAATTTATAAAAGTAAGAATTACCATTTTTAACTTTTCTCTACGTAACATTTCAATTAAATATTTTTAAAATAATTCTAAAATTCCTTCACCATTTTAAAACACATCTGTTTTCTATGAAAGCTAAGTTCATCTTTCCTCATCCACTTTAATGAGTATATTCTCAAATCTTATTTTTGATATACTCTCACTATTTATTTTTGTTGGAATTATTGTTGTTTTTATGTATTTTAAGAACAGATTCTTATAGTTTAACTTTTAAAATAGTTTAAATTTATATTGCAAATTAAAAATGAAGCTGTACATGAAAGTCTTTAAAGATTCATTAACAATTCAGACATAAGCAAAATTACCAAAAAGGGACATTATTTTGTAAAAACAGCAACAAAACTCCTCCTGTTACACAGATAATGTGGACAGTTCAAGTTACCTAGTGGAAGAGCACTTAGCAGATACTACTTAGCAGATACAGTTTTTTCAGTTCCATTCTTTTTCTTTTCTTTCTTTCCTTCTTTCTTTCTTTCTTTCTTTCTTTCTTTCTTTCTTTCTTTCTTTCTTTCTTTCTTTCTTTCTTTCTTCTCTCTTTCTTCTTTTCAAAATATAGGAGCTAGAATGAGATTCATGTTAGGTATTTTTGGCAAGAATGCTTCATTGAGCGGCTTGTGTGGTTCCATCAGAAGATACATATTAGCTAGTTGTCTTTTTATGATTCAATGGCTTTTGATTATCTAATAAAGTTCAAAATTTCATTAGAAGTTCAAAAATTTATTTTATAAGATATTTTTATTAGCCCATGGAAAATATTAGGAAATATTAGCTTCAATATTTCCAAGAGAAAAAAACACCTCAATAATTGATTATTTGTGATATAGATGACAAGATAAATGTCTGACAAGTTTATTTTCCAGTTTTCAAATGGCAAATTAGATCTAGATATTCCTCAGAAGGGAAGAATGAGAATTTAAAAATATTTCTGTATCTCTTTTTAAAAATATTTTATTTATTGTTTTTTTTTTTTTAGAGAGCAGGGAAGGAAAGGAGAAAGACAGGGAGAGAAATATCAATGTGTGGTTACCTCTCACATTCCCCTTACTGGGGATCTGGTCCGCAACCCAGGCATGTGCCCTGACTGGGAATCAAATCAGTGACCCTTTCATTCCCAAACTGCTCTCAATCCACTGAGCTACACCAGCTATGGCTATTTTTGTATCTTGATAAACTCATGAAATTAGACATACTGTGTTTTAATATATTGCAGTGGTTATTCTTGTTAATGCTCATATTTTTCCACTGTTGACCTACGAGAGACTTTTCAAGGGAGGTCATGATACAACTCTAGCAGTCTTTGATGGCGTGCTTGCTTTCATGTGGGCAACATATTCTAGATTTACCATTTGTTAACATTTTATGACTTTTGCTTTATCTATCTACCATATAGAGAGATTTATAGAACTATATGTTATTATACTTATTAATATTATTTTGCTAGAACATTTGATAGTAAACTAAAGAAGCAATTACTTTTTTCAACCTATGTACTTCACCATACATCTCCAAACCGATATTACCATTCATCTTTTGGAATTCCGTATTTTTCCCAAATATCTTAAATCTTACTTATGTAGAGTCTGTCTCCACACAGAATATTGGTTCCTTAAAATAACAAAAGGATTATTCATTGGCATTTACTTTTTTTCTTTTTGTGTCAGAGGTTTTTAGTTTATTTTTCCATATTTATTATTATTATTATTTTACTCATTTTAAGATTTATCAAGCCAATTGAAAAATCACAAAGGTAGTAAGTAACCTTTAGAAATTTATACATTTTAAACATTTTCTAGCACCTGAGCTTGTTCTGTCTCTCTCTCACTTCAAATCTTATTCTGCAGTTTCGTGTCAGTTGCTTCTGGTTGGGTGACAAAACTGGATGAGGTTAAAGTTGCTCCAACAGCACTTCATAGGTGACTTCTGCACACAGCTTTGGAGAGAGGTCTTTCGCTCATCTAGAGCATCTGATGCTAATGTCTCTCTGTCATTTCGTGAATTCAAGCAGTGCTTTTTAAACTTGGCATACATGCATATCACCTAGAAATCTTGTTAAAATGCAGATTCTGATTGAGTAGGTCTGGGAGGGACCCTGAGTGTTCTGCGTCTCTAACAAGATCCTGGGAGCCACTGATGATACTGGTCCCTGAATCACACCTTGAGTAGCAAGACTTTAAGGTTTGCTGGACTAAGCTATTTTTTTTTCAGATGATTGATGTGCTACTTTTCTTCCCTTTGTCATCTTGTATGTAAAGTTTTATAGATATCAGGGTAGGTAACTGAAGATAAAACAGTGGCAAAATTGGGGTGGTTGTTTTCCCTGGGTTCTATTTTCTCCATTTTCCTTGTTTTCTTTATTGATGCTTTCTCTAGGCTGTCATTTGTAAAGAGGCCCTCTGCAGAGTGGTCATCCATAGGCTTAGTGTATGTTCTGACTTACTGTCTGCTTTCTTTACCACGGTTGTCAGCACTTACAGGGACTCCACACCTAGTAAGGTGACAGTCACCACCATTTTTAGTAATGTTGGCATTATTGGGTGGCTTTTCTGGAGTTGCCTTTGAATTCCCCTTTCTCATTCCTATTTTGTTGTTGGTGCTATCAGTAATTTGGGGTGGTTAATGCCTATAGTGGCTGTGACCTACTGTGTATTTACTGCCTTGACCTGGAACACCATCTGTAACATTAGCCGCAGCTACACTGATCCCCTTCAACCAACATCAAACTCTATAGACTCTTCACCTCTAAGACCGCAAGGTTGAGCCTTGATTTACCTTCTTTACAATAGCCTCTGGATAAGAATAATTTTCACTGTCTCATTCATTTGATTATATCTTAAACATTTTTTACAGGAGGTGCTCCATGAGATGTCCTGAATTTGAGGTCACTGAACTGACGCCTCCTCTGCCACTCACCTCTGCCTGTGGCGCCAGAATCAGGAAATCAGGAGAGACCCAGGGGTCTCTTTTCCGAAATCAGGAGAGACCCAGGGGTCAATAGCAGTCGCTACTATAGTGACATGACTAAAGGTGGCCATCACACTTGCAGCTCCTTTTTATGGAAATGTTGGCCAGGCCAGTGATGGTGAATCTGCAAAGGGCTTTCTTAGGCCCACTCCTTATCCCCAGGGCTAATCAGACTCAATCTTAGTTTTCTTATCTGAAAAAAAGGATAATTATACCTACATAATAGGATATATATATATATATATACACACCCATACACACACATATATATACACCCATACACACACACACACATATATATATATACCCGTACACATAGTATTTGCCTAAAAAGTTATATTGAAATTTTTATGAATTCAGACAAATAGGTCTGTGACCTTAGATTAGTTGCTTAATAACTAGTTAAAACTTTCCTTATCAAAGTGGTCAAAAAACCAAATTATGTTTTTCAGAATAAGGCCGACATTACACTTTCTATTACTGGACTCCCTAGACATGTGAAAATAAGTTCATGAAGACAGAGATGATCATGACTTGAAGCTCCTAGGAGATTTTGTTTTCTTCCAAGAGGCTGTGATCTGACACGCCCATCTCAAATGACAATATTATATATAGAGAGAATATATTTGTATTTTAATAGTTATAATGTATAAACACATATTGATGCATTTAAATTATGTCTACAGATATATATTTTATATATTAACATATAAACATTTAACACATTTATAAACTATCATATATGGCATATTGTATTATTATAATGAAAAGTTCTAAACATATATAAATATGACTTATTTTTAAAAATATATTTCACCAGGGTAATATTTATTATTTAATACGCATTATTTAATATATTTATTTAATACACATATCATGCACATTTAAATATTTTTAAAATATTTAATATATTATGTGTATATTAAAAGATATCTTTCTGAAGTGTAATATTTTACAATTTTGTTTCAAATTCAGTTGTCTCTCATATCATAAAGTTTTTCACATATCAAGAGAAATGGTTGGGGAACATTATTCGGTGAGACACAGAGAGTATGCCAACCTGTACCTGTGATTTGGAAGTGCTTATCCTTGAATGTGCCCTTCTTTCTTCTAAATTTTAGTGATATCTACCTCATGATATTTAACACTTTCCACATGCACCTAGAAGGACATCTCTTCAAATGGCAGTAGAACAAAAGAGAGAAAGATGGATATAAGTGAAAGGAAGTTTATCTCTGGATATTTAGAAAATCATGGGAGTTCTTGAATTTATTTTCTTCTATATTCTCTGTTGGCCTTGGGATATAAGGCCATATACTGTGAACGAGGTCCCAATAGGTTCCAGAGAAACTTTTAAAATCATGCACACTGACTTTTGGATATGCACAGAGAGGCTACGTAAACAATTTGTGGCATTAAACATACAGCAGCTTGCTCAACAATCATTGCAGAAGTAATTGCTGTGAAAACATCTGACATGTGAAAATACCTTCAAAGATAAGGTTTAAACGTCCCGATAGTAATGTTCATTTTGTTGTAACAGGTTTTGGGTGAGTCCCAGTGTTTGTGATAAAGGTGAGTTTAAAAGTTAAAAATAAATCATCAATGCAACTGGTTTCAAAAGTAACAGTTCATACCCAGCCAGTATTCAATGACAGAGGTGGCTTCAAAAAATGATTAAAAGAGCGTTCCATTAAAGGCGCCCATAGCTACAGGATCTCTGGGAGGTGAACGTTCATGTTGCTCAGTTCATGTTCCTGCCATCAAAGAAAATATGACTAAAACATTTCTAAAAGCAATCATAAAAATACCTTGTTTCCTTCAGAGGAATTTTTTTGAGATGTTCCTTTCTGATAATGAACGATGTTGCTTTCAGTAAAAGCACCACTGTGGCCTTCCAAGCTTTTGCCTCTTCAGTATTCTAGGCTGATAGTGGAGAAACAGCACTGGATCCCACCTTGCTCTTTTAAATTCACAACAGCAACTAAACCGCCTTGGGCCAATTCTTGTACTTAGCACTTCCTTAGATTACAGGGTGGTGTCTGCTGCCCTCTGATAGCTTTGTGAAATTCAACTTGTGGCTGTGTGTAGTATTTTTCCAAGGTTGGTGTGCTGATTATTTTGCCATAAGTGACACGGACAAACTTTCTTTTATCTCTTTCAGCATAACTACATTCCATCTCCCCAGAATTATAATAGATGCATGCTTATCCAACATCTGGCAATATTTTTCTGGTATTTGGGGGGAGAAACTTGAGAGAGATGGATTCAATTAGGAGGAATTTTAGGAACAGAAAAATTCACCTACTTGTTTGCAGTGTTGCATTAGCCTTTCCAATGATGTCCACAGCTTCAGCGACCTCCTTTTCCCAGTTTGCTTACCAAAGTCATCTTTGCAGTATGCAATTTGACCATGGTAGTCCCCAGCTAAACCAACTAGCGAATGAATAGACACGGACTGTTTTAATGGTTCTCTATTGCCAACGAGTGGAGTCCATAATATTTAGAATATTTGTTCTATTGTTGCTACCTTTTTTCTTACCACGGCTTCCTAAACTCCTCCCTTTGGCAATACACCACCGTTACCCCAAACACACACTGTACTTCACTTTAATGTGTAACTGTGCATTCTGCCCAGACCGTCACTAAACAAAAATGGGGGTTTGGGTGCCTGCCACTACAAAAGCCAAACTCGTGAGTCAGATGATGGTATAAAAAGAAAAGATGTTTTATTCAGGTGCTGCATGATCTGGGAGAAGTGCAGAATCTTGTCTCAAAGCACATCTCTTCAGCAAGGCCAAGACATTGTCCAGAGGGCCTGCTCCAACTTAAAATATAGTGCTTTGAAGTCCTTAGGCTCATCAGTGAAGCCTAGCTTGTCCCAGCTGCCGTCCGTTTCCGGCTCCCTCCTGGAGCCTGTGTGTGGAGCCGGAGTGGTCTGGACTATGCAGCTGCTAAGGGCTGTGAGTTCGCACTAACATGGCAGCTAGTGTATCACCAGGTGGGCAAAAGAGTAGGTTTTTTTGTTCCCCTGGGACTGTATTAGCCTGGGTATGGGACAGAGCAGGTGTTTTCTCATGCTTTGGGAGGGTCCACTTCTTAATCAGGCCCTTCTTTCCCCTGGCTAGACTTCCAGGACTTTTTGGTCTAGCACCCTTCCCTCCAAATTTTGACTTCTATGGTGCACATGCCTGCCTTCCTCCATCCCACCCCGAGTATGGCAACAAAAGGAGGGGAGGACTTTTCTCTCTTCCAATAACCTTGCTAGGCTTGCCTGTGCTCAGTGTAAGAACCTCCCCCTGCCATCATGTTGACCAATGGGGGAAACTCACTTTTCACTCTGTCAACTCTACTCCTCCTCACACCCTGGTGTCTGGGAGCAGTGAGTGGCCTGAGCTTGGGGCCCACTGACAGAGAGCAGCTAAACCAAAGGCCTAAGCAAAAGAACCCTGGTAACTGTGCACAGCTTCTCAGGTAATGCCTAGGGTGGCATCAGTGAGACAGGAATGGCACCTTCACACAGTGCCCAGCTTCTGCACCCAGGGTGGAGCGTCCACAAAGCACAGTTCAGTAATCCAGTTAACCAGTTAGCCTCACACCCCCTGAGAACATGCAACCTGACACTGTGCTTTGAAACTCGATGTCCTGCCAGGATACCAGGTGTTTCACAAAGGCACTATTTAACCAGCTCCAGCCGTGGGTACTCGAACCTTCAACCTTGTCCCCGAGGAGCATGCTCAGTGCAAAAGTAGCCCCAGGTCCCATTCTCACGGCCTAGCTTTAATCTCTCGGCAGCCCCTCCTATCCTCTCCCCTCGGCCCACTCCCAGAGTTACTACAAGCTGGAGGGAGCCTCCCTCCCTGGTGCTCTGGATGGCCTGTCTAATGGGAACACAACTTGCAAGAACACCATTTTCATAATACACGCCATGTGCATTGTCACAGGTTAGCACACTGTGGCTTTATCCTAGAATAAGCCAGGCAATTCCCTCTTTATGTCACAAATAGGTATATTTATTAAACCATTTGATTATAATCGATGCTATATTCTTTACCTCCTCCCATCCATTACATTAGGTGCTTTCTAAGGGCAGAAACTGGCTTAGTAAAGACTGTGGAGTTCAAAAAAATAAGAATCATTTGTTCGAAGAATTGGGAAAAATATTGTCAGTCTGTTCCTTTTAACTAAAAGTACAATCAGACAAATATGTTTTCTGGATTTTCACAAATGTCCAATAGACTTCTGTGATGATGGTTGCTGGCACGAAAATGGTTTCCTCTTTTCCTGGGTAACTCTTCTGCAATTCTGTGTTCATTTTAGCTTTCTGAAGTATTTACTTCTAAAAAGTATGATAGTCAACTATTATTCTTATTTTGAAAGTTATTTTTCAGAATTAGAGTCAATAATAATATAGAGCTGTTCTTTTCCCTTTCTCCCAGGGAGAAAGAATAAAAATAATATATAATATCTTCGTATGATAAAAAGAATATATAATTATTGGATATCTGAAGAAAGTTAAACACTGCAAAATTACAACTTGGATTGCTGCTAAGGATGTCAGGTGAATTAGAGATCCCATACTTTATTGATCTGGACAGTTTAATTTTACAGACATCTCTGGGAATTAATTTGTACATTTTGAGAATTTTAGAAATTGGTCGATAAAATAACATACAAATGGCGAGGTAGGACATGAACAAATTTCCAATGGCTAACTAAAGAGCCAAGCCTTATATTCTCTAAACACTTATTATTACCAGCTCGAAAATAAATCAGTGAGTCATGATGATGCATGAGTGGAAAAGACTAATCCTGGGACAGCCACCAGAGTCCCTTTGTAAGAGGAAAAAACAGACTAAATAGCGTGTAGGAGCACTGACAACATCAGAATTCCCTTCTCTTTGTCACCTCTCAGCATTTTTATTGTAGTTTGGTTTGGCTCCAGTTCTCCTCCCCCGAGTTTTACTTTGAACAAGGCCCAGGCTTTTTAGCTCCAGGGAAGCTCATTGTGGTATTGAAATCTCACTTTCATTTAAACAGTGCTAATTGCAGCCACAATCACTAGTTCATAGACCATGGGAATTAGTGATTGAAAAGATGTGTTAGATTATCTCTTTCATCTGGTTTTGGCAATACAGGATTATTTTTTACATTATATCCTAGGGTGTTCTCCTGATTCATTGTAAGTGACTGAAATAATGGGGCTTTTATCATTTTCCTGGGGAGAGAATTGGATAGCCTAATAAACTTAGGACATCATTCTGAAGATCAGCCTAGATTTTCTTTTTACTTCATTTCATTCTGTCACTCCTAGCTACACACCCTGCGTCACCCTAAACAATCTCTTACCCTTCTCCATTCAGTGCAACAAATTTCTTCCTACCATTCTACAAAGACTGCCAAAGATGGATTTATTTGCATTTGTGGAGAAGGAAATGATCTTGGTTAATGGTAAAGCAAAATGTAGCTCTTTATTATTTATGAATCATTCTTGTCCAAAAGTGAGTTGGTAAAGGTTTTTAAAAAATAAATTTAAAAACAACCCGTAAGAATGTGACTGCCTGCATTATATTTGTGTATTCCTTTCATCAGCTTTAAAGGTAAATTGAAGGTAAATTTTTGTCTGACTATTTTCTATGATCTCTCAATTCATTACTTCTATTCAGATTTTCAACTCCTTGAAATTGTGACAGTGATACCTGTTTCTGGGTTCCGTGTTTCTCCTTTATCACAGTGTTCACTTGTTCTCTTATGTGTGAAGCTGCTACTTTTATTTATTCATTCAGTGTATGCTAGACCACGTTTTTGTATTATATATCTAATTGGGCTATTTAAATGAAGAACATCTGATTTTATTATAAAGTAGTCCATAGTGTAACATAACATTTAGATTTATGATTGAGGGGAAGATATTTTGTCTCTATTTATAAATGATAAATAATGAAAAGAAAGCATTACTACTATAAACGATACACAATAAAAGGAAAATACTGTTGCTGTTATTGTAGATTTATTAGCAGAGTTGCTAGATCCCCGTGATTTGAAAAATGGCACATTTTAAAATCTTGCAACAATTTATCTTTATGTGTATTTTACATGGCACTGATTCTAAATGAAAGAGTTATGAGCTAGTTACACAATACTCACATCATAATAGGCAATAAATAAGAATCATTATTTTTGCAACATAAACTTATTTAAAATAACATAGTTCATAAGAGTAAGTTACTCACCCATTTAAGTAAAGTACTTGGTCCTGCTCACCAAAATGAGGAAATAGATGTAATTTATTATAATCAGATTTCTCATGGGAATTTAGTGTATGGAATTTCAATATATTTGAATCATAGTAAAATTTTCAATTGTTTTTAAAGGTTCATTTGTAATTCCTATTCCAAATTAGAAAAGCAATAGAAATCAACAATAATTAATTTAAATAAGTTTTTAAATATGCTGCAGATAAATAATTTTCTTGTATCTTTTTATTTTCAATTTCAATGAGAAATACTTGGACTTAAGTATTTAAGACTAAATCCAATGATTTAATTAACTCAAAAAGAAAACTACTTCTTTTTAATGTCTATCCATATTGTGTTTTGTTGTTCAACAGTCTTCTGTTTCATATGAATTTTCAGAAATCTTAATTAAGATGAAAATCAAATTAGAACATCTTTTTTAAATTTTTAATTGATACGTTTTATTTAAATAACTTAAAAGATATCTGTAAAAATAGATAATACCATAAACAGAGATAAGGGGCAAGCCAAAAAAATTGATAAATGTTTATCATAAATAAATAAGTAAAAATCAACAAGAAAAATGGACAGTATATGAGCAGGCAATGACCAGGAAAGAAAGTAATGTCCAGGAAGGATACAAAAACACTCTGACATTCCTAGAAATCAGAATAATTCTCTTTAAAACAAGTAGAGATTTTATTCCAGTCATTAGGTTGAAAAAGCAGCATAATTTACAATAGCCAAGATTTGGAAACAGCCTAAGGGCCCATTAGTTGATGAGTGGGTTAAAAATCTGTGGTACATTTACACAATGGAATACTATGAAGCAGGAAAAAAGGAAGTAATTCCTACAACTTGGAGCAGCCTGAATGGATCTGGAGACTGTTACGATAAGTGAAATACAGCTGGTAAAAGGCAAATACCATATGATCTCACTGATAAGGGGAATCTCATGAACAAAATAAACTAAAAACCAAAAGTGGAATCAGAGGCATAGAATCATGGAATAGACTGGCAGCAGTAAGATGGGATGAGGGAAGAAGGGACTGGCGGAAAGAATGTGAAGGGATTGGTCAAAGAGCCTACGAAGGGCCCATGGGCATGCACAATGGTGTGGGGATTGACTACGGAATTGAGGGGTGGGCCGCGTGTAGTGGGTGAAGTGGAAAAACTTTGGGACAACTGTAGTAATATAAAGAATAAATCATTAAGAAAAAAGCTATTAAAAGATGAGCTATTCCATAAAGAGTTAAGAATTCCTACATTCTCTCCTAGTTCCCAATTTTGGTGTGGAAAGCCGGAATATTTCATGGTTGGTTTCAACACACTTTTAGTTTGTATTTGTTACTTTGTAAATAAGCCTATTTATCTCACTTAAAATATTATGTCAAGACATAAACTAAAATCTGTTGTTTGTTTTTAGAGAAGCATGAATTTATTTCACATAGTAAAAAGGTAAAAACCTACATGAATTCTTTTTGATAAGAGGGAGAGATAAAAGCATCCCCCTTGTAAGCACTTTTTGTGTTTTTAATTGTGTAGGGACGCCAGTGCTTCTTCAATGTTGAAAAATCCATCTTCACAATCTCACTGATAAATTTGAATAATATTTACATGATCTGTTTAATAGAATATGAATCGTGTGGAAGATTTTTTCTTTGTATAGGAGGACAAGAAAAGGAGGGAAGAGGTTAGCATAACAACTGTGTGCAAAAAAAAAGTGATAAAGAACCAAAGTAGAATTTAGCTGCCACCAGAAAGCAAACCCTAGAGGCAGACTCTGGTGAGAAAGGAAAGAGGTTTTTTATTTGGATACTGAAAGAGCTGGGAGAATGGGGATCTCCCTGTCTCTAAGCTCATCTCCTCCGCGAAAAAACAGACAAAACTCAGCTGTCTTTATCAAGACCAAAACCGAAGGCAGTGCCCAGAATTCCCACTCCATTTTACAGTACTGTCCTTTGGAACCTGAGGCAGTTGCTGAATAGCATTCAGGTGGAGAGCTTGTTCCCAGCTGCGATCCAGCTTCTGGCTCCCTCCAAGAGGCTGTGTGTGATGGTGGCACTGCCAGTGGCGGTGGGGCTTCTAGGGGCACAAGGTACTGACTCCCAGCTGGATAGCACACTAACGCACTGGCAGAGCTCCACCAGGTCAGCAAAAGAGAGAAAGAGAGACTGCCTCCTGGAAGCCATAGGCCATGTGACTGCTAAGATGATATGGCCCGTATGGACAACAGGCCAGTACACATCTGAATGCAGGTAACTAAAAGTGAGCCAGAAGCAAGAAAGACATTTCTTTATTCCCCTGGGTTTATATTAGTTTGGGGTGTGGAAAGGATCAGGTGCTTTCTTAGAATGACCTATTAACTTCCTAAATTTTTGTGCACTTTAAATGGGTCTACCTCCCAACCAGTCTATTCTTTCTCTTTTCTAGACAGGCCTCTGGTTTAGCGACTCCCCAGCCCCAGTTTTAGCTTCAGTTGTGCATATGCCTTCCTTTTCCTGGCACCACCCACAATCTGGTCTTGGAAGTGGGTATTAGGGCTCTTATCCCCTCTTATGCAATTATTCTGCCAGCCTTGTGCCTGTTGCATATGAGAACTTCTACCTGCAGCTTTCTTGCCTGGGTGCAGGTGGAGCAGGTGCTTGGTTACCTGGGCAACATGACCCCTCTGCTGGACCATCCGCCACCTCATCCTGGCTCTGGGTTCAAAATCTCCCCCAATTCTTGTTCCCTGCTCTCAGCCCACTCCCAGCAGTTCGAAAGACGATCTATGGGTATCAGATACACAGAACAGAAGACGTGTAACTAATAAGATATTCCTTTAGAAATAAAAAAGGGCATACTGTAAAATGCCAAATGGCTCGAAAAGACCGCTGAATCATAAGGATTATAGATGTTATATGTGTCTATTTTCCTATACTTTAAAAGATAAATTATACATTTAATGTAAATGGATAAACATTTTAGTTATTTACTCTCCCCAAATTATTCATTAAGTTGTCTCTTTGTTTCAAATTAAGTTTATGTAAGTTTTAAGATCTGAGCAAATTTTTCTAAGGGTTTGCACCCTCCCGGGGTGGACTGTTCTAGTCTCAGACATGTTCGTCATCGAGTGGTCCGGGATTACGGGGCGCCCATCAGGTTGTCACGCTGGCAGGGTCCAGCTGAAAAAGACTCCCAAATCACTGACTTCAGTGTCACCAGCTTATTTAAGTCAATGTATTTTGTATTCCTAATTTTAAAAAAATGAACGATAATTTCTTGTTAAAGGCAGAATTCTACAAATGCTGTACAGCTGATGCAGGTTGCATAATTCCAAAATTATAATATTACCAAGAGTATTGTCGAGGTAATACTTTTGTAGTAAACTAAACTGTTTTCCACCCGAGGAGCCCTCTGTAGACTTGATATTCAGAGGTCACAGTAGTGAGGGTCCTAAACAAATAATCAGAGGACGGATTAAAATATGTTTGAATGATTCTGGACATAGCTGGAAAGTGCTGTAACTTTAAGACCTAAAGGCTGTGACTCACTCTTTTAGAATGTTTTGTATATTTTATGCCAACTGTCGGTGTTTCTGCAGGAGATCAGGGGTAAACATAGAATACAAGCTTGAACTCTCCTGATGTCCATTCAAGATGAACAACAACAACAAAACAAACAACATAAAGGGAAGCCGTTTGTACAATGCTCCTGAATCCATTTATCTAGCTCTACAGCTACACAAATACTGACTTCTATTTTTAGGTACTGTAAGAAATAAGACAAGAAGTAAGGTCTTCAGAGACTCCTTAATACCATTAGAAAAATGTTTCTGGCAGATCTTATCAAAACAGAAGAAATAAATAACCGTTGTCCCTGGGACTAGGATTCCTGTTGCTTTGCAGCCCCATTTCCAAATGATGTATCACGCTCATTACACTCACCTCTGTAGGACACTGTGTACACAAAGTGTGAGAGCCTCACCTCCCAGTTCAGGGTGTTTCCTGATACATGGACCATTTGTCCTTGTCAGATTCTCCAAGGTGAAAGAATAAACTTTAAAGATGAACCACTTCTAGCCATCACAAATATAGGGAAAGATAATAGTTTGTCTTACTTTCTCTTGCCACAAGGTAAAAAAAAAAAAAATAAACTTCAAGGAAAAATAGAGTAAGTGATAAAATGCCTTGAAATATTACTTGTTTTATTTTTAAGTTACTATTTAATAGAGATAATTGATAAACTCAAAATACACAAAATCTGCTATTTGCAGGAGGTTATGCTTAATAATAAAGAAAGACATACTAGAGATTTGTATCAGAAAGACTAAAATAGTCTGTGTGGGTAGAAAAGCTTAAGGAATGTCATATTTATTTCTTTATTAAAGTTAACATTGCCTGTGTGACCTAAGTGAATTTATAAATGTTTGCTAACAAATGGATATCAGTGGGCATTTTTCTTTGAGGAATTCCAAGAAATTATAGCAGAACAGAATATTGTATTTTGCATTGCATTTTACTACTTATATATATAATATAGTCACATATTAAGAACTACTTACTAACTAAATTTTATTGTAAGTATTTTGATTCAACCTCCTAGTTGTCAATGAGGGAAATTGGCTACGTCAGCTCAGGTCTTTCTCTGTCAGAACAAAGCAGTACCTAGAGGTTATGTATCATTACCAGATTTCTACTATTTTCATTAATCCCTTTTACTTTGTTTTTTTATAACTTGTTGCAGTAAATAATATTAACATAATGTATTTGCTTCGCTAGATTGTCATTTAACTTGCTCATTATCAATGAATGGTAGCAGTTTCAGACAGTGTCCAGCAGGAAACCAAAAGAATACCACGTAATTGAAAAAAGATGACTTATGAAAGAGATTTAAATACAAACATGCCTAGAAATGCGAGACATGCAAATAGTAGATAGTGGAGAAATCAGGGATTTAGCAAACACAGAAAACAGCAATCTTTTGGAGAGAGAGAAGAATACATGAAGGAGATAAGGGGACCAGAGCTCAGAACTTGTGGTCACTCAGCAGACACACAGGAAACCTGCTGGGAAGAGCTGGAACTAGGGATGAGAGTCACCACACAAAATGCTATAAATATGGAGAGAGAAAGGGGTGGAGGTAATTTGCTTTCTTTCTTACCCATACCTGCAAGCTCCAATCTTTTGTCAGTACCTCTCAATGGTAGAAGCATTGTCCATTGACAAACTGAATGGGGAAACCTATTTGTTTGAGCCAGCCACTAGCGAAGCGAGGAGACATGTGGACGTAAGAACAATCAGAAAATAACCAGGCACAGTAGTAAACTCTAGGACTCTACATTTCCAGGAAAGTACCTTTACCAAATCATGCCATAAGTATACCTTTCAATGAATTCTGATTGTGAAGCAAAAGTGAATCTTACTACAGTGAAAAAACAGGGGCAATTCTATGAAAAGATAGACTTAAAATGGGTCTTTTCATCAAATTGATCAACATCAATAAAACACAGGCACACATATGCACCAATGCACACCAACATACACATGTGCCCACGTACAACCACACTTTTCTGTTTTGTCAACCTGATATTGCTTTAGGTAAGACTCTCAAAAACAATAATTTTATTTGCAAAAAAATTATTTGTAACTATTTGGAATTGTTACACTAAGGAACTTTTGCATTTCCCTAAAAAGTGTAACTACTTCTCTCTTGGAAGCATTCAACTTGGCAAGGTTAGCAGAAGGAATGTCTACCATGGGAGACATTCCTTCTGGGAATGGGACAACATTGGGACTAAATATTTGTAAGTTGCCTATCACTCTAAAATTTCTTGAAGGCATGTATAATATTGGTAATAGCTCTGTTTTATAACATTAAACTTGCATAAAGATTCCAAAAAGCGCCTGTGATATGATTGGCAGTTTGAATTTAGGGAGGTAAATCATCAACTCATTCGTGATTGTAGGGATTTTGAGGTAAAACTAATAACATCAGATTCTTCTTCAACTACTGAAATGCTTTCTGAAACACACATTTCCCTTTTTTCTTTATCTTGAGCCTACCTGGTTTGAAGATCCTGTTTTTTTTGTTTGTCTTTTTGTTTGCTTCTTTTTGTGTATGTTTTTGCTTTTTTTTTTGTGTGTGTGTGCCAGAATATTGTCAGAGTCCTTACGGGCCACTCTGAGACATCCGTTACCGTGATGGGGGCACTGGCTGCCACTGGCACTTTCATAGCTCACACTGGAAATTCTGCTCCTCGTGTTTTTTCTCCTGGAACCATTTAAGACATTTTAGGACAGAATAATTTCAGAATGTCTACTGAAGAAAGAAGCACAATTTTAAAAAATGAAAAAAGATAACTATCTTATAATACTTTTTTAGTAGCTCTTAAAGTAACTCTCAAGTGCTAACCCCCTGGTTTTTGCCACATGAACCTACTAATTACAGAAATTGACCTTTCATAGTGTAGACTTGAAAAATAAGTCTACCATAAATTTAATTAATCAAGCATTATCACTTAAAAATTCCACATATTGCATATGTCTATATAATCATAAGATGATTTTCTCAATTTCCTAAGTATATATCCAGACTACTACATAGTTTACTTTCAATGTGCACTTTATTTCATCAGTACCATAAACATGAAAATTGTCATTGAAAATTATAACAAAACTGAATGTAGGTGTAAAATAGATGTAAATAAAACATATTAAGGCTATATGTTGGTCCATATAACATTAGATTCTTCTAGATATTCCACTGAATATGGAACAATAGCTAAAAAAATAATACATTTCCATGCGCTTTTTCTTCAAATAAAAGTTAATATGAGGCAAAATTACTTAATATTCTCTATAAACATTTATTTTCAGGATTACACATCACAAAAATTTTGCATCTCATATCTATTTGCCAATGAGGGTCGTGTTGCTTATTTTACATTTTTTCCTGACTTCCAGGAGGCTCAGAGCTATATTTGAGATGTATTTGGAATAAGTATGTCTAGCTTATTTGTAGTTCTAATGCCAGGAGTCTTCTTTACATGGTGCATTATTTTTAATCCTTGTTTTAATGTGTTTTGGTGTATATTTTAAGTATTTAAATTCTTTTTGGACAACATAGCACAGAAACAAAAAATAATTATTTTAGGCATATCAGCAAAGCCCCTCAGATTTTCTGTACTTAGCACTTTATAAGGGGTACTCACACACCCTTGGTCAGTCCTCTGATAGCCTTCCCACCAGGGACCATCACTCTGGGCTATGTGCTTCATCATTACTGTGGTTATTGCGCATCTCTCTCCAACAACAGTGGTGTTCTAGCTTCTTATTTTGACTTGTATTGTTTTTCTTTTAACGGAGATTGCAGTGCTTTCCTTCTCTTCACGCTGAAGACTATACTGGCACAAATCAAGCTAAAGAGGCCTTTTAGTATCAAACCTGTCGAAAACAGTGACACGTTTTAATTTGCTGCCCTTGTTGCCGAATCAGCTTTTGCATCCTTATCTAAGAGTATTTCTGCAAGGTGTATAACCTCAACCCAACCTACCCTCCTCTTTCGAACACCCTTACACTGAGTTTTCTGAAATAATGCTACAAATTCACAAAGGTTACTACTTGCAATTGACTTTGAGAGTAAATATACCTGTTTGGATGAAGAACCTGACATCATCTGTACTAAACAAGCTTGCTTTGGTTCCAATAGCACAATGGGAGGCTATTGCAAAAGCCCCCACCCCATTCCTGGGCAGAATAATTAATCTGAGATTGGCTTGAATTCTTTTATAATTATCCCTCTCACCATGCAGTTGGGCTTGAGAAGTTAATTACTACCATTTTCATGCCTATAATGCAGAAATGATCTCTCTGTCATGTACAGATTTGACAAGTTCTTTAGAAGAATGTTAGATGATGGTTCTTGGCTATATATATTCCCTCCCTTGACAGTTACCAAATGTCTATGATAAACTTTGTAATGTTTTAGAAAATATTTCAATAATGTCTCCTGATAAACAGAGGAGAAACAGGTGGAACTATTCAAACACTGGAGTTTCACAACAAAGATAATAAACATAAGGCTAGAAGTTTTTCCAAGTCATCACAGGTATTATTACTAAATGCATAACACTTTGCTGTTTTGAAATTGCTGTATATTTGGTCTACTTCACAATGCAGAAAAATTTAATTTAATAACTTTCCTCTCAATATAATGTTGCATTAACCTTTACTGTAAGAATGTCTAGTTTCAGAAATAAGTATAAATTCCCTAATATACTCTGAAATTTCCATTGAAAAATATAGATGATGATAAATAAAGAATACTTATATTTTTAAAGTTAATTGTTTTTAGAATAAAAAAATAATAGTTTTAATGTATTTTCTCCTAAAAGGAACAGCATATCATACTACTCTGGTATGACACTACATTTGAAAAATCTCTGGATCTTGACAGTGATTTTTATTTAGCATACTATATTTCTATGTAAGAATTTATGCAACTGATGTAGATTGAAAATCAAACAGAGCAGATTAAGCTTAAAATACAGCTCACCAATTTATATAGTTGTAATATGCAATATTACTATAGCAAAATTATCAATTTTGGAAGGCTGTCTTCCAAGCCTATACAAATTTCATTTTTAATAGTATGCACCCCTCCTATAAAACTAAGGTTTGATAACATACTTAGTGGAAATGTGTTTACTTTCTTCCTTTTTAACTGTGGAAAGTCAACTTACACTCTTTTTAAATGTATCAGAATTCTGCTTCATTATGAACAATATGTCCATGCTACTTCTAAGGAAAAACCTCAACTACATATTTAGATTCGTCTGGGAAAGAAGGAATCCCAATTCAAACTTTGACCAGAGATATTAGGGTTACTGTGAAGTTCTCATAAACTTAATTTTTTTCATAAGTGAATAAGAGAAGTGAGTCACTCACACTCAAAATACACCGCTCATGCTTTTTGAAGATCGCATTTAGGCCTTGCATCAATGCCTTCTCATCCAAAGAGTTTAACTACTTTCATAACTGGCTCACTAATCATTTTTCTTAGAGCCTGAATGATATCTTCATACAGACTGTTATCTCAGGCTCACAAAGATTTACCAAGTGAAATACACTTCTAACAAAATTATGATGGCCAGCTGTCTAGAATACTTGGGCAATGAACCGGTTTATATGTGTGTAAACTTTAATAAAACTGGGGTGATGGATCTAAAAGGACAAAAGTTTACATGGAAGGTTGCTGTTTTATAGGAATAGAAATAGGGGTCATGGTGATGCCACTGTGGTAATAGTGAGCTCAAAATGGAGAAAATGGAAAACATGTAGTTGGCCTTGCTCTGTCGCATTTCTGAGAGTCCAGCGAACATCTGTCACGGAGCCTTTCTGCTTGGAAGCATGAACGGTGAGTGGAGTAGGACCATCGGTGCTCCTTGGCTCTCTGCCCCACTTTTTGAGATCATGACTCCAGTCCTTCTTCCTGATCCTTAAGAGATAGGCCACATAGAAGTTTCTTTTTATTTTAATATTTCTTTACTGCTCTCTTCCAAATTATTGGCACGTTGACAATACAAAGCTCTTTAAAAACATCAGGGTTTACTATGAACGTTACTCCGTTTTGAATCATTAGACAAAAGCTGTACTCACAGCTAACTTCAAGGCATGAGGCTCTTTATCTTGGGCTGCCAGTCAAGCAGCTGGGGATCGAGGCCCATGTGATTTTTAGAAGCACTTTAGATTGGAATGGATGTCTAGGAGGCATTGCTTTAGATCTTTCTGATATATTAACAGAAAGTCTTACACCTCTACCAGGGATACAATCTTTACCCTCAATTTCATTGCTGCCCTAAGCAATTTCTTACTTTAAGAACATTTTGCCAGCATAATCTTTACCCACAAGTTCACTGCTGCCCTGAAGCAATTTCTTACTTTGGGAACATTTTGCCAACTAGCAAAGTTGAAAGAAGAAATAGTTTTATTTTCTAAGCAAGCAAGTCCTTAGGTAGAAATGTTTCTCTAAATTTTCCTTGAAATTGGACAATTCCTTATTTCTTATACATTTCTCTTCCGCCAAATTTTCAAAGAGGCATTTAGCACTGTCTACATTTTACCTGGATCTCTCCACAGCCATTTCCACAAGTGCATGAGATATATTTCCAAATTACCCACATTAGCGTAGGTAAGAGTGTCACGAAGTAGCCTGCCGCTTTATAACATGTCATCGTTTCTGCGTTCAGTAAATTCATTACTATTGTTTAAGCTTCTAACTAGAGTGTCCTTGATGCTTTCAGGCTTATTGTGCCTTCTAGTCTAAAGCAAATGCCAACTATCTTAGGTTTGGTACAATTTTTAAGAGAAAGCACAATTTATAATGTAGCAATAGGTAACTGAAGCACCTCTTCATTCTATGACTTTCATTCACATGCCAACTTCATGTACATACAGCCTGGAGTAAACAGTAAGTGTATATTTTTTTTTATTGAAAGAGTACCATTTGCCTTAAATTCCCTAACTAGTAATTTAATTTTTGCTAGAAACTCTTTAGCTTCTGGCTAGTACTGACTTGTGAATGCTTTCTATTACTTTCAGGAGCCATCTTTATTTTTTTTTTTATTCAAAACCTCTCTCAAAGCACAGAGTGCAGATAAGGATAAAATAAAATAAGTATAAACACATGAGAAATATGTGTGGTCTATGAACATTTGAAAACAGTAAATCTATAAATTTCCAAACATATATTCTCATTCTATTTGACTATCATTCCGATTAGTATTTGGAAATAAAGCATGTTTCATTGCTTCTTCAAATCAGGATTCTTTTGTACGTTGCGCCTATTCTCTATCAAATCAGTAGATGAGGCATAAGACTGGCCTGCCACTACCTGAGAGTTTCCCTTGTTAACATCGTGCCCTCTGGGAGTCCATGTCTAACTACAGATTTCCACCCTTCCTCCATCTTCTGAAACTGTTCTGTGATCCCATTAATCCATGAAACACTTTATTCTAGCCTAAAAGAAGAACATCATGATATTAATTTTTCTTTGTCGGGATTAGATATCACAGCTGATTATTTGAACTTCTATTCCTCCAATCCTCTAATTTCCTCTTTCCATATTTAGGAAGTTTGAAGAAACCCCAAATTATAGCATTATGATTAACTATTTGTGTTTTTAAGACTTTTTAAAATATTCAGTACATTACAGTAAAATGAGAGCTGTATCTTAATGTTATCTCTCCCTGTAACTCTTCCAATTTTTCTGTGAGTTTGTCAATGAAACGGTATATAATTCAGACTGTAGTTGATATCCATACCGATACTCCTAGTCTCTATGTAAGACCTGTGTTTTTCAAGGTTTGTCAAACCCAATGTGAAAAAGAGAGACTGAAAATCTTTTCTCAGTAAATGATGAATCAACTTTATTTTATGGTCTCTTAAAAAGTGGCTCTATTATTGCGGCCGTCCAGGATTAAATGCTTGGAATCCTTTGAATTTAAAATCTAACTCCTTCTAATATTGACTCCCGATCAATTTAAAGCCTGACAAATCTTTTAAAGAGTGTTTGCAGGTTTTTATTACATAATAAATGTTATAATTATCATTATCATTGTTATTAAATCAACATAGGCCCATAATAAAAATTTGCACAGATAATTGAAAAATATAATACATATAAAGTTATAAGTCCCTCTTCAATCATGCTATATTATAATAATTATTGATGAGTGTATTGTTTGTATACCCATTTATAATATTTGTAGATATATACAAGTATATATATTTATATATTTATAGTATACATGCATATGGTGCATATATACATGCATATATATGCATATGCATATGATTGTATATATGCATGTATATATGCATATGGTGCATTCCTACATATATATATATTTTCAGAATATACATATATATGTATATATGTGTATATACATATATATATGCATTCCTACATATATATATATATTTTTTCACTCATACATATATATATGTAGGAATGCACCATAATAACATTCTGCAAATTGTTCTTTTCACATAACATATGGTATTCATAATTTAGTTTTAATGAATTTTTCAAAATGGTATGATATATTTGAGTCCCTAATTGATGAATAAGTCAATATTTGTAGTTTTTTCTTATACACAGTGATCAACCAAGACCTTGGTAGAGGTATTTTTGTGAACATATTTATTTCTCTATATTAAAATCCTAGAAGGAAACTGCTAGTGCACACATTTAATGGTGAATGAAGAGCACCAACCTGTCTTTGGAACAGGTGGAATCACTGTTCACTGTCAAATCAATTCCCAAGAGTACGTGTGTCTACACAATCTCCCAATATTGGCAAAAATTCAAACCTCTAATTCTTGACAATTTAATGGGATAAGAAAAATGGAGCTTTAATTCAATTTATATCTCTTTATGAACTAAGTTGAAAATCTTTTCGTGTGGTTGTTATCCATGAATATTTCTTTCATTGTGAGCTGTATGTCATGTTCTCAGATCAAATTTTTCAATTAAATTTTAGGCCATTTTTATTGATTTATAAAGTTTATTATAGATTAAGACAGTTAGCTCTTTGTTACAAGTGAGAAGAAGATAGTATGACTTCATTTATGGTTTATTATGTATTTTCCCCTCTATAAATTCAACATTCCATGATAATTATAAAGTATAACATTATCATTTTCTTTGGCTTTTTGTCAGAGCTTTTGCAAGGCTTAATGATCATTCTTAACATTTAAAGCTTGATTAAATCTGAATGTATTTTAATATAAAGGAACGAGTTGAAGAATGTTTGATTTTTCTAACAAAACTGATAGGTGAACAAACCAATACCATATATCTAATGACACATCACTGTATTCATTTAAAAGGCTTTACATTAACTTTTTCTATAAATGTATTCTGTCTTTTTTATCATTCTAATTATATTTATTGTGTTACTAAATTTTAACCATTAAATATATTAATACTTCCCATCATTCTTATTTTCTGAATAGTCTATTTGTTTAATTTTCCAACTGAATTTTTGAAACTTTTTCTACATGTCCTCCTTTTTCATTGCTTAGCCTCAAATTTCTACTGGTATTTTGATTCTAATTACTTTGAACTTAACTTAAATAACATTTAAATTATGAGGACTTCTTCTCTAAGACCAAGGTATGGCTTTCTAAGTATTTGAATCTCTCTTTCTTGAGATGGAATATATGAGGTCTGTCCAGAAGGTATCCAGCCATGTACTATGAAAAATAGTGACATTTACTGAAGAAGATATGAGGCACTAGCAACATTGTACATAGGACAATGATGCCTCGGTCCCCTTCAAAGTTGTCCCATCATATTTTCCTGAATCTGATTGAGGGTGTGAACTCTCTTCCCTTTCATAGGTGATTTTAGTTTTGTGAAAAGCCAGAAGTCACAAGGCACCAAATACAGGCTGTAAGGGGGCTAAGTCACCTGGGTCATTTGATGTTTTGGCAAAAAACTGCATGGGAAGTGATGCAAGAGTAGCTGCATTGTTATGATGAAGCTGCTAATCACCAGTTGCCCGTGGCTGCAGCCTTCTGAATCACCCAAATAGTTTCTGAGGAGGAACGTTCAAGCTTAACAGAAAATTTGATGCAAATTCATTGCTCTACTCACTGAGTCATTTTGGATGCTATGCCCACACAGTACACCCGCTCACTCAACAGCATCTACTGTCCCCACTGACTAGTACTGTGAAGTCATTGTTCATGCATGTGCATTCTAGTCCATTTGCCTTGGCTGCCAGCTTTCATCAATGTAGTATAAACCACTGTCATTATATTAACAATGGTTATAGTTTCTCTGGACATATTTCTTCATATATAGTATATATATGCACAATGCATGTGTATATACAGATATGAACATATCTTTATCTATATAGATCTATCTCATTATTCTGTAGAAATACTATTTTCCTAAAATGACTTTCACTGATGATTATTCATCACTTAGATAAATGTATTTATTCTTTTTTTCTTCCTTTAGACACATGCAGATATTTATACATTTTAAATGTTGCTACATTCTTATTTGAGTTATATATGTGTCTGTTTTATATCAAATCTAATTCTAATATCCTTTAGTGAAATATCTGCTTTAGAGCTAGGTTCACTGTCTATTTTAGCCACTATGGCACATTACACTATCATTTACTTAGAGAGGGGTTCTTCAATATTTAATGCTGAATACATTGAGATAATGGTACATTAAAATCCCAGACAGAATTATGGAAAAACAGCCCTGGCTGGTGTAGCTCAGTGGATTGGGCGCAGGCCTGGGAACCAAACAACTGCGGTTTGATTCCCAGTCAGGGCACATGCCTGGACTATGGAAAAGCATAATATATTTGAATGTTTTCTTTTTCACCAATGAGCTGCTCATCTTCACAGGAAAAGGCTACACCCCTCAGCTGATAACAGAGCACCTGTGCTTCCCCAGGCATCTGCTTTCTGGCCATTGCTTCTTTTCCCTCCTTTCTTCCTCCCTCCTTTCTCTTTGTGTCAGTTTGACTTAACAGAGAATTCCCATGCAGTACACAGATAATTGGTCTCTATTGTCATCACTTATCTGAACCAGACATTATCTGTTTAGCATACTTACTTTGTTATCCAGAAAAACAGTTTCAAATGTTTTCCCTCTGCATCACCATTTCTCTAAGTCAGAACCAACATGAAGTTCTATATTTCCTTATTTATTTTTAGTTTTTGAGCTTGATTCTATAAGAATCAACACTTCCTGGCTGGCGTAGCTCAGTGGATTGAGCGCGGGCCTGCGAACCAGAGGATGGCGGTTCGATTCCCAGTCAGGGCACATGCCTGGGTTGCAGGCCGGTTCCTTGCAGGCTAACTACCAGCACGGGAGGCACAAAAGGCAACCATACATTGATGTTTCTCTCCCTCTCTCCTTCCCCTCTAAAAATAAATAAATAAATAAATAGTCTTTAAAAAAAAGAATCAACACTTGTGTTTTGTATTCATGAATCTGTTGTTTTGTTTATTCTTTCAATTTTGTTCTTTAGAATTTGCATATAAATGAGAGCATGTGGTATTTGTCTTTCTTTTTTCTGAGTTACTTCATTTAGCGTAATACCCAGTAGGTTCATCTACGCTGTTGCAAATGGTAAGACTTCATTCTTTTTTCCATTTCAGTGTTTAACTTTATGTATGTACCACAGCAGTTTTACCCAGAGGGGAATGAGGTTGGGGGGGGGCTGAGTGAAAAAAAGGTGAAGGGACTAATAGGTACAAATTGGTAGTTACAAAATGGTAATTAGGATTTCAACTACAGAGTAAGGAATACAGCATATATGGTAATAACTAAATATGGGGCCAGATGGGTTCTTGAAATGTCAGGTGGATTACTTTGTAAATTATATGATTGTCTAGCCATCATGCTGAAACTACTATAAAATAACATTTGAATGACAACTGGAATTGAAAAAAATAAAAATTAATATTTTTTACTTTTAAATTATCTTATTAGTTAAACTAGTTCTTTCTCAATTAAGCTATAATACACCTTATAAAATTTGTGTGTAAAATGTAATAATATTTGTATGATTTCTTGAGATGAATATCTACATCATTTATTTTTCTTTTTATTAATGAAACATATATGGTCACATTTTTCTAAAGTGAAATTTTAGAATTGTCCTAAACATTTCATGATGAAATTATTTTATCATTTTCTACATAGTTGGCCATTCAATTCTACTTAGTTCTAGTGGTTAAGAATATTCCTTTATTTCAAGTTGCTAGCTTGGATTTTTAAGCATTATCCATTCTGAATCCCCTTTTGTTGTGTCCTGGCTGATGGTGGCCACAAAAGCAACTATTTTTGACCCTGGTACTAGGGCCAACTACAGAGACATGCAACTTAGTTGCAAAGACCCCCCCCCCCCCATCTCAGAAAGACTTCATGTTTGGTTAATGCTCAACAACAGTCTTGAAAGTCTCAATTTTGAATAGGAGACCCACCCTGACTTTTCATTTGAGGGGCTTAATACCTTTTGTTTTAATTACTGCCCTGCTAACCTGGTTAAATTCCTCTAGTCTGAACGAAGTGATTCTCGTCCCATCCATTGAAGGGCTGTGCAGTGCTAGTACCCTGCAACCTCTCTTCGTTTTGTCTCTTTTTAAGCAGACATCTGTGCATCCCATAATCCCAATATCAAACATTAATTACAATGAACTAGCATTGGATATTAAAGAAATGTTCTATAATCTTTTTCAGTTACAGTTATATTAATTACGTTGTTTCTGAAATCTTGTAATATCCATATGCAGTTGATGCATACATGTTGCTGAGGCTCTGGTGTGACCCAACTGGCTTACCATTGATCTTTAAGGTCTGCTAACTGCCAACCTACATAGAGCTATTAGCAATTGTTTATATTATACATTGGCTCACCTAATTAATTATTTTGGTTTAAAAGTCACTTTTATCAGAAACCTCTGGCTGACCTCATAGAACCATCTGGATTAAAGAAATGCAATGCCGAAATATATCATAAACACCAATTTACTATGAAGATAATGTGACTGCAATCCCTGCATTTATATTTGTTTCTTCTAAAATTTATTTGCTTTTTAAACAAATTTATGTAGTAAAATAATTAAAAATAATTAGAAATATACTCCGTATGTCCACTGTTTAGGGCATCAGTAAACCTTTAAAATAAGGAAAGTGATACAATGTAATGAGATCTCAAAATTGTAAGTTACACAGTAACTAATCTTTGAATTACTTGGTAATATCAAGTATAATTATCAAGTAATTTGTAGTAACATGTAATTCCCTTGTAATTATACAGCTATTACAGATGTCCTACAAAATAGGATGCTGGTACAGCCTTATCAATCTAAAATCACTGCCTTCTTTTAACATTCACTGACTGCAATATTCATGAATGAAACATCTGACTTCTAAATGAAAAGCTCCAGATGCATTATGTACAATAGCCATTCTTTCAATAAAAAGTATGATTTATTCTCATCATATATAAAAAGAGATTCCTCCTACCATTGATGAGGAAAACATTATTAATTGCTATTCTGCATGCATAATTATTGTATAAAATGGCAGAAATGAATAAAAATGGTTTACAATTTTATATTTAGTTTTACCTTTCTCAAAAAATAAACCTCTACTTTGAATATACTCTTACAATTCTCTCATCTCAAAGAATATTTGGAGCTAACTGAGCTAGTATATCTCGGCAGAAATATGCAAAGAAAAGAATATATTTTCAATAAGTGCTTTCAACAAAGTGACAATAATGTAACATGAAATAAAACTGAAAGTTAGAGCATTTTGAATTCGTTTTAGAAGTAGACATAAGGTTTCTGTCTGTAAGATTTATTTGTGTGTCCATGCTACCTTTTCACTGAGATCATAGCCTGTCATAACTTCTGGTTTTTTGTGAGAGACACAACTCTATCCTCTTACTTCATATGGCCCTATGTCTCATCCTTCATTTCCACATCTTGGCAGTAAAACTAAGAATTGTGTTTCTTGAAACTAGAAGCCACCAGCACTACACAGAACTATTATAATATCATCTTGTGAAATCTACCTTCTTTTTTGTTTTAAGACTTTATTTATTTATCTTTAGAGAGGAAGGGAAGGAGAGGAGAGAAATACCAATGTATGGTTGCCTCTCATGAGTTCCCTGCTGGGAACTGGCCTGCAACCTAGGCATGTGCCTTGACTGGGAATCGAACCGTGATCCTGTGGTTCACAGGCCTGCACTCAATCCACTGAGCTACACCAGCCAGGGCTCTCCCTTCTGATTCTCAGTTCTCTCTTTGGCAAATATGGACTTGACTTAATTTCCTGTGAGCTCAGCTATATATTTCAAAGGGATTCAGGTCACTGAATCTGCTGCCACAATGACCAAAACAGAAGGCTCTATTTTGATCCTCTACATTTTAATGATATGAAAGAAAACAGATACAAGAATTATGACTTTTTAAAATTTGACTCCAGTTGATTCCCTGAACAGTAATCAGTAAATAACCAGACTTTTTTAAAGATTGTATTTATTTTTTATAAATAAATATAACTAAATCTTTCTCTCTTTTCAGACAAAAATAGTCTCTCTTTTTAGAGAGAGGGGAAGGGAGGAAGAAAAAGAGAAGAGAAACATCAACATGCGGTAACCTCTTACGTGTCCGCAGCTGGGGACCTGGCCTGCAACCCAGGCATGTACCCTGACTGGGAAGCCAACTGGCAACCCTTAGGTTTGCAGGCCCCATGCTCAATCCTCTGAGCTACACTAGCCAGGGCAACCAGATTATTTTAAAACTTTGCTGAGATATGCATTATTTGTAATGCATAATTTGTCTCTGATATAGGACATCTGATAAAATTTTATTTCATCCCAATAATTAATTTTTATTTTAGAACCTCTGCTAGATTTTTGAAGAACTAACTCTAAAAGTGAACATGTAAGAACTATTATTTGTATTGGAGAGTAAAGGATCAAGTAATCAATGATGTTTTCAATAGCTTTAATTAAATTGTAGTGACTTAAGCAGTTGATTGGTAGCATATATTCATTTAAGTAACAGCAAGTTCTTTGAGTTATACTATTTTTTTTTCACTGAACATTCTGTCTTCTTTTAATTTTGTTAGTATTTATTAATTCCAGTTCATGTAAGTATGATCAGGGAAGTAAACTGCAAGATCTGACATTTTTCTTAAGAAATCAATTAATTAGCATTGAATTTAAGAAGCAGATACAACATTAGCAAAGCTAAGTTCCTTGTCCCTTTTGTTCCGCAAGATTAAGGAAAAGCACCAATGGAGTGTTCAGTGACACAGGTCAGTTACAGCGATGGGTGATATGCATAGCCTTCTAGGTCGCCTTCATTTTTCTTTCTACCATGTTAAGCTATTTCTAATCATCAGCTTTCTTTCTATATTTATTTATTTGCTTACTTATTTTAGTATTTCCATCACCATTTATCTCCCTTATGCCCTCTTCCACCTCCACCTCCACCACTCCCCTCGATATTTGCCACATTGTAGTCTGTGTCCATGAGTTAAATTTTGTTACACATATTTAGTTAGAAAAATAAATAAGTAATGGGGATGTAGTGTGCAGCATGTTTATTGTAGTTGGCAATACTTATTGCATAATTTAAAGTTGCTACGATTATATCTTAAAGGTTCTCATAAGAAAAAAATTATAACTTTATACGTTGGCAGATATTAATTAGACCAATTGTGATGATCATTTCATAATGCATACAAATATTTAATTATTATTTTGTACACCTGGAACTAATTTAATGTTATGTATCAATCACACATGGAAAATATAAAGATAATACTTCTAATTCTAAATTATAAGGTTAGCTTTTATTTATTTTATTTAAACTTAGATTTAAGATTGTGTCCGTTGAAAAGAGAAACAGAAAATATAGAAATTGAGGGAAGTACTCGGGGATAATTTTTTAGCCAACACCAAATAAGACACTGTCCTGACCATGTTCTTTATTTTGCTAAATATTTATAATTCATTAAAATTAATTTTAGATAGAAGAGTATTGGCATTTATTTACCTTCTCATTTCTCAGAAGAGTAATTCATCCAATCTACAAACTTAAATCAGATATCATTCCAATATTTTTTTAGGAAAATACAATAGGGGTGTAAGAATGATGGAAAGTAAAAGGACTTAAAAGTTTTGAAATGCAAAATATTGCGTGTTTGACCCTCATTGTTTAATACTTTGTTTTTCTTAACTACACTAAAAATGACAAATTATTTTATGAAATATATTTTAAATAATTGTTTAAGTATATCTACAGATACTATTTCACTTAATTTTTATCATAGTTTATACATTTTCACATGAAGTTGATATAAAATTAATTTTCACATTTTTCAAGTTATCGACCTTTTGATATAGAAGGTGTATGACAGTGAAGTAAAAATACCTAGATTCCAGTTCTTTTTTCTGAAACTAAGTATGCTTGGGCATGTTGAGAAACTATTTAATGCAGTCTTTTTCTAGTTCCGCAAAACTTCATACCATCCCACACCACTTGAAAATGATAAAGTTGGGCTAAATGACCTGTAAGGTCCCAAGTCTGATGTGCTGTGATTTTAATGCATGTGCATGCGATACATTTCTACGCAGCTAAGATACATTGGTATTCAGTGTGTTGCAAGGTTCTCAATTTTTATTTGTAAGACAGGGTCAGGGTAATGTACTGTGTCAAGAAATACATACTAAGTACGTGAATGAATAATGCAGAGTCCTTGATCCTTAACCCTTGCCAGCATCTCTCATTAACTGAGTGGCTAATTTTGAAGTAAGCAACAAATACACTATCTGGTTATTTCCATCTTAATTTTAAATGAAGAGGCTCCTACTGAGAACTTAAAATATAGCGATTTGTTATTTGAAACAAAACATCATGTCCACAATCTTCAAATCTTACCCTTTTATTTTACCCTGCATTCATTTGGGGGACACTCTAGAACATATTTGTACCCCATTCTAATCTAGGAATTTTCCTCTTATTCCCACCCACCCCATGCACTGTAAACAAAGCAAAAGAGAATGTGAAACACGTGAATATCCTCCCAAAGTGGAATAAGAGAGAAAATAAAACAAACCGGTATAAATGATACCATCTTTGAGGTTTAATGGTTAAGAAACAAACGCTTTTCTTTGATTTAGGTAAAAAGTTTAATTAGTTTAAAAAAAGCTGACAAAAGCCTTCGTATTGGCTGTTTACAGATAATGCAATTTAGTTTCTCAGTTTAGGTTGACTGTGAAATGTAATTCTTATCTGTGCCTCAAGAGTAATGGTCTCATCGTTAATTTCTCCCTTTCAGCTACTCAAATATAATCTACAAAGGAAAACCACATCATTTCACAGAAAAAGTATTCACTTTGTATCCTAAGATGATACCACTCTTAGTGTCTGGTTACATGTGAGTTTCCCTTATGTCAGCAGGTTAGTTAGAGGGCAGAGAGATTGTTTACTTGGATCTCCCCAGTGAAATATTCACCCAAGAAAAAAAAATCAGTTGAAGCAGTTCCTCTAGAGATAATAATATTACTGTTCCCCATTTTCCAGTTTTTGTCTTTTATTGTTGAATCATAAAAAAACTTTATATATGCTAAACAAAAGTTTTTCATTAGATAAATATTTTATGAATAATTTTTACATAGTCTGTGGTTTGTTTACTCATATTCTCACTGTTCTGTTTTAAAAAATAATCTTCTTAGGTTAGGACAGTTTTAGATTTTTAGAAAAATTGTTAAGATAGAATAAGGAATAGCAATGTACTCTATACACAATTTCCTCTATTACTGACATCTTGTATTATCATGATATATTTGTTATAATCAATGAACCAATACTAATATAACATTAATTAATTAAAATCCATACTTCATACAGGTTTCCTTAGTTTTTACCTGCTATCCTTTCTTTGTTTAAGGGTCCTATCAAGAATATCACATTGCAGCCCTGGCTGGTGTAGCTCAGTGGATTGAGCGCGGGCCTGCAAACCAGACGATCGAGGTTCGGTTCCCAGTCAGGGCACATGCCTGGGTTGCAAGCTGGTTCCCTGCAGGCCAACTCCCAGCAGGGGACCCACGAAAGGCAACCATACATTGATGTTTCTCTCCTTCTCCTTCCCCTCTAAAGATAAATAAATAAATAAAATCTTTTTAAAAAAAAAGAATATCACATTGCATTTAATTGCCAGGCCTTAAACCTAAGGCATTTTTGGACTGTGACAGTTTTTCTGACTTTTCTTATTTCTGATGACCTTCACGGTTGCCAAAACTTATAAGGGGATTTGTAGAACATAACTCAGCTGGGACTACTGTTACAGTTTTCTTACAACTTGCCTGTGTTGTGGGGTTTTGAAAGAGAGTCCACAGGAGAACATGTTATTCTTATTATCTCATATCTGGACTACGTGAGATCAATGTAACTGTCACTGTTGATATTAACCNGGTTACATGTGAGTTTCCCTTATGTCAGCAGGTTAGTTAGAGGGCAGAGAGATTGTTTACTTGGATCTCCCCAGTGAAATATTCACCCAAGAAAAAAAATCAGTTGAAGCAGTTCCTCTAGAGATAATAAAATTACTGTTCCCCATTTTCCAGTTTTTGTCTTTTATTGTTGAATCATGAAAAAACTTTATATATGCTAAACAAAAGTTTTTCATTAGATAAATATTTTATGAATAATTTTTACATAGTCCGTGGTTTGTTTACTCATATTCTCACTGTTCTGTTTTAAAAAATAACCTTCTTAGGTTAGGACAGTTTTAGATTTTTAGAAAAATTGTTAAGATAGAATAAGGAATTCCAATGTACTCTATACACAATTTACCCTATTACTGACATCTTGTATTGTCATGATATATTTGTTATAATCAATGAACCAATACTAATATAACATTAATTAATTAAAATCCATACTTTATACAGGTTTCCTTAGTTTTTACCTGCTATCCTTTCTTTGTTTAAGGGTCCTATCAAGAATATCACATTGCATTTAATTGCCAGGCCTTAAACCTAAGGCATTTTTGGACTGTGACAGTTTTTGTGACTTTTCTTATTTCTGATGACCTTCACGGTTGCCAAAACTTATAAGGGAATTTGTAGAACATAACTCAGCTGGGACTACTGTTACAGTTTTCTTACAACTTGCCTGTGTTGTGGGGTTTTGAAAGAGAGTCCACAGGAGAACATGTTATTCTTATTATCTCATATCTGGACTACGTGAGATCAATGTAACTGTCACTGTTGATACTAACCTTGGCCACCTGGCTGAGGTGGCATTTGCCAGGATTCTGCACTGCAAGTTACTCCTTAGCTCACATTTATGAATAGACCCTAATTAGGGAAGATTGTCATACCAATTATTTAGAATTGTTATCTACTATAGATTTGCCTCTGTCCTTCCAATTCATATTTTACTATGGTAAAATACACATAACATACAATTTCATCTTTTTAATCATTTTGAGGTGTACAGTTCAGTGATATTATGAACATATGAACATTCTCATTGTTGTGCAACCATCACCCCCATTCATCTCCAGAACATTTTTATTTGCCCAATCTGACCCTCTACACCCATTAGACAAGCTCTCAACTCCCCTCTTCTACCAGCCCACGGCAATTACTATTGTATAATACTTTCTCTCTCTATGAATCTGGCTACTCTAGGTATAGCATATTAATAGAATCATACAACCCTTACCCTTTTGTGACTAGCTGATTTGACTTAGTGTATCAACTTCAAATTTCATCTATATCACAGCATGTGTCAGAATTTCCTTCCTTTTTAAGGTGGAGTAATATTTCACTTCATGTATATTTCACACTTGTCTATTTATCTGCAGGTTGAACAAATAACTTTATTTCACCTTTTGGTTATTGTGAATAATGGCCTTGTTGCAAATATCTGTGTGATTACCTTATTTTGTTTCCTTTGAGCATTTACCTGTAAGTGGAATAGCTGGTAGTTATGAAGTTAGTCTCTAGAAAAAGAGCCGTATCATATTTCCTAGAGGCTGTGCAATTCTGTTCCCACCAGCAGTGCCCAAGGGCTTCCGTTTATCCGCAGTCCCACCAACACTGCTTTCCTTTTCTTAGTAATGGCTATATTAATGGATGTGCATTCATAGCTCATTGTGGTTTCACCTTGTATTTCCCTCATTTCCCCAGTGATTAGTCCTGTTGAGTATTCTTTCGTGTCCTTCTTGTCCCCCAGTACACCTTCTTTGGAGAAATGTCTCTGTAAGTCTTCTGCCCATTTTTTAAATTCAGATGGTTTATTTTTTAGATATATTTGTTACTGAGTTTTATGAGTTCTTTATATATTCTGTATATTAATCTCTTATTATATATATGGTTTGAAAATGTTTTCTCCCATTTGGTAAGTTTTCTTTTCACTTTGCTAAAAGTGTCATTGATATACAATTTAAAATGTTTTTGACAGAGTCAGTTTATCTGTTTTGTTGTTTATTGTCTGTTCTTGGAGTGTCACAAGTAAGAAATTATTGCCAAGTCCATTGCCAGGGAGCTTTCGCCCTATGTTTTCTTCTCAGAGTTTTAAAACTATTGTTTTCATTCTAACATTAATGACTATAGGAGTTAGTTTTTGTATATGATGTATGATAAAGATTGTTTTATTCTTTTGAATTGGATTTTTTCAATCCAATTCAGTCATTTTTTTTAAAAGACTGCCCTTTGCTCATTAGAGTCTTGGCATCCTTACTGAAAATTATTTGGCCATTTATGCAAGGATTTATTTCTGAGCTCTTTATTCCATTCTTTTCGATTAGTTTATATGTCTGTGTTCATGCCAGTACGACACTGTTTCTGATCACTGCTGTTCTGCGGTAACTTTGAAGCCAGAAAGTGTGAGACCTCCGGCTTAGTGTTTTGGTGTTTCTTAAGGTTCCATATGAATTTTAAGATGGATTTTTCTGTTTCTGCAAAAATGTTGGCATTTTAATAAGGATTACATTGAATCTGAAGGTGGTTTGGGGTAGTATTGGCATTATTAAAAGTCTTAAGTCTTCTAATCCACAAGGGATAAGTGTTCCTTTTCCCATTTACTTTGTAGTTTTCCATTTACAAGTCCTGTGTCTCCTTGCTCTATTCCTAAGTATTTTATTATTTTGATTCCATTGTAAATGAAATAGTTTTCTTAATTTCTGTTTGGGTGTTTGTTGTTTGAGTAGAGAAATGCCACTGATTTTTGCCTGCTGAATTTGCATCCTGCAACTCTGCTGAAATTCTCACAGTAGAATTGTTAGGGTTCTCTACAGATGTAATATAATGTCAACTGAAAACAAATTTAGGGCCTGCGAACCAGAAGATCGCAGTTCGATTCCCAGTCAGGGCACATGCTTGGGTTGCAGGCCAGTTCCTGGCAGGGGACGCATCAGAGGCAACCATACATTGATATTTCTCTTCCCCTCTCCTTCCCTTCCCGTCTAAAGATAAATAAATAAAATATTAAAAAAAAGAAAACAAATTTAATATTTTTCTGTAGGAGGTAAAGGTTCTATCTTTTTGTTTTGTTTTGCAAAGATGGCAATGAGATTCAAAAGTGCTAAGTGATTTGCCAGAGCCCACCCGTTACCAGGTGCCAACCTTTTAACTTGCTCTGGAGATGGAGCCCCTTGCACCACACTGTCCCCGACGGGCTCCATCTTCTGGTCATTGAGGATGCAGATGCAATAAGAAGGCAGCGGCTTCATTTGACCTCAGCTGGTCAACTGCATATCTGATGCATCAAATGTTGCCAAGGTCTATAAGAATTACTGCAAAAGCACTATGAGCATTGCGTTTCAAATTAAAAATACATTCTATAGAGTTGATGAATTCACAGCTGTGTGAATAATGAAGCTGTAATGTAGATGCATAGGATTGAAAAAAATGGATGTTTAATTTTTGAAAATGTATGTGGCCATCAGCACCACACTGATACACTTGTTTAAAAAATATGTTAACATACCACTGGAATGGGAGCAGAATCAAAGAAATAGAGATCATAGGGAAGGTTACCAGTGGGAAGGGGGAGAAGGTAGAATGGAGAAAAAGCTACAGGGAATAAGCACCATAAATGGTAGGTACAAAATAGACTGGAGGAGGTTAAGAATAGTATAAGAAATGGAGAAGCCAAGGAATTTATATGTATGACCAATGGACATGAGCTAAGGTGGGGGATGCTTGATGGAGGATGTACAGGGGGAGGGGGAGAAAGGGGAGAAAAAATAGGAGAATTGTAACAGCATAACCAATAAAATACACTTATTTTTAAATAAAAATATATTAACTGAATTCTTATATTATTCAGTCTGTCTGCTCATTTTTAGTGCTATAGAGATGAGGAAACAGTGACTGCTAATCTCTTGCAGTTCATAATTTAATATGGCAAAAAGAATATAGAGAGTCACCACACAATGACATGAATGCATGCTTCCATTAGGATGATTTCACTTATAAAAATTATAAAACCCAATTCAAGTGGATTCTTTAAAACTTTTATTGTATTTTTTCTGTTACCATTTAACACCTTTATACCTCCCTCCCCCTGCAATTGCCACACTGTTGTCCACGTCCACGAGTCCTGTTTCCTTTTCCCTTGATACCTCCATCCCCTTACAACAATAAATAAATTTATTGTTGTACTTCATTGAAAATATCTTGCCGAAGCTTAATTTTAAAGTATGATTTGAGCATATATCTGCCTCCACTTCTTGTACTTTGCTTGCTTCTACCTTCTGTTGTGCCTCAGCTTAATCTCAGGCCGGTTTCCTGTTTTGGTAACATAGTCTCCAGGGCAATTTGAGGTCTCACATCTGCACACTAAACTGTTCAAACTAGCCGAGGAAGGTTTTCTTGCCTCATTCTTTGAACTAAAACAGTCTTGAGCTGCAATTCAATGACTCCACCACAGCAATTACTGTGACCATAATAGTGAGATTGCTCTCTGAGTAAATTATTCAAATTAGGGACCATCCCAGGAGATTAGGACGGGTTTATTTATATCCAACAAAATAGAATTGCATATTGTGTAAAGATGAAGTTATGCTAAACACAATCACCAAGTGCACACTAGTATTATAGAAATAGGCGGTAAGTAATTTGGAAGGACAGAAGAGAACAAAGAATTGTGCTTTGAAAATTTTACACTTTTCAGGTAAAAAATGTGGAGACAACAGGAAGGACACTACCCAAAGAATTAAGTCTATACAATGGAGGTAGAGAAAGAATTGCATATAAGAAAGATCTTTGTGGTGGTGCCTGCTGAACTTCTATTCTTAAAATATTATGTGAAAATAAAATAATCGAAACCTTTTTCCTTTATCCAAGCAGTTGTCTATATATGTAGTAGCAATGTTGATGAGGTCTTAAAATTTCTATTAAGCATGTGCTGTTCTGGCTTTGATTTGTTTCTTCTTAATTCAGACTCCATATTAACAGGTGATAAAAACTAACATATTTAAATGAGTTGTAAAAATGCAAACAGAAAGAGTAGGGACAATATAAAGGCATGATCATGAAGTATAACTAGATTCCAATGGAATATTTTGGAACATTGACAGCATTATAGACTTTAATAAGCCTAATAAAGCTTTTGATTTTATCCTTTCTAGCCCATTTTAATGAGTTCACAATCATCAGAATACTATCATCATCATTATTATTATTGTTAACTAAAGAATTAATTTGGCACTCTATGCTACTGTAATCCACCCTAGTATTTGAAAATAGACTCTTGCTCTAGACTAGAAAATGTAAACCATATGGCAATCAGTAGTGTCCATTTAAAATAATGTAAGGGGGACCGTAGAAGGTGTTCACTCAGAGTTCCATTAATGTAACAGATTCTCAGCTTTTTTCAAACATGTTTGAAGATAACAGGGAATTTTTAAAAGTTAAGATTAAAAAATGTTGAGAAAATATTACTGAGATTTATACTTTTTATAAAATATGATTAAAATTAAATATTTATTATAATTCTCTAGTTTTAAATGTTCAAATACTTTATTATGACAATTTTTAAACATAAAAGTTGAAAGAATTTTACATTGAACACTAATATACTTACCAGTGACAGTCAATCATGTACATTTTTCTAGACTTGGTTTTTGCACATACTCAATCCATTTATCTCTTCTGATTTTTATTCATTATTCTATTTTTTTCTTTTGGGGCATCTCTAAGTAGTTTATGGACATTTGTACAGGTTACTCTAAAATGCCAACATGCATGTATTAGCCAAATTTAATTATTCATTTAAAATTATTTGTAGGTAAAATTTACGTGCAATTAAATGTGTAAGTATTAAGTGTGTTATTATTAGTGTGTTATAAATTTTGACACATAAATAACCTATGCAAACCAAAGCCATATCAAAGTACATGTTGTCTACCTGGGAAAAGTCAAACTATTTTTACTATAACAAGATTGGATTGTACAACCTGGCAGCCTAGGACAATGAACTAGAATATGCATACATGAACACTGATGACTTCACTGTACTAGTCAGTGGGGGCAGTAGACACAGTTGAGTGAGCATGGGTAATGTGTGGCCATCCCATTCAAAATGACTGAGTGAGTAGAGCAGATCTACATCAGATTTTGTGTGAAGCTTGAACATTCCCCCAGGGACTGTATTCAGATGATTTAGTAGGCTATAGCTATGGCCACCTGGTGATTGGCAGCTTCACCACAACAGTGTGCCTGCTCATGCATCATGTCCCATTCAGAGTTTTTTTGCAGAACATCAAATCACCCAGGTGACTCAGCCCCTCCATCACCCAGATTTGGTGCCCTGCAACTTCTGGCTTTCCCTAAAACTAAAATCACCTTTGAAAGTGAAGAGATTTCAAACCATCACTGAGATGCAGGCAAATACAATGGAACAACTGATGGCAATTGGGAGAATTAGGTGAGATCACAAGGTGTCTGCTTTGAAGGGATCTGAGACGTCACTGTCCTATGTGCAATGTTTCTGGTATCTTGTATCTTCTTCAATAAATGTCACTATTTTTCATATTCTGTGGCTGTGTACTTTCTGGACTAAACTTTCAGAACATTACTATTCGTCCAGAACATTATTTCATGCTTCTTTCTTAAAAGTGTAAGGCCACATGAGACCAAGTCTGGGGAAAACTAGATTCAAGCGTCCAGCTCTCCCCTCCCAGTGGAATCACATGCATGTATGTGCTTGATTGCCCCCGAGATGATGTGTCACTCACTACTCATGCAAAGTGCTGCCAGTCAAATAGGCTAAGCCAAGCCTAGGTGTTCAGGGGTTTTCTTGGGAATCAGTTACATGGCATTGAATTCCCTACATGTCTGGTCTCGACTATTCCGATTCCAGACTCCCAGAGGAAAGGCATGATTCAGCATTTATTATGTTGTAAGAATAAACGAATCAAATCTGTACCACATGAACTCAAGGTGTCTGGCATACACAAATACTTCTCTCGGGCAGAATATTCTAAGGGTCCAGAGCTTATTTCCCAGTATTGAGCTAAGGCCAGTCCTAAAGATAAGCATTAGTAAGGGACGTGGAGGGTTTGATTAACTTGGTCCTGTAAATTAATCCTTTCCTACACATTTTCTCATTGAATTGCTTTGGTGTTTTTATCAAAAATGAAATGATACATGGAAGTATATGTCCATTTTTGGATGCCATGTTCTGGCCTATTGTCCTATTGGTCAAATCTTATGCCATTACCCCACTATTTTGATTCTTATAACTGTATAGTCAGTCTTGAAATCAGTTATTGCCAGTCATTCACTGTGATGCTTTTTCAAGATTGCTTTGAGTGTTATAGGAGTACACATTTCCATATAAATTTGAAAATCGCTTTGTAAAGTTATCCATGGAGTCCTCTATCTGTGGTAATCTCCTAACTTTTCATATATTACAAACATATATCTATATTTTCTTTTATATCATTCAGCCTAATTCCTTTAAAATGTGTATGCTAATTCCAACATCTGGATTATCTTGGTGTCAGTCTCTTGATTATCTTTTCTCTTGAGAATGGGAAATATTTTTTCTTTCATATTCTAAAGTAATATAAGATGCATGCTGGAGACTATGAATGTTATGATTTAGAGATTAGAGATTTTGTAATGTTCTTCTGAAGTGTGCGTGTGTGTGTGTATCTGTATGTTTTTTATTAGTGTGTAGTCTCTTTGTTGGTATTACATGGCAAAATCAAATCTTGGTTCAATTATATCGTCCATAGATGAAATGCTTCGAATCTACTCCACAAAGTCGTTGTTCCAGGACCTGTACAGAGTTCATAACCTCAATTTAGAAGTCCTCTTCCTTTCTTCTTTCTTGCACAGTACGTTCCCTCACTTAGTAGCAGCTGTGGCGGCCCCAAATATTTTCCTCTGGTTTTTATTACAAATCAGAAGGACTATGTATTTTTAAATTTTTTTGTTCAAGTACTGTTGTCTCAATTTTCTCACCACTGCTTTCCCCTGGTCCACCCACCCCCACCTCCCACCCTCAATCCTTCTCCCCTTTGGCTTTGTTCATGGGTCCTTTATACATGTTTCTTGATGACCGTTCTTCTTGTTTCCTTTGTTATCCCCCTGCCCCTTTCCCCTCTGGTTACTGTCAGTTTGTTCTTTATTTCAATTTCTCTGGTTATATTTTGCTTGTTTGTTTGTTTTGTTGATTAGGGTACACTTATAGTTAAGATCATATGTTTTTCGTCTTTTACCTCCTGGCTCATTTCACTCAGCATAATGCTCTCCAGATCCACCCATGCTGTTGCAAAAGATAGGAGCTCCTACTTTCTTTCTGCTGCATAGTATTCCATTGTGTAAATGTACCAAAGATTTTTGACCCATTCATTTACTGATGGAAACATAGGTTGCTTCCAGCACTTGGCTATTGTAAATTGCGATGCTATGAACTTTGGGATGATAGGTTCTTTGAACTGGTGTTTCAGGATTCTTAGGGTATAATCCCAGCAGAGCAATTGCCAGATCAAAAGGCAGTTCTATTTTTAGTTTTCTGAGGAAATTTCATACTGTTTTCCACAGTGGCTGTACCAGTCTGCATTCCCACCAACAGTGCAAAAGATTCCCTTTTCTCCACAATCTCGCAAGCACTTGTTTGTCAATTTGTTTATGATAGACATTCTGACTGGCATGAAGTGATATCTCATTGTGGTTTTAATTTGTATGTCTCTGATGGCTAGTGATGCTGAGCATCCTTTCATATGTCTCTGGGCCCTCTCTATGTCCTCCTTGGAGAAGTGTCTGTTCATGCCCTTTGTCCACTTTTTAATTGGATTGTTTTCCTTCCTGGAGTAGAGTTGTGTGAGTTCTTTACATATTTTGGAGATCAAACCTTTGTCTGAGGTACCATTGACAAATATATTTTCCCACATGGTTGGTTCCATTTTCTTTTTTGCTGATGTTTTCTTCACCTGCGCAGAAGCTCTTCTATTTTGATGAAGTCTAACTTGTTTATTCTTTCCTCTATGTCCCTTGCTCTAAGTAACATATTGGTTAAATATCACTGCATGGCATATCTGAAATTTCCCTATGTTCCCCTCTAGGTCTTTATAGTATCACAACCTTACATTTTAGATTTTCTCCATCTTGAATTTACATTTGTGTAATGGTGTAAGTTGGGGGTTGAATTTGATTGTTTCCCATGTAGCTGTCCAGATCTCCCACCGTTTGTTGAAGAGGCCATCTCTGCTCCATTTTATGCTCCTTTGTGAATATTAATTGACCATAGAGATTTGGATTTATTTCTGGGCTCTCCACTCTGTTCCATTGATCCATGTGTCTGTTTTTATGCTAGTACCATTCTGTTTTGATTACTGTGGCCTTATAATATAGTTTGATATTAGGTAGCATGATTCCTCCAATTTTGTTCTTCTTTCTCGGGATCACTGCTGCCATGCAGGACCTTTTGTAGTTCCACATAAATTTTTGAAACATTTGTTACAGTTTTGTGAAATACATCATTGGAATCCTGGTAGGAATTGCACTGAATCTATAGACTGTTTTGGGTAGCACAAACATTTTAATGGTGTTGATTTTTTCTTTCATTAAATATGGTATGTGTTTCTACTTATTTGTGTCTTCTTCAATATCTTTCTTCAGTGGCATAATATTCTGAGTACAGGTCTGTTATTGGTTAAATTTTTCCTAGGTATTTTATTCTTTTTAAAACAATTGAGAATGGGATTATTTTCTTAATTTCCCTTTCTGTTAGTTTATTATTAGCATATAAAATGCAACTGATTCCTGGATTTTAATTTTTTGTTCTGCTGCTTTGCTGAATTCAGTCCTGGTAATTTCTTGGTGGAATCTTTGGGACTCTGTACATACAGTATAACATCATCTGCAAATAATGACGATTTTATTTCTTCCTTTCTGATTTGGATGCCTTCTACTTTCTTCTTATCTGATTGCTGTGGATAGGACTTTCAGTACTATGTAGAACAATAAAGGTGAAAGTAGACACCACTTTCCTGTCCACAATCTTAAGAGGAACATTTGTAGTTTTTGCCTGTTGAGATGATGCTGGTCGTGGGTTTGTAATGTATAGCCTGTATCATGTTTAGGTATGTTCCCTCTTTCTTTGCTCAGAGTTTTTTTTAATATATGGGTATTGGATTTATCAAATACCTTTTCTGCATTATTGATATGGTAATGTGATTTTTATCCTTCATTTTGTTTATGTGGTGAATCACATTTATTGATTTGCAAATCTTGCATGAATCTTGCATTCTCTAAATTAATCCCACTTGATTTTGGTATATTACCTTTTTATGCATTGCTGTATTCAGTTTGCTAATATTCAATTTGCTGTATTCAGTTGGTAACATCTATGTCCATCGAGGATATTCTCCTATATTTTCTCAATGTTGTTGTTCACCTTAAATGTAAATGATTTAAATGTTCCAGCCAAAAGACATATGGTAGCTGAATGAATAAATAAACAAACCTATATATCTGCTGTCTCCAACAAACCCACCTCTGATAGAAAGATACACACAGACTAAACATAAAGGGATAAAAAAAAGATCCCTGGCTGGTGTAGCTCAGTGGATTGAGCACAGGCCTGCGAACCAGAGGATCACGGTTCAATTCCCAGTCAGGGCACATGCCTGGGTTGCAGGCCAGTTCCCTGCAGGCCAACTCCCAGCAGGGGATGCATAAAAGGCAACCATATATTGATGTTTCTCTCCCTCTCTCCTTCCCCTCTAAAGATAAATAAATAAAGTCTTTAAAAAAATAAAATAAAAAGTAAACATAAAGGGATAAAAAAGATATTTCTTGCAAATGGAAAGCAGTAAAAGTTAGTATAGCAGCTTTTATCCAACAAAATAGATTTTAAAATTAAGGCTATAGTAACAGACAAAAGGGCACATACATCATAATAAAGGGGACAATTCAACAAGAGGATACAACCCTAGTAAACATTTATACACCCGACATAGGAGCCTTAAATATGTAAAGCAATATTGATAGATATATAGAGAAAAATCGACAGAAATACAGTCAAAGTAGGGGATTTTAACACCCCATTGACTTCAGGGGACAGACCTTCCAGAGAGAAAATCAATAAAGAGACAGTACTCTTAAATTACACACTAGATCAAATTAACTTAATTGATATCATCAGAGCATTTCACACCAAAACAGCAGAATATACATACTTTTCAAATGCATATGGAACATGTCTGAAATCATATCAAACATCTTCTTTTACCATAATGCTCTGAAGTCAGAAATCAATCACAGGAAGAGCACTGAAAAATACACAAAGACATGGAAGTTAAATGAAATAGCATTAAGCAATGAATGAGTCAACAATAAGATCAAGGAAGAAATCAAAAGGTACCTTGAAAGAAAGGAAGATGAGGACACAACAATCCAAACTCTGTGATACACTAGAAAAGCAGTCCTAAAAGGGAAATTCATAGCGTTCCAGGCTTATCAAAAAACAAGAGCCCAAACAAATGATCTAACTTTACATTTAAAGAAACTTGAAAAAGAGCAACAAACAAAGCCTAAAGTTAGCAGAAGGAAGGAAATAATAAAGATCACAGCAGAAATAAAAAAAAACCAGAATCTTAAAAAAATGATACAAAATATCAATGAATTCAAAAGCTGTTTCTTTGAAAAGATAAACAAGACTGACCAAACTTTAACCATCAAGAAAAAGAGAGTATCCAGCCCTGGCTGGTATAGCTCAGTGGATTGAGCGCAGGCCTATGAAGCAAAAGATCGCGGCTTGATTCCTAGCAAGGGCACATGCCTGGGTTGCAGGCCAGTTCCCAGCAGAGGTCGCACGAGAAACAACCATACGTTGATATCTCTCTCCCTCTCTCCTTCCCTTCCCTTCTAAAGATAAATGAATAAAATTAAAGAAAGAAAAAGAGAACATCCAAATAAGTAAAATCAGAGGATAAGTAAACTCATCCAAATAAGTAAAATAAGTAAAATGAAAGGAAAGAAAGAAATATAAATGACTACAAGAAAATATTATGATCAACTATATGCCAACAAATCAGATGACCTGGATGAAATGGATTAATTTCGGGAAACATGCAATGAAAACCAAATTAAAAGAATCAAATAATCTAAGTAGACAGATTATACCTAGTGAAACTGAATCAGTAATCAAAAAACTTGCCAGAAAACAAAAGCCCTGGAATGGGTGGCTTTACGGGTGAATTTTACCAATTATTCCATGAACTAACACTTCTCCTCAAGCTATTTCAAAAAATTCAAGAGGAGGGAAGACTGCCAAGCTCATTCTACAAGGCCAACATTATCCTAATTCCAAAACCAGATAAAGACAGTACGGAAAAAAAAAACAGATTATCTTTAGCTAGGAACATCCTGCTAAACACATTTTCTAGTTGAGGTCTCTAAATCCTAGCAAATAACATTACTCTGTCTATTCAGAATTCAGATTGATTAGCTTGACAAGGTCACTCACCTTCTTTTTTTTTTCCCCAGTGACATCTTTTCAGTAATGTAGGTCAGTAAAAAGATTGCAGGCACGATGCATATATAGGGTTTTCTCAAGGACTTAGCAAGTCATATCATTCATAAGGGAGCCACAAGTTCACATGCCCAACCTATGCCATGACCTTCTAACCAGTTTCAAAAAGTTAATCTTAAATGTGAATAGAGGATTTCAGATTATCAAACATTGGAGAAAAAAATTTAACACAAGACATCAAAACAAAAACGATCAAAAGGAAAAGCGAACTAGGTGTAACGGAGGCACCTAGTGGGTCCAAGATAAAGACCCAGTGGGTCTGAGATAAGGAAAATGCTTAGAAAACTACCCAGACACAAATAAACATATTTTAGCTGAGAAATGATGTGGGAGTCCTATAAAAATGAAGCATTCAAAAATAAAAAGTTGCTTAAAATTAAAACATCGTTATTGTAATAAAAAAGAATTTTAAGATAACATTTAGGAATTTATTCCTAAGACAAACCAAAAGGAAAATGTTTAGAAAATATTACATAAAATCTGGTGATGTAATTCAACAAGATATGCAGAAATTAAAAACACAGTGGAAAAGAAGAGATGGTGATAATTAAATTAAGTGCAAGAATTTTTCTCAAAATAAAAACATGAGGCACCCACACAACCAAGAAAATTATTGGAAAGAATCTTTAACTGTATTCCTTAAACATTTTTTAAACGTTTAGAATACTGAGAATAATATGATCAATATAAAAAAGTCAGAAACTAAAACAATAAGTTATTGGGTTGAATTATAACATTTTAAATAGTAAAGTATAAAAACTATTTATTAAAAGCTACATAACTATGTAGTTTATAACTATGTAGCTTTTAATAAATAATATAGTAAATTTGTACATGCTTAAAAATAATGATTTGGGCAATTAAAAGGTCTTAAATAAAGTTGACTTTGAAATTATACTTAAATAAAAATGTTTCTCAAATATTATTATTTTTTTAAAATTTTAATATTATTCTACCTCTATTTTCCCTGACATTAAGATAGATCCATGTGAAATAAGCCAGGTGGTGAGAGACAAATACCATATGATTTCACTAACAGGAACCTAATCAACAAAATGAACAAGCAAGCGAAGTATAACCAAAGATATTGAAAGTGAGAATAGGCTGACAGTGATCAGAGGGGAGAGGAGAGGGGATAATGGGGGAAAACGGTGAAGGGTTTACAGGAACAATTATAAATTGTTATATGGACAATAACAAGGGGAGGGGTGGAAAAGGGGGAGGGAGGCGAGGAGAGCTGGGGTGGTCGAAAGGGTGTGGGAAAAGGGCAGAAAACTGTAATTGAACAACAATAAAAATAATAAATAATAATAAAAAGATAGATCCATGGTAGATAGTAACTAGAAGATTGACAGATTATTGATAGGTGGATGCTAAGTAGGTAGACATTGATAGAAAAACAGTAAGCAAATAAATTGGGAAAGTTTAAAAGCATATTGCTTTACACTTTTGTTACCTGGCTCCACCTACTGCAACACATCTGTATTATGATTTCATGATCTCATTTTCACTGGGAAAATGATTTTCTGTAGTGGAGATAGTCAATGAGTTGTTCAGGAAAACATATTATTAATTTTCTTAAATGAAGCTCCTAAGGCTAATAAAATCAATAATTTTATATAAAGTAACTTTGTACTTTATCTAAGTCATTAAAATTATATTAAGAAAGAAAAAATGGTAGACTGATTTAATAGGGCAAATAGAAGAAAATGCAGTGGTCTAGGGCCACCCCACCCTGAGCTCCCAATCTCGTCCTGCTCTCTGCAGCTGAGCAGGGTCGGGCCTGGTTAGTGCTTGGATAGGAGAAGAAAATGCTGCAGAATGAATTTTATCTGATATGAATATCAATATAGAATGTTGTCACACATTATATTCTCCAGAAGCAGGTACTAAGGTGGAGTAGGATATGCACAAATATTTTATAGGACTCAAGTCCTGGGAACAAAGCAGGGCAAATTACTGGAAAATGTCACTCAAAAGCAAAATGAAGAAAATAATTTAACATTTGAATTTTGAGAAAAATAAAAATTTCATTCCATTATCCTCACTCCATGTTCTCTGTGTTCTTTTTGAAAGCTTAAAATTTTAAAATTAAATATAAAAATATTTTTGTGAAAACTTCACTTACCTTACTATCATAACAGCGGAACATTGTAATGGCAGGAAATTGTAACTCATCCCAATATTCTTTTGACATTGTTTCTGCAAGTGCTGACTCGACCATGAAGCTTGTAGATGAGCAGCATGTTTGTATAAGAACTAAAAACAAATTTCAAAAGATACACACCCCAACCTTCAAGCATCCGAGCTCCAGGAGATTTGCTGTCCTTCAAGAGTGGGGCCAGGGTGACCGACCATTAGCAGATGACACACTCCCGACCATTACTTACTTGCCTTATCAGAATGGATTGTGCTGGTCCACACGTAGGGAACATTTCAACCCCTTCCCTTGATTTCTTTGTTTTCTGCTCCCCTCTCCCTTCTTATAAAAACCTCTGCCTCCCCTGAGAGGTGGAAATGGGCTTTGTTACATGAGTTCTCATCTTCCAGGAGATGGGCTTTGAGACCCCATCTTCCAGATGGCGAGCACCTGCAAATAAACCACTTTCCTTTACATCAGCACCTGCCTCTCGAGTATGGACTTTCCTGGTGGCAGGAAGCTGTGCCTGTGCGCTCTGTTAAATTATTAAATGTTAACTAATTAATTAAACATCAGTTTAAAAATCAAATAAATATTCATTGCTGCAGACTACACTGTGTGTAACTCACACTAATAATTTAATATATGAATCACTATAATTAATAACAATTTAGCTGAGAGGATTAATAAATTATAAGTCATTTAAAATAGGCATTCCTTAATACATGTATCAAAAAGTAAAATATTGAGTTTTGTTTCATATATGAAAATAATGAAAAGTCTTGATTTCAATAATATACATTTTTAGAACAACAATGAAAAAAACTCTGAAGAGCACCATCATTTTTCTGGTAAATAATTAAAATTTTACTGTGAAAATAGAAACTCAAGACTTTTTCGTTATGTTCACAAATAATTCACTGACACTTTGTGTCAGTGTTTTTACTTTGGAGCTGAGGGCTGTGACTAATTCTTGTTAATACATAAGAAGTAGCACACAAGAAACACTTTTAAATTCATCTTTGCATAAATTTCATTTTAGTTGGCTTTATTCCTTGCATTTTGTTTTTCTCTACTAAAATCATGTCTTCCTTTGCTCCTGAGTTATTTCTAATTGTGCTCTGCAGCTGTTGGTTCATTTCATGATAAACAATTGATTACACAGATCACAGAACAAGTTAATCAGCCTGGGAGTTTGGTAATGAAAAATAAAGCTCCAGCAAGTTAATCCATCAGTCCTAAGTAGAGAAGATATCTAAAACTAATTTAACACCAGTCCCAGTGACAGGGCATTAAGCTCTACTCCTGAAACCTTTTCAGTCTCCAGAACAACACTGCGCATAATGGCGGTGTCGAATTACATTTTCACCTTTTGAATCCATATAAGTGAACACTGTGAAGCAAATACTTGCTTACAAATGTTACCTTGAAATCAAAGTGTGTAAGAAGTACAGAGTATCTCATATATAAGGACACAGCTTATCTGACCCAATACTTCGCTTTCTCCGGGCATAGCTCATTACTAAGGAGTAATTTCTTTTAATACACCATCTAGGGAATATTCAACACAGGCTTAGGGAAGGTGTGGTACCAGGTCTCTCAGTCATTATCATTACGAAAACAAAACTTTCACAGAAGCCCAGAGTAGATTTAGATTTTATAATGCATAATTTCCAGGAAACTGGGGAGATTGTTTATTAACTTCCGCAGTCACGGAAGGAAGGGCTTGGGAGTTTGTTTTGAGTTAACTAGATACTCGTGTCTGCTACAGGCTGAATTCTTCCTGTAATAAATTATTTGTTTTAAGACACCTAAACCTAGCTTAAGTAAGATATAGATGCAAGGAATCCAAAGTTATAAATTCAGCTCAAACTAAACCTTGAAGTCAAGCCGTGAAAAGTCTTTCAATGTATTGTCACTGCTCTAATTTATTTTCATTTTTCTTCATGTATTTTATACCTTTCTACTCTAAATCTATAAGGCAGGCCAAATATTGATCACTTTATAGTTTCCAGGTACATGGAGATAGAGAATACCTTAGTACAAACATTATATACTGAACAAATGGAATTCTGTTAAGTCCACTTATGAGTCAAAAAGTTTAACTCGGTTCACTTGGCTGCGGTAGTGCTAAGAAAACATGCTGACCTAGTTGTGAGGCTACAGATCTATGGGATCGGGGGCAGCGTTCAGATTTACCAGTTGTGATTTCCCACACCTCTTCAATGACTCTCCTCTAAATTCAAAATCAAATAGGAAGTCAAACAGTGGTGTCAAAGAGAAGGATATTAAATTAATGTTATTAATAAAAATAAAGACTAGATCAGAAATTGTGGATTAGATATAGACAGTAATTAGGCATTTGGCTTTAAGATCTAGAAAGAAGACATTTTAAAACAAATATAAAAGTATATTACTCTGAAATCTGAAACCAAAAGTTTCATGTACATCTACAAGACCCTCCAGAGAAATAACAAACATTTCTTAATACTAATAACATTTTTAGTATTAAGTCTTCAAAATAACATTTCTTAATACTAATCATTTTTAATTTGCCTGTCCCCCAGGAATTTATTCAGATAATTAAGTTAGCCAATATATCATGACTTTAAGGTTTCTAGGAATTGAACTTAATATATTAAAATTGGAAGTTACAGCAAATTTGAGCATTATGACAGTGGAAATAATTTTTAAATGGAAGGAGAAGAGTTTTTTGTTGGTAACCATTTGGATGTGAATGAATAAATAATTATTAGAACAAGAGCAGGATTGGATCAATCATGTCACATTCATCTAGTGACTGTCAATCAGCATTAAGAATGTCTCCAATATAGTTTGTTATCTTGAATGTTGGTTCAGCATTCATATGTAATCCTGATCCTGAATCAATTCTGTTAAAGCCAAATTGATTTTGGATTTGCCTTTATATAAAAGAAACATGAGATTAGCTTCATGAATAATCTTGCTTTTCCATATGTCAATCTGAGTTCAAGGCAGGTCCCTTATTGAGATGATGCCAAGTCTTAGAAGAGTCAATTTTCAATTTTAAGGTGCTACTTTAGTTAAAGTTTAAAATAAGCTTTTTATAAAAGATTTTATTGTTTATAAGCTAACTACAACATAAGATTAGCTATGAAATTTCTAGGGCCAAGATTGGATTCCTTTCATTTTTTCTTACTTTCAATGTCTAATGTTTAAATTCTCCATTCAGAATTATGCTTTAAGAATGCACATTTCTTTTTTTTAATATTTTATTTATTTATCTTTAGAAGGGAAGAGAAGGAGAGAGGAAGAGAAATATCAATGTATGGTTGCTTCTCATGCATCCCCTTCTGGGAACTGGCCTCTGCTGGGAACTGGCCTGCAACCCAGGCATGTGCCCTGACTGGGAATCGAACCGTGATCATCTGGTTCGCAGGCCTGCGCTCAATCCACTAAGCTACACCAGCCAGGGCAGAATGCACATTTCTTTAGTTAAATAAAATATACATTAATTCCTACATACCCTAAATATTTAATTCACTATTGTATGAAGTAAAAAGGAAATGGTAAACTGGAGAATAATGCGATATATGTAACAAAAATTAATGTCATTTATATATATATATATATATATATATATATATATACACACAGAACTTAAAAATAACAAAAAAGAATAAATACTAATCGAAATTAGAAAAAATAAACATAACATGCACTAGAGAAATAACCATTGCAACTCAAGTATTCAGTTCTTACTATGGGGCAGAAGCTGTGATCACTTAACTGGATTTGTCTCACATAATTCTAAAATAACCTGTTACTACTTGTAATAATATGATACACTGATGTTTTTGTTATTATAATCACTAATAAGCTTTTATTAGTGATTATAATCACTAATATTAGTGAAACAATATTAGTGAGACAATCACTAATACAGTTCATAATAATACAGTTCATAAAAATGCAAATAAGAAATATATATCAATCCTCAAAACATAATTTTTTAAATCGTGTATTTTAAAATAAGATTATATTTTTATCATACATCTGATAGACAAAACACAAAAGTAATCAACCTCATTTTGATATATATTCTGAATAAGAGGAATATATTTCTTGTTAGTCATTGTTTCTGGAAATGCATAAGACTTCTTGGGTCCAATTTGAATCAGTAGTAAAAACAGGCAAAATATGCACATAACACTCAAAATATTTATAAAAGCAAGGGACTATGACTGGAGGAAAAAAACGCAGTTCCCGTGAGCATGGTAAATCTGAGATATTTATGTATTTTTAACACGGAAAACATGGGACTTGAGATGGCTTCCATTTAGCAGAATGTTTCCTGAGCTCACAAAGTGTTGGTGTGGACCGCTCTGCCTGATTTCAGGACTTGTAACTCTCTACCCGCTGTGGCCGAGGATAAGTCAGTGACCTCTGGAATGTGAACCTTAGGAGACAATGCTTGTGTCTGGTAGCAAATGCTGCCTCAGTTTCCTCCCTGCCCCCAAAGCACGGTCGGTAAGACCCCTCAGAGGAGGGGCAACCTAGGCCAGACAAGATCACTTGGGAGGCCATCAGTGAAGGACTTGGGGGGCTGCAACAAAGAGCAATGGACTCTCCCCACCCCGCTGAATACCTGTTGGGGAGGGGTGCAGCTCCTTGCCGTGCTAGAGTGTGTCCTGGGGAAAAATCTGATATAACAAAGACTTCCTGATAAACCTGTGAAATCTGCTCTACTAAGGGTGCTTTCATTCATATGCTAAGGATTCGAGCAGGAAACCCTAAAACCCTGTTCCTGATAGACTCTAACTCAGACTAAGCCCTCAGATTTCTTTGAAATGTTATCTACTGTTTGATCCTTGCCACCCTGTATTCCTGTGTATTACAACCCAATAAAAGCCCCTGGAGGAAGGGGCTCAATGCCTATTTTTCCATGGAGAAACTGGCCGCTCCTGGCCTTTGTTTCCCCTAAGAAACTTGCCACCTCTCCTCCCCAAGCAGATCACATCATGTGTCAGTCATGTTTACTCTCACCTGTGGCACACAGGGGAACTTGTGAGGAAATTCGCCCCCACAGTATGTCAGTATCTATACAAAGAATATTTTATTGATTAAAATGTTATGATTTAGAAAGAAGAGTCAATTAGTAAATGAAAGTTTGAGGAATATTGTCAATTTTACAAAGAAATAATTAGATAAAAAATAGAATTACAACATATAGGAAGGTCAATAATAATAATAATTAGACCATATTTCAAGAAAAAAACATTTTCTGGAATGTAACTATGAAATAGTATCACAGACATCAATGGCTAAGAAAATGATTAAAGTACATACATAACTATGTGCCAAGAATAATTATTTTGCTTATATTTTTTGGTGATCAGTAAATAAATATGAAAAATTATTAAACATTTTGCTCTCAAATAAGTATATGGATGGACAATATCACAATTTTAAAAATAATTTAATTTTTTGCAAATAATTTTGGATAGAAATGTTTTACAGGCATGCCAAAATAAACCAGTCACCCATAGCTAAAATAATAATAATTATTATTTTTGTACTTTATGTCAAATTTATTTATTTATAGTTTTTACTGTTGTTCAGTGCAGTTCTCTCCATTTTCCGCCCACCACTCTCCCACACCCCACCCACCCACACCCATCTCCCACCCTTAATCCTGCCCAGTTTAGGCTTTGTCCATGGGTCCTTTATACATGTCCCTTGGTGACCGTTTCCCTTTTCGCCCCTTACCCCTCGACCCCCTCCTCTCTGGTTACTGTCAGTTTGTTCTTCATTTCAGTGTCTCTGGTTATACATGAATATGTTTTTTTAAAATTTGTGAAAGATCACATTTATTTATATAATGTCACAAATGTTCACCATGTGCTCCTGATGCCGCATGACTTGTATCAACCTTGCAGTTAGATCACCCAAGCTGAGAGGAGCTTACCATCGTATTGGGTGCAGTGATATACCATAACAGTCCTAGAGATTAGGATAGATTATTCTGGAACCAGACTGAACTCAGCCACGTTCTATAACAAGAATAAGTTGCATCTATCTGTAGAACATTCTACAGTTTACAGTTTTTACCAATAACATTCTTGGTTTTTTATTTGACTCACAATTTTGTAGACTGCAGAACATGTTTGACTCTTACATTCTTTTATAGGAAATCGAATCAGAATGAAATTTAAATGACTTGGTCACCCTTAGTCTTGAATTGGATTTTAACACAGATCTTTTTCCAAATTCATTGGCTATGTCTTTACAACACATAATTTCTCATTGTTCCAGAGCAGGTAAATAAGGGAAGTTTTCAGTTTCTAACACCTAAGTCACAGTTTGTGAACTTGTGACTGATGGTCATCATTCAGGCAGTAATTTCCCATTAAATCATGAGTGGGTAATACTTAAGATTGTTTTTCTGGTCTCTTGAGATTCCCTAGGTGCTTTTTAAATTAGTATATTTACAGTTACTTAAAACAATAGAATCTTTGGAAAATTCTATACCATTGGAATTGATACAAAAATGTTTTCAAGTTTGTCATTATAATATGACTTGTTTCATGACATTCCCATTCTATTTAAAAATATATTAATGAAATGGGACAACAAGTATTGTTTTTGAATGCCATATTCTTCATTTTTTCTTTTTCTACCTTTAGGGAAACTGAAGTTACACCTATAGCATCAGCTCAGTCTTCATTCTCATGACCAACTTGACTGTCTGCAGAAGGAATTTAGTAGATGTCTTACAATCTGGGACTTAACTTAAAAATATTTTTTCTAGCATCATAGAACCTTGGCTTGAATGTGTGGCTTACATAATATAAAGTGGTTTTCAATTTATTTGCCTCTCTGGTGCCAGTTGTCCCAATTTTTGTTGTTGATTTTTCTCCTTTGTAAACTGTCTAATTTCTCCGCACCCCCTTGTGTCTTGACTTAAAAATATTTTTATAAAGGGTAAAGTAATAAAGCTAACATGTTGATGTGTATTGGTGTAAACTATATGTAATAGAAACCATTTGAATAATAAAGATAATGGAATAAGTGTGCATTTCAATGATGAAAGCAGTAGAAAGTCTTCATCATCTGACTTGCTCTTTGTCTTTTATTTAAAAATATAGTTACATGCCAAATATAGCTCTATGTGCTTTATACCGAATAAATATTTTATTATTCACAATAACCTAACAAGGTAAGTAGTGTTATTCTGAGTTAACAAAAATAAAATGGAGGCATAAAAGGTTAAGTATATAAGCAATGTTACATTTCTAATAAATCGTACAGCTATGATTTGGAGCCAAAAAGTCAGGCTCCAGAGTCACTGAATCTCTTAATCCCTAACCTATATAACTTCTAATCTGAAAACAACAACTTTTTTTTCTTTGTGAAGTGTTTGCAATCAATAAAAATCAAAATTAGTATTCACTGCCATGGAGTCTAGTTGCACCTAAACATTTTTTATAGGTCACCTTTTCTTCTCAATCAGAAGATTATTAATTTATGTCTTTCTTTAACTGAAGCCTGCAATCCATCAGGTCTACCGTTTTTCTTTTCACTGGTAAGTTTGCATTTATGATATGACCTTTCTTCTAAAAGTATCAGGCTCCTTTTATTATGCAATTGAAATTAATCATAGAAAACCACTTGACAAACAAATTGGAAACTTATCTCTGTATGCAGCTTTATGCTGGTTTAAGTATAAATTATGAATATTTTCTTTTAACTTCTGTATTTAGTTACCATTGTTTTACAAATTTATAGGTACATTCTATCTCATTGAATAAATTCTGACATCTTTTCATTGTTTACTCAAAACTACCTTGAATGATGATTTATAAACATTGAAGATATCTAAACCATCCAACAGAATTCAAGTTCTCTTCATAGCGTATCATTGCAATTTATAATTACTCACTATGAAACCTTCTTTTCCCAAAATGATTTCAGTAGGTAGTGTTGTGTTGTGGATATTTGTTACCCCTACTTAATTTTTTAATATTCATAGTAATTTAATTTTTAATGCATTCATTGGTTATTTTTTCTATATTTGAAGCAGTCTCCTCTGTTTTTGATAGAACACTTTATAATATGTATTAGAAAGTTTACTAATCGTAATTTATCTTTCATTACTAAAACTAACAATAATAGTATCTCCCATTATCCACGATGCTATGCAGAATACTGAATGGCTTCGGTTTTAACTTTTTATTCACTCAAAATTTCAGAACATTTTTGCTCCTTCAGCAGTGGTTTCTTCTCAGAATTCACTGAGGTTGCTAAGTTTTTCTGCCAGCACCCAGCATCGTGGTTTAGTCTGTGGTTCAAGAACCCCAACTGTTCTAAGCAGAATCATCTTTTATTTTTTCTCCTCTCTTATAGTCTGATTTTACTTTTCATTGTAATTTTATTTTGTTCCTTATCCAAACTTAAACTTGGTTCACAAACTTTGAATACATCTAACTCAACATCTACTGAAGTTGAAATGATGAAGATGACGTGGAAAATGTCTAAGGTCATGGGCTCTACAAAATGACGGAGTTGGTGATTTGCCTGCCTTCCTGCTGCAGGTAGCTGTTCTTATGTTGAGTTACATCTAACCCAACTGGCCACTGCCTAAATTTGAAAATGTTCTTGTTCATGACTCCACACCACTGGTTTTACTCTGTAAGTGTGGAGAAGGCATGGTGTAGTGGTTTGCTCCATGAGCTCTGCAGAAAATCTCCCTGACTTGGAAGCCTAGTTTTGCCACTCCCTGAATGACTTCAGAAACATTTTCTTTGTCTCAGTTTTCCAAATCTGTAAACTACAGATAATGATTAAAATGATGTTTCCTAACTTATCTCATTGCTGGGGTTAAATAAGTTGACCATGGCAAGGAGTTAGGAGTTAGAACAGTTATTAGCACCATAAGGATTGACTATGTAAGTATATGTATTCTTTATAGTCCCATATTCATCTGCTTTGCCTCATATTCTCTGCCCATCATCTAAGTATTTGTAGGATACAGAATTATACAAGTGGACTCTTTCTCCTTATCTGTATACTGTTCCCTAATGGATTTCAATCAGTCCCATGGTTTAATTAACATCAATGTGTTTATGACTCCCAGTGCTATTTTTAATAATTTGTACCACTGTTTATGAGAAGTTTTTTTATGTATAGCTATTCTCTTCCTTCTATATTCCATTTCCCTCCCCAACAATAAGCAACCATACAATTGTGTTTAATATATATTTTGTATATTTTATAAAATATCTGTGTACATGTATTTCTAAGTAGATCATATTATGTTACACATCTAATGTTTTTCTTACTTTTTCCCATTTTGTCTACTAAGTACTCTTTTGTAAGAGTTGTGATTATTGCTTTGTGTACATCTGGCTTGTCATTTCTGATTGCTCCAGTGTGTGTAGCTACCACTCACATCTACTACGTGCTCACATATTTCCTCTCCCAACAGGAAACACCCATGTTGCCTCCAATTCACTGATCTCACGAGTAAAGCTGCAGTGAACATGCATCTTTAAGGGTATCTAACATATTTCATTTGAAACATTTAGGGGTAAACTCCGGAGGCATTGCTCTTCAAATATAACTGTATCATTTACACTCCCATGATTAACACATGTGGATAGCATCTGGCAATATCCAACTTTTCAACTTTCGCCAGTCTAATCTATATAAAGTGATTTTTATAAGGATCTTATTTTTGTTTGTTAAAGAGCTTAGAAATCTCTGCATATGTTTCTGTACATTATTTTAAGGTATAAAAATGTTAAAATATAAAACTACAGACAAGAAAATAAAACAATGCTCCAGCATAATAAAAATTTGACACAAAACTTTTAATAATACCTCAGACATGTAAATATAATATTTTTCTTTAAATCTGCAAGTCTATGATTCTCAAGAAGTATTCACTGGAAAACTCTATGTTCATATGGGCTAGTTACCAATTATAATAAAGATGGATGTGTTTTTAAACAGTACCAGCAACCTAACTTCTATTAATCTTTTTCATCCTTGTACCATTCAATAGTGCAAATATAGAAATACATATTCTACCTAAATCAACAATGCAGGTAATATTTCTAACTTCTACTGTGAAACACAATTTCCAAGTAACTTTTTTCATTCCCATTGATTGTAAAAAGAGAAGAAAATCTTAACCATCCTTCATCTTCAAATATAAATGTTTCATGGCTTATTGACAAAAAGAAAATAATAGAGGAAACCATGACCGAAAAGAAACATAAGTGTTGAGGTATTTTCTTAAATGTAAATGAGTATGTAAATAAAAAATAATGCTGGTCCTGTAAATTTCTGCTGCTTTTTTTCTTATTACCTGTCCTGCAATAATTTTATTTTTATCCCAATTTCATTTTTCAACTTAGAAAGAGTTCTACACCATGTAGAAAGAGTTCTACACCATGAGGCTTAGCAATATGAGAGATGCATAAAATAAAATTAGCTTTCAATTCAGACTCTAGTGTATAAGCAAATAAATTTTTTCCTAAAATATATTATCTTTATAAATTTATAACATTCATTGCTGTCTCAACCCATGGGATGATGAAAATTCTTCTTCTCTCTGTCAGCTTTAACTTATCAAGCTATTTTTATTAAAGCTTCACAACTTTATGTATCACTTAAACATTGAATAATCTCAAATTTATAACTCCAGTCCCAATGGGTTCCCAGCCTTCAGACTCAGATATGCCATTGCTAATTTCACACATTCACTTTCAAACATAACTGGCTTCTCAAACATAAAATATAAGAGATAGGTCTTATATTCTTTCCTGCAACTCTGTATATCCTTCGGTCTTCAGCATTCCAGGATTTGACATTACCACCAATGTACTTAGGGGAAAAAAAGCTAGAAAACATCCTTGACTTTTCTCTTTCCCTCACTCACTTCATTCTGTTTTCACAGTATTTAGCCTCCAGTAATGAAGTGAGGGAACAAGTCATTCATGTATCCCAAATAGAGCAAGTGCATAGGCAAGATTTTTTTTGTTTTGTTCCTTTACCTACATTTAGTCACACAGTATGAGACAACAAACAATTATCGAATGAGTGGATTAGTTGATCAAATAAAATGTGAAAATGTTTTCTTAGCCCCTTTACATCTGAGCCTTTGAATATGGTTTGCTTTGCTTTTATTGACTAAAAATGTCTTCCAACATTTTAAAAGTTAATCTGGAGGTTAGTTTAGTTATGGCTTAGTAGCAAACAAGTGATCTCTGGTTGTACTATCTAAATATATTCAAGCTTCTTCATGACAGGAACTACTGTCATTCCTTACGTATATGCAGGAGGAAACAGCAGTCATTAACATTTCCATGTTAAATAGACATTTATTGAATAAATTAGTGAGCCAATGAATTACAATTAAATGTATTTAAATCCCTTCATCACAGTTATACTTTTATTTAAATTATACTTTTATCTGAATAACTAATTACAATACTTAGAAAGAATCAAAATAAAAGAATTTTAGGACTATACATTCAACCTGCTCACTTTAGAGATGATACAACAGTTTCAAAACTAGTTTCTCAAGGCTTTACATTTAGTTAGGCCAAAAGTCGGGTTTCCTAATTTCTAGACTGGAGTTTCTACCAATATTTTTAATTTTTTACCATAGTTAAAAAATGTATGAATATTCAGGAATCTCGTCTGAATATCTTAAAATAAAGATGAGTGGTAACATATACTATAGTGGGAGTGATTTGCTTGAAGCTATTAAGGAGCCTTCATTTCCTAAAATTATTATTAGTGATATTCATTATATTTAAAATGAACACAGAAGATAAAAATGGATATAAAATTGAGCATCTGGGAGGATAGTAAGGAGAGTGTGGGAATTGAAAATAAAGGAGTGTTTCAATGACCAAATAGATGCATTTTCAATGTGTACTAAAAAGTAGAACATTAACGATTAATGAGCATGGTCATAATAGATCTATTTTTAAAAGTTAAATGGTTAAATATGGAAAGCAGTTAGAATGTAGGATGTCGCTCTTAAAATTTATTATTGGTTTTCATGTTCATAACACCATGAGCAGGAAATAGGAAGAAGGGAACCATAATGTTCTCAAAGAGTCGTTTTTCTTATCAGAGTTCTTTTTAGAAGTTATTCCTTCCAGAACTGCATCTAGTTTTGCCTCTCAAAACAATAGTGTCAACATATATAGCACCCTCCCGAGTGCTGATGAAAAACAAAATGAATCTCTGGAATGTAAGGGTTGGGACAGACCAGTATTAGGTCGGACTGTTGACCCACCAGAGTGGTCCTGAATGTAAACCTAGAAAAGTAAGACATAATAAATAAATAGTTACAATTGGGTTAATATTTAGTTAGAGGGACATGATTTCTAATTTGCACTCTCTTGTGTCAACCTTAAAAATAAAACAGCAAATATTATTTGAGTGGCAACTGAGTTTATGTGAGAATAGCAGAGGAATTGCATTTCAAGACATGAAAACTATGGTGAACCCTAGGCAGGCAAGTCAGAAGAGGACAAGAAGAGATCAGCTGTTACAGGGTTTTAGGAGGAAACTGGAGTTAGCATATGGTGGTCTTAATTGGTAGCTGGTAGTGGGCTGATTGCTATTGCTGGGTAAAGAGGATGGGCAGCTGGCTGTTACTGAGGCACTCAGTATCAAGGGGCTCTTCCTTCTTTCTATTGACTGTGTAAGCGGTAGGGGCTGGTTACATAAGTTTCAATCAGTAGAAGTGGTAGAAGTGGTACAAGCATGAAAGCTCTCCCTTCCTGGCTTCCTGACTCTATTTTGAATGAGGCTTCTTCTATTTATTTTAACACTTTCATGTGGCATTTTCCCAGTCAAAGCAAGATTGGGGGCTGAGGTTGAAATAATGGGGGTTTTGGATCATCACCATAGAAGTATAAAATAAAAACACTAATAATACTCAGGTTCTGACATTCTATATAAGATTTTGCTATAAGGTAATATGGTTTAAAGATAGGCTTTATAAAGAAAAAACAGCGTGAGTTTTCTAAGTTGCTTTAAGCAGCAAGAATCAGGGAGAACTCAAATAATAGTATTTGTGGCAGGGGAGAAAGAGAGAGAGAGAGGATACACTTTGGGCATAAAAGGTGATTGAAACTTGAAATACAAAGTCTGACTCTTCTGCTCCTCTGGGAAAACTGTTGGGATTGCGGCATGGGGTCACTAAGGGTCTTATCTCCCCTTTCTGGCCTTTAGCTGTATGGTAGGTAAATGTGTAGGTTAAGGATAACCTGGAAATAAAGGCTAATATTTGCATGTTGTTTCTATAAAGAGATTGCCTCAAAACTGTTCCTCTCCCAACTTGGGACAGTGGCCATGCCCACGTCAACAAGAAATACAGTGTGGCTGAAAAGAGATGAAGTTGGAATTTCACTTTTTTAAGGCTGGTGGGGAATTTGGAGGGTATCCGAGTTGAATTAATAACCATAAGGTCACTGGAGCAAGGAATGAAGAAAATCTGCAGCAGAGGGTAGAAAAACGACTAGACCGGGGATCAGTTTGGATTACAACAAATTTTTCAATGGCTTAAAATGCTATCAAGACCCATGTTGAGACAGATTAGACAATGATACCCATTAGACTGAACTGTTGGGAGTCGGGGGAACAATTCTTCAAGGTGTTTCTGTATGTTTCCTAACAGGTTTTTGTCCTGGACTGTTTCTTTCAATGATGGTTGGACAGCAAACAAGCCTTGGAAGCTAATGATAGTGTCTTTTTCTGTGGGAGACAATAAATTTGTTTTGGAACCAGAACAATAAAGATAGAGAAAGTCTTCTTGCCTCCATTGATTATATTCCAAGGTTGTAAAAATATCTCTGTTTGGAGGGGCGAAGGGCAAGTTTACTGGCAATCCTCTTACAAGATTGGAGAGTTTCTAAAGTCAGAGATTGTTAGCTATGAAACAGAGCCCATCAGCATGGATACAACTGGGACCACCTTTGCATCATCCCCATGAGGCTTAGGGAAGGAGGTAAACAGATGCGTATATGAAGCTCATGTTATTACTCTGTACTGGGTAGTCTAGGAAAACGTTGTTGGAAGAGCATGAGCTGTTATGTCTGGGAGACCTGGACTCAGAGGTTATTTCTGAACACTAACTACTTCACTTCTATTGGCAAGTTGCTTTCAGTATACTACAGTATATTGAAAAAGTTTTGACAAATGAGAAACAAAAAAATCACCCATATTTTCATCAAACTATCACAGTAACTTTTGTTTTGGCAAATACATACTGTATACCTTTCGATTATTGTACTTCTTAAATCAAATTCCTTTTAATCATAAAAATATCTATCCAGCTAGAAATGTATTGAGAAATGTCAATGTAATGCTTATTGACATGCAGCTCTTTTATTCAATATACTTAACTCCAAAAATATCATTTTAAAATGTTTTTTAACTATAAAAGACATTATTTTCTGGTATTTAGTTGGGAAAATTTAAGTTTTATTTATCAAATAAAATCAATCGGAAGATCTATCTACAACAAGTATATTTTTTATTAAAGCATATTAAGAAATAAATTACATTTCACTTTAAACTAGATTAAAATACATAATTGTATAATACAACTAGAAAAATAGGCCAAAAAAAGAAGAGAGTTAGTCCATTGTAAATGGCTTCAATTTGTTAAGGGTTCACTAGTTAACATTAGTATTCAGAGTGAGTGTACAAGGATGTTTTCATGCTGTTCAGATTTCTGGTGGAAAAGAATAGCGTAAGACTGCTTGCATTTATAGTTCTGTCTCTAGAGCTCTGGTGTTGTACATTTCTTTTAAAATAATTACAATTGATTAAGTTTCTGTCACTTGGAAGAAAAATGTGGCATCTGTTCACTTTGGGCCACTGGGAGCATACATGTTGCTGAACTGCATAGGAATGTGGCAATGTCACTAAGAGCTTTCTCCTCACTTCTTATTAGCATTACTAGTTAGACTCTGGTGTCCGATTCATACTCTACCCTACAGATAACGCTATCACATGTTGCCCTGAACTCATACACCAGTAATTAAGTTCTTTCAAAAATTAAGGTTGAAGAGGTTTGCGGGATTAACCCTTGAAAGTGAATGGAAACCTCTATCTGATGCAGGAAGGAGTTTAGGGAGCTTGCAGAAACCAGCTCACCATTGAGCCATGGGAGCCATTCCTAGTACACAGGGGAAATAATTTCAAAGGCAGAATTAGCAGTTAATGAGTAAATAATTAAGGCTTAAAGGAATTTTCTCTTCATTTAAAATAGTTTACCTGAAATGTAATATAGATGATAGAAATATATTGAGTCCAAATACTGATCACAAATTATCTTGTTTTTATTGAGTTTTTATCTATCACTACCTGGGCGTCAGCAGTTTAAACCAGGTATCAATTAAGTTAACCATTTACTAATTAATAAATAATAATTTCTAGGCAACCAGTAACTTGTTTTCATTTAAAAAATCAAAATAAATTCAGTATGCTCTATGCACATAGAAACATATAAGACAGACTATTACATACTCAAGGAAGTCTTAGCTGGCCCCCCCGCTGAACCGCATTATCAGTGCAAGTGTACTTTGAAAACAATTTGTATCCAGTGAAGGTTCCAGTCCAAAATTATGTGAATATATATGACAGATCTACATTGATTTTTAGTAATTACCTGTGGTAAGCTGTGTTCAAACGTCACCTTATCATTCAGTCTTATTTCAACGACTCCATTTAAAATTGTGTTCCATCTTCTCTGAATTCCAGTTCCTTTCATTCTGTTCTTCTTTGATCAGTTAGATCAAAAAGTTGAAGCGGAAGGAAATGTTTCAAAGGAAATTAGAGATAAGGGGAATTTTATTGATGTAGTACTGTTAGTTTCATAGGACAGAGTAGATGGTTTTGTGATTGACATTAGTGGGAGATGGACTTAGGTTGGGCAGGGGAGCAGAGAGCCTCGCTGATGAGGGTGACCAGGGATGGTCCAAGAATTTTGTGAGGTGTGATGGAAAGAAGAAAGTAGAGTATGATGAGATTCATCCTGAGGGTCTCTGAGGAAACTCATGATGTTAAAGCTGTGCGTAGAGGAGAGAAAGAGCCAGCTGAGAGCTTTCCATTAATATGGAGCACTCTGAGGGCTCTTGTTCACTCCTGCTCAGTAGAAGTATTTATATTTCTATTGAATTCATTGTGTTTATATGCATTGACCTGTCTGTTAAGCTAGACAACTCTTTGAAGATAGAATCTAATGTTATATTTCTTTATTATGTCTTCATTGCATCAACTCCAACGTGCTAAACACAAAATGATTTAGTAGATGCATGCATATAACATGGTAGACTATTTCAGTGGCAATATTTATTAACCTTAAAATTAAAATGCTTTGGAGCTCATATGTACACTTTACCAAACAAGGAATTAATGACCTATGTAAACTGGAAACCAAGTCATTATATAATCATTATCAGAAAAACAACATCGTTTGGAAACACTATATTGGCTTAAGAATATAATTTCCCCAAAGCAAAAAAAATACTATCAATCTCTGACTATTTGACTGAGGAATGACTGAGAAAATAAGCAAAGAAAACTCATTTTTTAATCCTGTGGGGACAATCTTCCCATTCCAAAAGAAGAGACTTTCAATCTCTCCATTGGTTCCTTGCAGTATGCAATGCATCTTCTACAGCCTTACCCTAAAAAAATGAAAAATACATGAAAGAGCTGCAATATGACTTTGTGGAAGATGAAGAGCAGGACTTGAGTGTTGTCCTTAAAAGGAATGGGAAAGAGAAAGGACAAATGAGAAAGTCTTATATCATTAAAGCGAGAGAGACGGTAGTGACAGTAGCCACTTCATTGTCAAATCTGTTAGCCCTTATGCCTATAAAGCATGGACCAAAGGTCTGCTAACTTAGCGTTGCCCATAATCCACCTGGCCATGAAACTTCTTTTTACTTAATATAGTTTGAAGGACAAGGTCCACAAAATAAAGGGGAGTACATTTTCATATAAATGAAATATTGACCACTTTATTATTTTATTAGTAATGTAGCATGTTTTATTATATAGAAATGCTTCTTTCTCTTGAAACATAAACATGTCAAGAAAACCCAAAGAAAAATAAAAGAAAGAGTACAATGGACATGACCATATTTCAGTTGTTTCTCATTTCCCCCTGTCTTTTTTCAACCTTGTCCCCAGTTGTGACACCAGCTAGGAACATTGTTGGCCTCCCTTCTAAGTGACCTGCAATTGCTCATTGTCTCTAATTAACCTTCTGTTCACTGGAGCTAATTAATAATGAAGTTACAAATTTTTAGAATGTATAAATGTGTGTGTTTCTTTTGACCCAGAGTAAACAAACACACATCTGTGAATTATTCTAAATCAATTAAACTTCCCATTTTCCAGTAAAGGTAGAAAAGGTCAAACTCTTTTAAATAAGACCAAATTGACATTTTCTTGCTAGATAAAGGGGTTATCAAAGGTTAAAATTAATTTTCTAAGGGGTGAGGTAAGGAACTATAAACAATATCAATTGTTTTACTTGGGACATTAAAATGACATTTCAGTAAGCACATTTCTCTCCTATCAGCAAAGGGCATAGGGTAGGGTAGTCAGTAGTGGAATTTCTGGAGAGCTAAAACAAAGGCATTATAAACGACATTAAACTAAACTATCAAAAATGGTGAAAACCCTTTTTATTATATTTGTTTTGAATGTAGGACAACCATAGCTATATCAAGTATTAATCTTTTGATGATAAATATCAGATGGCAAGATTTGATATAATACAATGTTATGTAAAAATAGGTCTTGTTAAAATTAGGTTTCCAGTGCAGGAAAAACTATGCATAGATCTAACTGATAAAATTAAGAATTTGAATTGGTTATGAATCTTAATCAAAGGAATGTAAAAATGTATCTTTCAGGTAATTAGTAATCTAACCTCTAATTACTTGTGATCTAATAAAAATTTTAATCAGTTGATAGGAAAAGTTCTAATGATTGCAACAATTGCCTTTGTGAATAGGTGACTCTAAAATGCTTGGAACATCTCAACTGGTTTTAATAGCTGTCCTACTATTATAATGTTTAAATGTACCTTTTTAAGCCAACTTTATTCCTCAAGAGTTTATTTAGAAACTCTATTCTCAAGCAATGCCAGTAAGCTAAGCTAGCATTCCTTGTTTCATGATTCTGGGACTCCCTTTGCTGTTGTTATTATAAAGTGTCTAAAAATATGCTTTTTTACATTCTGTGCTCTCTTGCTTTGTTCCTCTCTCACACTTTTCCTGGACATTCTCTTTCCTTTGTATTGTGTGCTGCTATGTAGTTAAATATAGGTTCTATTCAGAAGATTTTCCCCTGAGCAGGGCATAGTCTTCAAAAGAAAGCTGTAGTTACTGAATTTTTGAATGTTTGGAGGCTCATTTCTGAAGTTTCTTTGGACAAATGCAACTACGGTCTGAGAAACTGCATCCCACTTTTTCCTGAAACTTTTTTTCCAATTGGAAAATCCTTCATTTCATGACTTAGTGCCTTTGGAACCTTGACTTACTGGTTCTCTAGCTTTCAAGCTCATCAGAAACACTGTAACCACCCTCTACTTCTCACACAGTTGGCAACACCACAAGGATATTTTACTGCGGCAGTAAACATAGTGGGCTCATGGAGACATTGCCATTGAGTTTTCTGTAGCAGTGTTTCTTCTCTTTGTCTTGCTCGCTGTGTATGGCCAAGTTTATTTGTTTCAAAATGGAACAACAATATCTACTACCTCGCAGCCACTTCCAGAACCATGTAATTTACTGTTAAAAGGTGGAGTCTGTGATATTCCCTTCCCTCCCATTAATTAATTGCCTTAATTAATATTATATGATCTAAGCAATTCTCTGTGACTCCCAAAGTCGAAAGTCAATGTCATACATAAAAGGTAATATGAGTTCTTCTTTGCTCACATTTCTGTGTGTGTCTCTCTCAATACTTCTATATTAACTCTTTTTAAAAGATTTTATTTATCTTTAGAGGGGAAGGGAAGGAGAGAGGGAGAGAAACATCAATGTATGGTTGCCTCTCGTGTGTCCCCTGCTGGGAACTGGCCTGGAACCCAGGCATGTGCCCTGACTGGGAATCGAACAGCGATAGTGTGGTTCGCAGGCCCGCGCTCAATCCACTGAGCTACACCAGCCAGGTCAACACTTCTATATTAACTCTTGATAAAACCTAATTTAATGTAATGGAAAAATAAATAAATACTATTAAAGAATATGTGCAGATACAGACACATTATAGATATATAAACCAAATGGTTAAATTTGGGAATGATCCTTTATTTTTTTCCCTTAAAAATTTTTTCATTGTACTTCTCATAATATTGTGGTAATGGTATGGGAGAAATAGTTCTTTAAACACTTCCTTAAAATTATAGTTTAAGTGCTTAGAAATATAAAGATATTGTAGAACAGGAAAATGAGTTTTTTTATAAGTAAAAAAAAAGTGAATGTACATAGTCTAGACTGCCGCTACCCCAAACCACATTCATAAAAAAAGTGGATTTCTATATTTGTTACTACTTTTATTAATACTTGAGTTTTAATAAACATTTTCCCAAATGAATTCAAACATTTCTATAGCCCTTGTTTAAATTCTTTCCTACAATATTGCAGAAAATGCAGTTAATAGATAGGTATTGTGACTACCCCCTTTTATAGATAATTTAGATATTTTAAAGGAAATCAGTATTGTTAATTGTGAAAACATTATATCCTCATTTAGAAATATGTGAGAAAAGTATCAAAATAAAACTATTAAAATGATTCATTTTAGCCCTGGCTGGCGTAGCTCAGTGGATTGAGCGCGGGCCTGCGAACCACACTATCGCGGTTCGATTCCCAGTCAGGGCACATGCCTGGGTTGCAGGCCAGTTCCCAGCAGGGGACTCACGAGAGGCAACCATACATTGATACTTCACTCCTTCTCTCCTTCCCTTCACTTCTAAAGATAAATAAATAAAATCTTAAAAAAAAATAAAAAATAAAATGATTCATTTTAATGGGAAGGCCACAAAAATCCCTGCTGATACTGAACAGGTACTGAATGGACACCAATTTTCTCAAATTGCCAAATATATTTAGAAGTAATTCATGCTGTGACAACCACTTTGCATTAGGAAGACTTTCAGAGAAAACAGGCAAACAGAACGCAAATTCACATAGATTTCTATTCCTCCAGCTGCGCAATCACCTAAAAAAAACTGCAGTAACATATCAAGTAGTTAAATATCCAATAAATTTGAGCCAAAGAGCTATCTTATAAATTATGGTTGTTATATATTTTCATATCAGACACCTCTAAAGATTCAGCACAATTTTAATTTCTTTTAGAACTATTATGAAAATAAGCTTCTAATGCTTGAAAATGTAAGATGAAAACTGTCTCATCAATATTATTGTTCCATATATTTTATAGAGTTGTACTTCTAGCAGCATTTCTAATATTTATTTTCTAATTAAATTCTGACTTCAAACATGATTTAAACAGATTTAATGTAATAATAAAGTACTTCAAAGTTTTGCAAATGTTCAAAATCTTTCCATTCATTAGAAGACTTGTCAGTTAACACCTAGAGCAAAGTTTTATGAATTGTATAGTTGAAAAAATTCTGATTACTCCATGAAATAATGATGTCAAATTGTCAAAGTTGTTGATATATATATTTATTAAGAGAACATGGAAAATATATTGGTCTATGTTGAGAGTGCTTAAAATGTTCTTTAAGTTTAGCTGTATGGGCATATTTTATAACCACATCCTTGAAACCATTTTTAAATATATCAATCTTGCCTGACAACTCTGAGGAAGCTGAAAAAATTTAGAAGCAGCTTGTTAAAATTTAATATTTAAAATTAGAAGACTGTTGGGAACCACTCTGCCTGGTTTCAGGAATTGTAACTACCCCCCATGGCTAAGGCTGAGTGAGCAAACTTCAGAATGTGGCCACATGGAGACAAAGCTTGTCTGTGGTAGCAAACACTGCCTCTGCTTCCTCCCCTTGCCCACAAAGCATGGTCAATAGTCTACGATGGGTAAGACCCCTCACAGAGAAGGGCAACCTAAGCCAGACTTGATCACTTGGGAGGCCATCATGGAAGGACTTGGGGGACTGTGACAAAGAGGGAGCAATGGACCCTTGTCTCCTCCCCCCCCCCCCAGCTATTCTGACATAGCCCGAGTCCCCATGATCTCTGGGAGAAGTGCTTTCTGGCTCTAATCCACTTAAACCTGAAAACCTGAGATGGGGAGGTGGTGCAGCCCCTTGCTGGCTAGAGCAGATTGGGGTAATCAGGCATAAGAAAGAATTTCTAAAAGTCCTGTGAAACCTGCTTTGCTAAGAGTGCTTTCATTCATATGTTAATGGTCTGAGCAGGAAATGAGTATGCCTCCCAAAGTTTCTGCAATCCTCTTTCCTGACAGACACTGACTCAGACTAAGCCCTCAGATTTTTTTGAAATGTTATCTACTGCATGATCCTTGCTGCCCTGTACTCCTACGTGTTACAACCCAATAGAAGCTGTTGAGGAAAGGGGTCTTGGCCTTTTTCTTCTGGGTAATTGGCCACTTCTCCTCCCCAAGCAGATCATGTCTTGGTAGTGTTACTTTCATCTGTGGTAGACAGGGGGACTTGCAGGCAAAGTCGCCCCCACAGAAGACAACACCAAGCAACCTGAATAATCGAAATAGATAGCAACAAAGGCTCTGAGGGTCCTGATTGGATGGTGGCTGCAAAAGCTGTCCTGGTCCTACCTTCTCTTTCTGTTAGAGGAAAGTCTTTAGACAGACTTTGAGAAGAGGCTCCATTCCCTATAGTTTGAGCATAAAGAGAGGTGCTTACATAATAAAGGCTTAGTTGTGATCAATCATGAGATTTAAGGCTGAAAGTGTGGTGATGGACTAGTAGACACTAATTTCACAGTTTGCATGATTTAAAAAATATGTATATATTTTGATAGAATGTGGTTAAGTCAGACTGTCAGGAACAACTTTTATTGTGGACTTTACATCAACAAATATATAAAGGAGAAAACTTTCAATCACTAGAAGTAGCAAAACATAAGAAAATCTGAATACTTGTGTGCAGCAACTTTATTTAATGTATATTACTCAATGGAAAAAAGATCAGAGATTTCATGCTTTTTTGTTTATATTGTTCCTTTCATTTTTAACCAACTCACCTCATTCATCACCTAACAATTTGTCAAATGTATTTTTATTTATTTTTTCACATGTAATTAGTCAAGGGAACACAATTATCTTCCAAGTGGCTGATAAAAATGCAGGATTGAATTAGAATTAAATTACATTGGAATACATAAACATTTTACAAAAGAAAAAGAATATCATATATGGAGCACACACACATACACATATACCTCTACACACACACACACACACACACACTAATGTATACTTTTTTCTATAACAAAAGGAATGCAAACCCATTGTGCCATTGTTACTGGATCTGACTCACATCAGCTCATGAGAGCCAATTTAAAATTTTCAGGAATTTTGCCATCTGGTTGTTAAATTTACTCACTTATTAAAGTTAAATTATGAAAGCTGCCAACCAAATAACTGACAGTGAAAACAAAAACAATAAAATATAAAAAGCGATAATTTCTTACAGATATTACTACATGTCACTGTTATCTATGTTCTTTAAGTGAATTACATCTCATATTTGTATGTTGGGATACTATAAAATGGATGCTACTGTGCACCTCTTCTGAACTCTGTGTAAAGTGGTCTCATAGTTTCAGCTTGAAATCGGCCATAGGATTATTTATACAGTGTAAGTAAGAAGCGCTAAATGTTATGGCTTTCTTAATGTGGTCTTTGGACAACAAACTCGATAATATTTTTCTAAGATGTAGTAATATTTAATTTCTGTTATAAATTGATATGGGGAGAGTTGCATTTTCTGTATGTTAGTTAAAAATTGTCTCTAGTATACATCTCCAAATTGCTTGATATGTTTAGTCAAAAATTAAACAAAGTTTGATTTTAATAAGAATGAAGCAATGTTTGTTTGTTCATTCTTATATGATTTGCACACCATTTTTCCAAAGGTCTCTTTCTAAATTTTATTGATGTAAGAGAATGGTCCTATAAGAGAAGATGATTAAAAAACATCCTGGTAAAGATTGTTTCAATATTAAAGCTGTCAGGGAAACATAAGGGAAGCCAGAGAGCTTGTTAATTAATAGTTGCAACTGGGATCAAATTGCATAGGTCAGCTTTTCCAAATATTTCCAAGTTGATGAGAAATTAGGACCATTAATAAATGAAGAGTGAGTGACATTAAGTTAATGATGATTTTAAAGCTGCTGGGAGCATTGAACTCATAGGTTGAGTTTATTAAGAATAAACTCATAGGTTGAGTTTATTCTTAATAAGCAAAACAACAAAGAGGAATCCATGCAATTAGAAATGGCATGCTTATAATAAAATGAACTATTCACAAAAATGAACATGGCATATTTTATTTGATTTTAGGCAGTTTGCTTGATGAAAGTACCACTATTTAAAAAATAAAAATAAGTAGTATAACATGTTTTTTCACACTGTATGTTAAATATTTTAGTAATCCTTATGATAGTTCTAAGTACTAGAAAACCACCAGAAAGCATTTGGAAACAAAGCCCATGTGAAACAAAAGGAGATATTTAATATAAATTTGATTAAAGAGAACACTGGACTGAATAAAAGCTAACAATAAAAGTGATTATAGAATTACAAGTGAATCTAAACTCTGTTATAGTCTTAGGAGCCAGTTCATGATCTTAAGAAATCTTCCCAAACCAGTTACATCCCTCACCACCATCCCTCCATGTTTACCCCACCCCCGTCCACATCAAATGGTGACTAATCGTTCAGTTCTTTAACACGACTTACTTTTAAATGCATCTACGTGCTTCCAAAGGACTCTACTTGTCCCATTGTAGCCCTTAGGATCTTGCTTGAATTATACCAGTGGATTCAGGAAGGAGAATCTCTCTCTCGTGTACCATCCCATCACCAGCAGCCATCTGGGTTCTCAGTGAACATGATCTTCTGAGTTTACAAATAGACTCAATAGTATATTCAGCTTCCTCAATTGGAATACTAGAAAATTTTATTTAGGAACTGATACTGGAATAACTTATAAGAGACTTACCTGTACGCACTCTTATTTATTTCAGAGCAAGTATAGAAAACAAAAGCCATGGATGACTACCAGCAAAATCATCTGAGACATTGTTAAAATATCTAAGTCTTTGAATCCCACCCAATAACTTCTAAAGTAGAATTTTGTGAAAATAAAATTATAAAAATCCTAAATACAATAAAATTGAAGAACCTGGTGAAAAGAAAAGGTGGCAAGGATTGGTTATTATTGATTCTTGGATATGGGCTTTTTATCATTAATTAACAAAAGTACGGGATAAAAAATACTTTTATTAAGACATTATTTATTTCTTTTTAGAGAGGGAAAGAGTGGGAGAAAGAGAGGGAGAGAAATATTAATGTGTGGTTGACTCTCACATGCCTTCTACTGAAGACCTGGCCCACAACCCAGACATGTGACCTGACTGGGAATCAAACTGGCGACCCTTTGGTTCACAGGCCAGCACTCCATCCACTGAGCTACACTACCAGGGCGGTAGATATATAAAATTCCTAACTCATAAACCCATAGTAGGATTTTCTATAAGAAACAATGCAAATGTAAATATTTTACATATAATATGTAAGTATAATATAAAGATACTAAATAAATTGACTGACAAATTTGGTGAAGTTGAATAAAGTAATGTTTCAAAAGGCAGCAGAAACAGCAGCAGATGGAGAGATCTGTAATCCTTACAGATCCTGACTGAATTGCCAGGCAAGATTTATTTAAGTTCTCATCAATCTCAAAGTTAGTGGAATGAGATAACCTCCTAGTGAGCTAGTTAGGGAGGATAAACTTCTATGAGCCTCAGATCCAGTTGTTGCAGGTTGACATGTGTGAAACAAGATCAAGGTGAAATTTAAGATTCAGGCTTAACACTTATAACAGTGCCTTTGTTATTCCTAAGAAAGTAAAATTACCTTCATCCTCATCCTCACTTCAAAATAACTACAAGCACCACAAGCTCTTCTCCGTTTTTCAGTTTTTCTTTAAACAAAAACTCTTCTAAACTGTGTCCGAAAAAAGCAGTACTTTGAGTTATTTCCTGTCTTAATTGTTGACTGAAGCAAGTTGTTTGAGAGTGAAAGTAGCTGGTAAATATTCTCATAATCGGGGTACCTGTGCACCTACTTTGTCTGAGACAGTCTGATTTATTCCTATATTTCTAATATAATTATTAATATTGCATCTTTTCATTTGCAAAAGTGCCCCAGTTTGAAAAATATAACAACTAAATTGTCCTTAGCATCAGGAAATGAGTCCTGTAAAAATTCTTAGAAAGAAAATATAATATTTCATTGATATAGTTCTAGGTTTATTTAAGCTTTTGTAGCACAACCATTATATTACTAAATCTCCAACAAAAATTACTCTTGAACAATTATAATCTTCAAGGACATCTGGAAACAATTACCAAAATAAGTGACAGAAAATGTGTGCTGTCCTACCTCAGGATGGCCATCCACCCCACTCAAAATCAGTTGACACGCCCTCTGTCACCTTCATTCTGACGGACTTCCCTCTGCATGGCAGATCGTGTCTCCGGCAGGACACAGACTATTAAATTAAGTAGCACATTTCTGACTTGTGCCCATGTTGAACTGAAGTTCCTTTTCACCTCAGACTGTAATACTAAGCAAAATTTAATGGTGGGAAAACAACTAAAGAAAAACTAATTCCAAACAGTGAAAAAAATATCCAGGGAATACTCCAGTTGCCTTTTCCCAGATAAATCTAGGGGAAAACACAAAGTTTCTCTCATGATAACCTAAGGAGATAGTTTTTGGAAGTCATTTGTTTTGAGAATTTCACTTGCAGCTTCTGTTAGCATTTAAGGACAGTTGCATCCTTATGCATTTATTTATACAGCTACATAGATTAGGAGACAACTTCACTAATCTCTTCTGAAAACTACCTTCTTGACTCTGCCCCATGAAGTTTGGGATGTAGGAGCTTCAGTTAAAATACATGTTTTCTGGTTAAATAACTAAATAAAAGTAACTTTCACTTAAATACTACTCTGTATAAATATTGAAAAGTGTTCATCATCATTTCTGCAGCTTGACATATGTCTAATAATCAAACACTTGAAATCTAGCTGATTTATCATAAAAATATACTACTTTGAATTTACTTTTTATGTACTTATGCTAAGAATGATTAATACTAAGCCATAACATAAAGTATTACTATCCATTTTAAACCCTCATATATCTATATACATACACACTCCCAAAAATATTTATTGAGCCTTCTTGCTGTGTCTGGCATTTTTCTAAGTACTCTATAGGTAATATGTTATTTAAACCTCAAAAACACTAAGAAGTAATCATTTTTCTAGTCCTTATCTTATTTAGAGACATGTAAATGGAGATACAAATAGATTATTTAATCTTCTTAGATTGGTCTAGTAACATCAGATCTGGAATTTGGACACTAGAACTTCCACACCTAACTGGTATATTATGGTGCTTTCTACTGATTTTTTAAGCACATGGTCAGTTAGTTTGCACAAACCACTGATATTACCACATTTTGAATGAATCCATTTTGGCATCTTGCCATTGAGATAGGAATAGGATATACATGATCACATGCATTATGTTGTATGAGCGTATGTGTGAAATGAAGGCTTTCATTTTTATAAATAAAAGGCCTTCTCTAAGTCTTTATCCACTGCACTCTACTCCTGCCTTATCACTATACATTTACTGAAAATGTTTTTCTTCTGAAGGCTACAAATGCTGACCAGAAAAAAAGACATATAGGATGTATCTGCTTATTATGTGAGAAAGGTAAGCACCGGATTTTGTCTTAAGAAGAAATATCAGTAGCAGAGATTCCAAACCCAAATGAAAAACAGGATTAGGAACATAATGGGCATTATGCTCCAGGTTGTAGGCTGATAAATGTCAACCAGTAAGTAGTTTAGCTTTAGTGATAAGGAAAAAAACAAGTAATTGTGGGAAGTGTGGCAAATAGGAAAATCTGCGTCCTGTCTAAAGGATCATACATGAAACACAACAACAATGGTTTGAGTGTAAAGAAAAGTCCAATATCCAGATTATTATAAAAGTGTATGATTTTTAAGGTTCAGTAATAGATGCAGTTTAAAAACATTTTCAAACCAACCAAACAAAATAACCTGTAGTCCAGATTCAGGTAACTTGGCCAAGTTAGCTTCTGACCTGTAGCATGCATGTCACATAAATGTGGAGGATTATGGCAACTATCACGGTACGTGCTTCCTTTCTGCCCGTTGTATACTTTTCATAATGCACAGAATAAAAGATTAACGTTCACTGAACAGATATACAATGAACACCCACTCAAATGAATATTTCTGCAATCAGGCAAGTTATTGAAGAGTTCACAATTTATAGGTATAATTTTTTACCCTGTGATACTCAAAATATAAATAGAAAAACAAAAACATAAGCAAATAATTACATTTCAGTATACATTGTTCTTTTGAGGCACTTACTCAAGGGCTAAGGGAACAGAAAGAAGAAGTGATGATCACGTCTGGCCGATTACCAGGAGGCTATGTTTTGTGTTTTGATTGAATGAATAGTTTAAAGCAGAGAAGTTTGATAGGCATAGAACTGTTGACTAGGGGAATTCGTGTGCAGTGATGTCATGGTTTAAACTGCCTGGAATCTTCAACCCACACCATTTATTTTTGAATGAGATGTGGAGCAATCAGAGAGAAATGCCTGCATACAATGCTAAATAATATTAGCACAAGACCTAGCTCAGAGAATTTTAATTACTAATTTACCTTAAAACATGCAAACATAGTAATTTCTTCTCGCTTTTAACTAGGGTGACTACTAAAAACTCATAAAGGTTATAATGATAAAATCTAGAAAATTATTAACAAAATATTATGGTCAGAAAAGTGTTATTGTCCACCCAGTTCAAACTCCACCAAGTAAAAAACTTTCTCTCATAGTTGTTAAGTTGCTACATCTACTTACACAATTCTAATAAAAAAAGGTGTTTTGTCTATTATTTGGTTTTATTGCTGGATAACTCATTTTCAGAACGTTAGGCATTGCACTGAGTTTAAATCTATGTTTATATAAGCACTATTCACTGATCTTAAAGTCTTCTAGAATAACAGAAAATATGTTTTTTTTATTTTTACATGGAAAGTAAAAAGACTCCTTTTTACAAAAAGCCTTAACATTTTTGAAGACAGCTATCATTTTTCATTTCATAGTCTATTCTCAGGTTGTACATAACCGGTTCCTTCAAATTTCACTTATTTATTGTATTTTCCCAAACTGCCTCGATCAGTTATCATTATTCATCCCATCACTTCAAGTAGAACCTCTGCATTTTATATTTGCAGCATGATCACGAATGGCAACAGCTAAGGGAATGTGATACATCAGGGCACCATCGTCCTCCTTGAGACAGGGAGAAACAGTCCAAACTGTGCGCCTTCCCTGTTACAGGTCCGGAGTGCCATCTACCTATATTCAAATATGAATATACTCATTCATATTTGGACACCTAGAAACATGTAGTTATTTCCACTGCTCTTGTGTTCTATGTTTTACACTGTGACATCTTCATAAAAATTTATATAAAAAATTTAAAAATCTTTCTTGAAATCTTAGCTATTTAGAGTGGTTCATGGCTAGGTGGGCCTCTCTGTTTGTGGGATCCAAGAGTGTTACATTGTTTGCTATAATATGTAATGTACTACCTTCCTGCCTTTTTGTGAAAGTCTTTATTCAATTTATTGTTGCATTTCAAGTTATTCTTCTTAATCCAAACAAAATGGTACTCCTCAGTATTTTATTGCTCATGTTCTTGTAAGTGACTCTGAGGAAAAGTGGTGTGCCAGGTTAATTATATTAAAGTGAAACATGATAGGTTATACTTGAATAGAAATATGAAATATTTTTTGCCTTAAAATGTATATTCTATTTATTTTTTTTTTTTTACATTTTTTATTATTGTTCAAGCCTCCCTCACCCCTCCCTATTACCCCAGCCATCCCCACCTACCTCTCCTGTTTTCAACCCCCCTTGTTATTGTCCATATGTCCTTTGTAATTGTTCCTGTAAACCTTTCCCCCTTCCCCCCATAATTCATTAAATATTTCACATATATAATCAGAACATGGTATCAGTAGGGTAAAATATGAAAACTAAAAGTAATAAAGAAGAAATTATTATAAGTATTTAATGAAAAAAGTCACTCCTAAATGAGATAGAATATTTACTTATTTTGGAAAAGATAGCCACCATGAAGTAAATATAAACAGTTATGCATAATTTGGATATAATTTGCTAATGTCAGAGACAAATGGATGAATGCTGAAATATGTAAGATGCATTGAATTTAGCAGCAGATATAGCAAAGGCATGGTAGATAAAGTTTAAATAAATAATAGCACTGCAACAAAATGTAACAAATAAATAGAGAACATTTATAGAGAAAATGACACCAATGAGAGGGAAAAATTGGAAAGAATAGGATGTTTCAGGACTCTACTAAATGGGAACCCTCTTCCTTCTACATTCTAATCAATTCAGAGGTAAGCAAAGGGTCAGGCAGACTGTGGTAGACTGCTACGTTGTGGTTCCCAGTGTAGAACACAACTCAGCATTCAGAGCCATGTGGAGTCTCCTCCCACATTGACCTTAAATGTGGTAATGTGACTTGCTTTGAACTTGCCTTGAATGTGGTTTACATGAGTAACTCAGCTAAACCATATGCAGCAGTAGAAGTATCAAATATGCTCAGTCAAGCCACAGTATTGTTAGAAAACCATAATTAAGACACTGAAATTTGGGGTTAATGTGTCATATAGTAATAAATCACTGAAACACTAATGTAGATCAAACAACGAAGATGTTGGAGAAAATGGCTTAGGTTTAACATATAACGTAATGAGCTTCCTAAACTTAATCCCCAGAAAGACAGTCTTATACACCCTATCTATGGAAAATGTCTGGCAACTGAAAGTTCTTCCCCACAGGTGTTGAATCTGTCTCATATAAAATTTGCTGCATATTCAGAACTGACTATGCCCTTTCAGGCAAACTCTAAAAAGGACAAGGAAGGGAATTGTGTCATGCAAACTCAATCTATCTCTCTAACTCAATCATATAATTCACACCTTTTTCACAGGAGATTTAGGGAACAGAGAGCAAGACAGGAAACAGAGATAAAAATATCATCTTTATTTGTTTCCCCTCCACTTACAAACAAGAGTAAGGGGAAAGGATATTCCAAATCTTTATCCCCACAATTGCCACCAAGAAGGGCTACATATTCCGTATTCAGAACCCTACCAGGAGACCTCATCTTACAACCCAAACTTCTGATGAAATTTTATGGTCTCTACTGTTCAGGTTATATCTTATATATGTTGTTATTCCCTTAAAGTTCAATTCAATGCCCAACATAAGATAGACCTGTGGGATGAAGGAATAAAAGCAAGCACACAACATTTCTAGCATAAATATACTCATTGAATCCACTCAGCATTATGTTAAGTATAGACAAAATTCTCAGTTGTGAATTTAAATGTATTTTAGCTTGTATACATAAATTAACAACCAAAAATTTAAACTAAGTGTTTGTAATTTATGCTTAATCCTAGAGAAATTTATTTTTAAAATCACCTCCAACCTCTGTGGCTCTATGATGGGCTGAGTGAAATTTAATTGGTATTAATTACTGTTATTATTTCCTGATGTTCCTTATCAGAATTTTTTATTTTTATGCCAATTAGGGTATAATTATTAGGATAATGGACTCTACAAAAACTAATTATGCAATGAGGCTAGATAGAACTTATCTCTAGTAATTGAGTTTCACAATTTAAGATCAAAACAAGTGAATCAAAATGAAAATGTAGAATCACGAATCCCCCAGGCATCAACACTAAAGCTGAATTTGCTCTTCTTGCCCCAATTAAGCTGGTGTTTTACAGTGTCACATCAGTTGCTATGTAGGTCCGGTTCAACATCAGTGCAACTTTGTTCATCTACTTCTAATTCAGCTCCAGGCCACATGCTTCCACAAAACTCCTGTGTCAGAGCTATGCATTTGATCCAGAATAACGATGAAAATGTGTGGTAAAAATTCTTATTACAAGCTTTATGTGGAATTCATTTAGTAGCTTTGAAAGAACGATAAAGCGTACTATCCATTTCTCTTTCAAGCAAGGCAGAGTGGACAGTCACGCAGTTGGTGTTAGAGTGATCCACTGGGAAATGTCTCAGTGCCTGCTCTTCAGAAGCAATGATGAAATCTGGGTTGTAGTGATGCATTAGCTAAATGCACTCTACGTACCTGATATAGCAACACTTCAAACTGGGTATGTTTGAAAAGGATCTGATATTAAGTTTTATAATAGGAAAAATAAGGGAACATGGAGGCAAAGCATGCCTGAAACAGCAGAAATCGACAATACCGAAAAGGAACATTAATTTTATACACACATAGGCACACACATGTGTTTCTTTGAAGAACACATTTTGGTTTTCACAGTGGTTTTAGAGGAACAGAACCTTACTAATGTGTTTTCTATATTGGTTCAGGGTTTCGTTTCGTTTCTTTCTTTCTTTCTTTTTGAATTGGTTTTCTAGTCAGTTTTAAAGGCACTAATAATTTTTTCTAGTAATAGAGAGCTGTGATTGCTCATGGTATGATGTGTAATAGAGCTAGTCAACATATCACTTTTTGATATGTTTAATTAAATACTTATAAGAAGCAACATTCTAGGTGACCATACATTTCCTACCTAGGGCCATTTTTGTCAAACTACTGAGTAATGAAGTTAGTTTCTTGCTATTAATTGAACTTGACAAACTGTAGAAAGAAAAGATGAGCTGGTGGCTTTCAATTTCCTACTCAAGTATCATATAAAAGACCTAAAAATTGCTATCTCTTCATTGGAAAAAAAATGAAACTTTTCACCTATAGTTGCACAGTTGAGGTTGATAACATGGCTAAAATGCAGTGCACGTTGAATTACCAACCTTGCAAGGTGTCTATTGTTCAAGTGAGGGACTTGATTGGGGGAAATGGGATTCTATACATTGAAATGGGTTTATCTGGGAAGATTCTAATGAAGTTTGAGATAATGACCCCCGAAATCCCGACGAGTCTTTTTTAACAGTTGGAGCAGTCTTCCATTGCTTTGCCTCAGGAACCTGCAATGATCTTTCCTGAGTACCCCTGCTGATTCACGTCAGAACCCACCTCTATCACTTCTCTCTGCTTCTGGACCTAAACTACATTCCAGGCCCATTTGGCTTTGAAAGATGTCGTAAATGTGTGAAACAGAAAGGGTACTCTATATTCCAAAATAACTGCATGTTTCTGCCAATTAACATAGACCAAAATCCGGGGGATTTGTATGTAAGTGGATAACCAGGATGGGGAATAATGGTGGAAGGAACATAATTGAAATGATTGAAATAATTGATATTGGCCCACTAAACAGAGATTCTGGATTCAATGTGTAGCTCAGAGTAGAAGAAAGGATCCAATCCCTTGGATTGGAATGGGATTCCAATCCAAGGGATTGGAATGTTAGAGTAGGTTTATCATGTAAAACCATATTGCTCGCCCTGGTGAGAGGCCAAGGAGAATCCAGCTTTCTGGTTGAATGCAATCAGAATGATACAATCAACAAATGCCAGAATCCACACTTTGGTTTTCTGACCAGTGAGGGTTATTATGGCAGGATTTCAAGTAGCAGCTACCAGAACTGCCTCTACCTAGGAAAGTGGTAAACCAAAAGTAATACTACACACCTGAAAAGTTTACAGAGAGAAAATGTCATCATCAAGGATTTAAAGGATGCAAGACTAGTGATTTCCATGACATTCTAATTCAACCATCTATTTAGGCTTTGCAGCAGACAGAACTTGGAGAATTATAACGGATCACTGTAAGCATAACTATGTGGTGATTCTAATTGCAGGTGTTGCACCAGATGCATTTTTACTACTTGAGAAAATTAGCACATACCCTGTACCAGGAATTCAGCAAACTAATCTGACAAATGCTTTTGTCTCCATGCCTGTCAGTCAAAACACCAGAAGTGCATTGCTTTCATTGCTGACAAGACTTGTGATACACCTTCACAGTCTTACCTGAGGGATAGATCAATTCTCCAGACCCATGTCATAATTTTGTCTGCAGGAATCTTAATTAACTTTCCCTTCCATAAGACATCCCACTAATCCAGAGATTTTTTCAACTTTTTTCATCTTATAGCTCATAAACTAATTATTAAAATTTTGCAGCACACCAAAAATATATTTTTTGCCACTCTGAAAAAAAATAGGTATAATGTTGACTCATTCACACTGGATGACAATTATTGTATTGACTGTTGTAATTTTTTTATTTGACAATTAAAGGGAAAAATGTCAGTGCTCCTGACTAAATAGTTGGGTGTTGCCTGCACACAGATTGGAAATTGCTGCACTGATCCATTACATTACATTGATGGTGGTATGCTGATTGGACGTAGTGAGCAAGAAGCAACTTCTCTAGACATTTTGGTAAGGCATTTGTGTGTCAGAGGATAAGAGATAAATCTGATAAAAAAATCTACCTCAGTGAAATGTCTAGGGTTCCAGTGCTGTGGGGCACATTGAGACATCACTTCCAAGGGGATGTGTAAGTCGTTGCATCTGGTCTCTCCCACAAACAAAAGGGAGACACAGTACCAAGGGCATCTCTTAGGGATTTGGAGGCAATTTCTCCCTCATTTGGTTGTGCTCCTCTAAGTACCAAGAAATTCAGAAGGCTGATAATTTTCAGTGGGTCCTGGAACAAGGGAAGGTTTTACAGCAGGTCCAGTCTGCTGTGCAGGCTGATCCACCACTTTCGTCGTATTATCCGGCAGCTCCCATGCTGCTCCAAGTGTCAGTGGCAGAGAGGGACACTGTTTAGCCTTTGATAGGCTCTTACACGTGCACGATCACAGTAAAAACCTTTAGGATTTTGAAGCAAAATCCTGCCATCCTCTGAGGAGAGCTATTCTCTTTTCAAAACAGCATTGCTCTTGCTAGTGGGCTTTGGAAGGAACAGAATATTTAACCTTGGCCACTCAGTTGCTGACTTGCCCACCCTGACCTAGGTGGGCATTGTGTGACCCACCAANAGTCTGCTGTGCAGGCTGATCCACCACTTTTGTCGTATTATCCGGCAGCTCCCATGCTGCTCCAAGTGTCAGTGGCAGAGAGGGACACTGTTTAGCCTTTGATAGGCTCTTACACGTGCAGGGTCACAGTAAAAACCTTTAGGATTTTGAAGCAAAATCCTGCCATCCTCTGAGGAGAGCTATTCTCTTTTCAAAACAGCATTGCTCTTGCTAGTGGGCTTTGGAAGGAACAGAATATTTAACCTTGGCCACTCAGTTGCTGACTTGCCCACCCTGACCTAGGTGGGCATTGTGTGACCCACCAAGCCATAAAATTGGGTGTGTACAAGAACACTTCTCATCAAATGGAAGGGGAGTGCATATAATTGACACAAGCAAGACCTGAAGAAACAAATTAACTTCCTGGAAGTGTTCTGTTCACCACTCACCTTCATGGATATCTCAGGAAAGAGCTAGGGTACACCAGCAGTCCACTTTTGGGTGGTGCCTGCATAGTATACAGAACCATCTGTTTACTAGGCCCGTTTCCTCTTTGTTAATCAACCGATTATAGAAGGATCTCTAATAAAGCCCCCTAATAAAACCATAGATATAGGTTGGGAGAGAGAAAGAGGGAAACATGAGGAAATAGCCCAAATGCCCATGGGCCTCACTCTTTCCATGAAGGAAAGTGATGAAAAAAAAATCCTCCCAGTGACAGAATACTGGGCAGTGAATCTGGTTGTTTATTTTGCTTGGAACAGAAAGTAACCGGAGGCTTGACTGTATACAAACTCATGGAATGTGGCCAATGGTTTGATTGGATGATTAGGTCCTCAATCTAAAAAACTAAGCCAGCTCAAGTTTTCTAGTTGATGACCAAGAATTAGTGGTGGGTTGGAGCAAAACTCAAAAAAATCATTGAACATAAAAAAATTCACTAGTAATAAAATATCTATAATTTCGATTATAAACACATTATATAATATATATTACATATCTGTCTAATTTCTTGACTTGCCTTAACTCAAAGTATTCTCACAGTTCTGTGAGTTAGCCCAGCCTCGTATCTTCTGACACCACAGGAGCTCTAGAAATGATTTTTAATTATAGGGAAAATAGGCCTCCTAAATCATCTGTATTTCTGACAGATGGATGAAACTTGTTTACATATTAAAATGTTTTATGCTTTCTTTTCACCATCATATCTCCAAATCACATATTTCAAATGTTCACAGGATTTAAAAGCCAATTAATTATGTTGTGGACCATATTCCATCAAAGATCACTCATCAGCGGCCCTGACCAGTGTGGCTCAGTGGGTTGAGTGTTGTCTCACAAAGCAAAGGGTCACCAGTTCGATTCCCAGTTGGAGCGCGTGTTTGGGTTGCAAGTTCAGTCCTGGGGGTGTGAATGACAGGCAACCTATCAATGTTTCTCTCTCACATTGATGTTTCGCTTTCATTATTTCTCCCTCCTTTCCCCGTCTCTAAAAACAAACAAACAAGCAAACAAACAAACAAATAAATACAATATTTTTTAAAATATCACTTATGAGCAAAGGGAAAGAACCGCACAGTTTGGACAGTTTGCAGTGATTCCTTTTTATTTTTCTCTTCTCTAAATAAAGTACCATATTTCTAGTTTGGCTTTGATTATCGATTATTACCCATTACCTATTGGCTTTCATTTTAAGTATAATTTATTACTAACAAGAAGTTTATAATGAGAGTGGAAAGGGAGGGAAGAAGAGAGGGAGAGAGTCTGATTTAGGGAAATATGATCAAATTTACAGAATCGATTTCCTTATCTTTTTGATAGAAATTGAAACCAACCCAATGATAATTATAATACCCTGTTCTGAGATACTATCAACTTTCCAGAATTATACATTTGTATTAATTGATTTTAAGATTCTTTTGTATTAGATAATAAATTTTCTGTATAATAAATATATAACCAAGATATACTCAGAGATATATGTATGGTCATATTTGGTAGAAATAATTATGCAAATTTTAATTTAAAAATTAAAATTTAGAAAGAAAAATATTCTTATAACTAATATAATACTAATACCATTCTGCCATGAAGAAATGCCTAAATAAATATACACATAACTCTTCCATGTATGGTACTTCTTTCTCCTAAAAGAATATAATTTTAATCCCATCCCCTTCATATACATTTAAGTTAGAAAGTGAGTTTGTGCCATTCTCCACAAGAAGTAACACTGTGTTTTATGATTGTCATAATGTTGGTAATCACATCTGAAGGTTTCATTTTCAGAGGTTTCCAAAGTTTATTATATGAAATGATAAAGATGTGTTAAATTTTATTATCTGTGTTACCCATTATACTCTTAAAGTTTATACTTTTAAATTTTTAATAACTCGTTCAGAAATTTTTATTTTTTATGTGCTTTGTACCAAAGTTGAGAAAATAGAATAAAATATTATTTCTTTTCTCAAGAGTTTCACAAATGTAAATAACCCATTCGACTAGGTTTTCTGAATTCTAATTCTTAAATTTCAGGTAAGACACTAAAAATTTATGTAATTACAGAAGAAACCAGTTAGAGTATTCAACCTGAAATTGTACTAAAGTTAGTGTAGAATGCACAGAGTCAAACAGTTCTGTAAATCTTCATGGGCACAGAATTGTGAGAGCGTCAGTGAATTCTCTCAGATGATTACATTATTCGTTGTTGTCCACTATAAGACCAGAAAAAAAAAAACACATAGTGTTAATCCCATCCTATGATGTTGGATTTATTAAGGCAGCTTCCTAGGCATATGCAGAAGATTGAAATGCACATGAGTGACAATTAAAAGTGAACAAAGAACATGATATTTAGCTCAATCATTATGGTATTCTTATGCATACATCACTCACTTCAATGACTTAACAGCAGTAATATAGTTTGATTTATCAAAATGAATGTATTTATTTTATGAAGAATATGCAATTACTGATAATAAGAGTAAGAATTTGAATAACCATTTACTGAGTATACACTATATGACAAGCCCTGGACTAAGCACCATACCTGCAACATCTCCTTTAAACCAGTAACAACACAATGACGTGAGTATTTGCTGTGATTATTCCCTTTGTTGAAATCAGGAAATCTAAGTTTAGCAAAATTAAGTAACTTGGTCAAGGTCATAAAGTTGCATAATGCTGGGATAAATATCAGAGTGTGTGCTGTGGTCCTATATATATGTGCTTTTATAAACACCCAAAATATGTAGAAGCTTTTAAACAGGATATCTTACCTTTAATCACTGTACATTCTTCTTTCAGTGAGGACCAGTTTGATGGAATTTAGATTATTTGATTGACTGTTAGTCTTACACACTTCAACCTGCGCAACCCTTTCTAATTTTAGCAGAGGAATTTATTGATTAAAATTTCATCCTAGCAGACAGACTTCGTGGATTCAAACACTAGCTCTCATACTTGACAGTGATGTTTTGGGCAAATTACTAACACATTCTGCACTTCAGTTTCTTTCCTAATAAAGAAATTGATTTGAGGTGATGATTTTTAGACATATAGACTATTAGGCATGTTATAAGCAGGAAGAAAAGGTTAGCTGCTACAATTATCTGTAATAAGGGAGAAATAATATATATTTATATTTCCTTGCATGTTTATGAAGAAACAGTAGAAGAACAAAAAGAAAAGCTAGGAAAAATAACCACTAACAGGTAGAGTAAAAGTGAGACTTTTTATCATAAAATTTATATAATTTTGATTATAAATAGTTATTGGAGTTCTTGGTGAATGTATAACCTTGATGTGATTAAACTGATTTTTTTCTTTCACACATTATGATAAATTATTCCTAATGTACACATTTTTACATAAAGAATTGGATTTTATATGTAACATTAATTAGAGTAAAACATGTTTAACAGAAAGGCTACATGGTGAATATAATTCTAAACAACAAATAGTAGACAAACATAAGAGATGGGAAAATAAAGAAAAAAATTTAAATGGAGTTGGGAAGTACTGGGGGGAGGGCTCTCCTGCATATATCATTTGTTGTACCCTAGAAAACAATAAGAGAAAGAATACGAGACTTATGTTGACTAGGGAGGGCATTTTTCACATAGGAATTTCATCTACTGTTTGTTTTATTTGGCCCAGCACCTTGTTTCTACCCCTTTGCCCCTGGTTAAGGAGTAGTTACATTTATACAGTCCTAAAATTACATTCGGACCTTTGCAGGCAACCGTGAGGCTGATGTGGCTCCCTGTGGAAATGAGTCTGACACCCATGTATCTAGTTCCTCTCCATATTGTGATATGCTTTTTGGTTCTCTGGAGCTGTCATGGTGATTGTGGGTGGGGACAGAGTGGTTCAAAAACCACAATGCAAATTTAGTATAATGATGTTATGAAAGCTCTGTTGGTCACTTTTATGTCAATATGGATGCCAAATCTGGTTGAGAACGTTTTTTGTTGGTCTCAATGATAGAAAACTGGGAGGTGGAAGGAGGGGAGGAAGGTGGAAGGTAGTTAGTAAAAGTCACTTTCAGGTAGTTTCAACCAGAATGGACAATGAAGGGACCTTTATTTCCATTCTAACTTCCCTGCCTCAGCATTAAGAAATGGCAAACTTACCGAAGGGGTAGATATATTCTTCCTGTGAAGTAAGATCTTGACTTTTGTGAGAAGGAACCTGAATTAGGTGTCTAAATAACAAGCAAACAGGACTTCCGCCAAAATGGAGGCATAGATGGAAACACTGTGCCTTCTCCCACAACCAAGTTTGAATAAAACAAAGGTTTGGAGAAACAAAGACACAACCAAAGGACAGAAAATTGAATTATACGGAAGTCGGACTACATCTAACTGTTCAAAGGGGACGGTAAGAGGGGCGGAGCCAGCAGCGAGCAGGGTTGGGCAGGACACGGCCCCCGACCCAGGCGCGCAGGCAGACGAGAACCAGTTGGGGTGCGGGGCAGACCGCGGGCGCATATTCGCACACAGTGAGACAGACCACGCAGGCCCCAGGGGGCGAGGGCTGACAGTGGTGGCACTCGCGTGCACTGGGACGAAACGCGTGGGCCCGGTGACGGCAGCAACTGCAGCACCGGTGAGGGCCGTGGCGGCAGGCGGCGGACAGGACGCCATAGTCCCTCTTTGACCCCGCCCCCACATACAGTGTCACAACCCAGTGACTTAGTTGCCCTGCAATACCGGTGAGAGCCATTGTCGCTCTTTGACTCCGCCCCCACATACAACGTCACAACCCAGCGACTTAGTTGCCCTGTTCTAGTGAACATTTTAGGGCTCTGATCCTGCTATGGAACAGGCAAGAACAACCCGAAAGATGGCACAAGAAGAACTCAAAGTCCAAGAGCCAATAACTCTCAGCGACCAAGAAATTGCCAGCCTCTCAGAAGCACAATTCAGGACACTATTTATCAGGATGCTCACAGAACTGGTAGATTATAGTCACAAATTAGAGGAACAAAGTCACAAATTAGAGGAATATATGACTAAACTAATTGAAATGAAGGGAGATGCACAGGAAACCAATAGTGATGGAAAGGAAACGGGGACTCAAATCAATGGAATGGACCAGAAGGAAGAACAAAACATCCCACCAGAAAGGAATGAAGAAATGAGAATTCAAAAAAATGAGGAGAGGCTTAGGAACCTCCAGGACATCTTTAAACGTTCCAACATCCGAATTATAGGGGTACCAGAAGGGGGAAAGAAACAGCCACGAGTGGAAAACATATTTGAACAAATAATAAAGGAGAACTTCCCCAGTCTGGCAAAGGAAATAGACTTCCAGGAAATCCAGGAAGCTCAGAGAGTGCCAAAGAAGTTGGACCCAAGAAGGAACACACCAAGGCACATCATAATTACATTAGCCAAGACCAAAATGAAGGAGAGAATCCTAGAAGCATCAAGGGATAAGGGGACAGTCACCTACAAAGGAGTACCCATCAGACTGTCAGCGGATTTCTCAAAAGAGACCTTACAGGCAAGAAGGGGCTGGAAAGAAGTATTCCAAGTCATGAAATCCAAAGACCTACAGCCAAGATTGCTTTATCCAGCAAAGCTTTCATTTAGAATGGAAGGACAGATAAAGTGCTTCTCAGATAAGGTCAAGTTCAAGGAGTCCATCATCACCAAGCCCTTATTAGATGAAATGCTAAAGGGATTTATCTAAGAAAAATAAGATGAAAAATATGAACAGTGAAAGGACAGCAAACTCACAGTTATTAACAACCACACCTACAACAAAAGCAAACCAAGAGGACAGCTAGATCAGGAGTGGAACCATAGAAATGAAGAACACATGGAGGGTTAGAAACAGGGGGGTGGGAGGAGGAGAAGGGGGGAGAAGGCACAGAAAATAGCATAGATGGTAGGTAGAAAATAGATAGGGGGGAGGGTGAGAATAGTGGGGGAAATATAGAATCCAAAGAACTTGAGACACGTGGTTATAAACTAAGGGGGGCAGAATGGTGGGGGAGGGAGGGTGCGGGTGGAAGGGATTGAAGGGGGGAATAGAACAACTGTAATGGTATAATCAATAAAATATATTTTTAAAAAAATAAATAAATAACAAGCAAACAAAAGCAATAAAGGCAAATACCATGGAAGAAGAGGTAGCTGGAGAGCGAAGACCTAGGGGAAAACCAAGCTCAATTGCTTTGATGTGTATTTGTGCTTTTGAGGGAAAAATTATCACAAGTTCTCCCTATCCACATAGACGTTTATAAGCCAAAGTAAATAAACTTAAAGGAAGAGATATTTTAGCTAGACGTAGGAATAACAAAATAAAACATCTTTTTGACTCCGGTGCTAATAAGACGAGATTTGTCCCTGCAAATCTTGAGATGGCAACATGCAGTCACACATCTATTTGGTAGGTGAGTAACTAACAAGCTTGAAGCTACAGATTAAGTCATGATCCCTAAGGTTTGTACTGCCTCTCTTACTCTGTGATCTTACAACTCAATAGCAAATAGGAAATCACTTCAGTATTCCAAGGGTTTGTATGCACACATACACACCTGCTGTGTGACATTATAAGGCTATGTTTTAGTTAGACATCTTTACATTTGTCCTACTCTTACCAGCCGTCCACTTACTAGGTATGCATTTATCCAATATATCCACTTATTATGCATAACTTATTCTACAACAAAATGGCATTATAGATATTAAATTTTAAAATAAATTCAATATGTGTTACCATGGATAGATAGCTGAAAATTCTTATCAGAATAGGGCTAATTTTTAAAAACAAAATGCCTGGTTTGATTTTAAAGTTTGTTTCAATTTCTCCATCAAAAATAAAATTCTATAGCATTCAACTTCGTGAAGTTCCAACAACTCTAATTTTTTAAAGCATGATGTACTAAGAATATTCTGTAATATTTGCTTTTCAGGATGAGTATCGTTGTAAGCTAAACTCTTCTATTTCGAAACAATATCTTCTACATCTAACCTAACTCTAATTTGAATAAATGTCATTCTAAAATGTCTAATTCTAAGTGTCGACTTATTTATCTGGGATTTCTGAAGCCTCTGAAACCTCAATTATCTTAAATGAACTTAAAGGTACATATTCTTAATTTAGCTTAAAAATTCTGCTAATCAAAATAAATACTTATGAAAATAATAATTAGCCCTTAAACACTCCCATAGACAAAAGTCACCTGTAAATTTCTTCCTTTGCTGTCAACAAATCCAAACAGAGCTCTGAAAATCAAGTGATCATGATATAGCTATAGTTTTTTCTTCTATTTCTGCCATAACTCTGTTTGCTAGTAGCAATTACTGGCATTAAAAGGAAAAAAAAGACTGTTTAAGTGATGTTCCTGTTAAAAGTTTCAGAAGATTACTACAGACTAAGGAGGCAATCCTTTATACTTGCCCACTTCTTCTACCCTCCTTCTCCTAACAGTCTGCTAATAATTGAACTTTAATACATACATCATAAGACCAGCAATGAACTTAATAGGATTCATGACACAAACGTGAATTTTTTTTCTCTCGGCAGTATATTTGACATCCTAAATTTGTTTTGGAGAGAAGAAAATAAGAAATAGAAACCAAGAATTAAGGCAATGATGATTAAAAATCACTACTTTTCCCCCAAGTTACTATACTATATTTGTTCTGATTTATTGTTATCCACTTATCACAGAAAACTGAATTTATACAATGTTTATTTATGAGTATTTCTGCTTCGCAAGTAGTTGTGCTCATTTTCTAACATACCGCCACATTGAATAACTCCAGGAGGCACATTTTGTATTGTGGTCTATGCCCTATAGTGCCTATTCTGCTTAAAAGGATAGATAATTAATTTTGATAGATAATGATTTTATTCGAAACAGCATGCTATTGTTTTACTGACAGTACCATATGTTCTCATTAGTCAAAAATCTCAAGTGACAACTATGTAAATGTATTAAATTTTGGAAAGCAGTGCTCAAGGAAGTTTTAGCAAAATGATAGCTCAGGTGGTGTCCATATCCTATTATATCAAATGGGAACACTAGATAAATTATAACAATTAAAGAAAAAGCCTAATTTAAAGGAAGTATATATCCTCAAGTACCAAATTAGAAGACCAGATAAAGCCATTGAGGGTTCCATTGAGAGATTCAGGTCAAGACAAGGTCTCAGATTAGAGATCTGGATTCCTAATGCTCAAGGTAAGAGAGGAAATCTGTTAGCCCACATGAAGTGCAATGGCATAAATTGACAGTGTTTCCCTAGCATGGAATCCAAAGCAGTGAACACCTTTTGCCATCAGCATGAAGGAATTGTAAGGAATCTTGCAGTGTAACTGGGATTTTAATAAGAAGTAATTTTTAAGAAATCAAAGCCCTCGTTCTGCCTTATACATGGGCTGGGTTTAAATTTTCATGGTATGCACTATGATAATATTTCTAGTAAAAGAGAGTTAGAGGAAAGTTGAAGATTCATCTCTAGAACAATTGTTAAATCACATTTGTTGCATATGTACTTTGGGTTGCTAGATTAGCAAGTAAAACTAGTTTGTGTAAGAGTGGCATGGATGGATATCAAAATACCCTTTAAGATAAAATAAAATATACTTTAAGTAAAAAGATCAAGAAACGAAGTGAGGTGTATAGAATGATACAGTTTCCAAAAATAGAAATGCACACATTCAAATGTCACATGCAGATTTTATAAGGATGAGTTCATAGTAAGAACATGTTTCAAATCTATTAAGGTGGGTGTTTGTGGTAGGGAAGAAATATGACTTTGTAGCTGCAGTGTAAAGGTAAAAAAATAATACACATTGCTCCAAAATAAGTGAGGGGACAATTATGAGACTATGCTATGAAAAAATGGCAACACATAATTCTATAAAACTACTATACATTAAATAATGTAATAAAACAAAACATAGACTTCTAAACAATTTATGGTGTAAAAATAAATTATACACACACACATACACACAGGGTATAGCAAAAGTAGATTCACAGTTGTGAGTCTGGTTAACAGAGTTTATTCTTGTATTATTATTAGTTAGCAATTACTGCATTAGTTGTTCATGTAAACAACTGTTAACCTACTTTTCCGCCACCGTGTATGTACATGTGTGTAAAACTTAAATCCTGTATATCAAACATGTGGAATCCCACTTAAGGGCTAATCAGAAAGCACTTCTACGTATATGCAGTGTGACAGCGTGAGTTCTGTAGACCTACCCTTCACCCGCAAAACTTGTGAAATTTATTTAAAATAATCAACAGCTAAAGTCTCTGAAAAAGGTCTGAAGAGCATAGAGCAAAAAGTTATTCAAGAAAACCTAATAAAAGTATTTGATAAAACAGAGATCCTATGGCTTTTGAACCAAAACCTGCTCCTTCTCCACTTCAGCTCAGTGAAATGGAATGTCCACTCAGGTTCACTGGAGTAACCAAGGACATCAAGATTTCCTCTCTTCCTCACTCTGAGTTGTGGGGAGGGGGGAGGAGTAACTTCCTGGGTGGGTCAGTTCTGATCTTGTCCCCAGCTACCTGTTGATGACACTAAGTTGCAAGTGAGGATGACCGAGAAGTAGAGCTCCCTCTCCCTAGACATATTCATGGGGGCAACGCTGAGTCCCTGGTTATCTTTGCCCACACCCATGGGTTAGAGTATTCCTCATGCGGAGATATAAGCCAAGAAGACCCTGAGATGTTGCTTTTCTCTACCAAGTGCTCAGCTACTCAGCTGGAAATGTAATTTATAGGGAAGATCACCATCGTCCTTGCCTGCAAATTACCAGAACCATTGTTCAGAGATTTTGCCTTAGTGAGAAGAAGGCCATAAGATACAGAGTTTCAAATATTTCTCCTTAAAATCTGACTTCATTTGCAACCAAGTATGAAGTTTAAAACTAAGGGTATCATCAAAAACAGTGGAAGTTGTAGACAAAGGCAAGTAGAAAGAGATTAGTAGATTCATTGGAGAAATAGAGACCAAATACTTTGCCAGAGAGAACTGGGGAAGTGATAATTGCAAGAAGGCAGTCTAGGCCAGAAAAAAATCTCAAAAATTATCCCAGGAAATCATCCCTTTAAATGAACCAGTGGATTGTTTGCAGAACCACTTATGTCCCACCCTTTCCAGCACAGGGTTGCTCTGCCCTCTGTCACTGTTGCAGGCTTAAGTCCAGCAGAGGAAGTAAGGCAGCCAAGAGATTAGGAGACTTCTCCAAGACAGAGTAAGGACTCAGGCTATGTTAGAGCTGAGGGGGCAAGGATCCATCATCCCACTTTGCTATAGCCCCCCAAGTCCTTCCCTGGGGCCTCCCCATGATTGTACCTGTCTTAGGTCATTCCCCCCTTGGGGAATTTTACCCATCATTGGCTAACTGATCAAGCACTGGGGGCTAGTTATGGGTAAAGTAAAAGGAGCAGAAACGGCACCCCTGACAGGGAGATAAGCTTTGTCTCCTTAGTGGCTCATAGTCCGAAGGTCGCTTACTCAGCCTTAGCCATGAGGTAGTTACAGCTTCTGAAACCAGTTAGGGCAGATCCCAGCACATATATACAAACCCCAGAAAATCTCACCCATGTGTTCAGGGAGTCATGTACAGAACTGTTCAATGCAATAGTTCTCATGACAGCAAAGAGTGGAAAATTCCCAAATGTCCTCCAAAATCAGAATCATTATGCAACCATAAAACAGTCAGTGGGGTGCTAGGAAGTCTCCCTCATTGACCAAACGGTGGCTGAGTAAGATTCCCAGAATGAATACATGGAAAGCTAGAAATGTCAATGTATACTGTAGGGTCTGAGTGCACTAAAAGCTAGCAAGATAATTGACAGGAGAAAAAAAGCCCCTTTCTTCCTTCCAGTACCAGACTGAGGGTGCTCCACAGAAGTCATCATGGCACTGGGGGATGCGTCGGTCCGAAGAGACCTGTCAGTCTAGCTGGGGGTGAGAAGGGATTGCTTTGGAGATGGACACACTCAAAGTGTGGAGAATTTGTGCAGTTGATTGGTCAGTTTTAGAAAGCACATGGTTTGCTGTCCACCCAAACTAGTATAACCCAGGAGAAGAATGAAGCTTTCTCTCACTGGCTTCTGTCTTACACTGGCTTGGTCTACTCCCATGTTCTGTTCATGGGTAATGTGCCCTCAGCAGCCATGTGACCCATGGCCTCCAAGGGGGAGCAGTGTTCTCTCTTATCTTCCTGGGGATGCACTGGCTCATGCTTTCAGGTGCTTGCTCCCTTGCCCAGGAGCACACAGCCGTGCAGCCCTGGTAGCCACACAAGGAAACCACACTATGGCCATGCGGGCTTCACATGCAGGTTCCAGGAGGAATCCTGAAATGGACAGTGGCTGGGGACAAGCTAAGGTACCTAGATGGGGACCAGGACCACATAGCAGATGCTTGCAGACTCCAAAGAACTGTACTTTAAAATGGAGCTGGAAACCTAGACATTGGCTTTTGTCTTGGCCTTGCTGAGGGCACTTGGGCTTTTCCTGCAGAAAGAAGAGATAGGTTTTCAAATGGGATCCACCATTTTCCCAGGTCACCCTATATCTGAATAAAACTTCTTTCCTTTTGCACTAACATCTGCTTCACCAGTTTCGCTTTTATGGCAACAGACAGTGAAACCTCCATTTTTGATCAGTTACAGCTACACTGTAGTATAATCACATCACAAAATTTAATAATTATATATAAATATTAAAAATAAATACTCTGAAACAAAATTAATAATTTACAAATAATATGTAATACAAATCACTATGAATATATATATATTTAAAAAGTGAAAATAAAACTTTATATATTTTATGGATTCATACATTTATTTTTTTAAGAAATATTGTTTTTCTAAAGATTGTATGTATTTATTTTTAGACTGAAGGGGAGGGAGGAAGAGAGGGAAAGAAACAGAAATGTGTGGTTGCCCCTCATGCATCCCCGACTGAGGACCTGGCCTACAGCCCAGACATGTGCCCTGACTGGGAATCGAACCTGGGACTTTTTGGTTCACAGGTCAGCACTCAGTCCACTGAGCCAGACCATCCAAGGCTAAAAAAAATCTTTAAAAAGTAATCATAACCAGTATAATTCTAAAAGAGTAGAAATCAGAAACCTGGACTTAGCTGTAATTTAAAAAACATTTATTTTCTTCCCTTCTGTGATGTTTAACTTTCATAGTGAACTTTAAATCAAATGTTGAGGCAATACTTAACAGGAGAAAATAGTATAGCTTCTTCTTACCCATTGTTTAACATAATATATTTATTAAATAGATGCCTAAATATGCATTTGTTAATAGTCACTAATTGAAATGCATAAATGCAAACCATACAATTAATTTTTAAAATCTTGCTTCTGGAAAAACATTTTTTAAGATTTTGGTTTTTACTATCAGAAACATTTCAGCTCACACTTCTTAAAAGTGAAATCAGGATAAGTCAGTATAGAAAATGTGAGATCTTATATTTATCTGCTTCCAGCTAATTATACTGCCATTGGATGCGGCTGAGTGTGTCTACCTACGTTGGCACTGTCGGTCAGACTGGTAAATTCTGTCAGGAGCAGAGCTTCGGTGGGTCAATCAGTCTCTACAGTGATTTAAAAAATGCCAGTGTGGCCTGAAGATTAAAAGCCTATTTTGACTAGGGCTGAGCAACCTCTGCATCAGTGATGCTGTTCTCTTCTCAGCCGTGTCCCATCTGCTGTACTTCCTTGGCATCAGACCAGAAAACCTCAAGTTCCTGAATTTCAAGAACAAAGAATCAGTAGAATTCTCTGCACTAATGGTGTTGAAGGCACAAGAAGAGGTTGTAATGAGTCTAGATCTCTGTGTGGTGACAAAACAGGAAAGGAGGATTGTTTATATTAAAGCTCTCAGGTAAATTCCAGGATTTGCTTTGTGAATAAAAACATTGGAGTACGTCAATTAGGATTTTGACTAACAAAGTCTATAGGGAAGCAACTATGAGGTGCTATGAGATCACTTTTCTTGGGTGGAACAATATTGTTTCTAGTAGGGTTCAATAGACACAGGTCATAAAGAAGAGTTTTAGTGCCTGTATGATATTCCCTTGTGTTTTTGTTCCATTGTGTTTGCTAGTTAGACTGAAGCAAAAGTATTCCACTGGACATGTTTTTGTTGCATAGAAACATTCCTAGATTGTTTTTCTATATTTTAAAGGCAGCTTTCATATTGAACCTAACATTATATATTTATTTTAGACAAATGTTGTTAGAATACATTCTGAACTTGAATGTATTTTCATTCTAATTAGAAGACATACAGTGATTTGATTAAAAGAAAAAAATTAGCATCTAAGATTTTGCTGCAATATATAGTGAATTTGGTGCTCAGTTATCATAATCCATTCTCCAAAAAAACAAGAATTAGAATGAACTAGTGTTATCCATGAGTATTAAGTATATGTATATATTAATTACATTCACCACATACTCAATTATCAGGATACTTTATACTCGTTACTTTGAAAATAGTATTGTTGAATGATATTTTTTGCTTGTAGGCTAAGAAGTACAGTTATATAGACATATGTCTAGCAGTTTAGCTTAGCTTCCCACTATATGCATTTAACAGATAGAACAGATAGTGCTTACATCTATCTCTCTCCTTTTTTTTTTCCTTTCAGTCATTTGACAGTAGGGTCTTTACTTTCTGGGACTTTTCTCTTGTCTCTCTGGGACTAAATGAGATCTTCTTCATACCCACACTTTGGCTACTATAACCACCCCATAACCATTTATTATCTATATGAAGCTTCTTAAGCAGGTACACATATTGACAAAAATAATACAAGCTCATATACATTTTTGAATTGCCAACCTAGTATATTTATTGGACGTACTCAGTGTTCCCCATGTCCAACACTGAACTAATTTATGTTCTTAACTGGACCTCTCTAACTCCACAAACAGGCTCCTCTCACAGTGTCTAGCTCTGCTAAGAGCACCACTGCCTGTCCAAACCAGAACCAGCTATGTCTCTCTGTCCCCACAGTGATCATGTGAGCCTAGGTCCCTATAATCTCTTACCTGGACCTCTCGTCATCTCTCTGTTTTGCCTCCCTCTAGTTTTTATCTATTTAATAAATCCACCAATTACAGTGAGTGCCACCTATAATTGAAAAGTGAATCATGCCACTCCCTTTCTATATCTCAGTGCTTTCAGGTTTCCTTGGGAATAATCTTCAGACTCTTTGCAATAACTTTCAGGACCTTTTGATTGTCTCTGGCCTAGTTTCTAGACTCACCTTTTCCCACTTCACCTCTTTGTTTTCATCTCCAGCAATAATTCCCTTTTAGTTTTTGGATCTAATTACTGGCCTCCAGGATTAGTGTATGCCAGTAGCTTTATTTGGAATATTTTCCCATTTCTCTTCTTTGTCTCAATAACTCTTGGGCTTCCTTCCAGCAAAATTTGTTTATTTATTTTTAAAAATATTTTATTTATTTTCAGAAAGAGGGGAAGGGAAGGAGAAAGAGTGGGAGAGAAATATCAATGTGTGGTTGCCTCTCATGTGTCCCCCTCTGGGAACTGACCTGCAACCCAGGCATGTGCCCTGACTGGGAATCGAACCGTGATCCTTTGCTTCACAGGCCCACGCTCAATCTACTGAACTATACCAGCCAGGGCTACAATTGAATGACTCTTTTCTCTAGGGTGCTTCCCTGTCTTTTCAGGCTAGGGGAGGTCTTACTGCATTTACCCATGCTGTCTGTTCCATAGTTCCCGTACCACGGCACTGGCAATTTTAAGTTGTTTTTTTTTTTTTTTTTTGACTGAACTTAAATCTCCATAAAAGCAGGAATTCATTTATCCTGTTCACTACATACATAGTACTTAAACCCTGTGTGATCTGTAGATGATACTTAGTAACTACTTGTTTGAAAGAGCAGATACATGCCTAACTGAAGGAATACACACAGATGTATGTTTCAGACATAGCTAGGCAAGAGTAAAACATTTTTCTATTAAAAATCATGAATGTTCAAAACAATTGGAGATTATATACACACACACACATATTTCTACATATATTTGTTTCACTTTTTTTCAAATATTTTCTATATGTATATTGAGATATGTTCTCTACAAGGCATTCCACAAAAACAGAATTTGGAATCATCTCTCTGATACTTTGGTTTAATAAATATTTCCCCTCTTTGTATTTTTTGGCAATTTCTTTTGCTCAACTAGATTTCAGTTGGTGAAACTATTATGAAGTACAATATATTTAAATAAATATAAGACAGAATGATTGCCCTGGCTGGTGTAGCTCAATGGACTAAGCGCGGGCCTGCAAACCACACTACTGTGGTTGGATTCCCAGTCAGGCCACATGCCTGGGATGCAGGCCAGTTCCCAGCAGGGACTCACGAGAGGCAACCATACATTGATACTTCTCTCCTTCTCTCCTTCCTTTCCCCTCTAAAGATAAATAAATAAAATCTTTTAAAAAAGACAGAATGACAAGAATAATTCTTTAATGTGTAGAATCCATGCAATAAATATAAGTGAGATGGACTAATGATACTGAACTTTCATTATCAAATACAATTATTGGAGCTAGCCAATCATTTTTCATACGTGTGCCATTTCTGATTGATTCAGCTGGGAAGAGTATTTATGAATTGACACATGATAATTAGCAAGGAATAATAGTCATGATTAATTATTGATATCAACCAGGAGAGTGAGAAAGAAGAGTGATGACACGAATGTCTGCCACTTATGTGTCACCCTGACATCGTGCAATTATTCAGCAGTGGAGTCCAAATGAAAGCCCAAGGACCTAGGTAGCTAGCATAGAAGTGGTAAAAATTTAGGCTGATGGTACATTGGAATACCTAGATATAGTTAAGACAAGTTATGATATAAGTTATATGCTCACATACACTCATATATACATACCTATAAGAGGCTGTCATTAATCTATGATAGCCTGGTATAACTGAGGTAGCTTTACTAGGGTTTGATTGCAAAAATATAATGATTCTTCTAAATCTGAAAGATTTGGCATTGAAAATTTTTACAATTTATGAATGGCCTAAAAACATGACCATGATATGTTTTAGAATATTTTCACTTCAAAATCATGAAAAGAAAATATTATTATAAATTTCTATATAAATATTATATTAATTATATTGGAATTATTATAAATTCAGAAAGGGTCTAAATTTGATTTAGCATTTGCCTTCCCTAAGCAAAATTAGAGATCTATTTGTATTGTAAAAATCTGATGGAGGAGCCCTGGCTGGTGTAGCTCAGTGGATTGAGCGTGGGCCTGCAAACCAGAGGATCACGGTTCGATTCCCAGTCAGGGCACATGCCTGGGTTGCAGGCTGCTTCCCTGCAGGCCAACTCCCAGCAGGGGATGCACAAAAAAAAAAAGGCAACCATACATTGATGTTTCTCTCCCTCTCTCCTTCCCCTCTAAAGATAAATAAATAGATAAATAAAATCTTTAAAAAAATAAAAAAAAATCTGATGGAGGAAATCTAAATTTTATGTAATCTATTTTATTTCTTTCTATTTACACTGGCTAAAGATTTCAAATCTTTTAGATATTTACCATTTTATGAAAACAAGCTAATACACTTATAAAATTCATTAAAATAAATCCTTTTCTAATAATTTACATAATTGATTTTACAGTTTATAACTGAATAATATACTTGGATTTTGAAATAGATATAATGAGTACTTTTATCTGAGAGTATTAAGTTTTTTTTCAATTAATCTTTTACTATAATTAAATTTATCTTTTACTACACAGCAGGTGTTATAAACAGAGATAATACCATGCTGGATTTTTTTATCATCACTAATTTCCAAGCATGACATACATTGCCTGGCAAAAAACAATTGTGTATAAAAAATAAAATTCAAAGGATACTCCATAGAATGCATATATATATATATACAATGAATGACAGCATTGATGTTTTTCAATAAGAAAACATGACTTTTTATTTTAGTGATTGAAAGCACTTAGTAATGGTAAATGCAGGATCTGAATTCTGATATTTTCTGTTCATGTAAAATGTACTTTACAACATATGATAACTTTTAAAAAATAAATCTCTATAAAAATCGGTTGTATTGGAGTAGTCCTTTGTAGGGAACTCACACCGATGCAATATAATCTGTTACCACAATGTACCCATTTATGTAGTTGTAAATTACCTACAAAACAGCTTTTATCTCAGTCCTCAGAGACATGCTTTAGCCCCAGGGGTGGCAACTAACCAGGGATGTTTATTTAACTGGGTTTCATCCAATCGTTCCACCAGGTGGCAGTGTAGCATTATTACAAATAATAGCCCTCATGCGTATTTCAAAAAAAGAATGAGAACAATTATTACACACCTTCATCAATTATTTTTATTTTATTTCCATATAAGATATTTTGAGATATTTAAGCAAATTTTGAATGAATACTAGACTTCACAAACTGTACACAGCCAAATGAGTTCGTTTTAGGTCCCTGAGTGATGCAACTCTCCAAGATTTATTAAATATTGTATCAATACCTTGATGAAAAATCTAAATGCATTGAAAATAGAAAAAAAATTATGTGTACGTGATCAGAGCACTTAATAAATTATATTTATTATTTTCTTATAAAAGCACGCTACGTTGAAAATGAATGTACGAAAGTCTGTACTGGTCAAATCAAGCTAGTGATCTAATTTTAAATTTTAATTTCAGATTTGTTCATATATTTTTACTTATTATAAACAAAAAGTTAAATTATATTGATTACAAATATAAATTGATATTACCAAGAAATTATTTTAAACTATAACCTTTTAAATAAAGATCACTAGAGCCCTGGCTGGTGTACCTCCGGACTTGAGTGTGGGCTGTGAATCAAAGGGTTGCCAGTTTGATTCCCACACAGGGCACAAAACTGGGTTGTGGGCCAGGTCCCAAGTGGGGGCCAATTGAGAAGCAACCACACCTTCATGTTTCTCTCTCTCTCTTTCTCCCTCCCGTACCTTCTCTCTAAAAATAAATAAAATCTTTTAAAAAAGATCACTGGAGTCATTCAAAATGAGTAAATGGAATTTTTCTTTTGTTCACTTTGTATGTTTTATTTTCACGGCATTATTTTGAGTTACAAGGTTCAACGGATCTAAGTCTCAAATAGATGCGGTATGAGAAGCCCATCTACATATGTATTCCAAGTGTGTCTCATCAAGACTTGTAATCTGCAGCGGGTTTCACAAAGTAACTGCACTCAGGCTTCGGAGCTCATAATTTTCCAACGATTCACCATTAAGTAGAAATGAGTTTAGACAAAGAGGCAAGCTATGAAGCTTTTAAATACAGAAAGGTCATGATTTGGGCAGAAAATTTATGGTAATTTATTTTATCATTCTTCTTGTTTCTGATAAGTAGAAGTGAAACTATGTTTGAAGTCTTATGTGTTATAGGCAAGGAAATGTGTATGAAGAAGCAATTTTTATTTTATACCTTCAGAGAGTAATCTCCAACTTAACGAATATATTACACAATAAGAACAATTCTGTTAGGCATCTTCTTCATTGGCTTCCTCCTTTTTCTGAATTTTATTTTCTACCTTAATCAATTCTTGCTTACTGAAAAAAAATATATAAAATGGAAACTTTAAGGTCTCCTGAATTTGGTTCTATCTCTCCATGATTATTTTCTTTTATTTATGGTAATAGACACCACTTCTTTATTTGAAAATAACGTTACTCCTCCACTCAAATAACGTTTCTTTGGAGAATTTCCAGTCGTAATCTAGCTATAGGGTTGGACCATTAGCTCAGGTCAACTGAATCACCCATGTCTACGGTTAGAAAAAATTATTTACTGGTAGACTCACTACCGAACCCAGGACGATCACCATCCTACCCTGGAATGTGCTGCATTGGAGCCTGGAGGGAGAAAGCGGTGTGGATAAAGTGAGACTGCAGTAGGAAAGAATCCAGCCAGGCACAGAATAGAGAAAAAAGATTGAGCAGGGGAGGACGATCGTGACAGTGCTTCATGGTTCCTGCTTTTCTTCTGTTACTTCTGTGACTCACTACAGGATTAATGCCATTTTCTGCCTCAGTTAATTTATTTAGGTTTCTGTCCCTTGCAACAACAACAACAACAAAAAACCTGAGCGGAAAAAGTATTTTCCAAAATAGTTCTTTATTGACACATACTATCTTTCAAACATTGCAAATAATACTTTAAAAGCACAACTTTTTTAATCAGCTAGAGAAATACAGTAGATAAATCAGAACAAATAAGACCTACTCTAAATACATATCATAGTAATGTTAATTTTAGGCCCCTTAGAAGTATCAGATTTAGAAGGAGAATTGCAAGTCAAAGTCAAGGATATTACAAAATACATAAATATGTTGAATTGTAATTTAGATTGGAACCTAATTTAATAAAAAAGTGTTTTTTAATTTCAATTTTCAACACTGTACCCACCTCTTCCACTCCCCATACCCTACTCCCCCCACCATACCAACCACAACCACAAACATGCAGGGAGGAAAATCAGCTAATGAGTAAAGAAAGGGATCCAAAGGAAGAAAGATGATCAATGGTAGGGACTTGTAAAATAAAAATCAGAAGCCGAATGGGGATGACTATCAGAAAAATGTTCAGGAAACATCAGATTCTGTTTATAGTGGGGTTGAGGAGAATAAGCAAGTGAGTGACCACAGACCAGAACACAGTGTGTTAGGAACCCACAGTGGACCATGAGAAATGACATTGCAGAAACGCTTGAGACCTAGGAACCAGAAAAGTAAATGATGGAACCTGGGAGTTTACTAATGGAGTTTGAGTATTATAACTTAATTATGATAGATGGCATCTTCTTTGGCTAAGGTGTATTTTGGTTTATCATTCTTTAGTTTTGCTTTTACTTTGTTACATTCTGTGTGTTTTTTTTTTTTTGTTGTAACAATTTCAAGGGTAAAAATGCATCTACTGGATTGCATTTGAGGATTATCTTAAGTGTCAACAAGTAAATGAACAAATAAAAAGAAGAAATGCAATATTTAGCTCTTGATACTTTTGTGGAACAAGAAAATTAAGATCTCTTAAATCTAAAATTCTTATAGTAGTGTGAAAAGTTAGTGTAAAACAACATCATCTTGCAGTAAAGAAGGTGGTAAAAGTAATTAAACAACCATTTTGAACAATGGAAAGCAGAGAAAATCCTATTTAGAACTGGAAAGATGGTGCTATTGATGAGAAACACATAAGATCAGTAACAGTGCTATAGGGTTATTAATTTTTCAAGAGAAACTGGTTCAGAAAAATTATATTAAGGTAAAAAGACAAAAACTTTATCAAAGGACATTATTGTACCATTATTCAAGGCTAAATTTTCAAGCGATGCACTGCCGATTAAGAAAAAGCAATGACATAAAAATTCCATCAAACTATGGAGGATTAATTTTGCTACCTGCATAGAAGATAAATATTTTTAGGCCGTACTGATGGACATTTGTAATGAGGGAAAAACAGTTCCTGAACTTTTTCCCTCAATTTGTTCTTCCTACTTTTTCTTTTTTTTATTAAGCAAACTTATTGAATTGGAAAACCTAATTGATTTCTGCCTGATATATGTCCTACATAATGAATTTCAGTTGTAATTATTCAGAAAACTTCAATTCCAAAGCAGTGGTTTTTTGTTTTACTTTCAATTTAAGCCACTTACAGACTTCGTATTCTTTATAGTGACTATGAATGATGATGGTATTTCATGATTCAATAGCATATACTTTGAAAATATTCAATCTGGAAAAGCTAAAAATCAAATAAATAAAAATTTTGTTGTGTTTTGTCTTGCCAATGTGATAATTTGCCTAAGAGAAAATAGCCTAATTTTCTAGGATTATAATAAAGTATCTGACTTTTATCTTAAGAAATGACAGAAAATAAGCCCTGGCTGGTGTAGCTCAGTGGATTGAGTGCGGACCTGTGAACCACACGATCGCGGTTCGATTCCCAGTCAGAGCACATGCCTGGGTTGCAGGCCAGTTCCCTGCAGGCCAACTCCCAGCAGGGGATGCACGAAAGGCAACCATACATTGATGTTTCTCTCCCTCTCTCCTTCCCTTCCCCTCGAAAGATAAATAAATAAAATATTAAATAAAAAAAAAAGAAATGACAGAAAATAGTGAAGTTAACCACTAGAGGGCCAACAGTATTATTTACATTCTGGTCACTGTGCTATGAAATCAATATCATTCAAAAGACTTGCTCTTACCAAATGCCTCTCTAACAATGGGGATACAGGTGGTGGAAGAAAATGTAAAAAGTATTAGGAACATTTTTGATTAATAGCAGGGTGGGAGTGCAGATAATAGATACTAACCAATACAAATACCTGTTTCCCAGCCAGCCACAGGGAGGAACTACAGAGTCCCAGGGAACCTCAAGAAGCGTTTCACAAGACACCCTCTTTTGCACAGCATTCGGCAGACCCCATAGAAGAAAACTATAATTTACTGGTATTTTTATTTCACATAGATTGTATGATAGTCATTGCAGTCAGGGTTAAGTATGATTAGTAAGAAAAATATAATCAAGACAATTTTATTTTTAATAATTTTTAGAGAGATTGAAATCCAGCATCCAGGATGCTAGGAAAGAACCATATGGGTTAATATGCTTCTGCATGAAGTATGAAATATCATGTCAGGGAAAGTGAACTTTGACCATCTCATTGATGACTTCCAACTAAGAGTTTATATATTCTTTTTATTAAATATTGATAGTGGTCATATAAGCATGTACTAGGTATAAATGTATATTTAAGGTCACTTTAAGAATATAATACTATATAATGTGATATTTTATATTAAATAGAATAATTGTTGTGTGTGAAAGTACATATAGCTCTTTTTCATTAAATTATATTTTTCTCAACAGATTATATTATTTTAAAATTACATGTAATTAAAACTTTCATGCAGATATTATTAAGAAATGACACCTAAGTCAAATAAACCTAAAATCAAAGTTGATGACTTAAATACAATCTTAAATTTGGTAAATCCTTAAGTATTTTATTTAAAGTTGCTTTTAGTTTACTACTCATTAAATAATTCTTTAGAAAATCTCCAGCCTAACTATGATATTATTTTGAAACAATTGTTTAATTAACAACTGGATGCTTTTATCTTGGAATCCATGAGATTTACCTTACTGAAAAGAAAAGTATAATCTATAATTTGCATATGATATACAATTATTTAGGTAAGCTTTATGAAAATGGATGATTTTAGAGAGCTTATTAGTGTTTTTCTTGAAAAGATTCAATTTTTTGGTCAACTTTTTTTTAAAGGAAAGTGTATTTTTCTTTTTTTTAAATATGTTTTATTGATTATGCCATTACAGTTGTCCCATTCCCCCCCTTCACTCCCCTTCACCCTGCACACCCCTCCCCCACCATTCCCTCACTTTTGTTCACGTCCATGTGTCACAAGTTCTTTACATTCTGTATTTCCCATAATATTCCTTCCCTTCCCCCTGTCTATTTTCTACCTACCGTCTATGCTACTTATTCTCTGTATCTTCTCCCCTCTTCTCCTCCTCCCACTCCCCTGTTACTAACCCTCCATGTGATCTCCATTTCTATGGTTCCACTCCTGATCTAGCTGTCCTCTTGGTTTGCTTTTGTTTTAGGTGTGGTTGTGAATAACTGTGAGTTTGCTGTCCTTTCACTGTTCATATTTTTAAGCTTCTTTTTCTTAGATAAGTCCCTTTAACATTTCATATAATAAGGGCTTGGTGATGATGAACTCCTTGAACTTGACCTTATCTGAGAAGTGCTTTATCTGCCCTTCCATTCTAAATGAAAGCTTTGCTGGATAAAGCAATCTTGGCTGTAGGTCTTTAGATTTCATGACTTGGAATACTTCTTTCCAGCCCCTTCTTGCCTGTAAGGTCTCTTTTGAGAAATCCGCTGACAGTCTGATGGGCACTCCTTTGTAGGTTTCTATACTACTACTTTGTTATATGTCATAGCTTTAAAAACCATATCCAATTCATGGTGCTCTGTTTAATATTAAGTTATTACATCGCTAAAGTGTCACAGATTAGGATATACTGAGGTTGACACTAATAAGATTCTATTATATGCACCATGTCAGAAAGCCTCAAAAAAGGGTGGAGGGAAAGGGAGTCGGTCAGGCTCCCTCACCGGGAGGTCCTGGGGACTGTGGCTTGGCGGTGCTCTTGTGGCCTTGAGTAAGGGCCCACTTTCATAGACTGAAGCTCTGTTCTGTAACTAGAAGGTCAGTATTGGCACCTTGTCGGCTTTGTGTGCACTTGGTATATAAGGGAGTCGGACTTCCTGCAGCACACGTCCATTGCCCTACCCTGGAATAAGTGCATTGTCCCACATCCCCACGCCCCGAGAACTTCCTCTATCTGCTGGAATCCCATGTGAACCTGCCTGGCCTCACACAGCTACAGGGCAGGGGATGATAAGCTTAAATTGCTTAAATTTCTTAAATCTCTCCCTTCTCCAAGTTAGAGAAGCAACTTATTCATATAAGTTTCCCTTGCATGAATTTAAAAAAGAAGTCTATTTGAGACCTCAGCATTTTAATGCAGACATTTGTTGAAACCATACATATTTAAGCTCATGGCACACCCAACAGAGACATAAATAGAAATTCTATTTAAAAACTATTTTCAGCCCTGGCTGGTGTAGCTCAGTGAATTGAGCATGGGCCTGTGAACCAGAGTATCGCGGTTTGATTCCCAGTCAGGGCACATGCCTGGGTTGCAGGCCAGTTCCCAGCAGGGAACTCGCGAGAGGCAACCATACATTGATGTTTCTCTCCTTCTCTCCTTCCCTTCCTCTCTAAAGATAAATAAATAAAATCTAAAAAAAAATAAAAAACTATTTTCAAGTTCATTTGTTTAAGAAGACATAGGGTTGTACTTTAGCTCTGCAATTTCAGGAAGAGCCTTACAGATCAATGGCTACATGGTTCTGAGACTCTGGCCACCAAATGTCTTCTTACAGGTTCTAAGCGGTATTTCTAACAATAACCAGAACAAAAATTTCATATATTAGAATCCCACATGGCAAAATGAATAAGAAACAGGAAGTTCTACCACACAGCTGAACCTACCCATTTTGTGGAAAATGATGATGAATTTAATGCTATCATGCTTATATGGCTTAGGAAATGACTGGAGGGTAGTGGATATTCCAAGATTCAAGTGTCAGGTGTTCAAATAAATCCAATTTAACTGTGGCTTAGTTCTGCAAATGTGTTGTCAAAATAATTTAGGCTAAGTGGTATAGTCATATACCGGTACTTATTCCAGTGCATGGCAGTCCACTAGTATAATTGCCAAAATGGTTCTGATAGGTAAATTTAATTAAGAAAATAGTTTGCATAGCAGTGATTTATAGCCTATTTTCCCCATACCCACAAGAAGTATGAAATTCAAGACTTCCAGAATATGATTTTAATAGTAAAATGAAAAACTGTTTAATATAAAAAAAGAAACACATTCATCAAATTAAAAGCAGAAGCCAAGATCACCTATTACATTTTACAATAGTATTTGAATTATAATGCATCTTATTCCAGTAAATAAAAATTCCATTATTTTGCAAGCATAGCAGATTCATTCAGCTCCCTCTTTATAATTGAGTATAATTTTAACTTTTTGTGTATGTGCAATATTTGTGTATCAATGGTATGACTTTTCCTATTATATCTTCCATTCCAAGTTCTGATTATTTAAACTCCTCTGTGCTTCCTACTCCATAAAATGAGTCTTTGATACTTCAATCAGACTAGAATGCCCTCTCATATATCTCGCCTAAATTAGATCAGTTTATCTCATCAAAACACTGCATGCTAAGCTGTAACTATATTAAATACATAAATCAAACAATGTTTAATTGTAAGTTGCAACATTTTCAGACTTAAAACATATTAGAGAGATTTTGGAGTTAGAGTTTCACATACTTTTCATTGAAGGGATTTTAAAAGAAAAAGTCTTACAAAATGTTAGATCAGGAAGTGATTTTATAATGGAGTAATTAAATGATTTAAAATCATTTTTATTTTATTACAGAGTCAATCTAAATTAATAATTCATTTCTTTCTTCCTTCGTATCTTCTTCCCTTCCTTCCTTTTTTCCTTTCTTCTTCCCTCTGTCCCTCCTTCCTTTCTTCCCTCCTTTTCCCCTTTCATTCTTCCTTGCTTCCTTCTTTTTCCCTTTTTTCTCTCCAAATATAAGGTCCAGGGATCCTATTTACCTGTAAAGAGGTTAGAGGATCCATTGCCCCAACGAAGTGCAACACTACTTCTTAAATATAATTTTTGATCAATAATCTGATCATCTGATGGAAACTGTATAGACTCTTTACAGAAAAAAAGGACATGAACATGTGAACATAACACCTTTCAGACAGTTTTATAGGTTTATATGATTGCTTTTCCAAGCCCAGACTTGGACCCCATACTGAATAATTCTTAAACCTTATGTTAAAAAAAACTCTTGAACACGAGTACATTGTTTTAAATAATTGAAAGTGAACTTCTCAAGAACTGAACTTGTTTTTGAGATATAGAGAGATAGGCTCAAAATTTATTTTAACTACAAATATTCTCTGACTCCCAACTTTGTGATATTATATAAATTCTTAATTAATCCAAAAATTGTTATTTAAAAACAACTATGGCATAGGCACTGTTTTATGTACAAGGAGTACAATTTAAAAGAAGAAAGATTGAGCATCTGTTTGCACAGGACCCAGTTCATGCAATTATTTTATAGTTTTTATATAATTATAACATGTATCATCAGGGTATTAATATCTGTCTCACAGATTATTCCAATAATGGTAGTAATAATAGATGCTACTTTTTGAGTACTATTTACCAATCATTATACTTAAAGTTCTTTACATGTATTACCACATTTAATTATGCATATTAAGTAAAAGACAGCAGGAAATAATATTATAAATTAAAAAGTAAAAATGGATGTGCCAACATTTTTATGGAAAAAAATTCTATGATTTTAGAAATAGTAAACTTTGTCTCTGATGAATTGAGGCTATAAAAGGAAAATAGCCTATTGTGAATACAATTTTTAAAAACTTTCATATTTTGACCTGGCTGGCGTGGCTCAGTGGATTGAGTGCTGGCCTGAAAACCGAAGCATCACTGGTTCAATTCCCAGTTAAGACACATGTCTGGGTTGCTGGCCAGGTCCCAGTAGGGGGCACATGAGAAGCAACTACATATTAATGTTTCTCTCCCTGTTTTTCTCCCTCCCTTCCCCTCTCTTTCTCTTAAAAAAAAAATAATAAATACAATCTTTAAAAAATTAAAAAATGAATAAAGACAAACTTTTATATTTTATCATTTAAATAAATCACAGATATATTATATCTCATAATGCATTTCAATATAAAAAGTATGTTTCTAGGTATATTAATTATTTTACATCAAATATTTGAGTTTAAAAAGTCTCTCTGGGGAAATATGCTGCTTTTATTCCAAACTTTTACAAAATCCTGACATTTCATCAGTATCCCAGTAGGAGATGAGTATATTCAGAAATGTGACCAATCTGGAACCCAAAGGAATAACTATACTTTTGCTTGGAATACTCATCTCTTTCTTGCTTTGGCTATGTGCGTGCATATGCACACACGCACCAATTCTGGGGGGAGATCCAAAGCAGAAAATGGCCAGAAGCCAAGGGAAATGGAAAACAATAGGGAGCCCGTAAGTCCCCCGGACTAAAGCATTCTGCCACCCTACTCCTTTTACATCCATGATTCTTGGCCACAGACTTTATCTCATAGGCAATAGGGTCAGAGCCTATTTCGTATCTTCACTTTCCATCCCAAGAAGTGAATCGTTTCTGATATCCCACTTTAGCAATCATAGAACCTCACTTAACGAAAGTGAAGGATTTAGAGACATGGTGTTCAGATGTGAATCCTGCTCAAGTCCTTGGCAGCAGAATAAAACTCCCCCGCAACTAAAAAGATCATCATGGCGATATGTTATGTGTAGGTCTCATTGAGATTTAGAGATGGTAAATATAAAAACACTTTGTATCTTAAAAATTACTCTGTCGATATTAATTGTAAGCATGAAAAGATTATATTCTCTATATATTTTATGGAAATTCATGCAAAACTTAGTGAAATACTTGTTTCTAACCTGTGATAAAGTCACAGATCCTCCATTGTCATTCATATAACCTTTGTGTTTTCATAAAATATCCTGAGGATATAGAGAAAGATTTAGGCTCTACAAATTCCTATGTATTAATAATTATTATGTATATATGATTCCAAAATATTGGGTTATTGCCACATAGACATAATACTTGCTGATTTTTCTTAAACATACTTTTTTCTCTACATCCTTTGGATTGGAAAAAATATTCTGCATAGAGGACCAGAGAAAGAAATAAAAATTGACTTAGGTGTTGGAGCACAGGAGACTGGGCAAAATCATATGGGTTATATTAAGGAAACAAAGAAAGAGAATGTGAAAACAAGTTGGTCTGTGTTGTAAAAACAGCCCATAGAGGAGAGTAGAAGTAAAGTATTTGGATGGCTCATTCTAATTCCACCACCGCCTGAAAACATGTTAGTTTTTTAGCTTTTCCTTCAAGGGCTCCACCCTACATTTTGACACCTTATATCTCAGACCATCCCTACCAAATTCTTATTGAAACCAAATATGCATTGGACATTCTCACTCCTTTACTGTGTGGTTTTTCTAGGACCCTGTGTTAGCTTCTCACTGCTGCTGTAACAAATCACCATAAACTTAGTGACTTCAACAACACAAATTTAGTATCTTTCTATAGACATTTGTAATGGATCTCAATACACAAACAAATAAACAAAGAGCTACACAGGTCTGTGTTCCTTCTGCAAGGTCAAGACAACTGATTGTCTTGCTGTTTTCAGCCCCTTGAAAAGCCTGCATCTTTTGCTTGTAGCCCTCTCTTCAAAGCCAGGACTGTAGTGTCTTCAAATTTCCCTTGTTCCGATTCCACAGTCCCTTAGGACTATGTTGCATCTGCTTCAATAATCCAGTACAATCTCCTTAATCTATGGCTACCTAATTAACAACCTTAATTATCCCTGCCCAAGTAACGTAACATATTTACAGGTTTAAGATCAGGACTTTGACATTTTTGAACAGCTATCATTCTGCCTATCATGGATCATAATCCAAACTAAATTCTCACATTCTTAGACTCAAAGCAAAATTTTCTGTAGCCATTGTTTATCATCTAACCATGAATTGTTTTATAGTATTATTTTCATTGCTGTTTATCTCATCCTTTTAAATAGCACATGTGTTAGATCTCTTTTTCTACTTCTTAGGGCTTGACACACTGAGGGGCCAGTCAGACATCCCAAATCCAAAGATGCTTTCATTCCCCCCCTGAAGATTTCTTTGAAAAATCTAAAATAAAGGCGTTAGCTTTAATCAATTAAAGTATTATACCACAGGAAACTCATTTGGTTATTTGATGCTTCTTAATACTTTGCGAATATCCTTTGAGAGCTCACTAGGGATTTTTAACAAACCCCAGGACGAGTGCTGATACAATGGCTATGAGCACAGATAATTTATTGCGAAGCTGTATTTGTCAGCCTTGCTTGCAAAGTAAGTAAGTCAGGTTCTTTGAAAAGTGTCCAGGTGCTAGGCAGCAAGTGGAAGAGAAAAAGGCTGGCTGATCCACATTCCTGCCCATGCGGGCTCTCATATTGCCCAAGCACTCTTGCAGAGATGGCAATGTCCCTGATTTCAGTAGGTGAATTTAGAAGCAGACCTATGTGCACGTGGGGATAACCCTGAAGGAAAACCTGAGAGTGGAACCAACCTGCGACACAGTGAATGTTGCATCTAAATGGTCCTCCTCACAGGACTGCCGCTGCTGAGACAGAGCACACACACTGAGCTGGACTGACAGAGAATGCAAATTGTCCTTTTTCATTTGCTAGGTAGGAATGGCATGTTCATATGTAGCCTAATTCCAACAATATTTCCTAATTCACTTTCCATGGAAAAGACTCTATATGCTCATGGGTATTAAAAGTTGAAAGCAGTGATATTTCTCAGTTTCAGTGAGTGATTTCTCATTTTTTGAGAGATTTAAAAGCCCATAAATACTATAGAATAAATATTAACTTTATTTCAGGTAGCCAATGTTGATTCCTGCTTCTTCCCTTTGTCTTTCATATCTGTGGTCTCTTCTAGAAACTTAAGACATTTTGACATTCCTGAGCTTAAACCTTACATGGCTTAAACCTAATTCATTAGTCACTACAGATTATAAGATCCCAAACTCTTATTTATGTCCTCATATTTTGCTATTCACTAAATCTATAGGTATGATATAGCTAACTACATGAAGAAGTATAAAAGATTGTTTGATTCTTTCTTAAAAATCATATAAGTCTGTCCTAGACAAAATAAAGGGGCAGATTTAACACATTGCTTATTTTACCTATATTCAAAAACACTATCTTCTTATATAACTATTTTTTGTGAGGGGGGTAATATATTTTTTTAATCAACACAGGAGTAGTTATGAGGTAAAGACAAAAATACTGAGTTTCATCCATTTTGGCAGTCAACATCAATAGATACACTGTTTTTCGAAAGTGTATCTATTTATTTATTTATTTATTTATTATCTTTATTTATCTGATAAATGCAACCCCTCTGACCCTGGGTGAGTGAAAGCATGCTTGACTAAGACTGGATTGATCAGCATAAAGAGTTTACATGAGGTCTAGGATAATGGGACTAGCCGCTGTGCTCTTTTTAAGGCAATCTTGTATTAGGCTTTTCTTTACGGTGCCATGCATATGTTTCATTATGATTTATTTTGAAACACTGGTAGGTGAGCATTTTCTTTGGTCTCTGAGTTACTGTTTCCTCGTGCAGATGCCCTGTCGCGTCAGCGGTGCCAGAGGCCCCGTCCTCAGAGGCTGGCTGTTGGGAGGCAGCGCACAGGGCACTGACTACCCAAAATTCTGTCCTGCAGAATGAAGTGCCAGACTCTTGCCTTTAATGCTTAATTAGTGCTTACTCTCCTAAGCATAGTTTTTGGGTTATATGTGCATTATATTATTAAAGTTGAACTTAAAATTAGCTGGGTATTGTTGCCATCATGACAAACATTAGCGACAACATTAGTGATTTAAGAGAACACAAGTCTACTTTTATAGTCATGAAGGTCAGAAGTCCAAAAACAGTTTACTGAGCTGAATTAGCTGTTGGCAGGGCTGTGTGGCTCATGGGGGCTGGAGAGGTCAGTGTCGTTCCTTACGTGTTTTGGCTTGTTTACAGCTGCCTTTGTTTTTTGGCTTGTAGCCCCTTTCCTTTTTTCCACCTGTGTCACTCCCATCTCCGCTTCTGCGGTCACTTTGTCTTCCCACCTTCGGTAGTCCAAGCTCCCTCTGTCTGACTTTTATAAAAACACTAGCGATTGCACTTAGGGCCAATGAAGATGATGCAGGATAATTTTCCCCTCCCAAGACCTTTATTTTATCTTATCTATTGACTTAATTATATCTGCAAAGTACCATTTGCCAAATAAGGTAACATGTGTTGCTCCTGAGGATCAATGCACAGGTATTTTGAAGGCACATTTCTCAGCCTAACATAGGCACCACTACTTTCCCCCTTCTGAAGATTTTTTTTTTAAGGGCACATTTAACTAACTTGGTCAAGGTCTCATTTGTTAAAAGTTACAGAATCAGGATCTGATTTCAGTGTAATTCCAAACATATTTTTACCCATAAAATTCTTAATGGTGTAGTAGGGAGACCCCTTCCATATCACTGTAAATTTCAAACAGAAGATGTATGAAGTACTGCAAGGATGTTGTAGATGAAATTCCTTTATATTCATAACAGTCTCTCTATATTATGGTTTATGGACTTCTGGCTTTCAAGATACATATTTGTGACTAATAAGAGGGAAGGATTTCTAATAGAGGAAAATCTATTTTTGATACCCTTAATAGGTTTCTACATGATGTTATTTCAATGGTTACTAGGGTAAAGAATGTGTGCCAGACAGTTTCAAACACGTTTTACCTCTTGGTTTTTGGCTTCCATAATGGTGTCCTAGAAACAAATATTAAGTAGGTCTGCATGCTCAGTATTCTTCACTCAATGAAAGATAACAATAATGTCAAAATGCAAAATAAGTATATTATACTGGTAGGTTAGTAACAACAAATCCAGGGAAAGCAGGGAAACCAGTTTTGTACGTAGATTCAAAAACACTATATTTTAAGATTCACTATTCTTCTTAAGGAAAAAAATATGCATTCTGAACCAGACACTTTGAACAAATTGTATTTTTTTTTTGTATTCACAGCAATAAATGATTAAACCCTTTGTTTCAGATCGGATTCTCTAGGACTAAACTTGATACATAAATTTATTGCACGAGGTCTATGGATAGAAAACTCTCAAAGAAAAAGAAGGGACAAAACCAAGCAGTGTCTCAGAGACTAGCTCTGATTGATCCCATAGAGGGCTCCGGAGCAGGACTTGGACCGCCAAGTGGGGCCCATGAGGCCACAGGGTCTGGCTTGTTTAACCTGTGTGAGCCAGTCACCGGTGGCAGGCTGTGTCTGAGGCTGGGGAGAGAGGTGTGCCATTTACCTGACAAGCTGACTGCTGTACAACATCGGCCAGAGCTGGTCTCCAGAAAAGGAGTCAGCTGTCAGGGTCTGATGCGCAGAGAACTTGGCTGGGCACCAAAAGTTATCCCCTATACCACTAATATCACAATACTAAAATATCTTGTTTTTTATTTTTTAAAAATTGTCTTTGGAAAACCATTTAATTATCAGATGCCCTATCTCTCCCTTCTCCCCACACACTGTAAATATCTCTGGTTTCCATAATGATTTGTGACTGTATCTACATAATTAAATCAGCCTGGCTAAAAAAGGTAAAGTTAATTAAGTAGTTACTTAATTAAGACGATTCAGCCTACCAAATTGTTTGGCTTTACAGTATTGACAGCCTCTAATAAATCCTCTATGTACAAATAGTTAGCGGGTAACTGAAATACCACTGTATATTCAAATACCATCTTACTTTGTTTTACAAGATTGGACTACAAGATATTGGATATGGAAAAAGTGAATCATTTTTGTGGCTTCAAAATTCCAATTATTTTATATTGAATATGTAGTGACAGCACTTATTTCTGATATTAATCATGTAAAATTATGACCTGTCAAGCAATCGTGGTCACTGACTGACCTACCTTATAAAATATAGTTCTTTATGTTTACTCTCTAAGTAGAAACGATGTCTTAAACAGCTATTACATCAGACCATGGAACTTGAGATATTTTTACCAGGTTTATTAAATATATGCTAATTTCCCAACTAACTTGATTTCTCAGCTATCCATGACCTCCAAAAAAACAGAATTGGTGCATGGATTATTTGCTATGCATCTGAAGGAAAACTATGGCAACAAGTTTTCTATACTTATAATTAGCAGCCTGAAAATTTTTAAATATTTTTTAATAAATAGAAAGCTGTGACAGTTTCAGACTTCGGGCCGCCAAGGGCACAGACATTATTTGATATATTGTTAAGAAAGAATCCCTGCACTTAAATGTATAATGTATTTGACTGAGACTGAGAAGCTGCAGAAGCCTGTCCAGTGTAGGAAATGAAGAAATGAAAGGAGAAAGTTTCTTGCTGAGATCACAAAAATACTGCAAGACCAATTTCCCTGGCTTGATCAGGCAAAGAGACATAACCAATTAGAGCTTCCAGAGAAATCTTACAAACTTTGCTGTCTAAATTTGTGTGCAATGTTTTGCAAGTAATGACAAAGCCAGAAGGACATTTCTCAGGCTTTTCTTCTTGGCCTGATCTGAATCCCATTTTCGCTTTCGATGTTTTCATCTCCTCTGTAAACATAGGTGCATAAGCTAAGACAACACTCTCAGTTCTCCAAAAATCTATTGCTTTCTTCCCCTTTTTTCCATTAAGATTCCAGATTTGGTAACAAAGATAAGTAGGAGGGGGGAGCAGAAAATCCAAACACCATCATCTGCAAAGTCACCCTGGATCAGAAAAGCACAAAGGGCTTCAAATTTAATTCCAGTCGAGTCAATCCTTTCCAACCTTATGTGAAGAAGTTGTGAATTTTCTTGTCCTACTTTTTAAAGACCATACATATTTGTGTGAAGGAAACAAATATAAAGCACACAAATTACATTAAAAGCTGCGTACAAAAGTTCACATAAATCAATTAAGAAAATTGCATGTTGCAATGATTTCTATGACCTTAATATAATTAAAAGAGCTTTGGATTCGTATCAAAATCACTATATCCATTAACAGTCTCCTTTAGTAATTAAATCTTTCTGGCATGCTGAAACATTCAGCAACCCAATTTCATAACTTCTGGAAGTATGCATGTTTTATACATCTAATTTTGCATATTATGGAACCAATTTGTATACTAAATACTGATTACACTATCCATCGTCTTTTTTTCTAAGTCAAAGAACAACTCTGATCCCTGGATAACTTAACCTAATCTTACTCTAGATCAATATCTTTATCCATGAAACAGGAGGAGAAAAATATAAATCTTAGAGTTTTTAAGAGAAGAGTCAGACATAATTCATAGGAAGACATATACACTGAATAATAATTGTCCCTACTTAAAACTAGCTCTGGGTATTGCATAATAATAAATCAAAGCAAGAATTATAGTAACCCTATTCATGTATAAATTCTGCCTGCGATATTATTCTCCCCAATTTGCCATAGCTTTAAAAAATGTATTTGTGTACTTTATTAAGAACATCATATTGTATATGTAACTGTTTCCTGTTACAGAAGAAGAAAGTTTTAGCTCCCTCTCTTTCTGTCTCTCAACCATTCCCCAGGGAGTGAAAAAGACTAATAGGATTGCTTATGGTCAGAGAACATTGATTAGATCATGATTACTAATGGGCAGGGTCACCGATCTCTTTTTCCCCTTTTTTAAAAAAATTGAGGTTCGAGTACAGTTGTCTCCATTTCCCCTCCATCATTCTCCTCCACCCCAGCCACCCCCACCTCCCGCCCTCAATCCTACCCTCCTTGGGCTTTCTTTAAAGGGTGCTGAAATATTTGATTGTGATCATTTTCCAGCCCTTTATCTTTGCATGCACATGTGATGGCCATTGATTTTTTTGTGTGTGTGGACTCACATAAAGCACAATAAAAAAGACTTAGATTTGGAAATAAGTCTCACCTAAACCATATGTTTCCAAGAATCTTTACCCATGGGATGCAATTTGGTTTGTCAGGCTCAAGCTCAGTGATGAGCCGATTGCCTCATGTTAACCATGTACAGCTCCTCTGGGATCTAACTCAGGGAGGTTGGAATGGGAGAGGGGATGCAAAATCCAAGTAAAGATGACTTATAAAGAATTTGGATAAAATACCATTGAGATGCAACTCCAGACTCACTCTTACTCTCGACATAGGTATAGGGCTTAAATGCCCACATCTTGTATCAGTTAAGGTTTAACGGCAGCTGACAAGGGCCAGGTTTGTCAGTTAATGGGAAAGGGACAACATTGAAAACTAGATTTTTGCCGAACCATTTTAAGGCACAAAAAAACAGGCTACAAATTTGCCTTCTAGAAAACATTCCTAGAACAATCCATAGAACTGATTCATAGGCAACAATTTCTGCCACAGCCAGGAAGTTCAGGACACCTGAATCTCTGCTTGAACTTCTGTGAATAGAGCACACTACCAACCCTTCCATAATCCAGGAAATCGGGAAGCCAACCCTTAAAATAGTGGCTCCAGGTACACATCCTTTAGCCATAATTTATGATAGCAAGAGGGGTGCCTCTACCCTGTTTTTCACCTCCCATATAACCCACTGAGACCCCCACTGCTGGAAAAGCAGACACTTCACAACAAAGCAAACTCCTTCTTCCATGATAAAGCTTGCAGCAAAAGCATCGCCTCTCTTCCCCACCTAGTAGCATGCCCCAGACATAAATGAGCATGCCACTTCCTGCTCACCAGGTCCAAGCTTTATGAGGTCATCAATTTATTGGACTAGCATAAAGTGCCCTGGGATGGTGAGATCATTAGAGTTTCTCCAGACTAAATTATGGCACTGGTGAGATAGATGCTGTTATTTCTGAGGAAAACTGGTGAAAATATACCACTTCCCTGTCAGCTACAAACAGATTCTGTTATGCACGCAGTACCAGTACACCGAAAAAAATTCATTCATCGTTTCTATAGCCATACATTAGACAGGAGCTCCAGTGGAAAGATCATGTCTCTAAAGGAACAGTTACCACTGGTGTCACTGCCTGATTACATGTCCTATAAGCCATGTTTCATTCTCTAGGCTCCGCTCGTCCTATGTATGACAAACAGGTAATTTACATGAGGATGTAATAGAGTTCAGCGCCCATCCCTGCATCTTTCAGATCTCTGATAGCAACATTAATCTCTCCGATGGCCCTGGTGATTCTGCTTTCAGTTTACTCCTTGTATATGGAGAAGAAACTTAAGGGACTTCTTGGCTCCTCCCCCTATAATAAGCCTCATTCAATGAATAATAAATATAACGTTAAGATTCTGTGATTGAGATATATATACCAACTATACACTCAGGAGTATTGAGTCAGTTCATGGAAACTCTGTCCTCACTCTACTTCGAGACAGACTCAGGCCCACATTTATTTTGTCCCCTGATCTCCATAAGTTCCCAGTCAATTTGGCCGGCCATGCTGGCATTATGGATGCTGAGAGATTGGTATCAGCCTAATGCCAATATCTGTGGACACCTAAAAGGTCTTATATGATATGTTTCTTTCCCTAGTACAAATATTTCCTGCAAATTAGCTACAGAACTTTGGGGGGAAGGCTAGGAGGAAGATGGGTGCTTTGAATTAACAGACCTTTCTCATTTGTACCCAAAGTCTGCTACTCTCCTTTATTTGAGGCCTCATATCTGTGAACTGACTACTGTCTCAGAGTAAGAAAGGAGGTATGGCCCTGGCTGGTGTGACTGAGTGGACTGAAACCCAGCATATGAACTAAAGGATCACCAGTCTGATGACCAGTCAGGGCACATGCCTGGGTTTGGGCCAGGCCCCCAGTAGGGGGCTCACAAGTGGCAACCACACATTGATGTTTCTTTCCCTCTCTTTCTTTCTCCCTTGTCCTCTCTCTGAAAACAAATACATAAAATCTTTTAAAAAGCATGCTATGAATCTATAATGGAGATTTCCATCAAGACCTAGTGGGTTTTTCCCCCCACTATTTAACTAAAGTTTGATATTAAGGGCTACTGATGAATGTCACTGCCAAGGACTCTGACCACTTAACCCCTAACAAAGACCCAGAGGAGTCAAACTATGATACTCCCTCTGGCCTGATGTCTGTGTTGTGAGCATTCCTACCTTGCCATGGGGTTTAAGTGCCACTACTTGTCTACTTAAGCACTGTGTATATGGAATCATTCACCTAGAAACTGAAAAGCATCATTATCCTTATGTTTAAGTTAAAGATACAAGTATATATACATGGGTGAATCTGCTAATGACCTTATATAAAGAGAGAACAATGGGTGCATTTCAGACCATGGAAGAGATAAACAAGAGACTATAAGAAGTACATACTTCAAAATACAGAGAATACAAGAGGATCCTGAAAGAAATCATTTACGTAAAAGGTGTACAAGTGAATGTCAAGAAATTCCACTTACAGAGTCGAATGAGATAAAACTTTAGTAACTAATGAAACAAACCAGCACCACACTAAAGAGAGACATCTTTCAGACTAGCGCTGATGCTGCAGCGAGGATGCAAAGGTCTGTAGCTTAGTTTCCCTAGAAATCAGTTTTCATAGAGTGGTGAGCAGGCTGTTGATGTATTGTAACCGGAGTATTGGCAATGAGTGTAGTATTGTGCACATCTCACTAGTCACAAACTTCTGGAAATAAACCAGGTGACCTCTAGTGACAACTAGGAAAGTATCTTGTCTACACCAAGAAAACCTGTGACCTTTTCAAAATATACTATATTTTCAAAGACCTTCATCTTTAGAAACATCAAGGCATACTGGTTCAGGGTTCATTGAAGCTCGTAATTATGCCACATTTACTCTGTCAGCTCCAGACTTACATAACTGTTAGACACTATCTTATTAACAGAGAAGGATTTAACATTCGAAGACAATAGGAAACAACTGAAAGAAGTCTGGTAAACCCTAAAAAAACAACCCAATGTGATCTAATATGTTTATTAATAAATCTCACTTTGCCAGAGTGTGATAGGATGGATTCCAGGTGAACACGAAAGGACTGAATATATGGGATCAGTTAAAAGCTAATCAGGGTAATCTAAGTAAGAAATTCAGCACTGAGAAATGAGGGGTAGACTTGAGAAATATTTAATAGGTTGATTTAATAGATTTAATGAGTGATTAAATGTTGGCATTTTGGAGAGCAGAGTCTAGAATGATTCCTAGGTAACTGAGATGATGGTGGTGGCATTTATGAAGACTGATGACGTGATAAGCATAAAGAGAAACCACCTCCCCATGACTTACCCTGTTTACAACCTCTGTTGGGTATTTGTTCTATTCATATACACAGAAATTAACTGAGTAGGTGGGAAAACTGGTGAGAACATTACTGAGGGAGGAGCTAAGTGATAAGGAATTAGGGTTCAGAGGAAAATAAACTGGCTTTTTCCCAGAACATTGTTCCTTGGAAGAGTTTTGAGACCCTTAGAGAAAAGCATGAGCAAATGACCCAGATGAATCTATAAGCCTTGAACCTAAGAAGAGGTATTTCATGGACTTTGGGCAGCCCAGTGAGGCACAGGGTTGAGAGGAGATCTATCTCACCACACCTCACCAGTATATTCTACCACTTACGCCAGAAGGACTGAAACATTTGGTAGCACTGGAGGACTAATAATATCTATACTGCCAATTTCATGGTGGGCAGGGCCACCCTGATTCTCCACACGTCTCCCATGTAGGCGTCTCCCATGTAGAATGATCACACACGCTTGTGGTGGCTGCTAGAGACAGGATGACTCGTAGGTGTTTATGAAGAGTCTCTTAGGCTACTCTCAGGAAGTACTTAAGGCATAGGACTGATACTGATGTTTGAAAAAAAAATAAGTCTAAGGGAAGATGAGGGATTCCGACTAAGACATGTGATATTAAGGTAACAACAGATATCTGAGTGGAAATCTTTATTAGGTATAACGCTGTGAATTTTATGTTACTGGTTTGGGCTGAAAGTATCAAAACAGATATTGTGGGGAGAGATGAGAGTAGGAGCTAAATGTGAAGGTCATTCAACAGGGAGAGTCCGAGACTTTGAGGGCCATGGACATCATCACAATTTCTAAATGTAGATTTAAAATCTATGCTTTATGTATCAATAAAATCAAGAATTTCTTAAATTACTTGAATTAAGTTTTGAGCTTCACTGTGTTTGGACTTTTAATCATGTTGAGTTTGACCTGTAATAATTAACATCAATTAAGTTTCAAGCTTCACTGTGTTTGAAATTTTAATCATGTTGAGTTTGATCTGTAATGATCTTCATAATAGATTTTTTAAAAATCCCCAATATTTTATTTTCCAGCTGTCTTGAGCTATATTGACAAGTAGAAATGACACATATCAGGTATATAGCATATACATCTCAGCGGGTATTACTGGGACCTGGGAAATCAGAAATTTGGTGCCTCCTTAGAGATCTGGATCTGGCAAGGTCCTCGTTTAAAACAGAAATAAACGGGGGTGAAAATCATATATGGCCATCTGCCTCTTCTCATTCTCTTCTCATTCATTTCTCCTCCCTTCACCTCTCTTCCTCACACATGTACAAGAATGATCGTCACACTTTGTCTCCCTCTTTGGGGAACTTAGAGAATTGTAGGTGATTGGCCTGGTTTTATATGCATGAGTCCCAAGTACAAGAAAGGCCTTCCCACACCAGTTGATAGATCCCTAAAGTTAATTTAGCATAAATTAAGTAGTGATAGGCTCAATACAAATATCTCTGGAGATGAGATCATAGGAGTTGACCATGTAATGATATGCAAAGATTGATAATAAAATGCATATTTTTCTCAAAGGTATTTGAGAATGAATAACCATAATAACTTCAAAATATGTAGTAATTTCCAGATGTGTTAGAACTCATTAGCACTTCCAAGGAGTACAGGAACATCTTCTGAGAAAGCTGAAGTAAAACACCAATTTAATTTACCATTCTTTATAAAGGCCACTAAAATGTAGAACCATCCTAAACAATAGGCAGAACTTTAGTCTGCAGGTTGAAGAAGTTTATTTAAATTTAAGTCCTCAGGAATATTCTAAAGATTAGTTTAGCAACTATGAGAAATATTTTGGTAATGGTCTTCAACTAAAATGACATTTTGCATTGCAGATAATCTGCATTTGAGTTTCTTTCTGTGGGTGGCCATACATACCTCCTATATTCAGGAAAGTCTTCATCCTGTTTCACATTGAGAAATGACCAAAGGCTCCTCAGATCTACTTCCTCCCTGTTCTGCTGTGGTTCAGAACTCAGCCCCAGCATCACATGGACCTAGGCTGGATCCTAGCTTCATCAGTTAACAGCAGAATTTGTCTGGAAAAGCTGCTTAACCTTTTAAAATGTGTGTCCTAACCTATAAAATGAAAAGAAACCTTGTATCTCAGATGGCTAAAGTAAAATTAAAAAATAAATAAAGTCACCAAGTTCTTGGCACATATGAAGCATTCAATAAATATTAATCATCATGATCAATAATACTTTCTACTTTGCTTTTGTTTTGTTTTTACAATTTGTCCCAAGGACAGTTTCACAGGTGGCATGACTTGGATCTGAGAATAGGGAGCAAATAAAAATCTATTAACAAAGAATAGAAGCCAATTAAGTAAAGTATTAATGTGGAAATGTAACAATAGATAAAATATGTAACTTGCAAAAACAGGTTATTTTAATTTATTGAAAATTAGCCACATTTCTAATTTTCCATATAACATTTGCACCAAAGGATGAAAATAGTCAGAGATGTCAGGAAACTAACTCTTGAAAATATGAGATATCAAACTGATATAATTATACTTTAAAATATTTCATTATTCATATGTGTTAACATGAAAAATCTTGCATTAATGTACTTCCTTTTTATATACATATATTATACATACTAGTTGAAAAATAATGCAAATTTTTGTTTATAGCCTGACGCCTTTAACCTGATTTCAGTTCCTGAAGTAGAGAACTTTAAATTTAAAACAGAAAACTACTACTTTCTTATTTCTATTTTTGAATGAACAAAAATTGTATTTTTAATGTATCTTATTTGAACAAACTCCTCTGAGGGACATCGATGATTTTAGCATACAATCTCAAGCACAAAAAAAGTTTGAAAAAATTGATTTTTTTAATGTCCTATGGTCCTTTGACACAGTTTGGCATGGTCTGTCTAAGAAATATTCACCATGTGTCCTATTTTATCAGTTGTATGCTCTATGCAAACAATTCATAATTTTAGTCTGAAATAAATGATTTGGCAGAAGTTATCATAACCTAGACGGAACTAGTTATGGAACTAGTGTAGGGAAAAACATTGTACTTTCCTTTACTTGCAACTTAACACCTAGGAGCCTCTACATCCATCACCATCATGATGTTTTTTCTTCCTTGCTGCTCGCCATTCAAGTGTGCCTCACAGCAAACTCTCATGTAGTTTCATTTTCTGTGAGAAGGCACTAAAAAACCTTTATCTTCTGCAATGGGCTTCTCTTTTCAAAAGCTTGGATTGTATTCTCTTCCCTTTCTTTAACTGTGCTTCTTGCATGTTGCCTCTGGAAGAGCAGCTAACCCTATCATAAAGCACTTGTGTATGCCCATCCAAATACACAATCTACAAGAAGTCCAACTGTTACTGAACAGAGGTCCAAGGGGCAGGCTATATTTGGCCCACCGAGAGATGCCAAAAACTGCTACAGAACAACAGGGGCCCCTCCCAAGGATGGTATACTAATATCTCCTGGGCTCTTCGCCGCCAATTGGAAAGACATCTCTCAATGCGAGAGATTTTCGAAAAGGAAACGAAAGGTTTATTTAAAGCTATACAGACTTAAAGTAGTGACCCAATGTCTCCATTAAAATATCAAAATCCTTTAGGATAACCACAGACACCCACAGCACTTCCTTCCCCCCTGCCCTAATTTGGGGTACCGTATCCCAGGAAAAGAAGCATGTCTGTGTTTCAGGCCTCTGGCACCATCAGCTGTGTCACCATCCAGAAAGGATCTCCAGTTAATCCAAAGTCATGTGGCACCTTCTCATGGCCTACTGGCAAACAGTTCTTTCACCTTTCTTCCAGGCAAAGTCTCTCCTGCTTCCCAGGCCACGCAGCCAAAGGGAGCATCCCAAAGCCTCTTCTACCAAAGCTGCAGGGGTCCGCACTCTGCTAAAAGTGCGTGTCTTTCTTCTTCACCTTGGTGCAGGGATCTCAATTCTGGCAAAGCTGTGTGGCTCTCTCTTTCACCTCGCCAAGAGGGGCTCCTCACTCTGCTAAAACCGCATGGCTCTCCCTTACATGACTGCAGTGTCTGGGTTTTAAATCCCCGCACCAATTTTCCTCTGTACCCCTATTTCCGACTCCTCCCATGATCAGTTACACCTGCCAGTATTTCTGTATTCTCCCAGCTTTGCTGGGCTGCCATTGTGAGTCTGGGCAGGTGTGGCCCCTTGGCATGGAGCCAATAAATTCCAAGCTCTCTGGAAGGTGCTGTAACTAGGGGGGACCAGCCCACAGTTACATCCCGGGTAGAAGTCACTTCCTTCTCCCTGGCTCAAAGCATGGCCACAGCTATTTAACATATCTATGAAACCAGTTAAAGGCTATAGATACGTTAAATGACCATTCCAAAGGTTAGCTTTGAAACTGTTGCTATGCAAAACAGCTCTCAATGGCCCTGCTCCATTTGTCCCTTCTTCCTCCGGGCAGGGTGGGGTGGGGGGGGCGATGAAGACATCTTAATATTTCCTGGAAACCTTGAGTTCTGGACCCCATCCCAGATCCTTTTTTAGGCCCTGCCTCCTGACTGTGCCCTATTGCAATCCTCCTTTCAGATTTACAATCCCTTTATAATCATAAAGGACAATAGATGAAGGTCTCATCTTCTTGTAACTACTTTCCGCTGGACATGGACATTGTCCTACCTACCCTTGGGTTAGAGGTGCCCTGAAAGGGGGAAGTGCAGCATGGAGGGAGTCCTTTCTGCAAGGGGAAGGACCTTACAGTGTTCTGGTCAGTTGGTTGTCACCAGGAAGTCACAGGCTCGGTGTCCAAAGGCTGGTATTACTGGACCGTTGGCATTCTGGTCAGGTCATATTCTAGAGGTGACAGATTAGGCAAGAAATTGGAAGCACAATTAAATCATAAGCATTAAATGACAAAGGCAGGGACTTCAGTAAAGAATAGCTTATCTGGAGGAAGGTGTACAAGGCATGCCACACCTATCCAAGACTCTTGTGGCCCACTATACTTCACTTGGGCTGAGAGGAATACATTAGGATTTCTCTCCTTTCAGATTTCTGAGCCCTTTCTGTCTAAGCCATCAAGAGAGAAAAGGGAACATCAGTTCTAAAGTGAAGCCCATAGACTTCCCCAACTCTTCACCAACCCAACTACTTAGTTCAGCCAAACTGTTGAGTCTCAGGGGGGGGCAATGATGAAGATGGGCTCCTTAAGTGAGGCCTATATTGCAACCAATCACTCTTTGGCGCAGGCAGGTCATAGACATATGCCCTGTGAAAACAGAAGAACTCACAGGTTAGCTCACACAACAATCCCCAAACCAGTCTCTTTGCCTGTGAGACTGTCTTTTGGGAAGACATTCCATTGCAAGGTCCTTCCTGAAATGACATTTACAGTGGCAATTTGACAGGTCCTTTGCACCTGTAAATTGCACATCTCTGATGATATCACAAACCCAGTTTCAACCCTTAAATGAAAACAAACTTTCAAGACAGTTAGCTGTGCCATTCTGATGTCCAATACTGAGCATTGTGATTTTCCTTGAACCACAGTTTTTCTCCTTAAGATCACCCTCATTGTTATTATAGGGACTACTTTGGGTCCTGCTTTTGATTTTGACTGTTTGTTTGCATAAACACACCAAGAGCAGCCTGGATCACTTATGATCTTTATGTCTGCTTTGCTGGAGCTCACACAGGGAATCTTCAGATTGACTTCTTAGTCTGCCCCTAGGGGCTCAGAGCAGAGCCACACATCTGCCATCTGGCTTTGACTGTACCAGTCATTTCACTCAAATTCTTGAGCCTCCGTTGTGCCTACAGGTTCCTTTTTAGCCATCTTTCAGGAAAGCAACTTTTGTTCCTTCCCTGGAAAGGCTGGCAGGAACCGCACAACCAACCAAAGTATCAGGCTTTTCTCATGGGCTTTCGCTAGCTTCTCAAGTCAATCCCAGTTCCTCGGGGCTTTCTGGTAACAACCAGAACCCATACATGTCTCCTTCAGGCATGACATTCCAGTCAAAGTCTTGGTTAACAAAACCACTATTAAAGACTGGTCTTATTGGTCTTATGCAAAGAAACCTTATGTTATCACTCACTTCTTCAGAATGCCAAATTCTGGAGGGATGAGGTAGGGAGAAAAATACAAAGTAGAATGGAAAATCCTTTTCCTTGTTCACTTTTCTGCAGACTATGAAGATTCAACCTTTTCTGAAATCTTCAATTTCCCTTTCAGAGTAAATACAGAGCAAAATCCAAAACCCAGAGTTCCAAAACAACCACAGGTAGAGGCATTCTCTTGCACCAATGCATTCACTGGTGCCTCGCAGAGAAGTGCTCCTTCAGGCCCAGTCTCATGGCAGAGACATGCTGTTTGCCTCAGGCTGAAAAACTTATCAGCCCCAATGACCCTTCCTGGGTCCTGGGTAGCAAAGGCATTCTCCCCAACTGGCTACAGTGACCTTCACTAGGTCTTACAATACAGGTTTCTGATCAGAAACAGAACCACATGTGAGAAATTTGCTCTTTTCCCATGAAACCAGAAAATAAGCAGTTGAGGTTTCCTTTACTCCAGGCTTAAAACTTTTATATCCTTTATACACATTTCTACTCATCTACATTTAACCATCATTCTCTCTTAATCTTGGTTCCTTTCCCACACTAGGAAGGACTATACTTAAACTCAGTATGTAGCAGCAAAAAGTCCTTAGCACTATAGGTACCTTCCACTAAAAGTCCCTAGATTCGCAGGGACATTTTGCACCTTTCTGAAGCTTAGACCTTGCAAACACCCTATAAATCAGATGGTCACTTTTGGACCTCAGTTCATGACCTTAAAAACCAGAGCCATTACTATCAGAACCAGTTACACAGAGAACCTCACTGCTGCAGTTCCCACACAGCAGCAGCATACAGCCCACAATCTGAAGAGAAGCCTTATCCAGTTCCAAGATGGTGATGCCCATGCATGCTCTCTCTTCCATGGTGGGGCACTCACATGACTCATCCATTTTACCCAGAATGGCAGCACCCCAACTCTGGTTCCACCTACCTGGGAAGGTCCCAGCACTCTGGTTTCAGGAGCCCTGGAAGCCCCCAAGGCCTCTCCTGCCCACAAGTATGGAGGCACCACACAACTGCCCTCCACCCATTGGGGGTGGTGCACTGAGGCTGCAGTCACCAATGCAGATGGAGAGCAGGCTCTGCCCACCTGTGAAGGTGGGGACCCTGAAGCTCCATTTTCAGGAGCCGAAGAGGCCCCTGCCAACCCCTGATGCAGTGGGTGAGCAGAGCCTACTCGCGGAGGCTGCGAATTCATGGTGGAGACTTCTTTCACTTGCAGGGCAGGAGCAGCCGTAGTGGGCTTCACCTCCCTAGAAGGCAGTGTCACCACAGGAGCTCCCACTCTCTGGGGTCCCTCATTCCCTGGGTTCAGAACATTAATGAGGCTTCTTTCCTTATCATCTTTCTCCTCCTGTGATCTACTATCAGGGAGGAGTCCTGAAAACCCTTTCTCCTTCTGGACCATTATACGCTTCTCTGTCTCTGGCACAAAACTGTTGTGCAATATTATAAATGAATTAAGGTAGTGTAACTCTCCTGAGAGTTCATGTTACCGAACAAAGGGTCCGGGGGGGGGGCAATACTTGGCCCACCGAGGGATGCCAAAAACTGCTACAGAAAACAGGGGCCCCTCCCAAGGACGATACACTAATAACTATAGGGCTCTTCTGTCCACCGCCAATTGGAAACACATCTCTCAATGCCAGAGATTTGTGAAAAGGAAACAAAATGTTTATTTAATGCTATTCAGGCCTAATGCCTTCCTTAAAATATTAAAGTCTTTAAGGGTATACACCTACACACACACACACACACACACACACACACAGCGTTCCCTTCTCCCACTGTCCCAACTCCGGGTACCGTAAATCGGGAGAAGAGCACACGTCCGTTTTTCAGGTCGCTGGCACGTGAGCTGTGTCTCCTGCCTGTCCAGGCAGGATCTCCAATTAATCCAAAGTCATGTGGCACCTTTCACTGGCAAGAGTTCTTTGTACCAAGTCCTAGTCAAAGTCTCTCCTGCTTTCCAGGCCACTCGGCCAAAGGGAGCACACCAAAGCTGTGTGGGCCTCTTCTACCAAAGCCGCACTCCACCCAAAGCGCGTCTTTCTTCTTCACCTGGCCGCAGGGATCTCCATTCTGGCAAAGCTGCATGGTCTTCCCTTTCACCTGGCCAAGAGGGGGTCTGCACCCTGCTGAGACCGCGTGGCTCTCCCTCCTAATGGCTACAGGGGTCTACATCTTCCTAAATAGCGTGGCTCTCCCCCTCACCTGGCCAAGAGGGGGTCCTCACTCTGCTAAAGCCACATGGCTCTCAAGCAGGCACTCTCTCTCCGAGAAGCAGCCCCAGTTTCAGCCTGGTCAGCCACTCACTTCTCCCTGGCCCAAAACTTGGCCACAGCTCTTTAACATATCTATGAAACCAGTTAAAGGTTATAGATATGTTAAATGACCATTCCTGAGGTTAGCTGCAAAACTGTTGCTATGCAAAACAGCTCTCAATGGCCCTACTCCATTCATCCCTTCCCCCAACTGACACCTTGGGGGGGGGGGTGAGGATATCTTAATATTTCCTCCAATATTCCTGTACACTTTGAGTTCTGGACACCATTCCAAATCTTTTCTGGGCCCCCCCTTGGCTGCACCCTGTATCATTCACACTCTCGGCAATACTATTTCAATCTAGTAATGATGCAGTAACTCAGAGAACCATTCACAAGCCATCTCAGCCCATCACTCAAAACATAAGTAGGCCACACCTTGTTACAATAGTAAATCATTAACTCCTTAGACAAGGGATTACTGTATGACGATTTAGCAGGGCAGCTCTCCCAATCTCTTAGGATTGTACCCAGTGGACTCCACTTAGGCACCGGCTCAGAACTACTCACCCAGTTCCAACAAAGCAAACAAAGATTCAGAGCACAAAGAATACAGATGGTGTAAAGACGAAGTATTTCCCCTGCTATCGCCCACAATTCCAGCTCCATTGTTGCAAAAGAGCAGTCAGAAACCAAGTTTTCAACCCAAAACACTTTCACATCTCTGCTCCCTCCTCACTTTGTTTCCTTTTCACCTTTCCCAGCGTGATTAGGCAGCTGATTCCCTCAAGAGCACAGAGAAATCCTCAGAGACTGGGAAAATTCCAAAGTCTCACTCTCTTGTGTCTGAGAGGGTTGGTCTGTCGCGGACAATCATCATCCCATCAGAGTCACCAAAACACTGTTATACGACCTTTCTCCTTTAGCTTGTTCCTTAAAGTTTGCTCCTTTTTTGTTCTTTACTATGCCTTTAATTCAGGTTTTGTTTTTCCCCTAATGATCCACCGTAACTCGCCTTTTCATTTTGTTATGTTTTTTATCATTTAGGACTCAGTTCCCATGGCTTCGCTTTTCAGCCAGCAGCATGTGAATGGAATGTCCTTTCTTCTGGAGGGTAAGCGCAGATTATGGTCACCCTCTGTTGAAGAGTTCCACGATGAAGAAAACCTCACTAACTTCTGCTGTCTCTTACAGTTTCTGTCCAGGATTTCAGGGTCTACTTGACATTATTTTACTTTCACTTTTTCATATCTTTTTACAAGAAACGCTGCTGTGTTTTCCACTTATATATGCATTCATTGGTTGTTTCTTGCACATGTCTTCATGGGGGATCGAACTCCCAATCTTGGAGTATTAAGATGATGCTCTAACCTGTAGGAGACTGTTCTGTGTTGTGTGGGCCCAGCTTTCACTGGGAGATGCACAGGTCCCACACCCATGGATAGGTTCTCCCGTGGGGAATCAGGCCTGCGATGTGCCTATGTCACTTTGAGTCTTGCCTTTTGCTAAAAACTTCCTCACCTGGATTTGTGGCAAACATTTACTGCAAAATAACTTCCTAAACTCCATGCTAAACTTTCCAAGGAGGAGTGTAACCAGTTCAACCACTTTTGCCTTTTCATTTGCAAATATCCCTCTTCTGTGAGGTGATTAGCAGCATTAGCTCCTTTGTTTTCTGTAAAAGGTAACCTCCTAAAGCAACCTGTGCATAGTAAATAAGGACCATATTATAATGTGCTGAGAAACCCAATAAAGGCTGGTCACAGGTAGGGCCTTGGCTTTTGCTCCCCTTGAGAGAAAAGCCATACTGTCCCTTTTCCTCCACTGGACTCGGTGGTCTGTGTGAATGTCTCATTTCATCCATAAGGATGCGGACACTGCAAGCCAGTGTCCACATCACTAACTAACTGAGCTACATGGCCAGGATTCACTTTTCAGTATCTTAGCTCTGTTTAATAACTGTTTTATTCTGTTAATCTCTCTCTTTGTTTGATTCTGTTAATCTGGGAATGGTTTTTTTTTTTTTGTATGACTGAAAATGAAGACTTATCATTATCTGATTTGGTGATGACTCTGTGTTTATATCGTCTGTCATACTCTTTTCCCCTCTCCTCATCACTGCCCCCCGCCCTGTTGACTGGTTTTCCTAATATTAGCAATTATGTCAATAATTGTTTTTTCTTGGCCCTGACATTTTCACTATCATTGTTGCTTCTCTAACTTTCTCAGCAAGACTAAGGAACGTGCAACATAATCTTTAAGACAGGCTATTAAAATCAATTTAGTAAAAGCAAGATTATGGCTTTAATAATGTTCTCAACACTTTGCTAATTTTTTGCTTGCCACATCTATGCAAGACACAAGAATCTGTATTTTCTGGAAGAAGTAACATTGACTTGTAATAACTTTGAGTAACTGGCTCAATTTCTTTTTGCCTCTGATTTCATGTTTCCCACATGGGATGATATATGACTGCTTAAGAAACTCATTGGCATTAATTCAAATCCAATTTTGTAAAAAATTGGGGAGAGTTCAGACAATTTGAACTAATCTGTTTCTTTGATTTGAAGAAAATTTCCAGAAACTAGCCAAGGTAAGCACTTTACTAAAACCTTTCCTTAGAGCATTTGTATTTCACTATTAATGAACTACTGCTTAAATGCACAGATTTATATTATATCTTCCAAGTAACATTTGTTCTTTCTCAGTTTTGATGTAAGAAAAATTACCTCATTCACCAATTGAAAATAATTTAGATACTTAATTTTAACTATGATTATTATGTTCAAGTACTGAAATAATTAGGGAAATATATACAATATTTTTTCATTTTCATGCCTTTAACTATGTAAAAATCCCAGTAATAACTTACCGCATATTTATTTTATTATAATTTTAAAGTTTGATTTTAATGTATAAACTATGGAGGAAACTAAAACTCATTTGCAATCTTACCAAATGTCACTGAATATTTATGACAAGAAATCAGAAGTCAAATTAATTTCCCTCTATGCTGATTCTATTTGCAGTAATAACATGAATAATGTTCTTTAACTGAGTTCCTTTATTAACTCTTACAACAATCACTAAAAATAACTGACTCAATTGGAGCTTTCCATTAAACTGAGTACTTGTTTATTTGTTTGGTTTTTATTCATTCACTCACTAGTTACTTATTGGGCTCTTACTGTAAGCCAGATATTGAGACAAAAAAATAGAAATAGAAAAACATATTCTGTTGGCTCACATAAGCATAAGTAAACCTCATACTGTAGTAAATATTATAATACCAGTATAAATGCAACATTATAATATATCTCAAAGAAGGAATGTTATCATAGAGAAGTTGATACTTCTCTTGAGTTTACTAATTTAGAAACCTGTATTAGAAGTTTGTCAATAGACAAAAGTATAACACAGGTCAAAATGATAACACGGAGGTCTAGAAGCATGTGGTAGGTTTGGCAGTCCTAAGTACTGACACCCATGGCAATGCATGGTGAAGTTCAGCAGAGGACAGGGTGGAAAAGGAGCTTCAGATAAAACTGCTCAAGGACCGGACTAGCATGCCTAACAATATTAGGTTTTGTTCTGCTGAAAATGAGAAGTCTAGAGGATATTGTCCACATTCTCAGAAGGGTACAGAGTGCACTCAATATTTGACTCCTAACAACCTGTTCCGCCTAACTGCCTAGATTCACCGCTAATTAATTTATATTTTAAACATCTTTAACTGATTGCAGTTCTCCAACATATCTATGACTTTACATGACATGATTCCTATGGTTGGAACAACCTTTCCTTTCTTTCTCTGTCCCTCGTACACTTGCTCCAAATCACAGCTCACACATCATGCACTTTACGAAAAGTTGACTAATTCTAATAGACTGCTAGTTTTTCCTGTTAAATTCTTTAACCAATTGGCTGGTTGGAAACAGAGACTGTGACTGTCATGAAAAACTTCTCTTACCATTAAGGAACCGGAGACACTACCTTACTGGAGCGAGCAAGGTTGGCATGACCGGCAGTACCGTCTGTGGACAGCGTGCGCCCCATGACAGGATGAACTGAGAAGGGCACATCACTTTTCAGCACTCGTGCAGAAATGTACACCTGATCTAACCATGAAAACCGTTATGCAAACCCAAATTCAGAGGCACTCTTCAAAACATCAAGGCCATGGAAAGCAAAAAAGATCGAGGGGTTTCCACCTATCGGAGGAAATCGAGGAGATGACAACCACAGGAAATGTGAAATTCTGGATTGGGTTCTGAAATAGAAAAAAATAAAAAGACACAAACATGGTATATTAGTAGGAAAACTAGTGAACTCTGAATGAAGTTTTTTTGGTTTAGTTAACAGTACCAATATTAATGTCTTCGATATTATCATTATAATATGAATATGTAAGATGGTAATGGGAAAATTAGTTGAAGGGTATAGGTGAACTGTCGGTACTATTTCTGAAACTTTTCAGCAAGTCTGAAATTATATCATATCAAAAATTGAAAGGAGGTTCTTAAATACTTGTTAAATGAATAAGTTATTGAGTTACGGTGTTTGGGTTTGGAAATCACTGTTTCCTGTTCTATATTTCTGAATAACATTTATTAAATACCTAGTCTACAACTTGCACAAAAGTATTTAGAAACCCCTTGCTAACAGATGGATACAACCAATACACCTGAATTTTTAGTGTGCTATTATAAGAAAAGTCATTTTTAATGAAATATAGTTTAATATCATGCTAGTATATATATATATATATCATTCATTTACTCACATTTTAATTTTCCAGTGAGTTTTTCTATGTGTGTCAGGTACTACAGAAGTATTACTTTACTAATCTTTATTAACATCAAATTAATAAATGCAGCAACAAAGAAGCTATAATAGCATGAAAAGATTAAATTTCTCACAGAAAGATCTATATCGTATATGTTTCAGAGATCAAAGAATACAGTTTCTATTGAATATCAATCATGAAAGTTATAAACAAATACTTTCAGTATAATCAACCTGTTGTTCAGGAAAAAAGCTAAATTTGTAGTTCTGGTCTTCCGAACATTTTTAAAGTAATAATTCAAATATACTACAGGAACACAGGGTTTTTAAAATTATACTTAGAGGAGAACAAAAAACCCAGTATCTTGCAATATATAGTAAATCAAAACTTTAGGTCAAAAACACACATGTAAAATGCCCATAAAGATTGTGAAGTTCAGATTTATTATGGATACCCTCTTATTCTAGATGACTTGAATCTTTGGGGTTTTTGTGAACGAAACACATGTAACCCAGCTTGTGGAAGCTAAAGGTCACTTTTCTGTTGTTTCATTTTCAAAGAGTTGCTGACAAATAAAATACTGTGCACATATTTAAATATTCCATTTGAAGTGACAAAAACTTTAACATAAACATTTTAGAAGCAAAAAATGGGATGAATTTATGAAGGTCCTGTTTTTATATGCCATAAATTATACAGGGCAATGTATACTTTAGCTCACTTTCAACTTTTATTTCTCTTAAGGTGTTTAATTTATCTTGTTTATTTTTAAAACTTACCAGTCAATTAAAATCTGGTACTTGTCTGCAATCTAAAATTCACTCAAATTAAGGTCCTTTCTACCTGTGGGGAACAGAAATGGGAGGTCGTTTTCCATGTGTAGTTTTCCCTGCCTCAGTATACAGCCCCCACTATGGAAAGAAAGGGCCTGATGTCTGTCTGTAGAAGTGATCTTTCTCAGTAAAGGGCTGTGCTAAGCCTCCGTGAAGTTCAGTCCCCTCGCTCATATAGTGATTTGTTTGAGCACCACAACATCTGTCTCTCTTCAAGTGTCTCTATTTTTAAATTTGATGTTATTGTGGTAAGAACACTTCATAAGATATTTACCCTCTTGAATTATTAAACATAGCATGCATTATTGTTGACTATAGGTATCATGTTGTACAGTAGGTATCTAGAGATTGTTCATCTGTTTAACTCAAAGTTCATGCCTATTGAGTTTTACCTAGGCCAATCCTCTGGAAACCCACATTCCATTGTTTTGATTCCCCGATTTTGACTATTTTAGATACTCCATGCTCATCAAATCATGCATGATTTGTCTTTTGATCACTGGCTTATTTCTCTCAGCATAACTTTCTCGGGATTTACCCATACTGTCACATTTTGTATATTTTCCCCGATTTTGACTATTTTAGATACTCCATGCTCATCAAATCATGCATGATTTGTCTTTTGATCACTGGCTTATTTCTCTCAGCATAACTTTCTCGGGATTTACCCATACTGTCACATTTTGTATATTTTCCTTCTTTTTTAAAGATTAATTATTCCATTTTATGTATATATTTTCTTTATCTATTCTTTTGCTAATGGACATTGATGTAGTTTTCACATCTCGACTATCGTGAATACTGCTGCAATGAACGTAAGTGCTACCATTTCTTCAAGATCCTGCTTTCAGTGCTTTTCAACAAACACCCAGAGGTGGGATTCTTGGAACACGTATATGGTATTTCTATTTTTACACTTTTGTGGAACTTCCGTACTGTTTTCTACAGCAGTAGCCCCAATTTGCATTTCACCAAAACTCTGCAAGGGTTCCAATTTCTCCACCACCTCACCAACACTTGTCCTTTTACTTATTTATTTTTGGTTAAATAATAGCCGTCTTCATCAGTATGGGGTGATATCTCATTGTAGTTTTGACTTGCATTTATGTGATGATTAGTAGCAGTAAATATTTTCTCATATATACCCCTCTGTCTTGTCAATTCATCAGTTCAAATGGTTTATGTTGGTGTTTCATCTAATGTTTCCTATTTTATTTTTTAAGTACTTTATTTTCTAAGCCAAATTTTTGAAACACTCTTAAAGTCTCAATATAATTTCTGGCTTTAAAACCAGTAATATTAGGCTTCACACATTTGTATTTACACTTTATGTGTAAGGGCTGAAATATTATTTTTTTAGTAAATAATGTTGGACAAATAGCATTTATTAATGCAGAAAATGTATGTATGAGTGGTGTGTGTTGTTCTCTGGGGTAAGCTTTGGTTTTCAGTAGTATATGGCTGTAATAAACAGGAGATGCTTGAGAAAATAGAACCTGTTGATTTTCAAAGCTCAAAAACCCGAGACTGATTAGAGAAAGTTCCATATGAAAAAGGTTATTGTCAGTTATTACTTTCCATTCTCTTCAGTGCACATTTCTGAAAATAAGTGATTTCAGTATGTATTTGATGTTGTGAAGTTCACTCAAAGTTAAGAACATTGTAACTCTGTTTATTTCACTAACATGAAGAAGTTTTTCATATCTGATGTTTATTTTCCATCTTCTAATAAGTTGATAAATACTGGGAGTAAGGGTACTTTAGAAACTGCAAATACAAAAGAGAAAATTTAAAACTCTAAGTTAAAATAGATTGCTATTTTCTAAATAAAGCCACTTCATTGTTAAACAAGATGTTAAACATCTTGGCTAACAGCAAGAGAAAACACATTTACACAATATATTTTGCATCTGTAAATTCAATGACAGGATTATTAGAGTGCTAAATACTGTGTATATTTCCATGAACACAAGAGAGATTTCAGAGATAACAGGGTAACCCACGCGCATGCACACACACACAAACACACATTCTGACCATCACTTCAAAGTCTGGAAACGTTTGCATCTCTAGATCTCCAATGATTTGTTCTGTTTTGCTAGCTGCTGTATGTGACAGAAATTTATGCAGAACACACTACAAATAGCTCTTGCTTGCTTTTTCTGTTTTTCCTGTGGTGCTGCATGGCATGGAAGTTAACCACCTACATATGAAGACTGACAACTTACATATAAAAAGCATACTAACTTTTACAAAGTGTAAGAGAAAAATATTGTCCCAAATTCTTCACTAGATCATGGAACCCAGTCAGCCAGCGGCTGCAGGTTTTGACAGGTGTTTCTGGCTGCAGAGCCGCTGTGCGGTGTGCATCAGGGCTGCCTGTCGCTCCGGCGCCAAGGAGCAGAGCAGGGTGCCGATGGCAGTTAGCACTGTGACGGTCCGCCAGTCGGGTACATCTCTCCAACTGGAAGACTGCTGTCTTCCAAAGTTTGGTTTGGATACTCCTTTCATTTATGTTTACAAAAAACCCACAGCCAAATGTCTCGTTTGCCCATCTGTGCCATATTAGACATCTGCACAAACTTGGCCCTTGTTTGCACATCAGCGTGACAGCTTGCCGATTTGTTGCGTCAGCTTTCACAGACCACTTGTCAAGATATGGTTCTCCGTCAAAAGTCTCCTTACCTGTATTTCTAAGAAGCTTTGTCTTTGGATATATGACTCATAAACTGGATACATTTCAAGACCGTAAGGAACAGATTTATAGCATGTAGCTTTTGGAAAGTCTATTTATTATGAACATTCTTTTGATTATTTAATTTGCCAAAGTTTAAGTACCTTCTCTCCCCGATTACATTACTTGTTGTAAACAGTATCTAATGGCACTAATTTTTTTATGGGGTTTAAAAATTACACAACATAATTTTAGGTGGAAATGCTTAAGGATGAGACTTTTTTCCTAAGCCATTTGATCAAATCTTACTAAAAAGCATTCAAAAAGGAAAACATGCATAAATATTTTTACTTCAGTGCTGTCTCATATCTTTTCTACCCACAAACTCTTTCCTCACCCTTCTCCTGTACCAGCCACCATTGCTATTATTATTAGCTCACGACTTCTTTACTGAAGGTCAACAGGGACTTCCCACCTGCCCGAGCCATCTGATTCAGAAGCGCTCGACAGGACTGACCACACCTCTTTTCCTATTAGCTTCTATGACATCTGGGAGAGCTGACTCTTATATTACCTTTGCTAATCTTTCTTAGTCTCTTTTCCCTAGTTCCATTCCTCTCCTCACACTTAGAGGTTGACATTTTCAATGCTCTGTCTCCATCTTTTCCGCTATCTTATTTTCTTCCTGGATTTTTCATGCCCTTGTCGTAAGATGACACGCAGTGTGTAGTTTATCTCTAATCCATACTCTAAACTCAGATAATGATGAGCTTCCAGCCAAACACAGCATGTAGTACATGTATCATGACTTTCTCAGTGTTTAAAAATATCCCCAGATAAAGGAAAAAGTTAATCATCATCACCAAGCCCTTATTATATGAAATGTTAAGGAGACATATCTAAGAAAAAGATGGTCAAAAAATATGAACAGGTAAATGACAACAAACTCACAACTATCAACAACTGAACCTAAAAACAAAAACCTATGAAGCAAGAATCACAGAAATGAAAATCACATGGAGAGTTATCAGATCACATAGTGGGGAGGAGAATGAAAGAAAAAGGTACAGGGAATAAGAAGCATAAACAGTAGGTACAAAATAGACAGGTGTTAAGAGTGGTATGGGAAATGGAAAAGATAAGTCACTTATATGTATGACCCATGGACATGAACTAAGGTGGGGGGGATGCTGGTAGAAGGGGCATTGCAGGGAGGGAAATAAAGGGGAGAAAAAAATAGTACAACTGTAATAGCATAACCAATAAAATATACTTTAAAACATGGAAAAACATTTTATATAATACTTCAGCATATATTGTATCTTCAATTAATTTTTAGTTCTCTTATTTCCTTTTGTGATAGTTTATAATTGTGGCTGAAATAGTTTTTATAAATTTAATCATTCAAATAAGATAAACTTATTAACTTAACATTTTGCAGTCCAAAAATAAAGTGGGTCTCTTTAGGCTAAAATCAAAATTTTATTAGGGTCATATTCCTTCCTGGAATATTCCATTTTTAATAACCCAGTGATATCATCAGGCCCACACAGATAATTCAGAACAATTTCATAGTTAAGATGAGATGATTAATAACCTTAATTCTCTCTGTAAACTTGTTGCTCTTTGTAAGTAACCTGGCAGGTCCCTGAGATTAGGCCAAAGACATCTGGGTTGGAGGGTGTCACTCTCCCTACCCCTTTCCAGGTTTATTCATTCATTTTTTTGCTAGATCATTATTACTTCAGCATACATTTTTCTTAATATAACCCTTCAAAATTTCATATCAGAATGTTTGGAACTTTGTATCTTAGGATATGGAGATTTAGGGGGAGGACATTTTTCAGATTTTGAGAAACTTCTCAATCTTTGTGTTAGGCTGAGTGGCATTGCTGCTGGTGGTGGGTATGAAATGAAGAAGGTGCTTTATCAAGGGAACATGGACACTGCTGCTGACGATTGTAAAATAAACTAGATAATGTATCAAAGGAAAGAAAGGGAAAAATTAAAGTTCCAGACTTGAGTGCGAACTTCCATAATTAAGGTTCATTCTTCATAGTGTTGATGTTTAGCGTAACCATCAACTCACAACTTTATATATATCATTAGATGTATATGGAGGTCTGTCCAGAAAGTATTCAGTCACGTAATATGAAAAATAGAGTACTGAAGAAGATACAAGACACAGGAAAGCACATTGTACATAAGACAATGATGCTTCAGTCCCCTTGAAAGCCATGACCTCCATCAGTGTGGAGATCCAGTTCATTGGATCTCCATAGAGGTTTGGATCAAGTCATTAACAGCTGCAGTATGATGTTCATTCTGCTCTGGTCGCAGAAGATGCTGAGCAAATTTTGCCATGATGTATTTGATGCTAAGATCTTGCATCAGAATCTTGGACATAATAGTTTCAGAAATCCCCAGATCAGCTATGGTACTTGGACTGTTAATTGCTGATCTTTGTTGCTTGCAGCCTGTGCATATTCAACATTCTCAGGCATTCTGCTCTTTGCAGGCCTTCCTGAACATGGGTCACTTTCAACAGATGCTCGACAATCTTTGAAGCGTCTGTGCCGCATCTTTATTTGTGCTGCACTTGTTGCACCATTCCCCAAAGCCTTCTGAATCATCCAAATAGTTTCCATGGAGGACTATTCAAACTAAATGCAAAAACTGATGCCGATCTGGGGCTCTGCTTGCTCAGTCATTTGGAATGTGACAGCCACCCAGTGCACATGCTCACTCAATGACATCTCCTGCTCCCACCAACGAGTACAGTGAAGTTGTCATTGTTCACACATGTGCATTCCAGTCCACTCTCCTTGGCTATCAGGTTACATTGATGCCACACAAATCATTCTTGCTATATTAAAAATGGCTGCACCTTCTGGACAGAGCTCCTATATTATGTATGTGTATGAAGAAGGATTGTGTTCCATTAAAAAGAAATGTTCCTTTAGTACTTACTCTGTTTAGCTTGCTAACAATTTCGAAGGATGCCAGGATAACAAACAGCCACTGTTCCGCCCTCCAGAGGCAACAGAGAGATAAAGTAAGGGAATCCTTCAGAGCGAAGGAGGAGAGTAGTTGCTGTACAAAGGAAACACTCTTCTTGGAGGGGCAAAATATAGGAAAGTGCTTTCTATCTTTAATCATCTCAAGTCTCCCATAGGAAATCACATAGAACTCCTGCTTGAGCAGTTCAGACCACTGATTTGCAACTGGTGTTCTATGCTACAATGGTGAGCCTTGAGAATTTTTAAAATGTGCAATACCTGTCTATTTGAGTCAGAAGCACTGACCTCTTTTCCCTTAGATTGTCAAATTAAAAAATGACAACACCCAACACGTAGTCATTCAATGTGAATGAAACAAAAATATACCTATATTTTTTCAGATCAGCAAAAAAATATATATTTTGGTGTACCACTGAATTTTAGTAATTAATTTGTGTGTGTCATGTGTGAAAACAGTTTTTAATTGCAGGTTTAGACTCTATGGTCATTTGCTCTTGGATCTTTTCTTATCTGGTCCTATTAGTCAAGATCTTCCTTGGTTTAGGATCAAGGTAGCACTTTGGGGGGGGGGGTGACATGACTTCAGGCCTTAATTTCTGACAATTTTTCTTGCTCTGCATAGCTTATCTTTAGGGAGTGGTCTCTACATTGTTTCCTCACAGCTCAGACATTTGATCACTAAGAATTCTGTGTATATTTTGTTACTTGCCTTAGCCTGATGAAATGATTTTTATTCTTGAATATCTGCCATCTCTACTGTCAAACCCCTGTTTTTGAGTGGGAATATTCCTGGCACATTATGTTTGTTTGTTTTTTGTACAAAATGTAGAGAAATTTTATACTAATAGCACCCCTTTTATGCAGTATTCACATGGCACATTTAACATTACTGCAGGTGATAGAAAATTTGTTAGTAAGACCAAATACTTTAGCTTCACATTTTCTACCTTTTCTCCCTATTGCATTCTTTTCCAAGTTTAGCTATTGTATTAGTCAGGTTTCTCCACAAGAACAGAACTAATAGAAGATATCTATATATCTAAATGCCTATGTATTTATCTAATATTTATTAGAGGAGTTGGCTCAATAGATTATGGAGGCAGAGAAGTCTCAGGATCTGCCATCAGTAAGTTGGAGAACCCAAAGACAGAAGTATAGTAATTCAAAGACTTTGGAGCCAAGGGAGCCATCAGTGTAAGTCTGAGTCCCAAGAATTGGAAGACCCAAAGACACCCAAAGAACCCAAAGACAGAAGTGTAGTAATTCAGCCTAAGTCCAAAGACTTTGGAACCAAGGGAGCCATCAGTGTAAGTCTGAGTCCCAAGAATTGGGAAGCACATGGCATAAGTTCTAGTTTAAGGTCAGTGGTTCAGGGACAAGAATGAAGATGTCCAAAGGGAGAAGATAGATATCTCAGTTCAAGTGGAGAAAGAATTCACACTTCTTCTGCCTTTTTGTTCTGTTCAGACCGTCAGTGGATTAGGTCATGCCCACTTATATTGGTGAGGGTGGTCTTTTATACTCAGTCTACTGACCCAAATGCTAATCTCTTCCAGAGACACCTTCACACACACAGCCAGAAATAATGTTTTGCTAACTATTTGAGCATTTCTTAGCCTACTCAAATTGGCACATAAAATTATCCATCACAGTTATACCTATTAGATTTATTCTTGACTTTTAATGTCATAGTTAATAAAATCTGTGCAAGAAGAGATGTGGTAATTAGAGGGAAGCTCATTGTGAGAAACTCACAGACCCCATTTCTTCTTCAGTTAGTATTATATTTATTGTCTTTCCTTCTTAGTAATACTTCAAAAATTAATTGTCATTACTCATGGTATCTGATGTTTTCCCCCATTCTGTCTTAAACCCTTTTCTATTGGAGTTTGAAAACCATAACTTCTCTGTGACTTTTTGCAGATCTTATGATAGTCACCATTGATGGTCACCTTCCTAGATCTAATGGCCAACATTCAAATCTTATTTCATTTCACCTATCAACAACATTAGATACAGTCAGTCACTCCTTCTTCCTTCTTCCTTGTCACATTTTTCTTCATCTGACTCTTAGGACACAGTATAATCTTTTTATAATAACTTAATGGCTGCTTCTTTTGTATTTTGATGATGCTTCCTCTTTTCTCCAACCTCAAAGCCCTGAGATTTTCTATTCTCATTTGCTCTATTGTAAACTAACAATTGGCTAACAATTTCAATGTTGATATCTCTATGCTTGACCTTTTTCTTGAATTCAGAAAGAATCCCATATAAATGCATAATACATATTTAAACTTAATGCAAAAAAACAAGATTGAGTTTCTTGATCTCTGACCGATAATCCTCCTGCTTCAGTTTTTTTTATTTCAGTTAATAGAGATTTTTTTCTTTAAAGTTACCCCAAATATATAAACTTGGAGCCATTTTTGATCCTTATGTTCTTTCCTCACACTACATCTAATACTTCTCTAAGTTCTGTTAGATGTATCTCATAACCTTATTTCTATCATCCTAATGGACATTATAGTCTTCTTTCTGGAGCGCTGAATATCCTTTTAACTGATCTTACCTCTTCTGCTCTTGCCTTTCAGTCTATTTTAATGTATCATCTAAAAGTAAAATCATAATGCTCTCCATATCCATGATTCTGTCTTTGTTCTTCTTGTTTGCTTAGTTTGTTTTTAGATTCAGTTGTTGTTACATATGTATTTGTTGACCTTTTATTATTCGTAGTTTTCATCTTGTTTGCCAGGTGGGAGAGGGGTGTGAGGGAATGGTGAAGAGGTGAAGGAATTAAAAAATGTACATAATAACCATGGGAATGTAAAGTACATTATAGGAAGTGGAGTAGCCAAAGAATTTATACGCATGACCCATGGACGTGAACAAAGGTGTAGGGATTATCTGAGGGAGCAAGGAGTACTGGGTGGAGGGGGGCAAACAGGTGAAAATTGGGACAACTGTAATGGCACAATCAGTAAAAAATAACTAAAAAATAAAATAAAAATCTTTTTTTCTGATAAACTGTAGGTCAAACTTTTCTCATTCTTTTCTTCAAAACCCCTTAATGCTTTTTTTAAAATTACCTTAAGAGTAAAATCCAGAATCCTAATAATGGTTTACAAGGCCCTACAGATCTGGATTCTAAATGCTGACTTACTGGATACCCTGTACTCTCCCCTTACTCACTCTAGCTAGTCTGATTTCCTACTGTTCTCTCAAATCGATGAACTCCGCCCTTCACAGGACATCCCCTTTTGTTCTTTCCTCTTGCTAGAATTCCCCAGTGCCTCCCACAAATACAATATATCCTCACTTAATGTCATGGTTAGGTTCTTGAAACTGTAACTTTAAGTGACATGACATATAACAAAACCCATTTTTCCACAAGCTGATTGATGAAAACAGAAGTTAAGTTTCTACAGCATATTTCTGGTCAGAAAAGTCACCAACTTCAAAATGAAGACCAAAACAAGTTGTAATATTAAACATTGAAATAAATGTGAGCTATGCACATATTTAGGAATGACAAAAACCCAAGAAAGATTATTATTTTCCAACCTGCCTATTACAGTTCCATATTTTAGTGACCAGAGCCTTTCCCAGAGCTCAGAGCATAAAGCAAAACCCAACCCTGGACAGGATGCCCTTCCAATGCAAGGTACAATCACTCCTACACCCATGCTTTGTCAGACCGGGGCAATTTATACACACAATTCACCTAACATCCATATCTTTGGGATGTGGGAGTGAACCAGAGTAAGTGGAGAAAACCACTTAGACATAGGGAGAAGTGCCAACTTGACATAGACAGTGGCCCTGGCCAGGAATTGATTTTTATTTTCTTATCAACATTACAACAAAACAGCATTGAATGAAATGACATTACTCAAAGACCTGCTGTACCAATAAGGCTATTAGTTCTGTAAAATAAAATATGAACAGAACTACTTTAAAATGGAGCAGGAGCTGCTGTCCCAGAGGAATGGCCTTGCACATATTATGCCTCAAATTTTTGGACTGGGCTTAAAAACAGGACTGGGTTCCAAAGAGCAAAGATAACAAGAAAGCAGATATTAGAACTACCGGACTAATGACTACCAGAGAATTAAAAACATCGTTTTAAATCAGTGCCATTCTGTAAGTTTATCTGCGCCAGTAGAAATGCCTTCCTTCTATTGACAGAATTATTTCCCTTTTCATTCCCATAAATACTCCTTGCTTTGTCTTTTTATGAGAACATTATTTGGGCTTCTACCGGAATATGTTCTTCTACTCAAATAGCTGTTTTTGTTTTTGTTTTTGTTTTATCTCAAATAAATACTCGTTGCCTCACATATTGACTTTTGTTTTTTAGGTTAATAGTTCACAAACTGGTCCCTGTACCCAGAGAGCCAGGAGAGACTGAAGAACAATGCAGACCACTCCAGGCTCGTAGGTGCCAGGCTTTATAGGTAAGGGAACTTACAAGGACCCACTTTGGTGGAAGCAAGACTAACAGTTTTCCACTCCTTCCTACCAGAATCTGAAAAGCACGTACAGGGGTTCAGACACATTTCAGTCCAAATGGTCCCAACAGCACCTTACTTTCTCAAGGCCGCATCCCTGAAATCGGCTCCCACTGTGGCACAGTGGGTAACACACACATTCCAAAGACGGGAGGAGGTGAGGAGGCTCTGATTGCTCATGTCCAGGGCCATGGGCAGTCTCGTCCTGCGGATCTCTTCCTCCGACAAAGGCTCTTTCCATCGTGTTTGTTCTTTCTGAGCCTTTCTATCCAAGAAAAAATGGATAAAGTTTATAATTAAATGTTTAAAAATCTCTCATTAGCTTGTGATGTATTTTTAACACACTATATATCTGTGACTTTAGTAAGTGCTATTAATCTCTCTCATTGTTTACTTTTCTGTTTAAGGTAAATAGAAGAGGTGGACTCTTATTACGGTGAAGAGCAGAAATGCTGAAGTAAGAATGCCGGAATTGAATTTGATTTCTTGATTTCTGCTGATTAGTAGTTGTGGTACCTCGGAGAGACTACTTTTACTCTGTACATTAGTTTGATCATCTGAAAAATGAAAACAGTAAAATACCAGCCCTCTAACATTATTGAAAAACAAATGAGTTAAAACATACATTATTAGAGCAATACCTGGCAGGCAAACGTTAAGCGGTTCTGTATCCACCAAGAATTTTGACTGAAGGAATCACAGTCATGGGTCAGATTTGAATTATAACTAACATTGAGTTGATTTACATCTAGGTAGCTTCATGATAATTTCTTGAATTTTGTGAGCCTGATTTTCCACAGTCAAATGTGGAAGTGGAGTCACTCTCTCCATTTACCTGTCAAACTGGTTATGAACAACAACTTTCAGAAAACCGTACATGTCTGTCATTACACTAAACATTAATTTTACTTCTATAAATATACATTTTCTTTTACAGGAATAAGAATGACTACTCTGAAGCTCAGATATACTACTTTTAGTAACACTAGCCACTTTTGGCAAATGCAATACTGAGTGTGCAAAGCTTTTTTTGACTACTACACAGGAGTGAAAACTTCAAGGAATACACAATCTAACTGGGCTGGTGAGACATATGCACAGTGAAGGAATAAAACTGCAGGTACAAATAATAGGTACCAATTGGAATGCAGCTTTAAGCATTTCCATAAAAGAAACATATTTTATTCATTGGATATTAAATATAGTGACTGGATAATTAACCTCTTAATATTCAAAAGAATGACTATATTAATAAATAACTGAATAAGTTTTGAAACTATAAATATTGTAGGCAATCCAAGGAGGGATAGATTATTTGTCCTTTAATTTTTTTCAGGAAAGTTTCATGTTAGACATTCAATTTGACCTACACTATAAAAGAGTGGTTGGCCTTTCCTCCAGAACCCTAGGGGTTGTTCTTGTGGTTCACCTGCCAGAACTGGCCTTAAACCCTACGTGGTGCTTTTCCCATCATTTATAGTTGCAGTACTGCAGGAGTTGCTTACATCTCATCACTGTCTTGATGTGAGCTTCCTCAAAGTTGAAATCCTTTTATGTCACCATGTTTATGGACAGGTTCTAGATGTGTAATATGACCCCATCAAAGTAAGGGAAATATTCTGTGATGTGCCTACTTTTTTGTGGGTATTTTGTCAGGGACATCCCAACATGTCCCAGACTACTGAAGCTTTAAGGCTTTTTTAGATACGCCAGGCCACAATCCTCATGCAGTCAGTCTCCCACCTGCTAAAGCACACGTGACCTATTAAGAACTCTCACATACTAGTCATTCATTACTCATCTGGACCAATTAGTATGATGCCATTGGCAAAGTGGGTTAGTGTGCTGTTCTGTAGGATGTCTAGACTGCCTAAGTCTCTTTGGACTCTCTTATTACAGAGGGTGGGAGAGATAACATACTCCTGGGGCATCCAAGTGAGTATGAACTTTCTCTGATTCTTTTTTCCTCTTCTAACTGGGAAAGACATGCACATTCACACACATGCCTCATCCATGTAACAAAAACCATGTTAGTCTATTCTGCCAAAGACATAGTATCCGTCATAAGCCAATACAATCTGATGAGAATGCTTGCTGGTCACTCTTGTCTTCTAAATTTATCTTGGTTTTGCAGATTCCAGATTGCCACATCAAATAGTGGGAACCCTGCATCCTTCTTGTTTCCAAGGATGACACCAAATGCTGCCATTCCCCTTGGGATGCAATCTTATCGTGATTTACTATCTTGCTCTGGGTAGAGGATGCTTCAGAAGCTTCCAAATGGCCTTTTTTAACCATAACTGACTTTCTTTCACAGGCCAAGAAACCAATACATTGGTTGTGCTAACTGCCAAATAGATCTGTGCCAGTTCTCTATTTGGAGAGCAGCAAAATGAGCAAAGAGTGAGCCCATCGACCCATTGTGAAATGGACCTGGGTGGAGACCATATTTATGACCTGATCCCCATGAACCACCATTCTGAGAGGGGACCCAGCTTTGGGTCCTAAGATGTCAACTTCAGTTCACATCATGTGCCCAAATATCTCCGATGTACTTTGGTATTCCCTTTCCTTCGTGTATGGTTACCCAGACAAATGGCCAGATGGCCATTGGTCTATTAGAAAAGGGATACATGGTGGTGTTGCACCTTTTAATAGAAGACCTAGATTCTCCTTCAGTTGATGAGTTTCAAGTCAGCATAGTTTTGAGAACTGAAGAAGGGATCAGATTTTTAATTGGAGTGCCTGCTCTTAGCCTTCTGATCCCCTTATTTCTTTTAAATGCACAGATACAACAGGGGCCTTGTTGGCTTCCCATCTATTTTTCCTGTAGGCATACCATTATTTTTATTTATTTATTTATTTATTTATTTATTTATTTATTTATTTATTTAAAGGGGAAAGGAAGGAGAGAAGGAGAGAAATATCAATGTGTGGTTGCCTCTCGTGAGTCCCCTCCTGGGAACTGGCCTGCAACCCAGGCATGTGCCCTGACTGGGAATCGAACTGCAATCATGTAGTTTGCAGGCACTCAGTCCACTGAGCTACACTAGCCAGGGGGCATACCATTATTTTTAACCATCTCCACCTCTGCCTGTGTGTCAGTGCCCCTACTGTGACTGTCACCATGTCTTTGCCACCCATTTACAGTAATTTCATCCTGGCATCTAATGGCCAAGCGGTATTACCCAGTCTCACACAGTGCAGTTCTGTAATGACAGCAAACACTCTCATCCTTGGCCAAATGGAAAGGGCCACCCTTGAATTCAGTAATGATGATGATGGTACCCTTTTCCCAGTCCATTACTAAATGCTATTTTAATGCTATTTGCATTATGTGGGCCCTCCTCTTGTGGTTTTCCCACTCTTATGTAGTATATTCAGTCTTTCAAGCCCAGTTCTCTGATATTTTTGATGCCTTCTTCCACTACGCATCTTAGAGATTCTGGTACTACTATCTCACCAAAAATAAACCATAGCTTTTTGCAGGATTTTAGTGGTGATTTGAACAGTGTGCTTGCACCATCTTCTAGCCCTTATAGAGTGCTATATCATATATATCCCAATTTGGTAGGCTTTCTCTTCTCTAACTTATGTTCCATCACCCCCGGTACTCAAAATAAAGCTCTATGTATATTCTCCCGGACTGGGCCAGTGTAGGCTGGATATATCCTGCAAGTCCTTAGGTCAAGAGTTGTCTTTTTTCCCTTGTCAAATTCATCACATCAACAGTCACATTGTATTGTGGCTTAGCTCTAGCTATTGTCCTTATGGCCAAAAGAGGACCTTGGAAGAACTTGTGGCAAAGCAGAAGAGAGTACCCTCTGACATCTCCAACAAGTTGGGGAAGGCATAAGTCCTAAAGAGTAAAGGTTAGGCCACTGCTGTGTACTCAAAGCATTTAGGTGGACTTGAGGATTTAAATCTTGTGGTGCATCAACCCAGATGTTCCTATCCAGTTTAACAGTGCCACATTCTTTTTCCCTCTGAGCCCTGATCTTAGCACACTGAATTTGCCAGATTTGTTGGTGTTCTCACACATTTATGCTTCAATCATGAACCTTGTCTACAATTTTACATGCCCTTCTGCAGTACAAAATGAAGGCCTCTATTTGTATACCTAAGGAAACCTTTTGAATCTTCTACTTTAGTGCTTGCCAATTTATGACTTCCAGTGTTTAGTTATTGTATTCCAAAGCATCAGCTCAGCTAAGGAACAGCAACCCAATTCCATTACCCTTTTACTGAAAATTTGCCAGTGTTTCCAAACTCCTGCTGTATCATGCCCAGTAGTACATTCTTTTCTGCTGGTAACCCATCCCAACAGCTACCAACAAAAGATTTAACAGTTGAACCAAAGCCTTAAGCTAAAAGCCATTTGTATCTTACCTGGATTCAGTAACAGAGTTCTTACTATAACCTGAATGCCAGATAACTCTACTTCAAACTAAGTATGGACTTGCTTGCAGAATTGCCTCCCCTACACTAGATTCCACTCTAAACAAACTCTGATATAGATATCAGCAAAGAAGAATCACAACTTATGCAAAGAAAAAAAAGGAAGCATTAACTAAAAAGAGAAAGAAGCTGGGCTATACTACAGTCTCAATGGAGATCTCAGCTGAGCTTATAGAGAACTCTGACTCTAGGGTAGTCCTTCAGATTTGTTCTGGGCTGTGACCATTCACTGGATGCAAGCCTCTTTAGAAAGGAGATGGCTTTAGGAGACCACGCACTTCTCAGCCACAGTAATTGTGAAGAGGGTTAACAACGACACTGTCTGGCCAGCTGCACTCCCAGCAGCAGTGGGGGTAATAGGTCTCTGAGTCCAGAATGGAGATTTGCATAATATATCCCAATGCAAACTACAATTCAAATTGCCAATACTATTATTATGCTCTTTAATTAGAATTAATCACAGGTTGCAGTTATCAGAGTTTAATGAAGTTACCTTTTGTCTTTGTTTTCACTCCATCGAAGTCTTCACTCCTCAACCTCCTAAATGTGGTTTCTGACCCAAGTATTTGCCCTGATTTATTTTTGCATAGTGTGGCTAAAATAATTAAATGAATTGGTGTATTGCAAGATGATAGCTAAGTAGGAGGTGGGTCGGGTGGAGAGACAGAACAAAAAAGAAAAAGAATTCATGGACATGGACAGCATGGTAGTAAGGGAGAGGGGGATGTAAGGGGACTAAATGGTAATGGAAAAAAATACAATAAAGAATTAAATTTTTAAAATCACATTGACATTTTTAAGGATATATATATTTTGCTATTTGCTTTTAACCATATTTGTTCACATTCTTGCTCTGCTTGATTTGTTGCATAAAACATTTTATATCTAATCAAACAAAATGTATATTTTTGTTTACACAACTTTAGTTAGTTTGAAAGGGCCTTTGATGACTTAAAAATAATTCTTTTCTTCCAAGTGGACTTTGAGATCCATAAATAAAATCATCATTATTTTATTTTCATTCTGGTAATTCCTGACAATGAAAATGAGGGCACTGATTTCACTTGCATGTGCAAGAAGCACTTCTGCCTTTGATTAGGAACCTGAACCTTCTGTCTGACCCACAGGAATCACCCTAAGTGGTGGACTTAGCATATTGACACCTGGAGCAGACCATCTTTTTTTTAAATAAATTTTATTTTTTTTTATCTTTAGGGGGAAGGAGAGAAGGAGAGACATATCAATGTATGGTTGCCTCTCGTGAGTCCCCTGCTGGGAACTGGCCTGCAACCCAGGCATGTGCCCTGACTGGGAATCGAACTGTGATCGTGTGGTTTGCAGGCCCACTCTCAATCCACTGAGCTACACCAGCCAGGGCCCTGGAGCAGACTATTTTTTAACGCCATTCTTCTCTATATAACAAAATTATTTTAGTAGTGACCATGACATAAAATAAATCATAATAATCAGTAAAGAAATGCTGACAGGGAAATTTATTATTGAAATTTATATGCATAATATTACAGTAAAATTAAAATATCATATAATAAAAATTATAAACTTAAAAATTATATTAGTGTATTTTTTGAAATTAGAAAATAAATATATGTCCCTATGTTAGTTTGGAATAGTAATGAATAATAACTATAGTATCTATTTTTGAACTGTAATTCTGGAAATTTGTTAATGAATTCATCAAAATTGATATTCTTCACATAATTACATTTGATAGTGTGAATCTAGCTTTACTCATAGTTGTCTGAACAATTTTTTATCAATTTTTCTTTCAGAAGGTTTCCCTCGCATGAAGGAACAAGTATACAAATGACTTTAAAAAGTCTTAAACATGAAGATAAGTTTGGCAGAAATTTATGAATATCCTAATTTACAGTGAATTTTAGAAATGGAAATTCTAAGTCTTTGTTTCATCATGATTAATTATAGCAGGAGACTAAAAGGAATAAAAAATGAAAAAAGTAAACAATAAAAATTCCAAGTGGTCACAGAGAGTGACAGAAGGTAATGTTTTTCTTTACCTATTAAATCACCAGGTTATCATGCTTTATTTTGAATTAACTGTTTAATACCTGAAATATACAGCATCAGAACTGGAAACAAACTTTATTCCCAAAGTGACTGTGAATAATTCCAAATCTTAATGCATTTAGTTTCAAAACAAGTACACATATTTGAGGCCGTGTTTGTTGGGGGCAAACAGTATGCACAATTTAATTTCATATCAAATATATTAATAGAGGATAAATAATAAAATATGCTCAGTTGAAAATTGCATGTATATGTAAACATAAACATATATTTAGAACTTAACAGTCACTGCAGCAATTTCTTGGAGGGGCATTTTATCACTGACATAGTTTAGAATTGCCAGAATACATTGATGATAAAAAAAACAGCCAGTTTTAATTGGTTTTATTGTTGTTTCTAGATTTCCTACAGTTTATTGCTAGCGCCTACCCTTGTAATGCTGTCGATGACATTACTCTTGCCACATTTCCATAACTTTGCTGCTGCTATCTCCAGGAGTGAGAACACAAGGCAGATTTTTTTAATGTAATAGTGTTTCCTTAACTGATTATAAATACACCCCCCCCCCCCAAATTCTGGCTACTTAAAGGAACAACATATTCCCTAATGATTCCATGACACTCTTTTTAAAAAAGGAGGTTAGAATCACTGAATAAATTTTTTTCTGAGGTCTGGGAACTCTATGCAAACATTTGGAATTCAAATTCCTGTGGTGGGTGCTGAAATTCTAATTTAAAGAGATAGCTGAAAGACAAGAAAGAGGAAGCACTATGGCCGTGCATGTAAATATTATATTTCCTATCTTTATAAAGCCTTCTGAATCTGCAAGTCAGCTCATTCTTCCTGCTTGAAACAATTTCTTTACCTAGTTTGTGTTATCACTGCTCAGCCTTATTCTTTCTCTGTTCAATGACTTCTCCTTCTGGACTCCTCTGCTGGCTCCTCCTCTTCTACAGTCTATTTAATAGAAAGAATGCTTGGTGTCTCAGTTTTGGGATATCTCTTTTCTAGGCTATCACATTAAAACCTAGTATATTTATCTCCATGAATGTCTCTACACTGATTCTCACACTCATTTAAACAAGTGTGTTCTTGTTTGTTTATTAAGCATCTCAAACTTAATATATCAAAAACAACACTATTGATTTTTTCTAATTAAGCATGTTTCTCTGCAGTCTTCCCACTTTCATGAAAGACCCCCACTCCTGTTGCTTATGGCCCAGAAATTTATCCTTTATGTCTTCCTTTTCTTACTCTTGAATATTGACCCGATAATCAAATTCTGTCTTCAATACCTTAATATACAGTAAACCAATAATTTTTCACTCTATCTTTCCTATCATTCCAGTTTAAGCCATATTTTCTTTTGGACTTTGGCAATAGCTTCTACGTTTCCCCATTAATCCATTTTATAAACAGAATGGTCTTAAACCTGTAAGACCATTGGCAATATGACCACTTGCCTCATATTGCCATCAAAACAGCCTTCTCGGCAGGGGCTATGGAATCCATTGTGATCTAGTCCTGCTCGTCCTCCATCCTCAAGTTGTTTAATAGTCTCCCCCTTTTACTAAGCTCTAGACACACGGGTCTACCTGCACTGCCAACATGTCAAGCTCATTCCATTCTCAGACATTTTTCTTGCTCTTTCCTGTGCCTGGAATGTTTTTCTTCTAGGTCTCTTCAAGGATGGCTCTCATCATCATTTAGAACTCAGCTCAGTTGTCACTTCTTTGAAGAGATCTTCACTAGTCACCGTGGCTGAAATAGGTCTGCTCTGGTTCCAGGCATTCTCTGTCACGATGTTCTGTGTTTTGTCTAACCACTATGTGAAATGTTCTCATTTTTCTGTTTGTTTGCTCACGTTCCATCATTGCCTTCTCATACACGCCCAAAATACATTTTTGCAGCTCCACAAAAGGAGTGATTTTTGCTTCACTATATCTTACCATAATTCTAAAGCCCCTGTCTGCCCCTCACTCTCTCCTCTTACAGGAAAGAAGAATGACTTAACTGATAGGTGGTTTTGAAAGGGGAACAGAGGTTGTCTGGGAGTAGTTGGAAAAAGAAGTCAGGGCTCAAGGGTTTGTATGTGTGTGGTTTCTGTCTCTGGCCCTTTTAATTCAAAGCAGACATTTTTTCCCATGTTTCCAGGCAATTTTTACATAGCAATTTATAATTCACTCTTTTACTCAAAAGCCAGTACACAAATCTTCATGTGTTGAGTTTCCCTTTATTTTGAACTGTAAATCAGCTGCTGTGACAAACATCTTTATAGGAACTTAAGGGTTTTTTTTATTATGCTAACAGAGTCAAAAACCATGCTTTGAGTTTTTCAAAGGTCTTAACAAAGATGTCCTACAATCACATACTTGATATAATCTCCAACCTGAAAGGATATTTTTACTGGCCACACTAAAGCCACTTCTTACATTAAGAAAGATTTGCTAAATGGAGAGGCTGAGGACCAAAACACATTTTATATTACAACCCAGCAAGATCTTGGTTGAAAATACTTTCTCTAAATTAATTCTGAAACCCCAACAAAAGTCCTGAACTGGATGGCTTCCCATGTGAATTTTATCAAACATTCAAAGAACTACCACCAATCTCCAAAATACTCTAAAACATTCAAGGGTTTGGAAGACTCCCAAGTTCATTTTATGAGGCCTGTATTATCATAGTTCCAAGACCAGAGCAAGACACTACAAAGAAAGAAACCTGATGAACTACATAGACCAATATCCCTGATGAACTTAAGTGATAAAATCTTCACCAAAATATTACCAAACTAATCCAGCAATATCTCACACCATGAGCAAATTAAATTTACCCCACAGATGCAAGATTGGCACAATAGCCACAAGTCAGTGAATGTAATACACCACATAAACAGAATAAAAATAAAAACCAAATGATCATATGAACAGATGCAGAAAAAGCATTTGATAAAACCCAGCACCCATTTATAAGAAACTCTCAGCAAAGTGGGAATAGATGTAACAGAATACAATAAAGACTACAAATGACAAACCCACAGCAAAAATCATACAGAAAAAAATAAAAAAAGAACTGCTTTAAGACCTAGCAATTTCATTTCTGGAAATTTATTTCAGGCTTCTTCCGAAGCCTGAAATACTAATTGGAAAAAAATATATGCACCCCTATGTTCATTGCAGCATTATTTACAATAGCCAAGATTTGGAAAGCGTCCAACTGTCCATCATAGATGAATAGGTAAAAACTGTGGTGCATTTACATAATGGAATACTAGTCAGCCATAAAACAAGGGAATCTTACCACTTCCGACATCATGGATTTACCACGAGAGCATTATGCTAAGCAAAATAATCCAGAGAAAGACAAATACCACGTGATTTCATTCACTTGTAGAATCTAATGAACAAAAAGTAACAAACAAAATGGAAACAAACTCATTGACAGAGAACAGACTGACAGCTGTCAGATGGGAGGGTGGTTGTGCAGGGGGAGGCTGGATGGAAAAGGTGAAGGGAGTAAAAAAAATAAATGGGAAAATTTAAAATAATACCTAGAATTTAAATATTTCCTGATTTCAGTCCATTACTTTTCCATAATTCCTTATCGTTATAATAAATAAATGACATTTTATTATCATTTGTTTTATTTATTCATCAATACTTTCAATATTCTCCCACAATTTAAGTAGATTCTTTTTCTGCTTTTCAAGACTCCAAAGAATTTTCTCGCTAATCTTCAGATATATGCCCTCGTTGCCTTTCCAGCTTTCATCTGTGGCTACGCCCCCACTTCCCATGTTCCATGATTTAGGATTTGGTTATAGCACCATATTCCACTTCAAGTTATATAGTTATAAGCTGCCATAAAGAGAATCACACTTTTAGGCCAAAATAAAATGAAAAAAAACTGTCTATCACCAATACTTAATCTTCCCAACAATTTAAAGAGTAGATTTTGCTACACTGCCTAAACTGTCTGAGGCAATCTGCCTATCTGATTCTAAGACTGAATATCAGGAAGTCCAAAAGTCTCTATAGGCAGGAAAGCTGACATTTTCTTCTCTACCTTTTCTTGTCGTTCCATTGCCATTTTTCCCTCCACTGAAAAATGTGTTGTAGTCAAGTTACAAGAACAAATGTAAGTCTTCATTCTCAACAATTTTTCTTGCGCCCTAGTCATTGAGCACCCCCTTGCCAGTCTAGAGACATTTCTTGCTCTTAGAAAATTTCTTTCCCCAGAGGAGAGAATAATAAGTTCTAAACATCTCCTAATGGCCAGTAACAAAACTGCCTGGTGTCTGGCCCTGAAGGGTGCCAGAAACTTTCTGGGGCTTGGGGGATCCCCCTGTCACTGTGCAGAAGTCCTTGGTGTCAGAATCTTTATCAAGTTCCCGAGCTCCGACTGAGTGTACACCACACTCTGAGTACAGCTTGGCAGTGATTTCAGATTTGATGTGTGACTGGCAAGAGAAGCTTCGCATGAAGAATACACCATTTGTCATCTGCTTCTGCATTTGTTCTGAGTTCTAAGTTGTTCTTTCAGCACCCTCGTCTCAGATGGGGTGATGTGATGTGGAATCAGTGCTCTGGGGATGAAAATTCCTAAGTGTCTTAGGGCTTCAGAAGTATAGTTTCTGTCTCAGGGCTTCCAAGGCCCCAAAGGCATCCAGCTTCTCCCTCCCTCTTCTGGGCGACTCTGATGAACAGACATAAGCACGGCGTTGAGTCCTGAAGACTCGGGGCCTGTCATATATCTGCTGTGTGGCCCTGGGCAAGGCCTGTGGTCAGGGAGCCTGTATCACTGATCAAATTGAAGCCAAGATTCTGCTTTTTCCCTCTGCCAGGGAACGTGTGTGAAATCTTGAGTGGGTTTTACTCCACCTTTTCTCAGAGGAAAATTGTGAACCAACCCAACATCCAGCAAGAGGTACTCTAGGCTGTGCTCTCACCAGGGGAGGAAGTGACTTTGGGAAAGACGAGAAGATGCCATGGAGGACCAGGGTCTCATAAGCCAGGCTAGGAGATGAAATCCATGTTCCCTTGTGTCAGAGGTGCTCAGTGAGATGGCTTTTAGGTAATGCAGTTAGACTTTTTTTCTTTTCTTTTTGTTTTTGATTGTCAAGAGAATTCTCAGAATGGTTAGAGAATTAACCAAAGGGAAGGAATCTAGTGTTGGGGAGACTGGTCTGGAGACTGGACAGATGCAAAAAGATCAAAGGTGGCAAGACTCAGCAATGCTGTGGAGATGAGCAGGAGGCAGCACCCAGAGCCATTTAGAAAGAGCACCCCGGGAGACTTCCACCAAATGGAGGCATAGGTGGAAACACTGTGCCTTCTCCTACAGCCAAGTTTGAATACAACAAAGGTTTGGAGAACAAAGACACAGCCAAAGAGCAGACAATTGAATTATACGGAAGTCCGACAACAATGAACCATTCAACTGGGACGGTAAGAGGGGCGGAGACAGCAGCTGAGCTGGGTTGGGCAGGAAAGATCCCCTGACCTAGGCGCGCAGGTAGACCGGACCCAGTCAGGGTGCGGGGCAGACTGACCAAGGTCGCACTTTCGCACACAGTGAGACAGACCGCGCAGGCCCCAGAAGGCAAACCCAGTGGTGGAGGGCTGACGGCGGTGGCACACTCGCGTGCAGTGGACGAAACACTAGGGCCCAAGTGACGGTGGCAGCTGCCTCAGGAGGAGGCAGACGGGACGCCATTGTTCCTCTTTGACCCCGCCCCCACATATAGCATCAAAACCCTAGGTGACTGAGTTGCCCTGCTCTGGTGAACACCTAGGGCTCCGATCCTGCTATGGAACAGGCACGAAGAGCCCAAAAGATGGCGCAAGAAGAACTCAAAGTCCCAGAGCCGATAACTCTAAGTGACCAAGAGATTACCAGCCTCTCAGATGCACAGTTTAAGACACTGTTTATCAGGATGCTCACAGAACTGGTTGATTATAGTCACAAATTAGAGGAACATATGAAGGCTGAACTAATTGAAATGAAGGGAAATGCACAGGAAACCAATAATGATGGAAAGGAAACTGGGACTCAAATCAATGGAATGGACCAGAAGGAAGAACAAAACATCCCACCAGAAAGGAATGAAGAAATGAGAATTCAAAAAAATGAGGAGAGGCTTAGGAACCTCCAGGACATCTTTAAACGTTCCAACATCCAGATTATAGGGGTACCAGAAGGGGGAAAGAAACAGCCACGAGTGGAAAACATATTTGAACAAATAATAAAGGAGAACTTCCCCAGTCTGGCAAAGGAAATAGACTTCCAGGAAATCCAGGAAGCTCAGAGAGTCCCAAAGAAGTTGGACCCAAGAAGGAACACACCAAGGCACATCATAATTACATTAGCCAAGATTCAAATGAAGGAGAGAATCCTAGAAGCAGCAAGAGATAAGGGGACAGTCACCTACAAAGGAGTACCCATCAGACTGTCAGCGGATTTCTCAAAAGAGACCTTACAGGCAAGAAGGGGCTGGAAAGAAGTATTCCAAGTCATGAAATCCAAAGACCTACAGCCAAGATTGCTTTATCCAGCAAAACTTTCATTTAGAATGGAAGGACAGACAAAGTGCTTCTCAGATAAGGTCAAGTTCAAGGAGTTCATCATCACCAAGCCCTTATTATATGAAATACTAAAGGGATTTATCTAAGAAAAAGAAGATGAAAAAGATGAACAGTGAAAGGACAGCAAACTCACAGTTATTAACAACCACACCTACAACAAAAGCAAACCAAGAGGACAGCTAGATCAGGAGTGGAACCATAGAAATGAAGAACACATGGAGGGTTAGCAACAGGGGAGTGGGAGGAGGAGAAGGGGGGAGAAGCTACAGAAAATAGCATAGACAATAGGTAGAAAATAGATAGGGGGGAGGGCAAGAATAGTGGGGGAAATAAAGAATCTAAAGAACTTGAGACACGTGGTTATAAACTAAGAGGGGGAGAATGGTGGGGGAGGGAGTTTGCGGGTGGAGGGGAATGAAGGGGGGAATAGAACAACTGTAATGGTATAATCAATAAAAAATATTTAAAAAAAAGAAAGAGCACCCCGGGAGGTGGGGCAGAGCTGAGACACAGAGCTGTCTGCGGCACCCTGTCCTTCTCTCCCCTCTGCCAGTGCCCCATTCAGTTTTCTTTCTCAGGTTTTCTTCACTATTAAAATGGACCCTGGAAATGATCTGATAAATCCAGTCATACCAGGTCAAATCCAGTCATACTATCAGTCAAATAGGAATGACTGATAGAGATTCAGATATTTGCAGTTTAATAAGAACAAAGTCTTACACTTGACAATACTAAGTCCTAAAGACACACTAGGAGTGCACCTCCTGGTTGTTGGTAACTGAGAGGGCCACAGTGACCTGGAAACCAATGCAGATAGTGGTCTTTTTCACATCAATTTTTATTGTTATTCTGTTACAAATGTCCCAATTTTCCCCCTTTCTCCTCCTGAGCCCATCCCACCTCCTGCACCCACAGTCAGTTCCCACACTGTTGTCCATGTCCTTGGTTCATCCATACGTGTTCTCTGTCTAGTCCCTTCCCCTCCTTTCTACCATTGCCTGCTTTGGCCCTCCTCTCTGTTCACTGTCAGCCTGTTCCATGTCTCCATGCCTGTGGTTCTATTTTGCTCATTAGTTTATTGTTTGCCAAGTGTTCTGTTCCTTCACTGTTTAAACAAAAATCACCTGGTTTTCTACTAGACCTGGATATGGAGACAGGTGGAAGCTTTCCAGGATGCAACTGTTTAAGTTCTCTTTTTCCCCCACAGTTACAACATTTGACCCTTTATTTTATTTTTATCACCCACTCACCATCTAACTACCCATTTAGTTTGTCCTGCCTAAAATTAATTGAGAAATTAAGTACATCATTTAACAGTTCTCTCAAACCCCAACTTGAGCCTCATATTTTTCTCATCATATATATTTAACACACATAACTATGACTAGAATATAGTAAGCTTTAATAAACATTTATAAAATGAAGGAATTCTGAATGTACAGTAAAATGTGAAAACCCCTTAGAGTCATCAACTAAAATGAATATCTATAACCTAGAAAAGACATTTTTTTCAAAGCTTGTCCTTTGATTTTCTCTAAAAATAAAGGGTGTCGTGGAAAAACAAATAAATCACTATACAAAATAAATTATATCATCAGTGATATACAAACCATGGTATATTTGTATGAATCTATACTTATAATACATTTCAACATGTAGTCAGTGGAACCTTATAATTAAGAATTATAGCTCCCTACGAACCAGGGCAAGGTACAAAGTCTAGCAGAGACTCCATCGCCGCTCTTTTAACAGCAGGAGCTGCTAATTATCACTTCAGCACATGACAATTAGAAGCCAGAGCAGTTTGAAAGTGGAAAATTGTATTTCTGCCAAAACGGCAATAGAATGTCACCCTTGGTTTACCCTTCCCTATCATAAAAATGTACTAGTTCTTTTTTTTCTTTTAGGATGATCTACTGTAGTGAAACTAGACATATATGTCGACTTTAATAACAGTCCAATCATCTCTGACTAGTTTGACTTTGATTTAATTGAAAGGGTTTGGGCGTGGCCCTGACCCAGTCAGGTAAAACTATTAAAAGAGTGCTTGTTCCTTTTCTGAGATGGGAGACGTGCTCCACTAGACCTTGAAGAAGCAAGTACAGTGAGTTCTGTGACTCCCAGAAAATGAATTGTATCACTGGCCACCTGAACTTTTGGGAGGACCCTGAGCTTCAGAAGGGAACACAGACTGGAGTATCATGACCAGAAAGATGGCGCTGTGATAGAAGACCCCACCCAGTCTTCATCCCTGTACAAAGATTAAAAAATTAGACAACTACCACAAACAAAAAGCTCTGGGAGAGTTCTGGAGTCCACTTAAGAAACTTCAGCAACACAGTGGAACAAAACAACTGAGAATAACTACACACAAAAAAAGAGAAGAAAGATTCTTTTTATTGTGTCTCCAGTATCGTATCCCTCTAGCCAGCATTTTTCAGTGCCAAGAAGAAATCCCAAGCTAGAGCTTTCTTAAGTGAGCCAGCCTTTCAAGGCACTTTGGTTATAGCCCACCCAGACTGGTAAAGCTGAAACATAGAGACAGTTAAGAAAAATAAAGGAAAACAGAGGTTATTAACAGCTGCAACATAGTTGAAGTTGTCACAGTTTGCAGTAAACTTCTCTGCAGAAAACTCAATAGATTTCGCCACTGAACAAACCAATGGCCAGCACAGCCACTGCACACCTGCTGCCGATTACACCTGCTTTTATCCTACAGATATTTGCTTTGCTGACATCAATCATTGAGTCCTTTCCTGCCTCGTTCCCCATTCCTCAACTCCCACCAAAGCCTGGGAAACACAACAACATCTTTGAAGTCTAAGAAGAGGAAGAAAGGAGTAGATTTGCAAATATATTTCTCCTATTCTATAGGTTGCTTTTCATTTTTGTTGTTTTGATTTGTTTTGTTTTGTTTTGTTTTTGCTGTGCAGAAGCATTTTAATCTGATATAATCTCACTAATTTTTGCTTTCCTCACTTGTGCTTTTGGTACTATATCCCAAAGAGCAGTGTCAGTACCAATGTCAAGGAGCTTTTTCCTAGTCTTCTTATTGGAGTTTTAAGATAACAGTTTTTGTTTATCTTTAATCCATTTTGAATTAATTTTTGTAAGTGAAGTGAGTCAGGGAGCAATTTGATTCTTCTGAGTGTGGTTGTACATTTTTCCAACATAATTTATTAAAGAGACCACTATCCTTTCTACAGTGAGTATTCTTGAATCTATTGTCAAATGATAATTAACTTTATATGCAAGAGATTGTGTCTGGGTTCTTGATTTTGATCCATTGGCCTATGATAGCTCCATTTTATGTCAATGCCATATGGTTTTGATTAATATAGCTTTGTAGGAGTTTGAAACAGGAAGTATGGTACTTATAGCATATAGGGGTTGATTTTGAAAATATAAAAATAACCCATAAAACACAATAGCAAAATGCAAAATAAAGCAAAACAAAAATCCAATTAAAAATGAGCATATAAACTGAATCATCGTTTTTCCAAAGAAGATACACAAATAGCCAACAAATACATAAAAATGCTGCTCAACATCACTAATCATCAGGGGAATGCAAATCAAAACCAAAATGAGATATCTAAGGCCTCATAATTGTTAGAGTATAATTTAAAAAGACAAGGAATAACAAGTATTTCTAACAATGTAAAGAAAAATGAGTCTTTGTTTACTATTGGTAGGAAAGTGAGTTGGTATAGCTACAATGACAAAAATCTGGAAGTTCATCAAAACTTTATATAAGAACTACCACATGATCTGGCAATACCTCTACTGGTATATATTAAAATGACGTGAAGATAGAATTCTGAAGATTATATATGCATGTGTGTGCATGCACTTTAGTGCACATTATAGCCTTTTTCGCAATGGCCAGGACATAGACACAACTTGAGTGTCCATAATTGGATAAAGATGTGGTAGAAGTACAGAATGGATTATTATTGAGCCATGAGAAAGAAAGACATCCTGACACTCGAGACAATATGGATCAACACTGAGGGCCCTGTGATGATGGTAAGTGAGGTAAATCAGATTAAGGCAAATACTGTACAATATCACTTATATGTGGAATCTAAAAAAAGAAACCAAACTCACAGAAACAGAGAATAACATGGTCGTTTTCAGAGACTAGAGAATGAAGTGAATGGGGAGATGCTGGTCAAAGCTATAAGATTAATAATTTCTGAATATCTAATGTAAAGAATGGTTGCAGAGTCTATCACATACTAGAAAGTTATTAAGAGAGTAGATCTTAAATGTTCTCACTGCAAAAAAAATGCTAATTGCATAACACGTGGTAGACATTAGCTAAGACTATGGTTTCAATAACTTTGCAACATGTTAAGTGTATCAAATTAACACCTTGTGCATCCTAAACTCACACAATATTACATATCAATTCTATTCCAGTAACAAAAGAAAAGAAAGGGACAGAGCATGGCCTGTACCTTAGATTTTGGTTTTAGAAGACCCTGAGAGGAGGACACAGCTCAAATATCCCAGACTCCTGAACATGGAAACAATGAGATATCAAATGCATGTCATTTAAAACACTGTCAGTGATACTTTGTTATGTACCAGTAGAAACCCACTATCACCTGAAAGAAGGTGAAAAGGGCAAATTAGATTTGCATACTGAACATTCAATGTGCATACAAATCACTTGGGAGGAATGTCCTGTATGTACGTTAAAATGAAGATTTTGATTAAGGAAACATGGAGTGGGGCTATATGTTCTCACCTGATGCTGATACTGCTGGTGCACAGAGCCCACTTAGAGAAGCAAGGATTTAGACTATATGACAAATGCAAACCATAGCATTAAAACAATTCTGGGTTTGCGGTAGTCTCTGTATCTATGAGGGAGTAAGTATTTGTAGCTGAATATAAGTCCAAGACAAGCTGTAAGAGCTTATGTTAAAATATAGAGAAATAAAAGTTTATATATGCTAAGTTTGAAAGCAAAAGTGAGAAATGTATTGAAGGAGAATGATTCTACCAAAAAAAATCTAGGCAGAGGAAAGCTGTTTCAATTGAATGTAAACCTTAATTCTTTCTAACTAATCAAACAATATTTTCATCAAAATAGAAAAATATTTTCCTGGCTCTGAAATTTTAATTTGTAAGTTGCATAGGACTAATTTTGTTCTGTGGTATAAATTAGGGTTCTGATTATTTTCATTGATTAAATTGATTAAGTTAATCATCAGATCTCATAGGCATATACTCTTATGGGTCTAATTTAGATTAGACAGTCCCTGAAGAATGTATTCATGCACACCATGGTTCTAGCATTCTGTGTCTCTGTCTTTTCCAATCAACACAGCTACAAAGAATAGTCTCTACATACGAAGACTGGGGTGAACTCAGGTTACCAAACCAAGCTGGACACGGCCAAGGAGTAAGCACCCTGGGTCCAGCCCCATAGATTCCTTCTAGTACATTTCAGAAAAGGCCTGTAGGCATACGGGAGATGTCTGGCTTTTCTTGAAGACCGAGGCTCCCACCTGTGTTCATCAAGTAATTTTCCTAGTATCTCATTGCATCAGTTATTTCAAACCTTGTTTACATGTTATGCTCCACCTCTTTAAAAAAACTTATTTGTTTCCCAATATGTATAAATATGCTGTACCACTCCAAAAGAACTTGACTTTTACTTGACTTTCATCCTCTCTCCTGCTTTTACCACACCTTTCACATTCCCTTCACTCACTGCCAGCCCCTCGGGTGAGGATATAACATGAGACTATGCAATCTGTTACCACTTTCTTATTTTGCTAACATTTATTTATCACATCAAGTAAGAGTTTATATTTCCTCTTCTGATGTTCTGTATATGTTCAAATGTACCTACCTACCATGACCTCCATGGATTTCTGACTCAACATTTTCTTGTTCTCATAAATGGCTCTACCAACAGATTTTAAAATTCTTAAGAGTAAGAATATTATTCATGTTAATGTTACCACTACCCAACATTTAGTTCAGTGCTTTCTACAAGGTCAACACATCAAATACTTTAGAAAAATGATTTTATAAACATATTTTCTGTATGTGGAATATATGTATGTACACTTGCTGAATTTTGATCAATTGGACCTGTTTTAATAATCAGCTCCCAGACTGAGAGACAAAATATAGCTAACATAGCAGAAGCTCCCTAGTTCTATTTTCTAGTGTAAATTCACTCCTTTATGGGTAATAACTATTCAGACATTGGTAGCATAGATTATATTCGACCTGTTTTATAACATATAAAATAATAATATATTATTTGTATTCTTATATCTGACTTCTTTTATTCAATATTTGTGAGATTCATTCATGTTGCTTATAGTTTTAAGTCATTTGTAGGTCAATATATCACAGAGTATTTGATTAATTATTGACAGACACCTAAGCATTTTCTAGTTTGGGGCAATAATGAATATTGCTGCTATAAAAATTTTTGGCATATGACTTTTTATAAAAATATGTTAATTTATGTTAGATGTATACTTAGAAAATGAATTGTTAGATCATAGTGTGTCTCTATATTGTTTTAATAGACAAAGCCAAATATTTTCCAAAGTGATTGCAACATAAAAGTTATGACGCACATTCTTAACTTCTTAGAGTCTCATACACATTTTTTTCATTTTTCCAATAACAGTAGAGCTTTAAATCTTTAAACTCCATTTGCTTATTTCTCATATTTTAAGTTATTATTAGCATGCATATTAGTTCTACACATATTTCAAACTGCATGTGTTAGTTTTCTATGCTGTGTATCAAATTGTCATACATCTAATGGCTTAAAACAAAATATATTCGTTAACCCACACCTTTCAAGGGTCATGTCTCCAGGCACAGCTGAGCTGAGGCACCTGCTCAGTCTCACAAGGCTGCAATCGAGGTGTCCGGCAACTGTGTTCCCACGTGGAGGCTCAAATAAGGGAGAGCCCATTTCCAGTCTTACGTAGTTGTTGGTGAAATGCATTTTCTTGTGACAGAAGAACTGAGGGTCCCAGCTTCTTGCTGACTGGGGAACGGAGATCAATCACTGTTAGCTCCTAGAGGATTCTCTAAACTCCTAGAACCTGACCACAGTTCTAGAGATTGGCTGCTGTTCTTTTTCACATGTCCTTCCTTATCATGGCTGCTTACTTCACTGGAGAGTCCATCAGGGGTGTCAAACTCATTTTCATGGGGGGCCACATCAGCTTCGTGGTTGTCTTTGAACGGCCAAATGTAATTTTAGGACTGTATAAATGTAACTACTCCTTAACTAGGGGTGAGGAGCTTGGCACTGCTCCATGTAGAAACAAGGTGCCTGGTGACTAGAACAAGATGGAGGGGGGTATTTGTCCTGCGGGCTCTGTGTTTGCCACCTGCACATTAGAGCAAGCATGCTAAGAAGGCAGAGTCTTATGTAACATAGCGTGATCTTTACAGTAATGTCCCATATCTTTGCCAGATCTTGTTGTTTATAAGTAAGTAGAAGATCCTACTCCACCCTGGAGGGCATAATACAGAGACATGAATACAAGAATAGGGGGATTTTTTAAGGGTCTCCTTAGGATCAGACATACTACAGAAGATAACAAATATTGTTTGCATGCTCCGTGGTCAATTTTACATACCCACAAAGTTACCTTTTTTGCATTTTTCTATTTCCATACTTCTTGGTTTTATTATTTTCTTCTTTCTTAAAGACTTTATTTACTTATTTTTTTAGAGAGGGGAAGTGAGAAAGAGAAGTAGAGAAGCATAAATGTGTGGTTGCCTCTTACATGCCCCCTGCTGGGGACCTGGCCCACAACCCAGACATGTGTTTTGACTGGGAATCAAATTGGTGGCCCTTTGATTTGATTCATAGGCCAGCACTCAATCCACTGAGCTACACCACCAATGTGGTTTTATTATTTTCTTTCAGGAGAATTACTTTTTATTATCTATTTTAATTGTTTTTTTTGTTTGTTTCTAGCTTAGGTGTTTTTAATTTACAAATTTATTCTCAATATTTTTCCAAAATTATATTTATTCTCTATTTTAAGGGTATTTTTTGCTATAGTGTAAAAATGGCAGTTATTTTCTTTCAGCAATTTAAAGATGTCATTCCAACCTTCAGGATTCCATTGCTTTGCCCCAAAAGTCAGCTTTCATTATAATCATTATTCCTTTGAGTGTAATGCATCTTTTTCAGTAACTACTTTTTTAACTTTTACTGAATATACTTTATGTTCTGTTCTATGGTCTCATTACTTTTACTCTTTCTGTTTCAGTTGGTGCATTCTAAATTTGATATGCGTGTGTTGTGTTTTGTCCAATCTGCTGTTAAACCTATTTGTTATTTTAGATGTTACATGTTTTATATCCATAATATACGATCCAGTTGATTTTATTTCAATTACTTGCTGAAAATATCCATTATTTTGTCCACTTTCCAATTTTGCTTCCTTATTTTTAAACATATCAATAACTGTTACTTGAAAGTAGTTATATGCTCACTTTCATATCTAGGTATAGTGGGGGCCTATTTATATTGCTTGCTTTTCTATTACTAGTTGTAGATCATATTTGCTGCCTTTTCTCATACCTAGTAATTTCGAATTGTATTCCAACAATATGAAAGAAAAAACGGCAGAGGCTCCAGATGGTTGTCTGTCCTTTAAGAGGTTTTCAGCTTCCTCTTTCAGTTGTATACTTTGAGATACCACTTAATCAAATCCTATCAGAAACTAATCTGGAATGAGACTGTGCAATTTTAGTAAGATTAGGTTTACCCATAGTACCCTTCTGTTTTTGCTTGGGTTCTGGAGCTAGACTGCCTGGGTCATGATATCTTCCTACCTTTTCCTAGATGTATGGTTACAGGGAAACAGAGTCATTGAATTTTCTATTACTCAGTGCCTTCACCTGGATAACAGTAATAATAATATCTATAACACATTTTGCTTTATGCACTCTAAAGCTCATAAAAGAATTGAAAAGACTTAGAACAGTGTCTGGGACACAATAATTATATCACAAAAATAATAGGTTATTTGTTATTACCTAGACAGTTTTTCATATAAACTAGTTTATAGATATATACTCACAGTTAGTGAAGTCAACTTTAACTTTCTCACACTTAAAGCTATAGAGAAATATAAGTACTGATTAAATTTTAAAATAAATGAAACATTATTTGATCAGATGTTATCAAATTGTGCAATTATGGTAACTGTTTTTGTAGCTTAACCTCCCATTATATCTAAAAAAGAAAACTCTTATTTTCCTGAAATAGGGGAGATGTATCAAATATCTATCAGGAAAAATACTACATTTTTTTAGTATCTCACAGATATATAAGCAGGTAAAATTTCACATAGAAATCATTAAGCAGAGCTACCTAGAAAACTTTTAGAGGGATACAATCTGGATGTGTACAATATGTATTATGTTTTGCTTGTCCTTTTTCTTCCCTGATGGAAGCCAGCACAACAGCGGAGGTGAAGCAGCAATTTTGCAACCTCAGGTTGAAAATCATGAGAACAAAAACCTTGTTTCAAGAATGTCTTGATTAAGAGAGAGAGTGCCTAAACACCTGTTGACAATTCTAGACTGTTTGTGGTAGCTCTGGCTATGTACACCTACACATTGCTTGTGGGAAAAACAAAATTATATGGTTTAGTTGTTGTAAAGTTGGTTTTCATTATATTCCAACAAGAAATTGGAGAAAAGAAGTTTGTCAGAGTTTGAAACCCATTAGAATCTGAATACAAAAATGAATTCCTACAAAGAAAGCTTACAAATAACAAATTTGGGCTGTTGGATTCTTCTTCCTCACTTGTTTTTCATAAACTCCACTATTTCTATAAATAATTCTTCAAATATTATATATCTCATATTTGTGATAATCAATCAGATAGTTGTCCACACACTCACTTACTATTTTGCTAACATATCCCAGAAATATAAAGAAAACTTGATTGTTTATCCAGATGACAAATTAAAAAAGTATTTATCTGTTTTTAAGTAATAATTATCCTAATTACTTTTACATTTTTAGGCTTATTTAAAATACATTTTTATAAGTTGTAAGCTCTGCTTCTTGAGGGTAAGAAAAGTAATAACTTACTAAATATAAATTGTATTATATTACTATTGTATGAACATACATGTTCTTGTTCTAGCATATCAGGATTTTTCATAATGCTACCTGGATGAGCATTTATGGACCTTAAAGCACGTCTTCATTTCCTTGACCTTAGTTGTCTGAATTAAAGTATCCTATAGTGATACTGTATCACTCTTCATTGACCCACTTTAGAACCTCCCCCCCTCCAAAATATTTAATTGCTCTCCTCTTCACATTCTCCACTTTCAATGAACAAATTACATTATTTCATCTTTAGTTATACTAAATTTTTCTTGCAAATTTTTCTGTATTCTCATCTATTGGCTTTATTCACATGAGTCTGATATCCACTATATTTTCCAGATAAGCAAATGAAGAAATCAAGCATACTGAATAAAAATAAGATATTTTTAGACATTTCAAACAAACTACATTTCTAACATAAAGTTGTGTTCTGGTATAGCATTTTATAGTTGAATTACTTGACTTGCGAAAGATTTTTATTACAAAATTTCTATTTGAACACAAAAATGAAACCTTAATGCATTTGTTATTAACAAGATTCATAGCATTATTGAAATTTTTGAATTAATGGTAATCATACTTTAGAAAGCTGAATATAATGTTATACATTCAGCTTGAATTATATATAAGTTGCACCATAGTGGTAATAAGAAGAAAGTCAATGAATGTATTTTTAAACCACAGAAGACTTTAAATTCTGAAGACCATTTAATTTATTTCATCTTTAGATAGAGACAAATTTCCCATGCAGATATTTTTATTCTACACATAATGGAAGTCTGGACATTGGGAGATTAATATTCATTGTAATGTTTTTTATTTCTACAATTTTACCTAATTTTCCATTGTGGTAGTATTACAATATTTATATTTAAATTGTAAAACTCGCCGCTTTTGCTATTAGTGTCAGAACATGGTGTATTAAAGCACATATTAACTGTATATTTATAGAATTAAATTGATTTATCTTTGGCCTTTTGAAAGTGGCTAATATGTTACAATTGAAATATACATTGCATTTTCTGGAATTTCCATTGCTTTTCAGTTAAATGAATCTATATTTCTCTTCTTCAGCTAGTTATTTGAGGGAAAATATCTTTATTTTGCAATAACATAAACAAAGGAGCTATAAAGTTAAAGACATCATCCAAATCTTCCTAAGAATATCTGGATATGAACTACTGTTAACATTTTTAAAAAGTAACATTTTACCCCTGGCTAGTATGGCTCAGTGGATTGAGAGCAGACCTGTGAACCAAAGGCTTGCTGGTTTGATTCCCAGTTGGGGCACATACCTGAGTTGTGGGTTGGGTCCCCACGGGGGGCATATGAGAAGCAACCAGTCATTGATGTATCCCTTCCTCTCCTGCTCCCTCCCTTCTCTACTTTTTTTTAAAATAAATTCTTTTTTTAAAATATTTTATTTATTTATTTATCTTTAGAAGGGAAGGAGAGAGGGAGAGAAACATCAATGTATGGTTGCCTTTTGTGCATCCCCTGCTGGGAGTTGGCCTGCAGGGAACTGGACTACAACCCAGGCATGTGCCCTGACTGGGAATTGAACCTCGATCCTCTGGTTCACAGGCCCACGCTCAATCCACTGAGCTACACCAGCCAGGGCCCTTCTCTACTTTAAAAATAAAGAAAAAATATTTTTAAAGATCATGTTCAACAGGCAATTCCTGCTGCTCCATCTTGTCAACTCTAGGATTAACTTAGAAAAATGTTTTTTTTTTTGTATGAAAAATCACAGTCTTCTAACAAAGTCTGTAATGTCACTTAAATATTCTGAATGTTTGAAAACACAACTATTTGATTTCTAAAAAACTTCTTCTTTCATGTCTAGTCTTAGTGTCAAATAGAAATACCCTGAATGTAATTTCAAAAAGCTCAATACATAATCTTAATCAAAATCTTCTATAGCACTGCAAAGGTGTGCTTTTAAAAGTTATTTTAAAAACTTTTATAATTTGGTATTTATAATTCTCTATCATACTGTTTTTCACCAAGTACAAATAATCTTAGTATAAACCTTGCTTATAAAAAAACTACATAGTATAAAAGCAAAAATATTTTGATTAATTGCTTAGATAAAATTATTTAGTGATCTTCCTCCTTTAAAACATAGCTAATTTGATGAAACTGACCAAATTTAGCAATAATAAAATATCTATTCATGAAATCACTAATCAATCCTCTAATATTATTCTTGTATAGTATTATGAGTTTTAACTAAAGTATAATCTTATTTTTAGTAATAATAATAAAAATATCCATTTATTAATGATCTTCTATGACACTTGAAGGAGAAACTTTGCTTATATTATTTGATAGAATATTCATAATAAGCTTGGAGAATGAAGAGAAAAAGTAAATTAGTATTTTTAGCTACACTTTCAGGAAGTTTTCCAGGCACTTTGTTTATTTATTATTTATCCTCTCCTGAGGCATTTTCTTAATTGCTTTTACAGAGAGAAGGAAGGGAGAGGGAGAAATCTTACTGTGAAAGAGAAGAGAAGCATCAATCAGTTGCCTCCCGAGCATATCTGGACCAGAGACCAAACCTGAATCCTAGGTGTGTGCCCTGACTGGAATTGAACCCGCAACCTTTTGCTTATGAAACAATATTCCAACAAACCGAGCTGTAGCATCCACAGCTATTCCAGGCACTTTAGATATGTTACTTCATTTTATTTATTTTTTATTTTTTAAAAGATTTTATTTATTTATCTTTAGAGGAGAAGGGAAGGGAAGGAGAGAAGGAGAGAAATATCAATGTATGGTTGTCTCTCGTGAATCCCCTGCTGGGAACTGGCCTGCAACCCAGGCACATGCCCTGACTGGGAATTGAACCGTGATTGTGTGGTTCGCAGGCCCACTCTCAATACAGCCAGGCCTGTTACTTCATTTTATATTGATAAGAATATATATTTCTTAAAGATTTTATTTATTTATTTTTAGAGAGAGGAAGGGAGGGAGAGAGGGAAGAGAAACATCAGTGTGTGGTTGTCTTTTGAGCACCCCTTACTGGGAGATCTGGCCCACAACCCAGGCATGTGCCCTGACTGGGAATTGAACCAAAGACTTTTTTTTTTAATTTTTATTTAATTCTTGTCCAAGTACAGCTTTCTGTCTTATATTCTCAGCCCTGCCCCCCTCCCAGTGATTCCCACCTCCCTCCCATTTCCTCCCCCCACCTTAGTTATTGTCCATGTGTCCTTTATACTTGTTCATGTGAGTCCATCCCCTTTTCCCCTATGATTCTCTCCCCTCTCCCCTCTGGACCCTGTCAGCCTGTTCCATATTTGAGTGTCATTGGTTATATTTTGCTTGCTTGGTTTTTTTGTTGTTTAGATTCCTGTTAATGGTGATATCATATGGAATTTGTCTTTCACCGCCTGGCTTATTTCGCTCAGCATAATGCTTTCCAGTTCCATCCATGATGTTGCAAAGGGTAGTAGTTCCTTCTTCCTTTCTGCAGCATAGAATTCCATTGTGTAAATGTACCATAGCTTTTTGATCCAGTCATTTGCCAATGGGCATCTAGATTGCTTCCAACTCTTGGCTATTGTAAATTGTGCTGCTAAGAACATTGGGGTGCATAGGTTCTTTTGGATTGGTGTTTCAGGGTTCTTAGGATATACTCCTAGTAGTGGAATACTCGGTCAAAAGACACGTTCATTTTTAGTTTTCTTAGAAACTTCCATACTGTTTTCCATAATGGTTGTACCAGTCTGCAATCCCACCAACAGTGAGCTAGGGTCCCCTTTTCCCCACAACCTCTCCAGCACTTGTTGTTTGTTTCTTTGTTTATGAGAGCCATTCTGACTGGTGTTAAGTGGTATCTTGTTGTGGTTTGAATGTGCATCTCTCTGATAGCTAGGGAACCAAAGACTTTTTGATTAGCAGGCTGGCACTCAATCCACTGAGCAACACCATCAAGGGCTAATGTGAGTATGTTGAAAGACAAAGGAATTGAATCTGAAAGTTATAACACTAGTACATGTCAGTGCAAGAAATTGAGCTGATTTATAATTTTAAAATTCAAGCTCAATTAATCACACCCTAAATATAATAATATAATATGTATTATTTAATTAACTGAAGTAGATCAATCTTGAGAGTCAGAAAGTGATATCTATTTAGTTCAAAATATGTATTAAGGTAATTCTGATTTCAAAATACTTTTTAAGTTGTGGAAAGATTTGAAAAATATGTAGCTTATAGTTTCTATTTTTCTTTTATCTTATAAGAGTTTAGGGAGATAAGATGGGACATGAATATCTTTAATATTGCATATTTTAAGCGTTAAAAGTGAATACAGTATATTCTCTAGCATTTTTTAACCTTTGTCTTATTTTAATTTTTTTGTTATTCTATTAGAGTGGTCCCAATTTTTCCCCTTTATCTTCCTCCACCCAGCCCAACCCCCACTCCCACATTCAGTCCTCACACTGTTGTTCATGTCCATGTGTCTTTCATTCATGTTCTTTGACTAGTTTCTTCCCTTTCTTTTTACCACTAACCCCACTGCCCTGGTCATTGTCAGTCTGTTTCATGTTTCCGTGCTTCTGGTTCTATTCTGAAGCTTGCTAGTTTATTTTGTTCCTTAGATTTTCCTTATAGGTGAGATCACATAGTATTTGTCTTTCACCAACTAGCTTATTTCACTTAGCATAGCATTCTCCAATTCCATCCATGCTGTTGCAAAACGTAGGAACTCCTTTCTTTCTGTTGCATAGTATTCCATTGTGTAAATGCAACACAGGTTTTTGATCCACTCATTTACTGGTGGGTACTTAGGCTGTTTCCAGCTCATGGCTATTATAAGTAGCACCCCTATGAACATAGGGGTGCATGAGTTCTTTCAGATTAGTGAAAATGCAACTAGACCACCAATGTATCTCATATACCAGGATAAACTTAAATATTAACTAGAATTATTTTTGCTGATGTATCTCCTAGGGAATAAAGCAGAAAAATAGTCAAATGGAACTATATCAAATTATAAAGCTTCTTCATGGCTAAAGAAAACATCAGCAAAATGAAAAAGGAAACAACAAGATGGGTTGGTTGCAATGATACATGGGACAAGGGTTTGATCACCAAAAGATACAAAGAATTCATCCAACTCAACACCAGGAACACAAATAATCCAATTAAAAATGGTGAAAGGGTCTGAATAGACACTTCTCCAAGGAGGACATACAGATAGCCCATAGACATATGAAAAGATGCTCAATGCCACTAGCCATCAGAGAGATGCAAATTAAAACAACAGTGAAATACCACCTCACACCGGTTTTTGAAGAGGGATTTGGAGTATCACACTATAACATCCACTACAGTTGGGAACAGATTTATTTAAAATGTGAATTTCTGAGGAACATTTAAAATTTAATGTTGTTAATCTTTAATGAGTATTATATTTCCTCATGTGCAACTTTTTTGTAATGTTTCTGAAATTAGGATATATCTTATAATCAATGAATGCCTTTACTTTATCTGAAAAGTTTTGAAACCAGCAGTATACTTTATAAAAATCCCACTTTTCAATGGAGAAAATAGAGTATGTATCAAATGGCAAAATTTAAGATAATTCACCATATTTTCATAGGGATATACCTGGCTTTAAGAATCTCTTTCTGATGCCTTCAAAGCAGATTAAACATGTGACTAACATACTACCTATATTTCCATGAAGAGATCTTTTTTAGGGTTTTTCTTTGTGGTCTTTCTGCAAATCCAAGGCAATTGAAGTCTAGTTATGTTGATTCAAATCTTACCAGTTTGACCTGGGATAACTGTTCAATTTCCAGTTATCTGGAATATATATAATATTAAATATATTATATATTAAGTGTATTAACATATTATATTAAGTATATAATTTATTTAATATATAGATATGTATTTATATACGTCTATATCAATAAATATATATATTTCAGATACTTGGAAATTGAACAATTATCCCGGGTCATTTGGTAGGATTTTAATCAACATAACTGTATGTATATGTGTGTGTATGTGTGTGTGTGTATATGTGTATGTATATATATATACATATTGTGTATATGTATATATATATATATACATACATATACACACACACACACACACTATTATCCCATTAGTCTCACTGTAGCCTTCTATACATCCTTTATATTCTCACTGCACAATTTTAACTCATTTTGCTTCACATTAATTACCAAACACAATTAGGTGCCATGGATTCCTCAGGCTAGAACATCACTGCTTTGAGAAGTCATTTTTTTAGTTGAGAGATATGCCTTAAAATGAGCTAACATAGTTAGTAATTTCCAACAAGACTCACATTGGCTGAGCATAGAAGACTCCTTAAAGCCATGGACTGTAAGTGTACTTACAAAATATTTGAATGAGAACTTTTTAGTGAAAGCTACCATGTCATTTTCACATGGAATCGGATTAAAATCTTATTAAAATTATGGTGTAAGTTGGTGATCCTGTTAACTTTTTTGTATGTAGCTGCCCAGATCTCCCAACACCATTTGTTGAAGAGAGCATTTTCACTTCATTTTACACTTCTGCCCTCTTTGTTGGATATTAATTGACCATAGAGACTCAGGTTTATCTCTGTGCTCTCTATTCTCTTCCATTGGTCTATGTTTCTGTTCTTGTGCCAATACTGGGGTATTTTGATTACAGTGGCCTTGTGATACAGTTTGACACCATGTACACAAAAATAAATACAAGGTGGATAACAGACTTAAATATAATATGTGACATCATAAAAGTCCTAGACGACAACATAGGCAAGAAAATCTCACATACTCCACACAGCAATATTTTCATCGATATATTCCCTAAAGCAAAGGACATAAAGGAAAGAGCAAACAAATGGGATCTCAACAAAATAAAAAGCTTCTGCATGGCTAAAGAAAACAGCATTAAAATGAAAAGAGAACCAACCGTATAGGCAAACATATTTGCCAATGATACAGACAAGGGTTTGACTTCCAAAATACATAAAGAACTCCAAGGATTCCACTCCATGAAGACAAAAAACCCCAATTAAAAAATAGGCAAAGTACTGGAATAGACACTTCTCTGAAGAGGACATATAGACTGCCCAGAGACATATGAAACGATGCTCAGCATCACTAGTCATCAGAGAGATGCAAATTAAAACCAAAATGAGATACCACTGCACACCAGTGAGAATGTCCATCGGAAACAAATCAACAAACAACAAGTATTGAAGCATATGTGGAGAAAAGGAAGCCCTAGTGCACAGCTGGTGGGAATGCAAACTGGTACAGCCATGGTGGAAAACAGCAAGGAATTTCCTCAGAAAACTAAAAATGGAACTGCCTTTTAACCCCGCAATTCCACTATTGGGATTATACTCTAAGAACCCTGAAACATCAATTCAAAAGAATCTCTGCACCCCAATGTTCATAACAGCACAATTTATGACAGCCAAGTGCTGGAAGCAATCTCGGTGCCCATCAGTAAACAAATGGATAAAAAAACAGGTACATTTACATGACAGAACACTACAGAGCAGAAAGAAAGGAGATCCCACCCTTTGTGGTATCATGGATGGAACTGGAGAGCACTATGCTAAATGAAATAAGCCAGGCGATGAAAGACATCATATAATCTCATCTATAAGTGGGACTTAATAAACAAAAGTAAAACAAGCAAGCAAAATAAAATGAGAGACATTGAAATTAAGAACAAAGTGACAGTAACCAGGAGGAAGGTGGGAGGGGATAATGGAGGGCAAAGAGGGCAAGGTTTTCAGGAACATCCATAAAGGACACATGGACTAAATCGGGGGGTGGGGGGTGGGGGGTGGGATCAGGGTTGGGAGTTGGGGACGGCTGTGGGGAGTGGAGGAGGAAAATGGAGACAACCGTATTTGAACAACAATAACAAAGTGAAACAAAATAAAAAAAAATAAAAGAAAATTTAAAGTTAAAAATTAATTAATTTCAAAAGAGAGAGAGAGAGAGAGAAACTTTTGACCTATAACCAGAAGTAGACTGCTAGGGTAGGTTTTCTTTGAATAATCCAATGTTTTTTAAAAAATATTGAAGTTATTGTCACTATTTAAAATTAACAAATTTTACATTGAAACAAAAAGAAATTCTGTTAAAATTATATTAAAATTTGATTTCACATTGGAATCAGATTATTTCCTTAGATGTCATTTTGTAACCTTTTGTAAGACCTGTTTCTGGGACCACACATGTTTTTTCTGTATAAACCTATTTCTAGAGGACAAGGAGTCCATGAACTCTGCATCAGCCCTCCCCACCCTTGAACCGAATGCTATTAGGTACCGGCATAAGGAATGGTAATAGTAAGCAGACTCCAGTGAAAGGTCGACTCCATTTCTATAATTTGTAAATGGATAATCTTTACTTCTCTTAACAGAAAGCAAGGACTAAGCTTATTGACCAAAATATTAGCAGTACATCTCCCATTCTCAAGTTCTAGTTTTAAATAATCATACATTTTCAATATTGGTATTAAAATCAAACACCATGGTAATACATTAAATATATATTTCTAAGTATTTCTGTACCTCTCACTATAAACTGAATAGTATTTATAGTTTTGCCTATGTTAAAAACAAACAATTGTGATCACATCTGGTTGACCTTACTCATCTCATTATGCTGAATGCTATGCACAATAAATGAGTCAATGTAAGACAAAAATAGTTGATTTAAGGTGACAGTAAAGATCTGCCTATACCTTTGACTGGATTCCCATTAGAAGGAACGTTCAGTTCTAAGGTTCACATCTGAATGTAAGCATCCAGTATGTAACAATAGGTTATGACATGTGAACATCACACTAGTCCATCGGCTCACCACATAACCTCGATGCTGAAAGCACTTAGGCAACATATTGAACTTTGAGACTCAGATAAATTGCAAGAAGGGGAATTTCTGATGAGGAAGGAATATGCGAATGTAAAAAAAATTATGAAATATTTATGGGTTTTGCACATATCATTCTAATAGGAATGCAAATATTGTGAATGCTTTATACTCATACAGTACTGACATTTACCAAATAGAATTCTGTTATTTGACCTCCTTCTGTAAACATTGACATTGCACTCACATTTATAATAGATTTCTGTCTGTTTTACCACAGTCAAATGTTTCCTCTGGGAATGTTATTAGTTATTATGACTGAAAATGCACCTGCACCAGCTGTGCGGTTAAGCATAAAGAAGGCACCAGCCCAAATCCCGGAGTCTCTTAACAGACCTTTGCAGCATTACTGCCATGGATCCAACATCCATCCTGAAACAGCAGGGAAGAAAACTTCTTCCAGCACTTCACTTACATAGAAATAAGTATCTGACTTCTACTCTTGCTTTCCCTCTAACAGTATCTGCTGTCTCCATGCTTGCATTTATCCATCAGCTGTAAATGATCTCATGTTGCATTAGGAAGAACTATTGGAAAAAGAGGGTGAGGTCAATTGAATCATAGGAACATAGAACTGTTTAAAAATAAGCTAAATTCAAGCATGTTACATAAATGCACAAAAGCAAAAAAGAGAAGGGGAGAAGCAAAAGTTTAGTCCATTTTTTTAAATTCTTGAGTTGTTAACACAAATTGCACTACTAAAATGATCTCTGACATCAGAAATTATATTCCAAATAAACTTCCTATTTAGAGTAAGCTCTTTTAGTCCTTATGTTTTTTTTCTTTTTTTTTTTGAGGATGGTAGATCTGAGGACAGAAGTCAGGTCAATTTAGAGTAAAAATGCTAAGAATAGTCTATTCAGTAGCTCAAACTGGAGAAGAAAACACTAACCCAAAATATGAACCATGATACATCTTTCATAAATACTACCTCTTAAATGAGTAAAGATATTTACAGATGATATATTTTTATTACACTCTCAACTGGCTTGACTATTTTTAAATAAAATAATTACCAGGAAGTTATTTTCAGTGTTATATACATTGATTCAATTTCATTTTTTAGTATATTTTTGACTTAGTTGCTTCAAAGGCATTTCTCAGTCCCATATAAGCAATCCAATCTTGACTTTGTTGACGTCTCTGTGAGTAAAGATGAAATGAATACTCTATGCCTCTGGTAGTCACTGAATACTTTTTTTGTTGTTAATTCTGCTCACAAAAGTACATGTTTTCTCATTTGGTTTTGTTTATGCTGCCTCCAAACAATATTTTTGTAAGTACTTGAAAATTAGTGGCAATAAATACACAGTTAGTTTTTGGTCAAAAGTTTAATTAGTTAATATTTTATTCAAGAGTCTTTTATGAATGTAATAAACTTTACAACACTAAGGTAAGTTTCATGTTTGTCTCTAAAAGTAATTCCTGCTCTTAAGAAATGTCAATATTGCATAAAGAAGATAAGCTAAAATGTACTTCCAAGTTTTCTTGATAAATAAGGGTTATATTTTGTTTGTCAATTGATCTGTGGTTGCGGAATGAAATTTCATTAGAGGAAACAGCATATGCAAAGGCCCAGATATAGTTTGTACCTATAAAAAGATCAGAATAATGACTAAATAATAAAAATACATTTTGTTTTCATCATTACAACAGAGTTCAACATAGCATGTAATAAACTTCACACCCAGAATGCTAAAGAGTTTTTCAAAACATATGAAGCTATACATGGCATGATTGGTGATTATCCTAAATGAAAATAATGTGTGGTATGCACATGAATATTTGTATTTTATCCAAAGGTGTTTTATCCAAAGACATGTAAACAAAGAAAAGCCTGCAACTTAAGATTTTCCTAAAACTGTTTCAAAAGCCACTTGCCATCAAAAAAGCAAAATGAAATTCAAGTGGTTCTTCTCTCCTCCAGATATTTTCAGCACTAGAAACTCCCATGTCCCCAAGTGTTTTAGTTACAATTAGTCAATACCTTTATTTGAGAGAATAATTATGTTATCTAAAAAGAACATCTGCTCTAAACTCAGGCAGGGATGGGTCACATTATGACCAGGCTCTAATTAATTGTGTGCTCCAGTCAATTTTAATTACAGCTGTTAGCTTTAAATTGTTCATCTCTAAAAGGAGAATGATACTACCATACATAGTCTTAAGAATTAAAATAATGTTGTAAAGTTTTTTTCAAAAAAGGAATGCATGAAGTCATTATCATAATGCTTGTTTATTTTGATATCACCTCAATAAAATAATTTTGAATTAATACGTTGGACAACCTAACATATTTTGTGTAGGGAGTATACCTCACTTGAATTGGCCTTATGCTTTCTGCTTCACACTAATTTAAAAAGTAACTGAATTATGAAACTGCCACATTATTACTTAAATAACAGATATTTATTTGAGATAAAACCAAAAATAGTAAAAGCAAAAGATAAAAACTAGTTAGAATATTCCTGTGACTAAGCAAATGCAAAACCTAAGCACATTTCAATCAAATATAAAAAATTACAATGAAAGAGAAAAATAATTTAAATATCTTTATCAATTAATTTTCTTATCAAATGTGAAGCCAATTTCAAAGCAATTCTCTAGATTCAATTTTTATGAGAGAAAATGTGTAGGGTGAGAAAGAAATTATAATTACTACAGCTTTGACTAAAGTGAAACTTCATATTTTCTTGATAAAAAAAGAATTAAGTGCATGAATATAATTCAGCATAATATAGTTGCAATTAAAATTCTGCCAGTAATTTATGGTCTTGGGAAAAGCAACTGATCACTGAATAGGAACTAAATTATCCTTAGATCACTTTATAGTGGCACAGCAGTTGCCTCACTCACTTTATTAATCAATGCATTTATTCCCAAGTCAAAGTGACATTCTTATTCTCCAGAAACTACTGTGGATAGTAAGTAGTTACATACTTCCCATAGCAGCAGAGGCAAAAACTAGTAGAAAATAATGATATCAAATCTAGGTGATCAAGGTTGATACGTATCCTATAGGTTATGTCTGCTTATAATAATATAATATAATATAATATAATATAATATAATATAATATAATATAATATAATAATAGATATTATATTTACTAAATGATTAATGTACTCATCAACAGAATGGATACCTGAATCAGAAGGAATATATTTCACAGTCAAAAATTTTAATCTGATTAAATTAAAACCTTGTGCCAATGTTCCTTTTTTTCCCTTATATGGTTAGCATTTTTTGAAGAACCTAGACCATATATTATAAGGAAGACTTATTGAAGGCAAGGCACATCAATTTCCAGAAATTAGTGGAATACTCTGTTTTGTAGATTCAAGAATATTGTAGCTCTAACTACTGTTTTAGTAATTAGTTCAATGGTTGTATATTTTTTCAGAAAAATTTTTATTGCAATTACAATGAAATCATAAATACACCAATTTTGTATAGAAAATTAATAATCTTCTAAATAGAATCACAATATACTTTTCTTGTAGCATTTATATTCCAGTTAGTTCATCACTAAAATATAATTTGCCATTATAGAAACAAGAATAAGAGCAACAAGATGATAACTGACTTGTTTGGAACACTTATTCTATGACAAATTATACAAAGCATTATAAAATTTTAAATTTTACTCAGTGTTCACAATAACCTTAAAACAGGTATAATTATTGCACTGTATAGTAAGTGAGAAAGTGGAGGGTGGGGAAGTAATCTACTCTAGGGCACAGCTATTCCGCGAGGGAGTCAGGATTCAAACTTGCATCTGAATCGAAAAAAGTGCTCGGATTTACTTCAGGAGAAAAGAAAAATAAAGGAAGTTACCAGGGTCATATACCTTTATTTTACATGAACGAAAATGATATGCTTCATAATAAAACTGAAGCTACACCATACATCAAAATCAATTCACCTAGTTTAAAGCAGAAGATAAAATGACCTTGAATCTGAACAACGTCCAAAACATCAATAAATCTATCCTTAATGCTACATAACTTAAGGGAAGATCATTTAAAAACATTTAGGACTCTTATCTCATTAATGAAATAATACTTCTTGTTTAGTTAAAATGCAAGGTCTTTTTCGATCTAACATTCTGTGTCTTAGTATTTACTCAGAATTGTCAAAGAGAAAGCCACCAATACGACCATGAAACAGGGGCTGGGCGAGGCGATCCTTGTAACCTATGCAAAGAGAAGTGTTTGAAGAATTTTCTCTTGATAATAGCCTAGTTATTCATAACTATCAATAACATGCTGTTTTCAAGAAATGTTTCTATTGAGAAAGAGGAAATGGCAATTGTAAATTGTCAGCACTTGACTGTGAAAGAGAGAGAGTATAAAGAAAAGGAGTTGCCCAGGCTGGCACACGTGAGGGAAAGAAGTAACATTTATTGAAATGGTGAACTTCGGCCGTGGGTGAAGGGTACATGTGAGAGGACAGTCTTGAACTTTGTTTTGGACAAGGAGAATTTGACGAAATGTCTGAGGTACTAGATTAGTCACTTGGGCTGAATTATTTAATAAATAGAAGTAATGAATACAAATATTTTTTAAGACTTCAAAACATAGTGTGAAGTTAATCTTTAAAGAGTTTGTACAATTCATTATGCCTGATGGTATTTTATGAGAGTGTCTATTTTTCACCCTGTCACCAAGTGCTAATATTTAATATCTACAAACATATTAGCCAATTTTATAGGCCAAAAGAAGATGGCACCTTTCAGGGAAGAAGCATAATAGAAGGTTGCTTTAGATAGCTTAATCTGCGATGTACATTTTATCTGAAGACACCATCAATGGCTATAAAAGGATGAAATAGTCGATACAAACTACACATTATTAGAAAATAAATATTGTATGAATTATAAAACATAGAGGCCTCGATTTTAAATTTGGTAGATTTCAGGTAATTGTGAAGTCAAAATGACCCATCAACATAAGTATTGGTTACCTGATGTGTCAGTCATCAAGTACTGCATTACAAATTACCAAAAGCATAGAGGCATAAAATAACATGCATTTAATATTACATGATATCCATAATTCAGGAATCTGAATACAGTTATGTCACAGTTGGAGCTAGGAATGAGTGGCCAGAGGGGAAATAAAGGCAGGGCCCTCGCCATTGCAATCTAACAAATAACTTAATACAGGGGGCTAAAAGCCAAGGAAGACATGTCTCACCCATTCACCCAGTAGTCCTGAGCTTGGTTAAATAAGGCTGCCAGGCATTCTGAAAAACACACCTAAATTATGATAGTGCCGAGGGAAAGCCCTTGAAAGTCTGTGTCTATCAGCTCCACTATCTGGGAAAAGGAAAACCTGGAGACTTGTGTTCATTCCAAGGCCTAGAAGTGGGGAGGGAAACCCATAAAACAACTGTGGTTAATTGCTTGCCTCCCTGTCACATATGAAAAATGAACAAATAGAGTCTGGAATAAGATAAAGATTCTGGCTGACAGACACCCACACATACCTGCGTTTGGGTAGCAGACGGGAGATGACACCCCCTTTACCCATCGATCCAAATGTAACTCCACACTCACCCTGCCAACTGTTTTCAGTTCTCAGAACAAAGGACCCACTCTCTTGGCCCTCTTGGTCCCTTTAGGCCACATAGGTATGAAGCCAGCCTCTAGCCAAGAGGCCTCTGGTTACCAGGACCCTGGCTATGTGTTTTTTGGCTCCCCAGCTTCTGGCCACCCTGCTTCTGCCACCCTTTCTCTAGCCACCTTGCTGTTGCTCTCCCGTTGCAACACACCACGGATACACTTTGCTTGCAATGCTAGGAGGCTTGCCCATCTGTAATTCTTTACTGCATTGGCCAGAAGAACCAGGTTTCTCTGGCAACCGTTTGGCTGGACTAGGCTCAGGGTCTTACCAGACCGCAAGAAGGGGGTTGCTGGGCTGAGTTCTTTCCCAGACCTCAGTGTTCTCTTTCAGGCTTGCACAGTTGGTAGAATGCAATGTTTTATAGTCACAACTCTGAGGTCTCCCCTTCTTTTCTTTTATTGCTGTCAGCCAGGGTGGCATTCAGCTGGAGTTCTTTACAATGTGGCCCTTTGGAGAATTCACTCTAGTGCACTAAAATTGAGTTTTACAATGTAACGGACCTAACCTAACCACTTTCCCATACTCTATTGATTAGGAGCAATGCACACATTTTTCCTACACTAAAGGAGAGGGTGTTGCTCCAGAGCACCATTCATGCTCACTCTGGGCTGTATAATCATCACACCTGGCCATCAGATTACCAAAATGCATTGTTTTTGCACTGAAAATAGAATCATTCTATGTTGTAGTTGTAATACATGTGGCTACAAGTATCAAAATTCCTTTCTAAAAATAAATATAAATTAGGGTGTTATTATCTCACCATGTAAGAAGGATAAGATAATGGTGGGGAAATTCTAATATCGATGTTGCAAGTTTATGAAGCAGCTAGTGATGGTCATGGTGATCACCTCTCCCCTATACCATCCGCAGCTTGCGTGCTGTCTCTCCTATCATGGTCACAGATTGGGCTCACCAAGTTCCAGGTGTCACGTAGAGACATCAAGCGATGAAGAGATATCATGTCTCTCACTCACTTTTAATAAGGAGGGAAATTTCTCAGACTTCTAAGATCTCCTGGCTAACATTAGATTGTATAACTAGCTCTAGCACCAAGGGTGTCTGGGAAAGCACGTGTCGTTTTCAGGCTCTATAGTCTTGGAGAGAAGTCTTTCATCAAAGATGGAGTATGTGAGCACGGCTGCGGGGTTCAGCAACAGAAACCTCTTTTGTGTTATTAAAAATGCTTTTTAATAAGAAAATCTTTTATCCAAAATCTATATACAGATATACTTAGTATATCCAAAGATTGTAGAACAAACTGTAATACAATTCTAAGAGACTCAAATTTTCATCTTATCTATAAGAAGCATCTGTTTTATTTCATTTTTAACTTTGACTCTTGCAGAGAAATGTGTTTCTAATCTTTCACATAATGGCTCATCTGAAAGAAAGGAAATACCAGTGAGATAATTCCCACCCTTCTTATCCCCAAACTCAATAGAAACAAACTGCTGTCTTCAAGACTTCAAAGAACCTCACAATTAGAAATCCTGATAAACAACTATGTTTTAGGTCCCCTTTCAATATAGTCCATACAATGTGTCCGCTTCAGTTTCTCATCTAAGGAAGGCTTTGCATGCAAGATGACACAGTATGTGCTTGTTTTAAATAATGCTTTGGCTCAAATCAAACCCAACTCCCTCCTATTATTCCTACTTAAAAATGTCATTTGAAATCCCAAGATAAGGCAACAAATTTGCCATATTTCAACAATGTCTATGGCTTTATATGACACTGGGCACATTTTAAATTCTCAAACGAAACTGGAGTTTCAAATTACTTGACTATCTTCCTGTATCATGAGCATTGCTTCCAAAGACTTCAGGCGCTAATATATTTAGGATCCAATTATAGGCTTTCTGTAAACAAGTAATTTCCCTAAATAGCTAATAAAATTTTGTGTCTTCATTCATGTACTGTTGTTGATAGATGGCAAGGAAAATACAAGTAAGTCAAAGGATTTTTGTTATGGCAATTTTGTTCTGGAAATTCTGTTTATTCTTTTGTAATATGAATTACAAACTACTATAGCTTGTTTTCATTGACCAAAAATATTGCTTTCCAGATGTGACAAAATAAAAAAAATTAGAAAACAGAAATTAGATAATTAATTAAAATAACACACAATTTAAAATAATAGCAGTTGCTAAGTAGGATAAATACTACCCAAAGTTAACACATGTTTTGTTTTAGATGCCATGCAGAGGAAATACATTTTCATTCCTCAGAAAACACTCTTAAATCACTTACTATTTATTCTAGCCTTTTACAAAGTGATGCTCTTTTTGAGGGGGGGGGTTACAGTTACTGTTATTTTAACATGAGTTGGGATGTGCTCCAAAATATAACTCTTATTATGAAAAAAAAACATTGCTAAATTTCAAATTAATTTGCTTAAAGTTCCTATTTAGTGAGGTAATAATTTGGAAATACTATTAAATGTAAAATTGAATTTATAAAAAGTTCTTACAAATGCTGTATTTTTGGATTTGTAAATCATATCACCTCTTCTTCTTTAGAATAACTCCAATATCCTTCATTCCACTGTTTGGATCATTCCAGCTAAAGTCTGTCCCTCATTTACCTCAAGAACCAATAGGACTTCGCCTGTTTAACTCCTCTGTTGATACTGTTTTCCACATCATATTATATTTACATTTTTGTCATACCTATCTATAAGCAACTTGAATATAAAATATAAACCTCTCCATCACCTAAAGCCTTTATGAAATCATTAATGTTAAATATTATTTAATGGCTACATGGATGATTAAATATTATGAATAAGTAATAAGTACCTATTCCATATCCAATGCTTTTCTAATACTAAAGAAGAAAATGTATACTTATAATCATGGGTTTTAGTTATTATGGTAGTTATCAAATATATCTTCTGTTAACATTCATGCTTTTTGAAAATCTCTTGACATAAACAAATTGAGATTTACAAAATACTGTACATGATTAATAGCTTTATATTATTACACTTTCTTAGGTGATACTAGACAAGTGAGTTTCTGAGAAGAATGTGGGTCAAGATTAAAGGAATGATACTATTTTAACTAAAAATAAGTTATTATGTATAAGAGACTCTTTCATTAGTAAAATAAGAGCAATTAGGTAACATTTTTGTCTTCATTGTACAGACTGCAAAATCTGCGCAAGTTAACAAAGCCGATAAGCAATAGGGGAGGGATTCAAAGCCAAGGATGTCATATGCTAATTAGATATTAGATACCATATGCTAATCCACAATTTGGTATGGAGAATTTGGAGAAAAATAACCAAAATTGGGGTGGGAGAAGGAAATTCGAAGCTGAAATACAATACCTACAAATAATTTCTCAAATTTAAGGATTGTAGCACATCCAGGTTTGGAATGTCAGTTAGGTTCCCAAGTGGACTTAGAAGTATAGAGAAGGCTTAATAAGAACATCTGCTTTGTCTCTTTTATTTTAGATTGGGGAGAATAGAGATAGAATTTTTCAAGATTGTATTATATAAGGGAGAAGTAGGTAATGACCTGTCTTTCTCTTTCACATTCAAAAATGGACAAAAACTATTTTGATAAAAAGGTCAGCTGAACTATTATAAGCTGCTGAGAAGAAGTCATGACTTTTGATTTGTGAACAAAGTACTTGGTAATACTGCTAATGAAATAGAGCTCCTTACTGTCATCCTCTTTCCTGACTCCCTTCACACCAGACCACTTCTTAGCAAGGATGGCCCTGCCCTTGCATGGACCAAGACCTTCAGACTCTTGACTTATGCAAGAAAGAATTCAAGAATTAGTAAAAGTGATAATAAAAGCAAGTTTTATTCAGATAGAGGAAAAGAAAGAGGCCAGGGCATGAGTTCCTGGAGGTAGGATCAAGGGTCGAGCTGCCCGATGACCTCCGGTTGCAAGTTTCACAGGGCATTACTGTGAGAGAAGCCCAAGTGTACATCTGGGTGGACACCAGAGAACCCACAAGTGAGTTGTGTGTGTGGTTAGTCCGTCCTCGGGGTGTTCTGTGTTTTGAAAGGTGTGTTGTTTCCGAACTTTGTGACATTGAATTCTGACTGCCTACTAGTTGGGAGTCCCTTCCCTTTCACTGGTCTACTTTGGGTGTCAGTTTTCATTATAATGAGCTTCCAGGTCAATGTGAGGTCATTTTTTCCTATATCTTGGAATGAAGTGGTTTTAACCAGTCCCTATTGTTGCTGACTTCTGTGACCACCAAATTAGTTTCTTGTTATACACTGTTTTCCTTTCATTGTGTGTGGAGGTGCAAACTCTGGTGAGATGGTCTAGGTGGTTGTTGGTCTGTGATGTTGGGTTGTATTTTCTTATTCCACTTGTTGGGAGTTTGCCCTAACTTCTTTCTCACTGTCTTGTCTTCACTGGCTTAGTAGGACACCATGGGTCCCTCGCTGAGTTTCTCAGGCAATCACTTCGGCTTATTTCAGGCCAAAGAGCAAATCAGACTGTACTGTCTCCATGGGAAGGGAGTTTCAAAGAGAGAGGAATAGACAGAACTGCGTCCGTCTGCTCAAGTCCTTTGTAATTCACCTAGGAAACAAGTCATTCACCCAGCAAACAGTTTGTTCACCCTTGAGGTAGAGTGAGTAACAGAGAAACTGTAGGTAATTTTCTCAATGGTAACATGTCAGAGAAATAGAGGATTTTCTTCAAAGGATTAAACCTTTGGAAGTAGAACCTGCTAAGGGTGGGTTTGGATTACCAAACAGACTAGAGCAGGCTAACATAACAGGAATATGAATAACATAATCTCAGTTATTGAAAAGATCAAAATAGGATAGAATGGGATCAGAAGGCCAATCATAATATTTAAATTAAAAATAGGATGAGTTAGACTTTGTATACAAAAGAAATTAAGAAAATGACTTTCAAGAAGAGATGCTATAAAAATAACATTTGATAAAATTATAAAGAATTCCAAAGAAAAAATAGAGTAAATTCTATATAGGTTTTCCTTGACTTAGCAAATTCAATAATTTAAGCTTTGTCATCCAATAGGTCTCATTAGGATATCAAGGAATTACATAGAGACTTCCTAGTGACATGAATTTTATTTTAAATTACAAAAGTAATGAAAATCATTGTAAAAATAATTAAAATGACAAAAAGGAAAAAGTTAACTCTTTGAGTGCTTATCCTATACAAAATTCTTCTAAATGATCTACATATAATAACTATTATAATCATTAGAATGACTAAAGTGGATACTATTACTACTATCATTTTTAATGGAGAAAATGAGCCACTGAAATTCATATATCTTGTAATTAAGGGAATCCAGGATTGTGAGGTCAGGGAATCTGGTTCTTAACATCTAATAAAAACTCTCAAAATCTAACACTGTCATGAATTCCATCACCTAAATATAATGATCTTTAAGAATTAGTTGTAGTTTCCTGCAGAAGGTTTTTTCAATATAAATATATGTATACACATGTATGCATTATTTACAAAATACTCAATTGTACTAGAATATTGTTTTATAGTCTTTTTCAGATTTAAACTTTAACATCACTATTCTTCCATGTCATTAAAGGCTTGATAATTTTAAGAATAAATTTTGAATTTATTATTTCTTTAACCAAATATTATTAATGGTCATTTAATTTGTTTTTCAATTTTTGCTCTCATACAAAATACAAAAAATTAAAAATTTATACATGCATCATTTTAGAGATATGCAATCATTTATTTGAGACAAAGTTTTAGTTTATACATATATTTATGTATTTTGATATATTTAATGCCAATTCACAAAAGATACAATTTTTAGAATTTACAAGAACTAGACAATAAGATTGCCATTTTCTCCACAGTGATTTCATCACAGGTTTAGTCGAATTTTTAAACAGCAAACACCTTATTTTAATTGGAACTTCTTTTACTTATAACACAATTTCAATACTATGATTTGATTGGTTCTGTTTCTTTTCTAGTGAAATGTTTAATAAAACACTTAGCTTTTCTACACAGTGTTATGTGTATGTCTTTGTTTTGATATTTAAGAACAATTTATACAGTATGAATATCTTAATGGTGTAATATATATCAGTTACTATTCCCAATTCATGAATGGCATTTCAAAATGACTTAAAGTTTTGCTACTTCAATGATTAAAAATTACTCTAAAAAAAGACAGTCAAGCCCTGACTGTTATGACTCAGTATATTGAGTGCCAACCTGAGAACCAAAGGGTTGCCAGTTCATTTCCCAGTCAGGGCACACGCCTGGACTGCAGGCCAGTTCACCAGGAGGGGGAACCTGGGAGATAACCAAACATTGATGTTTCTCTCCCTCTCTTCCTCCCTTCCCTTCTCTCTAAAAATATGTAAATAAATAAAATCTTTTTAAAAATTTAAAGAAAGAAAGACAAAGACAATCATGATTTGACTCCAGTGTCTATGACACATTAGGACAAATACTGCAAGGCTGCTTTTCAGAAAATGCCATTCACATAGTACTCAAGGAAAGAGACACCAATTACTTAATATCCTAGCTAAAAATTTCCTGAAGTTGAACATTATAACCCTTCTTAGAATGAGCTTTCCTTAACTCCAAAATTATTTAATTATCCACCAGTGTTTCTGTTATATGATGGTTCAATTTTTCACAATTGAATTTTTAACTCACCTAAAATATTTTTATTTAAAATGTGAGCTTTATTTTCATACTGTAAATAGCCATTTAAGATCTTTCCTCAAAAAGTAGTGAGTTATACCAACATTGTTTTAAAGTAATCTATTTTTATCTTTGATGTGAAATGTTAATAATTGAAAAAAATCACAATTTGTTATATGTTAAAAAGCACTATGCAAGGTTAAGGCTATGTAACTCATTCGTAGGTTTCGTATTGTGATGGAAGTACCGCATTGTTCTGATCACGGTAACTTTCTAACATGAATTTTTATCTAGTAAGATGATCCCCCCTTTTTTATTTTCTATTCAGACGTTATTCCAAGTAGAAAACCTAAATAAAACCCTTTTTTAGATTTCTGTAGAGTTACTCTGCAGAAAAAAGATAAAATCATTTGGTTAAAGTGCATAGTATGTGTTTTCATATTTAATTTGGAGTCATCGATCAGTCATTTAGTAAACAGCTACTGATTACCTTCTCTTTTCCAGGAACCAGTGGTTTGAGGATATCCAGTGGTTTGAGGATATACTAATGAACAATTTGTAATAGTCCGTGCCTGTATGGAGTTTTCAGGCTATTAAAGATGGCATACCTTAAACAAATAACGAAAAATATGATGCATTGAAAATGCAGAGGGATGCTGTACATACGCAAGGTGGGAGTAACAATCTACAGAGTCAGGGCAAGCTTTCAGGAGGAAGTGGCCTTCTAGATTCCACATAGAATATTGAAACACTTTAGTCAATAAAGGTAGTAGAGGAGGCAAATTTGGTAAAAACATATATTTACTTATATATTTGCTTATTTTTTTATTTTATCCAGTTACAGTTAAGCTTCACAAGGGCAATGCCTTTTTTATTCCTCAGTGTATGTCTGGCAGAGAAGAAGGAAAGGAAGAGCAGGAAGAGAGGAGGCAAAGGGAAATGTGTTTGAAATACCAAAGACAAATGAGGACATTTGCTGTAGAATTTAAATGTCTATTGTGTCTAGCAGATCTTGATGAATTTTAAAGGATATCCTAAAGAATGAATTAAATGCTAATAGCACTGGAAAAAACACCAAGGAGCATTAGAAAAGGTGATAATCAGGGATTTTTCTCTTTAAAAGATCATGTGGCTGCGATTGTGAGTATGGTTTTGACAGGTAGGAAGAGACAATAGGGGGATTACTTATTGGATTAAAATAGTAGCAATGATGATACAGTAAGTGTACAGAGAAATAGTTCCTGTAGGCTGTAGAAAAGCAAGATTTCATTCCAAGTTTCATGGCTTGAAAAAGGGTAAATTGAGAAGAAGTAAAGAAATTGAGAAGTGAATTGCTGGACATATGAGTGTGGAATACCCACGACATATAAAGGTAGATACACACACACACACACACACACACACACACACACACACAGCTAAACCTGATTCTACTTGCATTTAAATTAAGAAAAACATTTTGGTAGCATATTAATCAACTCTGTGATTGTTTTTTCACTTTCTAAATTTTCTGTATTAGTGGCATAAAAGATAAGATAGTCTTACCAAGTTTTCAGATGCAAAAGTAGACATAAAATAAAGAATAATATATTTAAGTAGTAATATATTTTGTATATTATTGTCATAATTTCAAATAACTCCTTAGCATCATCTGTGAATTATCAAGTGCTCAATTAATATGAAAATGTTAATAGCATGATAATAATATCAGGAGAAAAAATGTGACAGATATGTAAAGTAATAGAAATAACTATACATGGGAAGTTGTTTCAAAAAGCAAATTCAACAGCAGAATGGAGAAATCATGAAATCATATTAGTTTGTGAGAAAAAGTTCCAGAGATTCCACTTGCCTAAATAAGAGTTAAGTCTGACTCCACAGTGCATATTATTGAAGCAGCTTATGGTGAGAGAGAACTATGACCTGTCCTAGACAGAGGATACATGATAGACTTTCTTTAAAATTTAGTATCATGCACAGGATTGTATTCAGAAAACAATCAATACAATGAAGGACTCAGAAAAAAACTCACATGAGAAAGGTTTGAAAGAATTATTATTTTGCTTAGAAAAAATTATAGAGGAATAAGGAAAAACATGAGAAATAGTTACTAACTTAATCAGCTTTTCTAGAAAACAATACAGATTATGTAAAATTTTAAAGAAATATCTTTTGAAAGAAATTACTGTAAGAATTAAATTTATAAAATCTCATTAAGAAGAAAGCTTTCTGTTGCATGAAGTTTGTCTAGAAGGCATTCAGCCATGTAATATGAAAAATAGAAACATTTATTGAAGAAAATACAAGAAACATTGTACATAGGACAATGACGTCAGTCCCCTTCAAAGTAGGTACCTCAGGACCTCACACAGTTCTCCCAGTCACCATCAGCTGCTCTGTCGTATTTTCCTGAATTTCATTGATGGTCTGAAATCTCTTCCCTTTCAAAGGTGATTTTAGTTTTGGGAAAAGTCAGAAGTTGCAGGGCATCAAATCTGGGCTATAGGGGGACTGATTCACCTGGGTGGTTTGATGTTTCTCAAAAAAAAAACCCCAAAAAACTTTGTGTGAAACATGATGCATGAGCAGGCGCATTGTCATGGTGGAGCTGCCAATCACCAGTTGCCCATAGCCGCGGCCTTCTGAATCATCCAAAGAGTTGCCGCCGAGGAAAATTCAAGCTTAATGCAGAACTGGATGCAGATTTGTTGCTCTACTCGCTCAGCTCAGTCATTTTGAATGTGATGACCACACAGTATACCTGTTTACTTAACAGTGTCCACTGCCCCTGCTAGTACAGTGAAGTCCTCAGTGTTCACACACATGCACATTCCAGTACACTCTCCTTGGCTTCTAGGATATAAATATGTCACACAAATCATTCTTGTTATATTCACAGTGGCTGGACTTTTTCTGGACAGGCCTATTATGTGAATGAGGTTTACAAATCCTTTTTTGAAATATAGCCAGAAACTGAAGAGCTTCTAAGACAGGTTTGTACAACCTGTGACCCGTGGGCTGCATGTGGCTCAGGATGACTATGAATTCAGCCCAACACAAAATCAGAAATTTACTTAAAACATTATGATAATTTTTGAGATTACAGGTCACAATATATTTAATGTGTGGCCAAAGACAACTCTTCTTCTAGTGTAGCCCAGAGACAACAAAAGTCTGGACATCCCTGAAGATTTTATTATCAATAAAATCTTTAAAATGACATTAGTGATATGCTAAAAGAATACATATAAAACTATAAGTCCAGAGATGTCAGCACATCATTAACTGTGTATTTGTTTTACAGGCTAATTATAACATTGGGTATTTTTTTCATAATGAATTTTGAAAATTATATTTAGTTTAGGATACTTTATTTTTTTTAAATCACATGTAGTCTCTCACAATTTCCTTAAAGCCTATTTGTGGCATTAGAGTGATTGTATACCTAAGAACATAAGATCAAAATAACAGCTATTAATTCACATTATTACTTGATGTTCTGGGTTCAGAAAATCTTGAGTTCTGTCTTGTTTCTGAAGTTCTACATTTTGCTTCTTAAGGGCCTGTGATTTCTGAACCCTCAAAATAAATAAGAAAGATTTAAAAATATCCCTACAGCCTTTCTCTGGGATAAGATGAAGAATCTGAAGCACAGAAATGTTGAGATTTGGGATAAGATGAAGAATCTGAAGCACAGAAATGTTGAGATTTAAAGATGCTAAAATGCTACCCTCTATCTGGTCTGTTTTTATGTAAGGAAGAGTAAAGTCCCTAGACAATAAACAACAAAAATGTTTCCTCAATGGAGTAGCCTTGGGGTGAAATAATTGTAATAATAATGCCAAAAGTAGCTGGTTGTAACATTGGTTATTTCACTCAAGGTAAATTTTGGAAGTTTGGAAGACTTTTAATTTTCAAATATATATTAGTCACCGGGCTAAGTTGCATGTATAAAATAATTCAGGTATCATCACAGCCATTCTTTGGGGGTAGGATAAAGAAACTAAAAAACAGAAATACTGAGTCACTAGGCCAAGTTCACAAACCAAGTAATGCCAAGATATAACTTCAGTCAGAGTGGTTATAGAATCTTTGTATTTAACATATTATTTAATTATTTTAAAGGGATAGTTTTGAAACTGTGCATGTTAAATTATAAAGGATATAGTAGATTAAATAAATTTCAAGGACAGTGCTCNAGGTAAATTTTGGAAGTTTGGAAGACTTTTAATTTTCAAATGTATATTAGTCACCGGGCTAAGTTGCATGTATAAAATAATTCAGGTATCATCACAGCCATTCTTTAGGGGTAGGATAAAGAAACTAAAAAACAGAAATACTGAGTCACTAGGCTAAGTTCACAAACCAAGTAATGCCAAGATATAACTTCAGTCAGAGTGGTTATAGAATCTTTGTATTTAACATATTATTTAATTATTTTAAAGGGATAGTTTTGAAACTGTGCATGTTAAATTATAAAGGATATAGTAGATTAAATAAATTTCAAGGACAGTGCTCGCTTCAGCAGCACATATACTAAAATTGGAATGATTCAGAAAAGATTAGCATGGCCCCTGTGCAAAGATGACATGCAAATTCATGAAGCGTTCCATATTTTTTGCAGAAAGAAAGAAGGAGCTCCTACCTTTTGCAACAGCATGAATGGAACTGGAAAGCATTATGCTGAGTGAAATAAGCCAGGTGTTAAAAGACAAATACCATATGATCTAACCTTTAACAGGAAGCTAAACAACAAAACAAACAAGCAAGCAAAATATAACCAAAGACACTGAAGTAGAGAACAGGGGGACAGTGACCAGAGGAGAGAGGGGAGGGAATTTCAGGGGAAATAAGGGAGGGATTTAGAGGAACAAATATAAAGGATACATGGACAACAACTGAGAAGGGTGGAAATGGGAGGGAGGAGGGGAGCGCGGGGGAGTGGGCTGAGATGGGAGTAATACACAGAAAATCCTACTTGAAAAAAAATTTAAAGGACAATGCTATTGTTTCCACAAATAATGAAGAAAAATCGAGACTAAAAATATGGCCCTATATAATATGATAAAAAATATCTCATTTTTAAAAAGATTTTAGTGATGAGAATATTGCCCCAAGTACTCCTTATTATTTCCTTGAAAAGATTTTAAAGGGAGGTTTGAAATAATTACAAAATGTAGGCCTTTCCCAGCTCCTATAACAAGATATTGAAAGAAACTTTATCTCATCTAAAGCTGGATGCATCTCACAAAAATTGAGCTATTTGGTAACATTATGTCATAGCCATTTTCCTTGACCTTCCACCAGATGGAAAGCAGCAACTCCAGTTTGTTTGCCTTGGAAATCCTAATGTCTGTTGTTTTGTGAGAGAGGAAAGAGCATATTGTTCCATCTTCTCCAGCAGTTTCCTTATTATTAAATCAATGATGCCATTTTCCATAAAAAGGGTTCCGTGAGCACATAACGATCTAATCCATAAAACAGGCCCAGCTCATCTGGTACCCTTCCTTACACATCAAATGGTCCAGATGCTTTAATATTGGTACTGGGCCACAGTGTTATTTGTACCACACTATTCATAGCGCATTCACTCACCCAGTCCTTTCCCTAAATAAATATTATTATTTTGTTAGCCTTAGCCCAATTAAGAAGGCTTCTTGTAATTTAATAATGATTTTGGTTCCAAAAGGAAGTTAACTATTCAAATCAGATCTAAATCATGGAAACAGACCAGGGCTACCCAGGAGGAACAAGATTCTCATCATCTTGTCAGACTTGACAGTATAATTTCTTAGAGACCCAAAAATATTGGTTCCTTGATGAAAGTGAGGCACTTTACCTTTAGAGAAGCAAAAAAAAAAAAAGCTTCTTAATGAAATTCATAAGCTCATGACTCAAGTAGATACTGTGTCCCTTAATATAGAGGTTCAACTAAAACAAACTTGTGTGGGAATTTATCCATGAACATGAGCTTGTTTGCTTTACTCTTGATCAAGGACAAAGGAGAGGCAGTTTTATTGTACACAACACAGAAAGACGTGCAGAAATCATGCCCACACTTACCATAGCTTAAAAGTGTTATTAGATTCTTCAGAGTGAAAAATAAAATAAACATAAGGGAGACCATTTGTTATTTGAGATATAAATATACATATGTGTGTATGTACACATATACATATCAATCACATATTCCTAGTTAAAATGACCTAACTGCAAGTACTGAAGATTGTGTGACCAAACAGTTATATAAAATAAATGTACATTTGTTTATGAAGTCTTCTTTCACACTTTGAATTGTATAACTATAAGAGTCAAAATTCTTTTTTCTCCACATAATAAAAACATACTGCATTTATCCTTATAAAAATCCACCCTGAAGGCCCTGGCTGGCGTAGCTCAGTGGATTGAGCGTGGGCCTGCAAACCAGACAATCGCGGTTCGATTCCCAGTCAGGGCACATGCCTGGGTTGCAGGCTGGTTCCTTGCAGGCTAAGTACCAGCAGGGGATGCACAAAAGGCAGCTGTACATTGATGTTTCTCTCCCTCTCTCCTTNGACCTAACTGCAAGTACTGAAGATTGTGTGACCAAACAGTCATATAAAATAAATGTACATTTGTTTATGAAGTCTTCTTTCACACTTTGAATTGTATAACTATAAGAGTCAAAATTCTTTTTTCCCCACATAATAAAAACATACTGCATTTATCCTTATAAAAATCCACCCTGAGTAGTTTATATGTGTGTCTGTGTGTGTGTGTGTGAAATTAAAGTTCCTAACTGATCAAATTATGAGCAACTTTCTAAGTAGTTTTACCAATATCAAACAAAGAACACAAATTTATTATTATTACATTATATTTAGTGAGTGTTCATGTACTAGGAATTTTGCTTGATATTTGATGTTACTATGGGATTGGCCAAAACATTTTCATGCTTTCTCCCATAAGATAAAAGACAAAATTTTCATTTTCACCAATAACTTCATTGATTTGGATATTTTGAGTATGTCAACAGTATCCTGCATGATATAACATTGATTATTGTTAATTACTGTCTCAATTTGATCTCTATCGACTTCAGGCGGTCTACCAGATCATGGTACTTCATCCAGCAAGATAGCAAGAAATCTCCAGCACAAAACTTTGCAAACCACTTTTGACACAATCAGTCACAGCACCTTCTCCATACACTGCACATTTTCTTTTTGTTTTTTTTTGTCTTTCAGTTGCTTTTTTACATTTCTTGAAATAATAAAGCATAATGTGCTGAAAATGTTGCTTATTTTCTTCCATCTTCAATATTAAAATGGCTATGTAAAAATTTACCAATTTTGATAATTTGTTAATGCTACTTATATGCCAGCTGTCACAATACAATCTAACAAAATGGTTTTGAATGAATTTAGAGACAACTAAGAGCTTTCAGATCCATCTTATGGAAAAAACCAAATGACTCTTTGGCCAACCCAATATATCATGTAGCCTTACCTTAAGAATATTATAGGGACATTATAGTGCCCATTTTACTGAGTTGCCACAGTACTAAGTTACTGAAAAACAAACAGAGAGCACAAAGTACGTTTCTAGAAACTGGAAGGTCTATATATTTTTAAGAGATATAAAACATTAGAAAGTAATTAAGTTTTAATGGTTTAACAATAATTATAGCACTGAATGTTTGAAGATTAGTATGGACAGGAGTAATACATTTTAAATTTGTAAGAATGGAGAAGCTGAGTTGAATTCAGCATAATGGGTACAATTACACTGAAAGGGATAAAAGCAAATCCTTCCACAGTAAGGGTNAAAAACAAACGGAGAGCACAAAGTACGTTTCTAGAAACTGGAAGGTCTCTATATTTTTAAGAGATATAAAACATTAGAAAGTAATTAAGTTTTAATGGTTTAACAATAATTATAGCACTGAATGTTTGAAGATTAGTATGGACAGGAGTAATACATTTTAAATTTGTAAGAATGGAGAAGCTGAGTTGAATTCAGCATAATGGGTACAATTACACTGAAAGGGATAAAAGCAAATCCTTCCACAGTAAGGGTCACGTGTGACAAAACCCAGAGGCTACCATTTATATTGTCTGTATCAAAAGAAAGTTCCAAAAATGACTAAGGGCATTATATTGAGTAATGTTGAGAAATAGGAATTGAATAGATCAAAGAAAACTCTATGAAGCAGAGTGTTTGCAGTATAGATTTGATGTAAAAGGCAATTGAGAATAGAGTTACATAACAAAAGTTTTAACATTTTACCTGTCTTCATCAATACAAATAAAAATTTGGGTTATATTCAGTTATTTAAAGTCCCTTTCATGATATAACATAAATATGTCACTATACTTGATTACAATGTCTGACTACATATAGGCGACTTGTTAGAGAATATTTTTGCTAGAATACAAAGAGATTAGGAGTAGGGTGAAATTGAGATTGAACTACAGGCACAGAGTTTCAGGGCATATAAAAAACATATCAGCAATAGCAGGAGTTGAAGACATAGTGTGAGATGAGACAGAAAATTATTGAAAGGGAAACAGGACTAAAAACATTCCAGAATTTTCCAGATGATGCACAATGTAAACACTCTAAGTTATGCTCAGAGAGGAACTATGGTGTTAGGATCTGCATTTTTCTTCAAGACTTCAGAAATTGAAGCACCGTGCAGGGACTGGAACTCAAAGCTGGTAGCACTGATGAGGGACGAGGGAAGACATCGTGTTCAGAGAGCAGGTAGACTGTGTGCAAGATTTATATATCCTCAATAAACAAAGAAAAACCCAGGCTTGTCAACTGAGTACAAAGAGTAACTAAATGGACTAATATTTACAGACCAATTCGAAGTTAGCAAATAATTTTTCAAGCTTTGATTACTGACTTGAATGCAAAGGTATCATTCCTTAACATGGATGGTGAAATAGACAAAAATTAATACCAAGATAAATATTAGTACATAAAATAAAGAATAACTTCTTTAGAAATTCTTATATAACTCAAAACATCTACCTTCATTGTATTTTTTAAAAAGTGAGTTTAGCCCTAACCAGTGTGGCTCAGTCGGTTGGGTGTTGTCCTATAAAGTGGAAGTTCACTAGTTCAGTTCCCTGGCACTGGTTCTGTCCCCAGTCCAAGCACATACCAGAGGCAACCAATTCAGGTTTCTTTCTCACATTGATGTTTCTCTCCCATTCTTTCTCCCTCCTTTTTCTTCTCTTTAAAAATAAATAAACAAAATCTTTGAAAAATATTTAAAATATTAAAAGATTGAGCTTAATGCAAATTTTCGGGGAAAGACAAACAATATTTATTCAGTTCATTTTTGAACATCGTCCAACTTTCCTGTAGATATTTCTTATCAAAAATAAAACACCATTCAAAATGCTTCTGTCTTTTTAATGTATTTTAAAAAATATCTGTTTGATCCAGATATTCCTGCTAAAAGCAAAGTGAATGCTTTAAATTATATCCACCAACCTCATGGAATTTTTCAAAGGTTTTTGCCTTTGGAGAACATCTTATACTCATGTGTTTGGCCTGGAAGAATAATCGGGCTACTTTGGTACACAGTATGTGTGACCAAATTTAAATATTGACTATCATTAGCCTTGAGGATATATAACATAATAAATTTTCCATGTAATTTTCTATAGGTATTATCAAACCATGAAATAGTTCAGATATAATTATCAGAGATGTTATACTTTGACCTAATTTGGGGAAAGGCTTTGTTTATACATTGAGTAATAACTTGTTTTAAGAAAACCTTCATTTTAAATTTTTTATTGTTTTCATTCTTGATTATCTTCAATAAGCAAGGTATATCTATAATAAATTATTTTCAAAATCATTTATTTTTTTAGCTGTGCATGTGGTAGCAGTGTGTATTAAGCTCATTAAGTTAAATAATGTATCTAAATTGCTATTCTGAATTCATTTTGCTTTAATGAAACAAATATAATAAAATCATTAGCACTTGTCAATAAATGCATTGCATTTGATCTTATGTAGGTAGACATGTTCAATATTTTCACAGAACACTACATGAATAAAGATGATAAATGTTTTAGCTAGTGAGTTGTCAGCTTTTATAAAATAAATAATATATAACAGCATTATTGATTAAAGCAATGATATCATTTATTGATTATTGATATTTACCAAACTTTAATCTTTAGCTTGGTAAACTATTCTTTCAGGACCTCACTTTCAGAAATTTCCAATAATTGATATCATAAGAAGAATCAAAGGGATAGAAATACAAATTCGGTATATGTCAATAACTACAAGTGGATTGATTTACTCGTTTTTAAGGGAGACTAAGATGAAAATTGACCTGTTTCATTCTTGTACATTTCTTTATCCTCATGGTGCTATACATTATTGGACTTTAATTCCAGGTTTTCTGTTTCTCAGCATAGAAAAGAAAATAATGCTTTTTTCTTCCTTCTTAATACCTGCCAATAACAAATTCAACTCACCTGGAATGATGAAAACAGCTGTTATATAGCACAAGAACTGCAGTACGACCATCTTAGCTCTACCACATACTAGCATAAGACCTGACCTCTCTCTCTGAGTCAATTATGAGTGAATATTTTTTGTTTGTAAAATGGAAAAATTACCTAAATTATGGAGTGGTTGTGACATTACCGTGAGTACATTAACCTTTAGCTTTTGTATTAGATTTCTATGCTATAAAATAAATAATAATTTTAGCTTCTTAAAATAATATGTTTTTATTATCTCACAGTTTTCATGGGCTGAGAGTCTGGGAATGGCTCACGTGGGTCCATTGCTCAAAGATTCAGGAGGCTGCAATCGCAGCGTTGGCTGGAACTGGGTTTTCATCCTGGGCTTGAGATTCACTTCCAAGCCGATGTGATTGTGAGCAGACTTCATTTCTTTGCAGCTATAGGACACATAGGTGCATGTTTCTTCAAAGCCAACTGGAGATTGTTTTTCTTCAGGAAGGACCTGCGGTCTCTCCCACTAATTAAGTCAAGCCCACCCAGGTAAATCTCCCTTTTGATTACCTCAAACTCAATCGATTTGTCATCTCAATTACCTCTGCAAAATCCCTTTATCTCATTAGAAAATTTAATCACAGGCATGAGTCATATTCACAGATCCCATGCACACTCAAAGCAAGGGGATAATACCGGGTATGTACACACCAGGAGATGGGAATCACAGAGTTTTCTTAGAATTCTGCCTACTACAGTTATCTGCCTACCACAAGATATTTTGATTCTTTCCTTTCTGTATTTCTGGTAAGAATTCACTTCTTTGCCTCTTTGGAATTACCTGGTAATTATTTTATTTTCATTGATTAATGAAATGGGAACAGTGATATTCACAACATGTGTGGAGAAGCTTTAATAGTAATGGGAGCGTGGTTGTAATGAAGTACCTGTCAGTCTTTGTCCCCAAGTGGCTGTATTAGACAGATGTCCTGCTGACTCAAGTGAGAGGTAATAAAACTAAGTAAGTTATCAGGCCATTTCAATTGGTGCATTCTTTGCTATTGAAACATAACCATTCTATCAGACTTTTAAGGCCTCATTGGTATCTGGCACACCATAAGCAGTTGGTACATGCAAATTTTATATTACATGTGGTTCAAATATAGGTACAGTCAACCCACATTGAGAGATGAGTATTCCAAGTTGTCATCCATTTCCTTTTTAAATTGTATTCTACTGGCTGTGCTATTATAGTTTCCCAGTTTTTTCCCCTCTGCCCCCTCAGGCAATCTTCATACTTTTTGTCATACCCATGGATCATCTGTATGTTCTTTGACTACTCAATCTCCTATACTAGTTTACATCCCCATGGCTATTCTATAATTATATATCCGTACTTCTTCACCATTCTCCTATAGCCCACTCCCATCTGATAACCATTAAATAGCTCTCTGTATCTGTGATTCTGTTTTTGTTCTTCTTTGTTTCATTTGTTTTTTAGATTTAATTTTGTTGTTTGTTTTTTAGATTTAATTTTGTTGTTTGCTGCCATTTTATCTTCATAGATTTGATCTTCTTGTTTTTTTAATAAGTCCCTTTAACATGCCTTATAATAATGGTTGCATGATGATCAAGACCTCTAAATTTTTCTTAGCTGGGAAGCTCTTTATCTTCCCTTTAGTCTTAAATGATATCTTTGCTGAGTAGAGCATTCTTGGCGGTAGGTCCCTGCTTTTCATGACTTCGGATATTTCTTGCCAATCCCTCCTAGCCTGCAAAGTTTCTTTTGAGAAAGCAATTGGCAGTTTTATGGGAATTCCACTAGGTAACTAACTGTTTTTCTCGTGCTGCTGTTAAGATTCTGTCTTTAGTTTGAACCTACAGCATGTTGATTATGATGTGTCCTCAGGTGGCTCTTTATATCTACCTTGTTTGGCCCTCTCTTTGCTTCCAGAGCCTACATGTCTATTTGCTTCATCAAACTAGAGAAGCAAGTTTTATATTTTATAAAACTTTTATAAAAGTTTTAACTTTTATAACTTCACTTTTATATTTTTTTCAAATGGATTTCTAAATTCTTGCTCTTTCTCTTCTCCTTCTGGCACCTCTATGATGTGAATGTTGGAATGTTTGAAGTTGTCCCAGAGGCTGTTTACAGTATAGTCATTTAAAAATATATATTCTTGTTGTTCTTATTGATTGTTTTTTGCTTCCTTCTGTTTCAAATCATTGATTTATTCTTGGTTTCATCCACTCTACTGTTGCTCCCCTGCAAATGGTTATTTATTTCAATTTAGTGTGTCCTTCAGTTTTGACTGCATCTTTTTATGCTGTTGAGATCCTCACTAATTTCCTTGAGTATCCTTATAACTAGTGTTTTGAACTCTGCCTCTAAAAGATCGTTTATCTCTCTTTTGTTCAGTCCTTTTTCTGGAGTTTTGGTATGTTCTTTCACTCGGGCCATGTTTCTTTGTCTCCTCATTTTGGCAGCCTCCCTGTGTTTGTTTCTATGTATTAGGTAGAGCTGCTGTGAGTCCCTGTCTTGGTAGTATCGTCTAATACAGTAGGTGTCCTGTAGGGTCCAGTGGCACAGCCTCCCCTATCACCCAAGCTGGGTGCTAATGGTGCATCTTTCATAGGGACTGAGTATAACCTCCTCTTGTACTTGAGCCTTGATTGCTGTTGGTAGGTCAATGGGAGGAATTTACCCAGACCAGTCACCTGGAAAAACTGGCTGTGACCACTGACCACAAACCTCCCCCTTCCGTGGAGAATCAGCTGTGTGGGGCAGGGTAGTGGTGCTTCAACATTGTCTGTAGCTGCCCACTGGGTGTACAGCCTCCGGAATTTTCCAAGTGGTGCAGGCCAAGGTCAGCTCCCACTTGTGCTTTGCTTGGGGCTATCCTGACTAAAGCCACCTGGGATGGCTATTACTTCAGTCCCCAATTTTATTCTAATCGTAATAAATATTTTTATTTTATAGAGCAGTGAATTGCATGTAAGGACATAGAGAACATCTCTCGGATTCTGTGAGACATAATGGTAGGTATTTCAAAAACTCAGTGGACTGTATTTGAACCCTCTTTCTTTTATGTTCTTCCCTGTTCAAGCCATATGTGAGAAAACATACTTGATTCTTTCAGAGGATACAGGTTGGGGGGTCACAATCACCATCTGTTGCTTATTACTTCTTGACTCTTCTCTCCCTGGATTTATTTCAGGGCGTTTCCATTTTGGGTGGGCTCCAAAGGTGCCAGCGCCTGCACTGCTGCCAGCTTCTCTATGTACCTTTGTCTCACGTTCTCACATCTTTGAGAATTTCTTCTTGAGTGAGAGATCATGACTTATTCAGAGGCAAAGCTTTAACACTGACTGAAAATATTTCAGAAAGAAAAATTAAAACTAGAGGACTGGCTTTACTTCTACATTTCATAAAAGCCATGTTCACTGTCTGAGTTTCTTGTGGAAGAGAATTAAACATTTTCCTACTGGTGCACATTAGTTTTTCCCACCTCCCTCAGTTGTATTATCAAAGAAGCTATAAAGTTTCTGACACACTGTAGCAAGAAAAGCTTGAGACATAGTGACAGTAAATGAACTTTATTTTTTGAATGATGTGCCTTCTGGACTCCAATGTTTTATCCTGAAGAACTCACTAGCTTATCAAGTTTTCTTTTTCTTTTTTTTTTTTTTGTCCAGATAGCATCATTTAAACTCTATATATCTTCCAGGATCAGCTTTATACATAAAAGTTTCTTTCCTTCTGCCTGAACCATCCCCTTAATTTTCTTAGCCTTCATATCATATAATAATCTCCTCATGGGTTTTCAAAAGAACTTTCTTTATCATGACATTCTTTTGACTAGATTTTTCAAAGAGCTCAATTCCAAAGGCCCACCAAACCATTACAAGGGAAACAGCACAGTTCTTTGCTCTGGAGAGAAATAAAACTAAGAATCATCCATATCCTCCCAGCCAGTGCTCCACTCAGATGCTCACCCTCATTCAGAATTTGTCTCTTTCTGTACTCTTTGTTCTAGCACTGTGGAAGAAAAAGATTTCCTGTGAGTGCATTCATGAATGCATTCATCATTTCTGTAATACGCTGGAGGTGAGAAGAGGTCTTCTGTGGAGTGAATTTCACTTCCACTCTCAAACTATTCTTTTAACGAATTACTAAAACCAGACAGATGTGTTTGATCCAGAATTGTCACAGAACGGCCTGTATCTGCCGACAGACTCCTCCCATCACATTTACCACATTGATGCACCTGTAACAAATGCATCTCTCTGTTTATGCGTCAAGAGGTAAAGTCCACATATCCCGAAGAGTCTATTAGATTAATTAGGTATTCTTCACTACCTGGGAAGGTGAAGGACATGTGTGGACAGCCAGTCTTTCTGCCCTCAGGCTAAGTAGAGATCTCTACATGCATTTAATGCCAGACAGCTTGATTATTTTGCATAATGTAGAGAAATGATAGTAGATTTTATAGTTATCCCTTACATCTGCTCATTTTCTCTGCAGCCCATGTAACTTAACTGACTCTCCTTCAAACATATCTTGGCCATTATTGGCCCTTTGCCCTTCTGTGTGAATTATAGAGCCAGCAGATCAAGTTCTTGCCTACTGGGCAAACATCACCGCTAGATATGACAGCCAGCTTGATCAACATGAACCAAAATATATTCTTTATGACAGTGTTTCTCTGGAGTTGAAACACGTCATCCAAACTATTGAATTCCATAGCCACTTTATTTCTTGTGAAAGTTTGGGTCACCAGCTCAGCTCTAACCCTTGGTACTCAGACCACCATGTTGGAGGCACAGTGACCTCCAATATTTTTTCAGCAAATCAACCTATTTTTTAAATAAACTTCTTTGTGGTGGGCTTTGTAGTTGAGAAACACTTTCTGCTGATGATCTGAAAACCTCTAGAAACCTCAAGAAATGAATCAAATATCTTTGAAGCCTTGCTGGGTGTTGGGCTAGCAGATAAGATGGCTACTTAAAATTTTTCTTGGAAAAATAACTGCTTTTGCACTTGGACCAAACACCTCTGCAAACTTTTTAGAAGAGAAGGGCTAGCTAACTTCATAGCCAGCCCACTCACTCAAGCCCACTCTTCTCAAACTTAAGAAGAAATCGTACATACCCATGAATGGACCAATTAAACTCTTTTTCAAAAACTCAGAGCACTGTAAAAGTGGAGTATGTCTTTTTATGTCCAGCAACTCTCTTAATAAAGCAGTTATGAAAAACAAAACCATAGTACCCTCAAATTGCACATATGTCATTTAGAAAAGAAGAGCAGAGAGAGAGCTTTCCAGACAAGAAAAAACTGAAGGAGTTTGTCATCACCACACCATTATTATGAGAAATGTTAAAGGGACTTATTTAAGAAAAAGAATATCAAAACCATGATGAATAAAATGGCAATTAATATCAACAATTGAATTTAAAGAACATACTAAGGAAACAAAAAGAACAGAGACAGAAGGAGAGAGAGTGTTTTGGTGATTGCCAGATGGGAGGAGTGTTGGGAGAAACAATAAAAAGGTGAAGAGATAGCCAGGTAGTTACAGAATAGCCATGGGGATATAAAGTACAGAATAGGAAGTGGAGTAGCCAAAGAATTTATGTGTATGAACAATGGCCATGAATAAAGGTATGGGGGTTGCTTGAGGGAGTTGAGGTTGCTGGGTGTTGGGGGGGGGCAAGGGGCAAAAATTGGGACAAAGGTAATAGCATAATCAATGAAATGTAATTTTTAAAAATTGCAGATATAAGAAGGGGTGTGCTGGGAAAATCTTAGACAAAAAAAATGAAATAGAGTAACCAGAATGTCTTGTTGTCCTATCCCATAGCCTCCACTGGGTGTAAATGGATGACATGCACGGTGGGCAATATTTGAGAGAAAAGAAGACTGTTTCAGTAATTCTTTACCCAGCTATAGGGGCAGGGGAAATATATGGGATTATGTAAAAGAGGGACTTCCTTGACTTAGGAAATGAATTGTTAGCGTGATGTTCTGAAAATCCTGGACTATCAAATTCCTCTGCAACTGAGCTCACACAGATGTTGTAAGTCAGGTATCTGTCCAGTTACCAAAGGGGTAAAGAAATGAGCTACCATCACCTTTTAGATCTGTCTTTCTTTTTTTTTAAGATTTTATTTATTTATTTCTAGAAAGAGGGGAAGGGAAGAATAAAGAGGGTTAGAGAAACATCAATGTGTGGTTGCCTCTCACATGGCCCCCACTGGGGACCTGGCCTGCAGCCGAGGCATGTGCCCTGACTAGGAATCGAACCAGCGACCCTTTGGTTTGCAGCCTGCACTCAGTCCACTGAGCTACACCAGCCAGGGCTCAGATCTGTCTTTCTTGAGCAATGTTTAAAAATTTGGTGTGAAAGTGTTCTTCACTCTTACCTCCTAGAAGTGTGTGCATTTTCTTTTACTTCCCTCATGTTTGTTTCCACTATCTTGCATTTCTTTTGTGTGCACAGTGTAAAACAAAAATCAATGTGTATATATACATATATATTACATATATAAATAAACAATAAAGCAATGGTGAATAGGATATTGACAAAATAAGCTACATCAATTATATTTCGTATAATACATACTTGCATGCACACATACATTTGGATATCTAATACAGAAGAGTTAATTGAAAAAGCTAACTTTCCCGAGTACAGTGCCAATGAAGTGGTCCATTTATAAAATAACTACATGCGTTGTTGCTTGACTGTCTCTTCCTCAATTTATTTGGCTATTCATTCACCAATTATCTTATTCATTGCTGCTTTATGATAACTCCTAATATTGCTAGAAGAAATTTGTCAAGTGTCTCAGATTTCTGCATGTTTCACAAGCAGAGGAACTGATTTCTATTATTCTGGTTTAACTTTTCAAGGATGTTTGTAAGGCAAAGAGTCTTAGAAGGTAAGAGACACTGTCTTACTATAGAGCAAAGGAAAACTTGACTTACAGCCTTAACAGACAGAGATTGTATCTACCAACTCCAGGGCAAAAAGCTAGAATACTCACTGTCTGTTATAAAGGACTCAGGTTTTGTAAGTTCAAGATTTCTCTTGCTTAATACAATCTGCTTGTGCTGGTGTCCTCCCCACCTCTTTGCGTTACCATGTAGAAATTGAAGCTTAGGGGACTGACACAAATACACTGATGCTCTGGCTCTGCCATTGCTGTGAATAACAATATCCTGACCCACAACCAGATGCTTGAGTGATTTTCTTATGAGTGATGCTGGCCTAAACTGCTAGTTTTCTCCCTTCTTTATATTTAATATCTCTGGTCCAAAGGTGAAGTTTTACACTGAAAAACCACACTGATTTCCAGCGAAGTGCGTAGAAGTAAATAAAGAATCACCCAAACAAATAAAGGGAGATATCGCTAAGTCTGCCAACAGTTTGTGTATTTTGAGCATGTGATAATTTGAAATGTCCAAGAAATATAATTTTTGTTTTTGTTATCGTTTTTTACCTTCCCCTTTATTTTTATGTTGACAATAGCACAGATGCCTCTATATTTCCCCTCTTTGCCTGCCTTCATCTATCCCTTCAACTCCCTTCCTCTGGCCATCACCACACTGTTGTCTGTGTCTTTGGGTCATGCATATATGTTCTTTGGACAATCCCTTCACCTTCTTTTTTTCCGGTCTCTCCTCCCCCACCCTTTTGACATTTGTTAGCCTTTTCCATGTATCTATACCTGTGTTCCTATTTTATTTGTCAGTTTATTTTTACAGTGTGTACAGTTGCCTCTAAAATGTCCCCTACTGAGAACCTGGCCTGCAACACAGGCATGTGTTCTGATTGGGAATTGAACTGGCGACCCTTTGGTTTGCAGGCTGGCACTGGGTCCACTGAGCCACACCAACCACGGCAATACTTTTAAAAATAATATATATGCCCTGGCTGGTGTGGCTCAATGGACTTAGCACCACAGTGCAAACCAAAGGGTTGCCAGTTTGATTCCTCCTTTAGGGCATATGCCCCGACTACAGGCCAGGGCCCTGGTGTGGGGAATGCAAGAGGCAACACACATTGATGTTTCTTTCCCTCTTTCTCCCTCCCTTTTCCTCTCTAAAATAAATAAATAAACAATATCTTAAAAAGATAATATCTAAGCATTTCATTGTCAGAAAGAAGAAGTAACTCTGGTATAGATGATATGGAATTATAAGAGATTAGATATATGAGATTTAGACTTGTTAAATTTACTTTATGTTAATGATATGTGGTTCTTTTTTATTAATATTACTTCATATTCTTTTTCTGTAGTTGGAGAATGTCCTTATCCATCTTGTCTAGGTTAAAAATAATGCTCACAGGTTCTAAAAGCAAAGGATATCATAATTTAGTATTAAATTTAAAAGACAAAATGTTTCAAAGTAATTAATTAAAGTTGGCCCCATGTCAGAGAAAAATAAACTGATGTAAAATTTTGAGAATTAAAGCAGTTAGTGCTAGGCCTACTTCATATTGATTTAAGTTTTTGGAAAACAGGGGTTAGTATTCACCACCTCGCATATCCTGCCCCCGCACACCACTAAACCAAAATGTCCTTGCATTTTTTGTTTCATACTGGATCTTGACATCCTTTTTGAATTTATTTTACATACTTGGGGAACATGAATACAACTTCATGCTTTCATCCTTTTATAAGACATTCATTATGTGCATTAACTGACAGCTGTGAAATTATCTGCCACTTGTCTTAAATAAAAGCAAGAAAATTCAAAATAGATGTGCATTCTCTACTTAGGCAAATTTCACAGAATCTTCTTTAATTCAAATTTCTCTAGACACTTCTTTTAAAAGGCGCTCTAAATACAGTGAATATGTTCAGTCATTACTACGTATTGAGTGTCTGATGGTTGTGAAAGCTCAGAAGGCAGTCTACATTTTTCTCACTTGTTTTTAGTGTAACTAGGTTTGGCAGCGCTATATGAGTGTTGCGTCTTAAAAATTCTTCATCCCTATTGCCTTTCATTGTATATTAATGTTCTTTAAAATCCTTTAATATTCATTTAGCCATTTATGTCAAACTTGTCCAAAAGGAAATCACTAGTGAGCATAGCATTTGCAGCCATTGAAGTACCATTTTTTATAGATCTTTTTAGGTGATAAATATGAAAAAATAGCTAGTGGAAAATTATATTTCCCTTGGGGAAGACAATCTGGAAAAAATAGACATGTTCATTTCTAGACATAGGTCTTTGTTCTGCTTTTCAGAAAAATGAGATATGATTAGATCAGAACACAAGGACACAGAATTTTAAAAAAGCAAAAATGTTCAAAATGAGTAAAAGTGGAAAACCATATGATAGAAATTCAACTGTGAAGACTCCCACCCTCTTTTCACTATTATTTAGGTTTTTATAGCAGCAAATTGCAGTGAACAAAGTAACATCTGCTCTGTGGAATAAAAGAATTTTTAACCCTTAGTTTCAAGTTGCTTGAGCAAAAACGTCATTTGGAACATGCTCACATACTTTCCCAAAGTAATGCTGACTTTTATATCTAAGATATAGATATTAGACAATTAGGTAGATGTTTAAATAGATACGCAATACATCAATCCCCCAGTAATTAAGTCAGCATACATATTTCATTTGAAATTATTGCTTTGTAATTTATTTTGATGGCTAGGTTTTTTATTTATTTACATGAAAATGTAGGTAGTGAGCAAATCATACTATTTACATCTGTGCTTCCAAGATTTTCTATGGAAGGTGTAGGTCTGCCCTGGATAATCTGTTTGCTAAAATAGTACCTTAAGTCACTATAGTGTACTGCACCATTTCAGGAGTGTGTGTTTTTGTGGGCTAAGTATCAGTGGATAGCTTCTTCTTATTATTATTAGTATCACATTATTAATGGGGGAAAGACCTGGGCCAAATCCCAGAGACAATAATGAAAATGTAACTATGGTAAATGCAATACAGAAGGTGTATATTTCAGTGAGGTAATATAAGGGATTATAACACTCTTGGAGAAATCATGAATTGCTTCTAAATGGAATAATCAATTTAAATGGCATCTGAATGATGATTATTCATCGGGTTTGACAAACTGCTTCTATACTCTATTTAGAAAAAAAGTACAAGAAGAATCATGTTAATTTGGGGGGAAAACAGTACCAAGGTGGGAAAATTTGTCCTATATTATATTAAGGTAAATAATAAAAAATATGGTATTAGCCAAAGAAGAGCTAATCAGAACAATGGAACTAAATAGAGAGAGTGCCAAAGGGACTGCTGCTTATAAGGAACCGGAGCCTGATACAGGGGCATTACAGATCAGTGTCAAGAGATGGCCTAGGTACCAAATGTTTCAAATACAAGGGCATTGCACGTCACTGTGAAGAGATGGACTATATATCAAAAGCACATTGAATATGCTTATAGGACAATGATCCATACTTTATATCATATATTAAAAACCTTAATTTTAACAAACAACTTTAAATTTAGAGACAAAATATAATAGACTGTCTTTATCAAACTAGAGATTTCTTAGACAATATATAAAAACACAAACTTTAGAATAATATTGATCCATTTGATCACATTTTAATTTCAAACCATTATATTCATAGAAATAATCAGAAAGCTCCAAATGTAATCTCAGGTTCAGAAATATTTATAAAAGTATCTCTCTATAATATATTCTAAAAAACTGAAACTTAATGAGAAAAAAGTCAGCTCCATAGACTAAAAGCAAAATATTTGATTAGACAATTTATAGAAGAAAATTTTATATATACAAATATATGAGATCAAAATTTCTATTATGAAGAGAATGCAATTAATATCTAGTAAAATAAAATGTTACAGTAAGTGATCACAAAGATATAGAAAAATGACATTTTTATTTTGCTAAGGAAATATGTGAGCACGACTATTTTATACAGCAATATGATGATTTCCAGAGAAAACTGAATATGAGCACACAATGCGTGTTTTGCAAACCTACATATATGCACAAGGAAACTGTGCCGCATTGTTCACATGGGCATTTGTTTTGTCATCAGGAACAGGAAGGACAATAGAAGGATGGAGGGATGGGAGAAAAGGAAGAGAGAAAGTTAAAAAAACTAAATGCAAATTTTAGATAAATGGTAAACAAATCATGTTGTATTTATACATGAAATATCAGGCAGCAATGAAAATAGATAAACTAGTTATCTCTATATAAACATGGTTGGCTTTCACAAATAAAATTTTGTGTAAAGAAAGTAAATTGCCCAAGATTACATGCCATGATAGTCAAAGATATATATATATATGTGTGTATATATGCATATATATATATATATAATCCTATTTACATAAAGTTTTAAAACACATAAGACAATGTTTAGTAATAAGCATGGTCTATTGTTTAGGAATAATACACACAACTCATAATACATTATTTATATGTGATTGATAAAACTTCAAATCAAAACATTGGTTATCTGGAGATGAGAGGAGGGATGGAACTAGATAGGATTTAGTGCACAGGGATTCAACTCTGTTGACCATATTTAATTTCTGGAGCTGAGTGACTGAAGCATGATTGTTTTCCAGTCTAAGCAGAAATTTTGAAGGGCATTAAATGGAAAAGCAATGTGATCATATATTTATGGTAAAACAATATATTCCTAACTTCATTGTTTAATAGTGTTTCCTTCTGGCTTATATTAAGGGTATAATCTTAATTTAGTAATGTATATTAGATAAACATATAATTTCAATTTGTGCTGTCTTATGCCAAAGCAGAACACCTAGAGAAATATAGGGTGTGTCTAAGAATTCACTTGGAGTTTTCAGCACATAGCTTTTCCTGGAACCGAAATTTCTAGATGGCAACAGATTATTTATGGAAGGCCATATATGTCCCTGGTAAAAATTGTTTACAAAAGTTAGTGTACTACAGGCTTCCAGTCAAGCTGGTGATCTGGTACACACTTACTCACTTCCACCCACAACTATATCAAAATTCAAACTGCATCAAAAGTATAACCGTAAATGAGAAACATCTGGAATCCAGCAAGACGGAAGTACTATAACTATTCAAAAGAAGCCACATCAAAACTCGTAGGAGGGGTGGAGATGTGAAATGGTCTTGTGTTAAACTGACATATGGCAGTTAAAAACTGGGAAAGAGATATCAGCTGTGGAACTACCCCTGAGGAGCCAGGAGTCTCAGCCCTACACCAGGCTCCCTGGCCCAGGGTTCCATGCCAAAAACAGAAGTCCTCATATCTTGTCGCTTAAAGGGGGAAGGACTCACAGGAACAGGTATAAAGGACACATGGACAATAACTAAGGTGGGGGATGGGAGGGAGGCGGGGAGCACTGGGGGGGGCAGGGCTGGGAATCTATGACAGAAAACTGTACTGGAATAAGAATTAAATTCAAAAAATTTCAAAAAAGAAAAACCACAAAGGAACTGTGGCTGAGAGTTTGGAAGCCTCTAGGGTCGCAGGCATCCCTCTTTTTTTCTTTTAATTTAATTGTTGTTCAAGTACAGTTTTCCGTCTTTTACTCCCATCCCAGCCCAGGCGTTCCTCTTAGAGGGCCTGCACAAGGTTTGACTCACTGACAGACTCATTGGCTATTAATCCCTTATCAGATGTATGGGGAATGCGGCCTTCCATACTGTGGGATGGAAGGCCGCATTGTTGTCTTTTACTTTGTTGGTGGTCTCCCACACAAAAGTAAATTCAAAATGGATTAAAGTCTCCAATATTAGACCCGAAACCATAAAAAATCTTAGAAGAAAATATAGAGAAATTTTAGACATTGCTCATAACAATATTTTATCTGATATATATTCACGGGCAAGGGAAACAAAAGAAAAAAGTAAACAAATAGAAATACACCAAACTAAAAAGTTTTTGCACAGCAAAGGAGACCATCAGTATTATTTTGTATTAGTTTCAGGTATACAGCATAGTAATTAGACAGTCATGTACTTTACAAAGTGCCCCTGTACATTATTAGTACAATATTGTTAACTTGACTCCATATGCTGTACTTTACATCCCTACGACTGTTTTGTGACTACCAGTTTGTATTTCTTAATTTCTTCATCTTTTTCACCAGGTCCCCAAACCTCCCTCTAGTTCCACCCATGATGTCCAAATGGTAAGATTTCATTCTTTTTTATGACCAAGTAATAAACATGCCACTGCGTATGTGTATCCCAGCTTTTTCATCCACTCATCTATTGTTGAGTGGCACTTAGGTTGCCTCCATATCTTGGCTGTTGCAAGTACATGGTGCAATGAGCATAGGGGTGCATATAATCATTTGCACCCCTTAATGCTTTAAGTTTCTTTGGTTATATACTCAGAAGTGGGGTTGTTGGATCGTAAGGCAGTACCATTTTTAATTTGGCTGTGCCGGTCTGCGTTCCCACCAACGTGCACGCCAGAATTCCCTTTTTAGCACCTGTGCCAACATTTGTTTGGAGACGAATAAAGGTTGGGAGGGATGGCATGACTATAATAGCATAATCAATAAAATATATTAGGAAGAAAAATGTTGCTTGTTGACTTATGGTTATAGCCATTTTGACAAATGTGGGATGATATCTCATTGCAGTTTTATTTGTGTTTCTCTTATGATTAGTGACATTGAGCATCTTTTCATACATATATTGCCATTTGTATGTTCTCTTTGGAGAAGTGTCATTCTAGGTCTTCTAAATTCTTTGTTATTTTGGTGTTGATCTGTAACAGTTTTTTATAAATTTTGGATATTAACTTTTTTCCAGATGTATCATTGGCAAATATGTTCACCCATTCAATAGGTTGTCTTGAAAATGGTTTAGAGTTTCTAAACTTATCTTTATCTTAATTAAAATGTGTTTATATTTTCCTACTGTCTATTACTTATACGTATACACAATATCACAGTATAAGTAGAAAATATAGCAAGTACACTTTTAAAAATAATGTTGCAGAAATCAGGCTACAGTGTTTCAATATATACTACTTACTTTTCTGTCCTTTATCGGATGTATTGTATGTACTTTATTACTTGATTTTATTACAAAATAAATATTTGTTCTCCAAAGTTTTCATGGAATTAAAACTATTACATGTTTTTTATTTTACCAAACACCAGGCAAACCAAAATCATTTACAATATCATGATCGATTATTATTTCTACCCATTTAAATCCATGTATTAAGAGATAATACATAGTCTTCTTTATAGTAATATTATTTTATTATAATGTTACCATTTTTCCTATAAATGCTTAATATTTTACTGTATATGAACCTTTAATTAGGTCCAAAATAATTCCTTCTTCTTTATTTGATAACTAATTACCAGTTAAGATCATTCTGANTGTTTATATTTTCCTACTGTCTATTACTTATACATATACACAATATCACAGTATAAGTAGAAAATATAGCAAGTACGCTTTTAAAAATAATGTTGCAGAAATCAGGCTACAGTGTTTCAATATATACTAGTTACTTTTCTGTCCTTTATCAGATGTATTGTATGTACTTTATTACTTGATTTTATTACAAAATAAATATTTGTTCTCCAAAGTTTTCATGGAATTAAAACTATTACGTTTTTTATTTTACCAAACACCAGGCAAACCAAAATCATTTACAATATCATGATCGATTATTATTTCTACCCATTTAAATCCATGTATTAAGAGATAATACATAGTCTTCTTTATAGTAATATTATTTTATTATAATGTTACCATTTTTCCTATAAATGCTTAATATTTTACTGTATATGAACCTTTAATTAGGTCCAAAATAATTCCTTCTTCTTTATTTGATAACTAATTACCAGTTAAGATCATTCTGACATCGAGAGTGTTGGTTTTGTGCAGTATTTAATTCAGTTGTGTGCTACCCTCTTCAGTATGTCTGATTTACTTTGAATTCTTTCACTAATGAAATATTTCAAATGTCAAACACCAATAAATAAACATCTCACTCTTTCATAAAGGTTCAGACTCCCCATTATTGGAAAAAATAATTATCCCACCAAATTCCCTGTGGCTCCCTCACTGTGGATTGGCAAAATCTTGCTCTCCTAAACATGCCTCTGCTTTGCACTGATCCTCCTGAAACCCGGGCCAGAAACTAAGCATAGCTGTAAATACAGGAAATACTAGCTCTTGAACCAGTGGCATTTTCAAAGATGTATTAATGGAAAGAAAAGAGGGAAAGGTACCCAAACGCTGTATATACCTCTATCCATGTATTTATTCTAGGGGGACTCTCCAAAAATGGAATTATCTTCTGAAGGCTGGGCCCCTTGCAGTACAGGCTTCCCTTGCTAGGTGAATATTTCAGGAACCCATCTGTATCAGGGAACCAGCTGGCATTGTTGTGAGAGACTGTGTTCAGCTTCAGTGAATTTGTTTGAAGACTCTTTCAACATGTTTGCCCATTTCATGATGGATGATTTACTGGTGCTCCTGCCCACACCACGCTGAGAGTTCAGCAGTTTTTTACCAAAAATGGCCCTGCCCTCTGTATTCACCCAATCTTTCCCCAGTGACTCTCCCCTTACCCCGATGAAAAAAAAAAGTCCTCAAAGGGAAACATCTTGCCAATGTGGAAGAAGTAAAACAAAAAACAGCCGAAGCACTAAATACCATAAAAACTGAGGAGTTGAAAAACTGTTTTAAGCAGTGAAAAAAAGTCTTTTTTTTAAAAAAAAAAGATTTTATTTATTTATCTTTAGAGGGGAGGGGAAGGGAAGGTGAGAAGGAGAGAAGTATCAATATATGGTTGCTTTTTGTGAGTCCCCTGCTGGGAACTGGCCTGCAACCCAGGCATGTGCCCTGACCGAGAATCAAACTGTGATCGTGTGGTTCCCAGGCCCGCGCTCAATCCACTGAGCTACACCAGCCAGGGCCTGAAAAAATGTCTTAACAGGTGTGCTGCATCAAATGGAGAACACTTTGACAGTGACTGCAGTTTAATCCTATAAGAAAAAATACATAATTTTTTTATAAATAAATTCCGGTTTTGTCAGGTTCCTCTATATCTATCTAATCTATCATCTTATTTACCTATCACTGAGCTGAAATAATATCAGTTTCTGTAGGGACCACCTAATTCCATTTTTTTTACTTTAACATCTGATTTATATTAAACTGCTTGGATGAATTATGACTTTCAATGGACAGCGATTTAATGAAGTTATTCAAGGGGTGATAGATACCAACACTACATAATCATTTTCCTCTGTGAGCATTTAAAAAATGCCCATTCACCTTTAAAAAACAGCGAATGATTGAAAAATTAAACAAAATTTTACTCTTCAATTTTAATAAGTCCTTACAGAGAAATTTCTTTTTTCTCGCAAACCAACACTTTGCTCATATAACTTCTAAGAAATGCCATTGTAGCCTTTGGACATCATCCCAACTCTTTACGCCTTCGTATAATCACAGACCCCAAAAATATTGGCTTCTATTTATGTCTCTTCACATTTCCTATCATTGTGATGAGAACTTGGGTCACCTTGTTCTATTATATAACACCTTAGAGTGACTTATGAGTTTTTTAAAAAGTAGTACTAAGTGAAAATAAAGATTAAAATGAAATATAACATTTTAAATCTTAAAGTGAGAAAATTCTATACAAAAATAAACTTGATTTAAAATTTGACTACAATCTTTTATCAGGTTAACCTAAGAGACATAAAAATTATAAGGTTCATAGATTGGGTAACAATAAAGGTTTCTTAACTCATCATCAGAAGTAGAAATTTTGGAACTTTAGAAAAAGTCTCTTTGGTCATTATAGAGATCAGAAATTCACTAATAAATTTCTTGCCATCATTTCTGCCAAATAATAATATAACATTTTTCTTGTAGAATTTTCCAATGAAAAACAATCTGGAAAAGGGAAATCTGTGTATATTCTCTTACCCTCCATGTAACAGGCACCAAATATCCTTTCTTTTCCTTCTTTCTACACATAGAAAATACTTTGAAATTTCTCAAGAAAAACAACCTATCCTTCTGCCAAGTCCCTCTTTCTCAGAGCCAAGCTTTCTTCAGGGTAACTAACTTCATGCTGTGTCTGGGTGTGGCTTCTCTGGGCCCAGGGACTTATAAACACTCAAAAGATAATTATCACCTTAGCTAGTGTGGCTCACTTGGTTGGAGTCCATTTCATACACCAAAAGATTGGGGTTTTGATTCCAGGTAAAAGCACATACCTAGGCCACAGGTTCAATTTTTGCTTGGGTTTTGGGTTTGTATGGGAGGCAACTAATCAATGGATCTCTCTCTTTCTCTCATCCCCTTGCTCTCTATATAATATTGATAAACATTTAAATGTAAAAAAGATAATTTATCTGTACACACACTTTACATATGCACACACACACCATATAAAATGATGGAAGTGATGATGAATGTTCCTTAATCAAATAAGAACAAAAAAAGTGAAAATCCTATGAAACATCATAAACGTCCAGGCAAAAACATCACCTGGAACATGCTCACATACGTCCCCAAAGTAATGCCTATGTTTATATCTAAGATATAGATATTAGACAGTTAGGTATATGTTTAAGTAGATGCATAATACATCGATCCCTCAGTATTTAAGTCAACATACACATTTCATGTGAAATTATTGCTTTGTAATTTATTTTGATTGCTAGGTTTATAATTACTTACATAAGGATCTCCAAAAAGAAAATTCTAGAATTTTTTTTTTGCTCAAGACAAAGGCACAAAGATATGTTAGTACATCTAAGATATATCTATTTTTAAAATATTTCCTTTCATCTCTCTGTACTCCAAAATAATTATTTGTGAAATATTTGCATGCTTTTATTCATGCAATCAGAGATGTTTTAAAATAATGTAACATACTTTTTCTGGAGACTGAAGAAAATAAAATCATGTTTATCAATCTATGAATTTATTTTTTACATATTTATTTATTTTTCATTATTTATTATGTGGCAATATATGTCCTTTTTCTTAATATGTCATTGATTTTTTCCAGATGAATGAAAATACATTTAATTCATTTTTTAATTTATTTTTAAGCAGCTACAAAGTATTATGTATGTGTCCTATGTATTTTCAGGAATTATATAATCACTTTCTTATTTACAGGTTTTCAGGAACATATTTCCCAATTATTTCCCCGCCACTATGCTGTAAACACACACACACACACACACACACACACACTGTATTTCATTTCTGCGGAATACGATCTCAAAAATGCCCTGTTGAATCAAATGTTAATTATTTTATTTTACAAATTACAGCAATTCACACTTGGACTAGCATACCACATGTTCGTAGCAATGGATAGGATCCATCTTTGTAACATTTCCCAATCTAAATGAAAAATTGCATCGACTCTTCAAGTGCATTTCTGTAACTCTTAGAGAGGTGTTTCATATGTCTAAAAGTTTTACATTCATAATTTGCACTTCCTTCTTTGTGTACTTTCTAATTTTTATATTATTATATAATCTTTTACTTTTTCAATTATTTTTACACATTTTTGGAAACTGTCAAATGATGCACATATTGTTTTAAAACTGTTGCTTTTCTTTATTTTATGCATAGAATCATTTACCTTATAAAAATTATTCCTGTAATTAAGTATATGTTCTAGATTTTGAATTTTCTTTATAATCTTAAAAAATTTTCCAAATCCAAGTTTTTACATGCATCATCCTAGTATTTCTAAGATTTTATTATTTTACTTTTATACTTGTTTTTTAAAAAACCAGATTTATAATCTATCTAATGCTCATTTTGAGACACATTACCTAACTTTCTTTCATGAGTATAAACAGCCTTGGCTGGTGTGGCTCAGTGGATTGAGTGCCGGCCCACAAACCACAGGATTGCCAGTCCAGTTCCCAGTCAGGGCTTGCGGGAACCGGGGTTGCCGTCCGGGTCCCCAGTGTGGGGAACACCGAGGCAACTGCGCATTCAGGTTTCTTCTCTCCCTCTCTTTCTCCCTTCCTTCCCCTCTCTCTAAAAACAAATAAATAAAATCTTTAAAAAGAAAAAAGAAAAAAGGTATAATAAAACTTTCAATATCATTCACAAAATGAAACATTTTTTCAATAAGATAAATGTTGTTATAATCAGATTTTAATACTAATGCATATTCTACATATAGATTTGGCCTTTCAGATTGATTTGTTTCTTTAGATGGTATTTCTTTTACAATATTGTCAGCATTATTATCTATAGTACAAGTATTTTTTCTTCTCCTTCATTATTTTAAAATAAATTGGGTATTTCATCATGATTATTTTTCAAGGAAATTAACATTTTTAGTTACAAAAGAAAAAATCCAATTGAAATTCACATCAGCATTTAATCTATCGAATGCATGTGGATTGTATATATCTGCATTTAGTCAGTTTATGAAGATTTTGGGCTTCTTAATACAATTTTTAAAATTAATTTTGAATAGGTTGATGTTATTTTTAATTTATTTTCAATATCTCATTCTATATAAAAATGTGGTTTATATTTTTATTTGGGTGGAGAGCACATTTATTTCATTTCACCGTATTTTTATGATGAAATTTCATAATATTCATTTAATTTTGTCAAGGGCTGCTCATTTTTTTTGCATTTATTGTGTTTACTTTTTAACCACTTTACTCAAAATTTTATATATGTTCTATTAATTACTAAAAAGCTAAGTAGTGAAGTTGAATTAAAATTAGATATTTCTGTGGAGACATCAAAGTGATAAGATAATGTTTTTATGAGTAAAAAAAGTAGAAGAAAGTGCTTTTTTCTTTTTAAAGATTTTATTTATTTATCTTTAGAGGGGAAGGATAGAGGGAGAGAAACATCAATGTATGGTTGCCTTCCGTGCGTCCCCTGCTGGGAGTTGGCCTGCAGGGAACCAGCCTGCAACCCAGGCATGTGCTCTGACTGGGAATCGAACCGCGATCCTCTGGTTCGCAGGCCCGCGCTCAATCCACTGAGCTACACCAGCCAGGGCTGAAAGTGCTTTTTTCAAAAGTGGGAAGTTCATGAAGTCTCTAACCTAAGTTGATCTCTATACCATTTCTCCCCTGTGACGAGCTAAAAGTCTACTAATAAAGTTCTAAATCATCTTCAGATAATCCATGGGGTTCTGTGGCTTCCTTTCCTGAAAGAAAGTGGAGGAGAATCAGGAGAATATAGAGAAACAAAAAAAAGGAAAATATTTCTCAATACAAATATCCAGCTCTCACGTGGTAGATAGAATATGAATGACTGAGATATTTTAACCTGGAGATAGAGTCAACGTCTTTAGCCATAAAAATACAGGGAGATATAACAATAGAATCAATCAGAGAAATACACCCATAACATCATTTGTTTTGACAAGTGGTTCTTCCAAGGGAACTAATTAGAATACATTAGCTCTATAATGAACCTGTTACTAACCATAATATTTGAATCACTATGTAGAGTTGTTAGAATAAGACAATTTAGTATGAGAATACTTGAGCCAAAAAATAAACAAATTTAATTCTAGAAAAATAAATGTAATTATTAATTATTAGATATAAAAGTATCCACTGCAGTAGATTCTGTCTATAAAATCATACATTAATTCATGGCCTACAGTTATGGTTTTATTAGGTGAAGTGAGAAACATGTATCCAAATCTTGGAAAAGTAACTTCAAATCAAATAGAAGATGTTAGAATGGAAAAAAACCAAATATTAGTTTATTTTACATTAATAAAATTTTTACTTTATCAATATAATGTACTTTTTCAAATAATATAGTGTGCTTTTTAAAATTATAAGATCTGTATCACTTATCTTTACCTTTTTCGAGGTTGTAAATATTTCCATGGAGTCCATATCCCTTTATAACGGTTGAATGGCCTAAGTAGATGGCAGTATTTACCGATTTTTAAAGGTGTTGCAATTTACCAATATCACTTATGTAAATGTAAACACCTTGGGTTCAGAAAACAAAATGAATGGATAATATTTTGCTATATCCATGGTGATAAAAGATGATGAGTGATTTTTATCAGCAATTTAAAATATTATTGTGGGTTTTGACTTTTAATTTAATGTCTTCTAAAATTATTTCTGTGTTCCAACAATACAGAAGTCAACTTTCTTTTCATATCTGGGTCACCAATATCAATCCCCCATCATATTGTCAATTTATAGAACACTACATTGAATTAACTAAAAATAGCATGTCCAAACTTATTAAATATGATCATTAAGTTACACAACATGAATACACAGAAGATGTTTAGTTTAGAAGAATCTGTTAGTGTGAACATATAATAAATAAATTATGTTTTGGTATAATTAAGATTTGCAGATTTAAGGAGAAAACTGTGCTGAAATGTTCAATAGTTAAATGATGTGGGCAATGGAATCAAGATTACCTGTGTTGTAATGTCCCTGATATGCATACGTTTACTTAATGTGTTCAGTGTCTCTAAGTTCTTTCTCTGTATTGATTCAATTAATTTGTCCCACAAATCTATAAAGTAGCTACTAATATTATTAAGCATATTTGTAGATGAAGAAATTGAGGCATAGAATTTAAGTAACTGTCCAAGGTCAAACAACTAATGATTCATCTAAAGAGAAATAAATTCAATCATGTTGTTATGGAAACCACACATGAAAACTTGTTCTACAATTATTTTCATCATTATTGCTCTAGAGGTCAAATTTTAGAAGCTGATGCCATGTAACCTGGAAACACAACTGTCATCACAGGATAAAATACACAAAAGTAAATGAATAATCATTCAAATTCATTACCTAATGATAAGTTTAGAGTTCACAAGATAATAATTTTTTCTTGAACCTTCTATGATAACAGAAACCTTAATATTAGTGTGAGTAGAAACAAGTGCTATGTATATTGTGATCATATTATGAGACACAGTTTCTACCCTGATATTCAAAGTGACAATATGCATCTGTTAAGTAGGAGAATTCTTAACTTAATCAACTGAGAAGAAATATGTATTAGTGTTTAATAGTGTGTGACTGTAATATTGAAGTCTTAATTGAGTTTACTAAATATTTTCATTCACTTATTCAACAAATACAAATATATGCAGCCTTTATGTTGTGTCAAATGTTATTGTTAAGTCCCATCATTACAACGATGAAGCACACCGTCTTCCTTTCATGGTATTTACATTATTTTGGTGTGTGGGGTATGGAAATAAACAAGTGAATATAAATCATGAAACAAACCAGGTGATTTCCCATAGTCTTAAGTCCTTTGAGAAAAATGAAGTGTGATGGCTGGAGAGAACAAGTTTAATTGAGCTTTGGTGAGAAGCTCAATTAATGAGAGGCTTTGATGAGAAGATATTTAATCAGAGATAGGAATGAGAAGACGGATCCAGTCATACAGAGCTTTGAGTGTACCAGGCAGAGAGATCTACAAAAGCAAAGATTTTGAATCAGCAATGAGTTTGGAATGCTTTAGATTCTTACAGAGACCAGAGTGGATGGAATAAAAAGAGAAAAGGCAGGGAGGAATAGGAAGTGAGATCAGAGAAGCTGACTGGGATAAGATATCGTGAGGCCTTATGGGTCAGACAAGATTCCCCGGCTTACTTATTTTCTGATCAGAATATGAAGCCATTGGACTGTTGGAGCATTAGGCAAAATGGTTTCTGGCTCTTGACTAGATTTGTGTGCTAACTTAAGTAAGCTGCTCCCAGTGACTAGCTAGTTTACTCTGGAGGGGTGGGCCTGTGTCACCTGAAAGAAATGCTTTCATATTGATAGTAGACCCACTAAATTGCTTACCGCTTTGAAATGTGCAGATCTTAGCAATCACATGCCACATGGCTACAAGCCTCTATGTTCTTGGAAGCTGTATATATCATGCTCCCCTCACCCCTTTTGGGTGTGGAGATCCACATTCTTATTGCTGCCCTATTCTGTTTCTGTCTATAAATTCCTTAATAAACTGTTTAATTCTGGAGTTGTCAGACTTTTTTTTTTTTTTTTTTTTGGTCTCACTGGCCAGTTCTCCTTTGGAGGTTCAAGTGAACTTCAGAAATTTTCCAAGCAGGGAGTGGGAATTTACATTTTTAAACACTCATCTAATTTCCTTTGCAGATAACTGATTCTTAGGGAGATACGGATTAAGGAGACTAGTTAGTAAACTATTGAAGTGCTGAATATAATAGGTTAAGTAGGGTTCTCTATTAGTGTCTCATTGCTGCTGTAAGAAATTGCCACAAATTTAGGAGTTTTAAAGAGTAGACATTTACTATCAATTAGTTCTTCAGGTTCAAAATCCTGAAATAGGCATCATCGGGCTAAAACGAAGGTGTCAGCAGGGCTGCATTCCTTCTGGAGGCTATAGGGAAGAATATGTTCCATAAGTTTTCCAGTTTGTAGTAGCTACTCGCATTTCTTGGTTCCTGGAAAATCTCCGGTGGTCCGTTGTTCTGCCTACCACAGATGGTAACAGTACACATAGGAAGAAGTGGTTCTACTCAGAACAAAATTTGAGAGTAGAACCATGAGGATATTTGGGTGCAGTGGGCAGAAAGGAAAAAAATAATGAGAGGAGTTTGCTAAATTTGTAGTTGGAGTGAAAGGTGACATCGTTTGCTGAGAGTGGGCAGCGCATTATAAGAGGCTTTGTTTCAGAAGAGGGAATAAACCTGGAGATACACATTTTGAGTAATTCAGGCTTAAGTTTTTATTTTATCTCAGATACATTCCATTCAGTCCTCTACTTTGCATACCATAACACTAGTGAATGAATTACTCTTCTCTCTTCTCATTTACTTGATTTTCTAATACTTGTTTAACATATGTCTTCTTATGTAAATTTTAATTATTTGGCACAAAACAAAAGAGTGATTTAATTTAAAAAGAGACATTGCCACTCACACTCATGTGTTTTGGCAGTGAAATGAAAAATATGTTACTTCATTTGCTATCTTTAATAATACAGAGAACTCAGAATGATCTTTCTGGAAGTGTTGCATTAAACTGAAGAATAGATAATTACTCCTCTTACTTTTAAAGAAAATCTTAATTCAGTCCATTAAAAAATGAATATAATTTCAGTAAACTAGCCTCTAGACATACTGAAATTGAAATTATCTTTAGAAAGAGGTAACTGCTTTGAGATTTACATATCATTTAGTCAATATATGAAAACTAATATTATAACCACTAATAGTAAGTAGTCAATTTACATGCGTGCAAATTTTATCCTTAACTTTATTGAAGAAGTGCATGAAATAAAGTGGAAGGTCGTTTTATGACAACGGCTGTTCCGTCTTTCACAGAAAGTGGCTCAGTCTTGTGCCTCCTCAGGGCAGCAATCTTGAGGCAGTGACGTTGGGATCCTGGCTTCTTCCTTGTTGTGACTCTTCCATGTTACCGAAAGCCCTTATGGTCACCACGGCAGAGAAAGAGGCTGACATGGAGCAAGAAGAGTAGTTCTTGAGTTCCTCACCCAGGAAATAACACTTTAATTCCTTGGATACATCTAGCTCCTTTCACCCAAGTACAAAACCTCCTTTTTTCTGTGTGCTCAGGAAGAGAAAAACCAAAAGGGACTTAGAGATCACATACGTGTTCCCTGCCATGGTGATCGGTGTGTGTGTCTGACAAAGTGCTAAGTGCTTTCCAAACATTATTTCATTTAATTTTTCCTCAAACACTAAGAGGTAGGCATATTTCTATTATACCTTTTAGGCAAGGTAACAAGGTCAAAACACTCAGAAATTACTAGTTCTTCTACTAAGTGAAGAAGCTAATATTTAAATTCAAAGCTATCTAAATTTTAATGTAAGATTTAGTGTTTCAATATACAAGACTCCTTTTTTCAAAATATAAACTTTAATAAGCAAGTTATATAAGTACTGTAATTAAACAACTCTGCCCTGTGTACACTGTGATTTGAATACCTATTTATTTTTGGAAGCATTTCTTTCTAATTTGAAAATTTTGTCTAATTATAAATTGTATCAAAATTAATATACCAACAGTTACTTTATAACTTGAGCAGCATTTGTGTAACTGCACGAATATTTAGTTTATGCAGATGAGCAATTGGTTAACAACACAAAATCTGACTTCTAATAAAATTTGGTGTAATAGAAATATCCCATTTTAGTTAAAGAAAAAACATTGTTTAAAATTTGATTAAAATTTTCAAAATTTAGAGGGTTTCTAAATATTTTTAAATGGATCAAAGTGAAGAATCGAAATAATCTTGAAAATTATGTACAGAAATATCAAATTGTTCACTCTGTACCAGAAAGACCAGGTAAAAATAAAAATACTCTATAAATTGGCCTCATAGAAGATAAGCAAAATATTTTAGTCGCCAGTATATCTGTGGGAATCTGTAGTTCTCAAACATTAGATGTGCTAGACTAAGTTGTGTATTGTTATGGAGCTGAACCCAGAACCACTTGTTTCCTAAAAGAAAGGAATTTAGTTCAGGGAGGTCAATAATGAAAACAGATTTATTTAAACTCTGCAGAGGGCAGAAACTCTGGGAACCAGAAACAGAGAGTTGAGTTTGCATGTGAATGTTTTTCATTGGGGTCAGAGCGTGGGAGTAAGCTCTTCCATTTTGGCATGGGTTTCTGTGGCTACAAGGAGCTGCCAATGTCCTTGTTATTTTTTTCTCCCCATAGGTATACCCCAGTCACTGGTGGAACCTCACAACTGCAAGAAGTATCAAAGGAAATTCCCAGACCAGAGTGATTTAAGTTATGTATTCTCTGGTTTGAGAGGAAAAATGGTACAAACCATTTGCTCTTGTATCCTTGGTTAGGGGGTATAAGGTCTTGCAATTTATAGCTGGCTGGAAGTTGCTCAAACTGTTTGACCTATAATTTTCTTGTCTCAGTTTCCCCACTCCACTTACCCAGGAATTTTCCCAGCTTCTTACTCTCCTGTCACAACATTAAGGAAAGTGATGAACTCTATAAGATGTTCATCAAAAGTACATTATAAAGTCAATCAGTGATATTTTCACAAATAGTTACATGTAGCAAATGACCTATGAGTATGGCCTCTTACATGAAATTTATTAAAATATATATTATTTTAATACTACCTTATATTAAGCACATAATTAAAAAACTAGTTTTATCACTCCACAATGCCAAGATAAGTTAGAAAAATGAAAAATTATTCTGCTGTTGCTAATCGAGTTGTTTGATTAATGAAAAATAATATACCTTTGATAAAGTTGTTTTCATAGACTTTAGATAAATTCAATTACTTGTATACTACATTTAATCACAGTTTGCATATAAATACTTTTTTAAATTTCTTAAATAATGTAGTATACAACACAGTAAAAATAAAATTAATATTTGATTTACATATCATTTATGGATTGAGTTTTCAGTGTAATTTTAATAAAATACATCTTGATAATAATCTGACAAGGCAGTACATTAACAGTATGAATTTAATGAATGTAGTTGCTATTGATTAACAAAGCAGGTGGTAGTGATGTTTCAGGTAAACTAAGAATTTAGTTGTGTAATTCATGGGTTAGAAATAGAGGGAAGGAAGAACCACCACCTACTAGGGAATTTGGAAAAGTTGTTAGTGAAAAATTAGTTGGTAAGAATTATGTGACTTACAGACCCCATTTCATTTATTGCAATATCCAAGTTGCTCTGTGTAAATAACGCTTTGTGCTTCAAAAGATTTTTCAAAGAATTTTTTAGTAGGCGCGGCCCTCGTTTTACGTAATGTTGGTTTCCTAAGACCTGAAAAGAAGCCAAGCAAACCTCAAAAGGATCTCTAAACGCACTTTGCCTCAGAGTCCCTTTTCTGTGACGCTACGACACTTGAATAGAGTGCTTCCACTAAGTTATTAGTATTTGGGTTTTCTTCCCATCACCTCTCAAAAGTGGAATCACTGGGTCAAAAGGAAGTTCCATTTTTAATTTTTTGAGGCAACTCTCTACTGTTTTCCACAGTGGCTGCACCAGGCTGCATTCCCAACAACAGTGCAGAATAGTTCCTCTTTCTCCACGTCCTCTCCAGCACTTGTTTATTTTTTTTTGTTAATTTATTGATGACAGCTATTCTAAAAGGTGTGAAGTGGTTTTAATTTGCATTTCTCTGATGATGAGTGACTTTGAGCATCTTTTCATATGTCTCTTAACCATCTGTGTGTCCTCTTTGAATCTAATGAACAAACTGAACTAATAAGCCCTCTAGACAGAGAGCAGACCCACAGTTCTAGGGTGGGAGGTGGGTGGTGGGATCTAGCAAAAGAGAATCAGGAGTCACAGACAGGGTCCATATAGCGTGGTGGCTGAGAGAGGTGGGAGAGTAATGACAAAATAAACTATAAAAATAAAAATGAAATGAGTTCATATAGTCAAAAATCAGAAAGATAAAAAAATGAAATAAAATAATAAATTAAAATAAAGACATAGGGCCAGATTCTCATCCTTTGTAACTCCAGGGGAGTGCCTACTCATCTGACCTACTTACATACCATATTTCCCTAGAGTCAGGAGAATGAGATTCTGGCTTTATAGTAGTTTATTCTCTTGCCTTGGAGTGCTCTAATTTTTTTGAGACTTTGTAATTTAAAAATCATGTTTTCCCAATTTTCTCTACTTCTAATATATTTTATCTAAAGTCTGAGTGTTATCACTCTGTGTGAAATTTTATCCTTGAATTCTTTGGTTCTTCATCTTACCTGCAGTATTGCTGATGTTCTGAGGTGCAGGCTGTATGTGGTGTGTGTGTTTCTGTTTTGTACAGATGAACAGAGGTGGCACATAAAAGGAAATGCTTGACTTTTTTGATAACATGGACTATTGATAGAATTTTTTTGAGATGAAGAAAAGTAGTACTATAAATCTTTCTTCTTTCCCTACTATGTGCACTTAAACTTCAAATAAAAATATTCTTATGTTTATTTAAGATAAATTCATAGTTATATATAAGTATATTGTAGGAGGTCAATTGTTATTTTAATGAATAATTAAATAAGAAGAATAAAGTACAGCAACTCATTAAAAATACTAATCTTTTTCATTTTTTAACTATGGTGGCAGCTTCTTTGTATCATTCAGAGAGTGACAATTCTCTAACTGATCAACATAATTGATATGGCTGTTGAAATGCTGTGATGACATGCAAACAAATTTTTCAATATTAGTTGTTTTTTTAAGTTAGATCTTCTTGGCCTTAGAATGTCATTACATTATGCAGCTACATTTTTCTATAGATCAATGAATAGATTATTAATTCAATTTATTAAGTCACTTTTTTGTGTGGCTGATGCTGGCACTGTTTTAATCATTTGGGATTTTCAGTAGAAGAGAAAAATACTCTCCTTCACAGAGCTCACCTGAGAAGAGAGACATGACTTAAAAGAACAAAGAAAACATAGAAATGAGAAAATAATATGATATGGAACCAGTTACAAAGCACAATGAACAAACAGAAGAAACAATAGAGCAAAGAGAAGCGTAAGTGCCATTTTCAGTGGAAAATCCCTCACTCTGTTTCCTGTTCCTAAGTCCCCTCAGGCTTTTTGCATTTGATGCTTTCTGTGCTGGGATTTCATACCCCAGGTTCTAGCTTCCTTCCTTCAGGCATTTACTCAAGGGGCATCTTCTCGGTGAGGGTTTTGCTGGCCAGAGACTACTTAATTTTGTGATTGCCCTTCTCCTTTCCACCACGGACATGTAAGAAGGCAGCAGTAGAAACGTATCAGCAGTAAAAGACCAGGCCGGCAGCACCTGGGGACCACAAACGCAGCAGCTCCTTCGTTACTGCAAATTGGGAAGAGAATTGGCACTGGCCAGGCTGCTGTGCGTCTTTCTTCAGCAGCCTGGCCCAGTGGAGCAAGGGCCTCAGCGTTGAAGAGGGGGAAGTGTTTTCAGGAACAACTATAAGGGACACATGGACAAAACCAAGGGTGCATGGAAGCAACGGAGGGAGTAAATGCAGTCAACTGCAATGGAACAACAATAAAATCATTTAAAAAAAGAAGAAAAGGACAGCTTTGTTAAAATGTTGAAAATCCTTTAAAAACATAATGAAAAGTATTAATTAGAGATGAACACCAGAAAGTAATTGCTTTTATCTTGTGTTTTTAGTCTCTTCAAATTACTCTTTTAAACTTGAGATTCTGAATGTGAAATGATACCAAAACAAAAATTCTTAGAAATCGAGTTCATAATCTGTACTTTGCAATTCTAAATGATTTCCCCCTTTCTGCCTTGAGTCAAATTTCACTGAACAAAATTATTGACAGAGTTCTGATCTTTTCCTGCATTCACAGTACTCCTTAAAAAAGTCCTTACTATTGTCTCAAAAACTTTCAAAAGGTAGGTTAGTAAAAAAAATCAGAACATTTTTGGTAAGCCTCAGCATTTACAAATTTGCCACACATACACTGCCAAAGGGAGAAATGTATCATATTTAGCATCACCACTCATCTGACACCAGGGAAGTTGTGGGGAAAATAACATCTGGAGGGGAAAATCCCAGACTTCATTACCACATATAACTTATGCTGGGAACACAAATCTTCCCTCAAAGCTTCTATTTACAGGAGTATTAGTGGCTCAGGAAATGGTTAAATAGTTTTGTTCCCACAATAATATACATAAAGATAATGATGATTTTTAATGCCTTTGTATTTTTTTTTTACTGAAGACTCGAATCTTTCTATTACTGAAGTAGCCATGTGATAAGCGGGTTGTATACGTTTTAAAGCTACGCTACTGGATGGTGGCCAGGTTTTGCTTTCCTGGAAGCTTCCTGTGTTATTTCAGTTCTTTATCCCTGTCATTAACTCTAACCGGGGCCTTTTTTCTCTTTAGGCATTAAGATAACCACGGAATAGGCATTTTAACCAAGGATTGAATTTAGATGGAAGTAAAATCACATCTGCCACTATTATCTAATTCATAATGGTTTGGGTTAACCGCAGAGAGAGTTGTGATTCAGCTTTTGGAATTTATCAATTTTATTTTATTTGAAAAATAATCTAGAAAGTTAAATGTTACTACATATATGGGCACAATTGTATAATTTTTCATGTCCCTTAATGATTTTAAGTGTATTTTGGTAGGAAAGAATGCTATTTTTCTATTTCCTGAGAATATGTACCATTGCTTTAAGTTTGTATAGCGAAATATGGATGGGATAAAGGAAATTATCTGGCTGATAATCTTACATTGAGTGACAGTTCTCAGAAGAAACTGAGTTTGTGTCTAAGAGTTGTTATACCAGTCAAATCACTGGGCTCTTCTTATTTAAGGAAACATGACTGTTGTATTGAATTCATATGGGATAAAAAAATATAATTCTCATGATACTGAAAAGAAGAGATGAGTTTGTTCCTAAAACTCTGGTTAAGTACCAGGCATTATTCAACGTGTGGCATTTCAGAACAACAGCATTCCTGCCCTCATGAGGCTAGTAATCAAGTTGCAGAAACAGAAAGTAAATATGCACAAAACTAAAAAGTCAAGGAATATATTAAAACTTACTGTGGAGACAAGTAAATAGAATACGTAGTAGCAGTTACTGGGAACTGCTCAGATGAGAATGGATTTGAGTTTGGGTGAAGGCAGAGGACCAATCAAAAGCAGTTATGCAGGTCTCCCCTGCTTTTCGAAAGTTCACTGTAAGCTACCTGGCTTTTACAAAAGACCTACATTCCTGCCTCTTTTTGATAAGAAAAAGAAATCCCAACAGGATTTTTGTTCAAATTAGCAAACAAAAAAAGGCACCAAGCAGAAATAGCATTCCACATTGGTTTTGCAGCAAGCTCTTATAGAGGCAGTTTGTACCTGGAATGGTGAGAATGGCCCCACTGAGCTCTTTCCTGGGGGACTACTTAGCATGAGGGCGCTATAGCATTGAACTATGTCTGTAAGTATTGGTGCCCTATCTTGATCTATTTCGCGCATCGTTAGCAAGTTGTGGCTCGAGGTGATTGCTTCTTCACGTTGTGCCATTTCAGCTTAGTTAAAGGTGTCATAGAAAGGTGCTCCACTTTCAGATAGTAGAGAAAACTTGTATTCGAATTCATACAGCAATGATATGAATGAGGCAAGATGAAAAGATCTGTGAGAAGTGTATTTCAAAGAGAAGAAGAAGGGTACAATTAATTAATGAACATTTATAATGACTTACATCAAGACTCTGACGTAAAGACTGCAGCTTAATCAAAGTGGAAGATTGAAACAGCAAGAGAAGGCAATTACTTATTTGACTCATAAATAAATATTGTGAAATACCTGGCAAGAATTTTTTACACCATGGGCTTTAGACACATGAGTCTATGGTTTCTAAAGGGAAAAGATAAAGTACACCCCAAGGAACCATAGAAAGAACAAAACCACCAGACTTTAAAGCAGTGTAAATATAAAACTAAGTTTAACAAAATTTGCAATGCATAGGAAAGTTTAAAAAAGTAAAAGAAAGAAAGAAGAAGAGAGGGAGGGAGGGAGGGAGGGAGGGAGGAAGGAAGGAAGGAAGGAAGGAAGGAAGGAAGGAAGGAAGGAAGGAAGGAAGGAAGGAAGGAAGGAAAGCAATAGGCACTGGGAATTGGGGATTGGGGCCAGGGAAAGGATTGATGTGAAATATACATGTTCAAGAGTCAAGCAATTATAACAAAATATGAGAGATTCCTGGGGGATCAAAAAGAACTAAATCTAGAAAATAAGAACCTTTATCTTTGCACATCTGATTCGGTTTAGCGCTTATTTTCCATTGAACAGTAAATAAAATACTATCCTTTGGGATTTTGAAACTCTTCGCTTTATGAGAAATGTGTAATGCCATTGTGGGTGTCTTGTTTTGAAAGAAATCAGGATGATTGCTACACAGAAAAGAAATAAAAATGAACAGGACAAAGCTCTCTATATAAGTAGTAATGAAAATCGGAGAGGAGAACGCAACTAACTAGAAGAGTAGACAAATCTGAGTAGTTATATTGTTTCTTCTGCAAAAAACAGAAAGGTTAAAATATAGTCAGTTCCATAGTGACATTTTCAGAAAGGAAGAAGAACCATGGTTCCTTTGGGTGGAAGGAAAATTTCCCAAGCAGTAAGTCTAAAACAATTGTTTTAATTTCTTGTTCAATACCACAATGCACAACCCAATCAGCAACTGAAATTCTAACAACAAAGATGAAGTATTTCGTATGATTATTCTTATAACACTCTATGTTATATAATTCTTTTTAAAATACTCTATTCAAAGTCAAGGACATTATATAAAAATGCAACACACTGAAATAATTTTTTGTGAAGCTAAAATACTATACCTGAAAATATTTGGTTTTCTAATTATTAGGCTTTACTCACGGGTAGTACAGAGAGCATAGGACTGCACATCTTTTAGAAATGTCCTCTAAATTTCTTTCTAAGCTGGACTTTTGAAATAAATTTGAAGAAAATACTTCATTCTATTTATAAAGAACTTCAATTGTCAGTATTTTGAGGTGCAAGTTGAAGTTGCAGATACACAGTATATAAAGATTGCATAAACCTACAATAAAACAGAAAAGTTTTTGTGAAAAGTTAGGAAATAAACAGGATTTCCAGTTATTGATATTAGGCTAATCAGATTTTTTATATTTATTTAATGGCTTTCTTATCTATATTTAAATCATTAAACATTACAAATTCATTTCAGTGAATGATATAAGGTACATTCCTAATATAAAGCAGTAAATAGTTCTGCTTTTTACCAAGTGGTGATAGCTTGGCATATCTTTAGGCTAACGCGATCTTAAGTCAGACATTTGCACTCCTAATCTATGTAAACATTCTAGATTGTACAATATTTTAGGTATTGTCACTTTGTCTTTGTCCCAAACTGTTCTTTTTTCTTGTTGTTTTTTGGTTTTCCATGTTATATCGGTATGAATTCAGCCACATTCTGGTAGTTCTGTCTTATTTGAAAGCAACTGTTGGTATCATTCTTATGTAGGTGATTTTTCCCCTTCTGCATGTTGACATATTTCTGTCCTAGTTCTCTGCACGTAAGTAGCAAAAGCTGAGAGGAAGTTCCAAAGATGATGCAGGGTACAAGGGAAATCCATCAGATGTCAAATGTGACACCTTTAAAAGGGTGACAAAAATAATGGCAGTCAAAAAATAATGAGAATTTATCAATAGTAAGGACAGCTAACATACTATGTAAAGAAACATAGCAATGTTTTCTATTGATCCTTTTTGGAAGTCATAAAATGGAGTAAATTTTTCTCCAAGCCTTGGGCAAGTCTTTTAAAAGAGATTTTCATGGATGTTTTGCAAAAAAGAAAAATGTGGAAAATAAGTTGTGGATATGTTAAATTAAATAAAGTTAAATAGATTACTTTACAGCAGGGTAGTTCCATCTTTCAAATACTACTGTACTGTTGAAATCTCCAAAAGGAGGCATATAGAATGTGGCTTTTCTCAAATGGAATACTTCTTTCTCATGTGATATCTATTAGTCTCACAAAACTCTTGTTTCACAGCATACAGTTTGGGGAACTTTGGTTTAAAAGATCAGTTATCTTTTGCTGGCTTTCTCTCTTATGGCACCAAGTTGCTCCTAGTAATTACCTGAGTTCAGAGAGGTCTTCCGCTCAGCTAGCTGTTTGCCATTCAGTTGACTCTACAAAGAAATCAGGTTGTGTGTGTGTGTGTGTGTGTGTGTGTGTGTGTGTGAATGTATAAAAAGACTTGCTTGAATATCAGGGAGCATTCTGAAATGTATCAAGAGATGAAATGAAAATGTTCTTCTTCCTGGTTTCTGATTCATCCTCTGGTGTTCACAGACTATCATTTTCTTGTGTTTGAATTGCAAAAGAATGCTCTTTTTCCTCCGTGGGTTTTCTGGTGTCCTGTAGCTTATCCTACATGACACACTTGTTTCATGCATTAATGACATATCTAAATTTTGTCTTATGTTTAAGCTACAAGAAAATATATTTTTATGAGAGTTAGATTGGTGATTTTAACAGCTCGTGTTTCATTCATACTGTTATTCTAAAGCTTGATTTTAACTGTACTTCCAATTTATAATCTTTTTAATCCAAAATAATATTTGATACATAATGGGTGAGGCCTAATTTAATCATTGCAATAGCTGCACATTGCTTTCTATATTTGTTTACACCTAGATTACCATATTTGCATTATTAATATTATAGGGGAAATATGATTAATTCATTTCACCATATTTGTTGTTAGTAAAACTGTTTAAAACCTATTATTTAATTTAACACTTTATTTTTCACTCAATAGTACCTATTTTCTTCTATAACATATTTTACCAAATTTGTGAATATTTATATTTTTCTCCTTTGCTACTTTAAAGTGATGTATTCTGACAAATCAAAAAACGATGAAAAATATTGTTAATTGAAATACCCCTGGGTTTTTTTCTCCCAACTACTTAAAGATTTACCTATATCAATATTTTTTTCTCAAACTCTAATTGTAAATCTTTCAAATTTAAAGTAAAAGGCCCACAGTTAGTTTCATCTTCAGTGGACACTTGTCCTTGAGAAAGTGCTTTTCTGGAAGTGCAATTTTACTTCAGCCAAATCCTTCTGCTAACACAAGTCCTTCCGGAAAATATGACTGGGCAGCTGATGGTGATTGGGAGAACTGTGTGAGGTCCCAAGGTGCCTACTTTGAAGGGGGCTGAGGCATCATTGTCTTATATACAATGTTTCTTGTATTTTGTGTCTTCTCCAACAAATGTCTCTATTTTTCAGATTGCATGCTGGATGCCTTCTAGGCTGACCTTGTGTGCACTTAAAACATACCAAGTTGTATAAGATGAATATCTTGCCCTTACTATATTCTCAGTCTAGTTTTATAGACCCTGAAACACTCTCTGCCTCTTCTCTCTCTCCTAGTTTCTTACATTCAAAATAATATGTTAGTAGGAAGCATAAGAATCCACTCTGTCCTAAGACTATGCCAACAATTTGACAACTTCAAAAATGCAAAATACATTCAAGATTTCCGGCTCTGGAACAATGTTGAAATGAAAGCTATCAGGGTTCTTGTGATGCTTAGAAATATATGGGCAGCAAGTACTGTCTGCTTCTAAGGATGTGAGCAAAATTTGTTACTACTCCTGCTCTTAGCAGAATGTAAATCCAGACCAGACTCCTGTTGACAAGCAGATCTAAAGTAATCTATAGGAGATTTGTTAAATACGCAAAGTTCATCTCTCTACGCCCTGGTATCCTCAACAATCCTGCTAGGAACTTCTAAGGTCAGTTTCTATTCAAGTTTACCTTAGCGATTTTAATACTTTTATCAGCATTACTGCTAGAGATTATATTGAATAACTTATGATTAATATTTTGCCAGATAATAACGCTATTTTATGAATTTCACAGAATATAGATGCTATTTATTGCTTGTCATCACAAGTAACTGTTTGAATGCCAGGCCGATATCTGACAGCGGCTACAATGAGCAAGGCCAGACTTTGGAAAAGGATGTGTAAATTCTGTCCATTGGCCCTCAGCATAATATCTTTCCACACTCCTATACAACAATTTCTAATGGCAGTTTATATGTAGTTTATATACTCAGGGTGTTGGACTTTAAATATTGATAGTTTCTATGAAACAATAGTTGCTGTTTACTTAAAACAGTTTCCAAAATATGGTCATTTCATCTCTTAATAACAAAAAGTGACGTTATTAAGTACAAATACATAATGTACAAATACATAATGTACAAATACATAATGTACATATGTATTTGTACACTTGGGTTAATATAACTTAAGTATAAATAATTAAAATTAAATTCCCACATTAAGGCAAAAAAATAATGTTTTGATAAATAATAACATCTTTCCTTCCTAGACAGTTGACAATGATTTACAAGTTCACAAGAAGGCCAAAAAGTTATTTTTTCATAAACCTTTGCCAAAAAAGCATTAATTCAAACTTTTGAAATATTTTCAAGCTATCAAGTAAACTCTACGTGTTTTTAAATGTTTACTTAAGAATGAGTATATTTTAATATTTTATTGGACATTTATATTTATTTTCTGTCTTTTTTTTCCTTTTTACTCACTTCATTGGGTTGACACTTGTTAAAAAATCATACAGGTTTCAGGTGCACAATTATACAACACATCTGTGCACTGTATTGTATGTTCACCACCTTAAGACGGGTCTCCATCCATCACCATTTATTCTCCCTATACCCTCCTCTACATGTCCCCAGTAATCACCGTGCCGTTCTCTGTGTCCACGAGTTTTTTCTCTTTTTCTTAATCCTTCCACACACCCCCACCATGCTTATCCCCTGCCCTGAGAGTTGCCAGCCTGCTTTTTATGAGTCTATCTCTATTTTACATTTAGTTCATTTTGTTCATTAGATTCCACATACAAGTGAAATCATACGGTACTTGTCATTTTCTAATTAGCTTATTTCACTTAGCATAATAATCTCCAGGACCACCCACGCTGTTGTAAAGGGTAAGACTTCCATCTTTTTTAGAGCCAAGTAGTATTTCATTGTGTAAATGTACACAGCTTTGTTGTTTACTCATCTGCTGGTGGACACTTGTGCTGCTTCCATATCATAGCTATTGTGAATAATGCCGTAAAGAACAGAAGAGCACACATATTAGTGTTTCTCATTTCTTTGGATACATTTTCAGAAGGCAAATTATTGGCTCACAAAACAGATTCATTTTTAATTTTTTAAAAGATTTTATTTATTTATATTTAGAGGGGAAGGGAAGGAAAGAGGGAGAGAAATATCAATGTACGGTTGCCTCTGGTGTGTCCCCTGCTGGGAACTGGCCTACAACCCAGGCATGTGCCCTGACTGGGAATCGAACTGCAATCGTGTGGTTCACAGGCCCATGCTCAATCCACTGAGCTACACCAGCCAGGGCTAATTTTTTGAAGTAACTTCAAACTGCTTCCCACAGTGGCTGCACCAATCTGTGTTATAACAACCCTTTCATGAAATTTGGGCATTTTTTGTTGGGTTAGTAATTTTTTGGAACAGCTAGAAAACTTGACACTGTGCAAGCTGCCTCCTCTTATGTGAATACTACCTGCTGAAAAGACAAAAATAAAAATAAGATCCTCATTAACAACACACACATGCACACACAGCACTATCAATTTTTCTTGATGTGCAAACTAAGGAGAATAGTGGTATGAGATTCAAACCTTAGAAATATAACCTCAGAACTTTATTTCTGAACTTGTCAAACCCTGTAATTGCTGCATCTTGAAGAGAAAAAAATGTTTTAGCACTTGGCACTTGCTCAGGACTTTTTGCACTTGTTAGAACTTGTATGAGTCGATTTTGGTACTTGTCAGTTTTGGCACTCACTGGCTTTGGCTGCATCAGAAGTTTTGGAATGAATGAATGACAACTACTGAAGTACCACTGTACTTTATAGGAACAAAAAAAATAGANGATTCAAACCTTAGAAATATAACCTCAGAACTTTATTTCTGAACTTGTCAAACCCTGTAATTGCTGCATCTTGAAGAGAAAAAAATGTTTTAGCACTTGGCACTTGCTCAGGACTTTTTGCACTTGTTAGAACTTGTATGAGTCGATTTTGGTGCTTGTCAGTTTTGGCACTCACTGGTTTTGGCTGCATCAGAAGTTTTGGAATGAATGAATGACAACTACTGAAGTACCACTGTACTTTATAGGAACAAAAAAATAGAATGCTTGTAAGAGTACAGGGATATGCTAGTGATTTTTGGTTTTGTTCATGAACTGTATCAGTAAAGAGTTTCAGCAGATAAGGTAGCGAAACCCCAGATAACTATTGAACTCTAGCAGAACTACACAGGACATATATTCTTAGATTCTAGTCATCCAAGTCAGTACAGTATCTTGTTCTCCATCAACAAGTCTAAAAAAAATCAAAATATCTGCCCTGGCCGATGTAGCTCAGTAGATTGAATGCAAGCTGTGAACCAAAGGGTTGGCTGTTCAACCCCTGTCAGGGCACATGCCTAGGTTTCAGGCCAGGTCCCCAGTGGGAGCCATGTGAGAGGCAACCACACGCTGATGTTTCTTTCCTTCTCTTTCTCCTTCCCTTTCCCTCTCTCTAAAAATAAATGAATAAATAATCTTAAAAAATCAAAATATTTGACAAATATTCTATGTGTCAATGGAAATGAATATAATCTGTTTATTGGAAAATAATGTGTCATGAAAAAATTTTCAATTGAGGATATTATAAAACACACTTTTATACACACCAAAATGAGTACAAAGTTTTAAGCATTGGAGTAAAGCAATTGTATTTATATTCTCAATACATTTCCTTAGAAGTGTTAAGAATAATAGCATCACCATATGAACAGCCTGAACTGAGTGAGGTGAGGTCCCTGGAACAGCAGGGTATAGGGAACAAATTTGCATGGCAATGGCAAATGTAGCCCAGTTTTCCCATCGGAAAACTGACAGGCATGAGTCGTCACACAGGAGCCAATCCCACGGATGGGCTTTCCTGTGGGGAATCAGGCCTGCATTGTTCTTAGGTTGCTTTGAGGCTTGCTTTTCCTAAAACTCCCTCACCCTGTATTGAAGCAGCAAGGGCTTACTGCATATCTTTAAAATAACTTCCTAAAGTCTGTGCTAATTCTCCCAAGGACTGAAGTATAACCAGACCAATTACTCTTACCATTCCCTTGCATTTGCAACATTTTTCTTTGTTAATCTGTAAGAAGTAATCAGAAACATCCTTTACTTTGCTATCTATAAAAAGTAATCACCTAAAGCAAACCTGAGCGTAATGAATGAAAACCTTCTTTGATGTATGCTATTAGAAAGCAATAAAAACCTGTCCAGGCAAGGGTTGAGGCCCATTCTCCCTCTCAGAGAGCAGCGTGCCATCCCTTTTTTCTGCACAGGACTTCTGTAATCCCTGTGAATTTGTTCGATGCATCCACAACATACAGACGCCATTGGAAGGATTCCGTAACAGGAGGGAGATTTTTGTGCTGATGTTGATCTGAGGGTGGAGATTATGAGATCAGTTGTACACAGGACTTCAGGTTTCCTGTGGCATATGAAGGTAGATACGTCAAGTCAGACACTTGGAAATCAGAATACTGTTCCCAACTGGGGTGATAAATTGCTAGATAACCGCCATATTGATGTTAATGCACTAGATAAAAATCTCTGAGGGAGACAGTGTAGCATGAGAAAAATAAGGGGCAAGGATTAAGCCCTTTAGAGGAACAATAGAATTTTAGATGTGCGCAAGGAATGGCCAAGAAATAGACCTAGAAAAAGTTGGGAAGCTATAAAACGAGAAAAAAACCGGAGGATCGTGTAGTCACACCAGCCAAGAAGAAAGAATTTTCAAAGAAGAACAGTAACCTCAAAAATGTTTGAGTGCTTATGGAAATTTAGTTGGAATAAATTCAATGATTCCTTTTTAGGAAGCATTATGCACTTATTTTAAAGCTTAATAAAAAATGGGTCTTCAAAATTCTTATCACTATATACCTCGAGCCAGTGGAATGATTTCTAAATAATTTTCACTATAATAACCATGAAGAAAACATGTTTATCACAGCTAAATTTTGTTCTATGATTTTAAAAATGATAGAAAATATTTTAGACATCAAAGGAAATATAAAATATGGTATTCATACAATATTTTGGAAAATGACTGCAATACAAGTACAACGTTCAGCAGAAAAATAAATGGAACAATATACAGAGACCCACAATAGTTTCTGGTATATTTAAGATCTCAATACATGATAAAAAAGTCTTGAATGCAAAAGAGTCATTCCCTTAAAATATGCTTTAACATGTAGCTATCTGAACAAATTCATCTCACTATATTAAAATGTAAATTCCTGGCCCTGGCTGGTGTAGCTCAGTGGATTGAGCGCGGGCTTGTGAACCATGCGATCACGGTTCGATTCCCAGTCAGGGCACATGCCTGGGTTGCAGGCCAGTTCTCAGCAGAGGACACATGAGAGGCAACCATACATTGATATTTCTCTCTCTCTCTCTCTCCTTCCCTTCCCCTCTAAGATAAATAAATAAAATCTTTAAAAAAAGTAAATTCCTGGACTAAATATGTATTTGCAAAACTGCCATAATTAATTCAATAAAGAAAATTAGGTAATTATTTATCAAATTAAAATTATTATTAGAAATAGAAAAATTTTTAGATCATTTCATATTCATACTATTGTACCTGAAGGTTAGATAAGAAAAAATTAAGAAATTTATAAATTTATATCACTTAGATATAAATTAAATAGTAGTTTAAAGATCTAATGAATTAGGGAAATACTGACAATACATGATTTTAAAATGTCAGCACTAATATACACAAAACACAAAATATTTAAATTATTTTCCTAGTTATTTGCTTATATATACATACCAATATTTTTATTCATTATCTCCAAGTGATAAGCTGATGTGCAATATGTATTTGTGTCTGTTAATTTCTTTATTTTGTAAACTTTCAGCCATGCATGCACGTTGCATTTAGAATCATAAAGACATTTTGGAAAATGCTTTAAGAAAGTTCTACTCATAAAAGTGTATCAAATGAAGAAGGCAGTTAAGCTTGAAGTCTATTGCTTTACTTTTGTTCCAAATTTGAAACATTTTCACTGGTGGGGGGAAATAGGTGGGTTGGGGAAGATCTCTGGAATGCAAAAATTTTTGAAGTAAGGGATGGGCTCAGGGAACAAGGGTGATGTTTGTGTTCATAAACCATCTGAAAACTAATATAATTTTAAATAAAAACTTTCAAAAATGTTTTATTACAAAAAAGTCAATGTATTTTATTTCATTTGTGGTTTTAAAATGTTATAAAAGAGAACTATAATACCTTGGGAGGTGAAAAGTAAGAGAAGAATCAAAGTTTGCTAATAAGACAGGATATGTGAATGACAGGCAATTTAAAAACCAAATGATTTTATCTTTTCAGAGTTGTCATAGCTTCAACACTAAGGAAACTGTCACATTTGCAGAGAAGCCCCTAATTTTAAAACAGTTCCTATCAACTTACTTCATTTTGTTTTATTTCAACTGACAAAAAGTATTTACCTCATGTGCTAGGAACAGTTTGACAGTGGTAATTAAAAAAATATAACGAACAGAGGTTGATAGCAAAACACTTCATTTTCTATTTTTGTCTTGTCTTTTCATCGTGTATAAACTTACAAACTGAGAATATTATTGGCATTTATAAACTGAATATGATGTCTAATAAAAATCATAGTAAGTAAAATTCCTAAGTAAAGTCACATAAACAAACTACTTTTCAATGAAACACATTCTTAATTGTGAAAAATCCCAGTATTGAATTCAGTACATTAGTATCGTCATATTATAGTTTCATTTGAGTCTTTGCTCTATTTTCCTCAAGTTAACTACATGTTTTTGTTACATGATTTTTCACATTCCTTCTTTTAAATCTGTGTCACAACCTATATTTCTGTGACAATGCTACCAATAATCAGAAATGGGGAAAATGGCAATATAATTTTTATGGCAAAATGTTTAGCTAAAATGAAATCATCAGCCCTGGATGAGACATATTTTGGAAGATATATTACACCCCATGTTAATGGAAAGCTTAGATTTAGTAAAAAACAACATAAATTTCAATACATTTATTTGAGTGCTTCATCAAACCAAACTGCATTTTGGAAGCACTCAGTCAAAAAGCATACTGTGTAACTGTTGGATCAGCATTCTCAATGCTTGTTGTGCATTGAATTTATGAAATATTAGTAAAATATTACAGGTCAAAAATGTTTTGTGGTGAAAATACTTGGAAATGCTTATTTAAATAGTGTAAATCATTACTGACTGAAGAACTTGTCAGAGCATTTTCAAGATCTGTGAAGATGCGGCCTTTACATTACTTGAAGGTAACAACAAGGTAGCCTGCTACAGGATGCCTGGAGAAGGCCTCCAACTGCTGGGTCAGAGAAAAAAAAGACTCTGTTTCTCATGGAAGAGCAGGCAGCAAGGCCCTCAGCATATCTGCTTCTTTTCCCTTTGTTTTTATGTCTCTCAGAGGGAATGCAAACTGCCCCAGAGGGAGTCAGCACAGGCAGTGGACTGCTGGGCAACAGAGGAACACTGCATTTAGGAAACTCAGTTTGATTGTAATGGATGGTAAGCAAGATTTTCCTTTGCTTCTATGTTTCAAGGCTGTTCACTGTACAAATGTACTTGAAAATGTAGTCCAGATAAAAGACACCCTGTGCCTCCTCCCACGAAACACTGAGAAATGCAATATCTAATGAAGAATTGTGCCCAAAGAATCTTTTACAATGCTTATTTGCCTTGTGAATCTTAAGAATGTACTAGGATCCTCCAGATCTGATTGGAATATGAAAATCATTAGAAAATGTAAAAAAAGATAAATAAATAAAATCTTTAAAAAAGCCCTGGCTGGTGTAGCTCAGTGGATTGAGCGTGGGCCTGCGAACCACAGGATCGCGGTTCAATTCCCAGTCAGAGCACATGCCTGGGTTGCAGGCCAGTTCCCAGCAGGGGACTCAGGAGAGGCAACCATACATTGATCCTTCTCTCCTTCTCTCCTTCCCTTCCCCTCTAAAAAAGATAAATAAATAAAATCTTAAAAAAAAAAAGAAAATGTAGAACATGTAAAACAATTGCAACAAATATCTCTCCATTTCACATGCTGGCTAAGATTTCCAATCAACTTGACATTCTCTTACTGTTACATTTTTAACTATTTTATGATGTAGAAGGAAATAGAACTTCTTCTGAAGTTTAATTAAAATATTTACTTAGGTAAAATGTCCTGTATTTAAACCCAACTCCAATACTTACTGTTTAAATATAGAAAAAACAAAGGACAAAAAATCTCAAAACTTCAGAATATTATCTGCAATATTTTACCTTGTGAATCAATTTTACTAAATAAAATAATACATGTAAATATTAATATTTGTTCTATAAGCTATTAATATTTTGTCTAGTAAATGTACATCTTATATTATTACATTAAGAATATTAGTTTTATATTATTTTATTACATAAAATATTAAATAGCTAAAGTAATCTAAAGTTATATTAATATAAAAATACTAAGGGTCAAGTGAAAACTGACATAAGCAGTGTATATACAGAGGAACATTCACACACACACATGAACCATGTATTAAAAAGTGACAAATGCCACAAACCAAAAAAAAGGTAACTTTCAAACAAAAGTGAAATTGAAGATAGAACATTAAAATAAGGACCAACATTTTTTTTAGTTTTAAATAGTTCACATTTGTTTTTAAATTAGCTGTATAAGCATAATCAGAATTCACTTATAATCTGAAAACAAAAATAGAGGTATTAATATCCCATTTAAAAGATGTAAGGATGACCTGTTGGGAATGAGACTGATGACATCCGTTCCTCCCCAGTGTACTCAGCTCCATCATAACTGTCAGAGAGAGGACCCAGAGAGTAGGCCCCCTCTCCTGTTGGCCCATCTGTTCAAGACTATACAAAAATAATGCCAACAGTCAAGTTTGTATTTCTTATTTAGTCAGAATTAATATTGCAATTCATAGGAGCCACAGTCATTTTAACATTAGTGGGTTAGAAATATACTTTGTTTTATTTAATTACAATGTGTTGTAGTATGTGTTGAAATAACATAATTAGAAAAATATTTCCTGTTTATTAAAATCTAAACCAACAGAACATGTTTCAACATTTTTTTTAAGATGCATGGGGCTTTCTTTCAAATTTACTTTAATAAGATCAGAATAACAGAATCCAAGAATAAAAGTCAGACTCAACGTGCTCATTATTTGTGTGGTACTCAATTATGTTACTATGTTTCTGTTTGTGTATAGCAGTTATACTATACACAAAGCAGTTAAAGAATATTTGCTTTCAGTTTTACCTTTGTCTGTACCTACTTATTCTAATAAATTAGCCGAAATCAATATAATTTTAATTATACAACTAAAAGTTATATAAAGACACTGGTCTGCTAGTTGTGAACTGTTTAAACTACCAAGTGTTGAAGCACCTTGGCAGTGTTGCATTAGTTAATGAACTTGGCAAAAAGCTTCTCCAGATGCCATATTAAATGATGGAGTTTTCTGTAAAGTCAAATATTCTTACTTGTATCTTTCCAGATGGTCTTATCCAGGCCATTATTTTTCAGCTGTCCATGAAATAAATGCTAAACCATCAATTTGGGAATTTCTTTGCCAGAATCATTAAACCCATTTTGAAGGTAGCAATATGGGAATATCATAAAAAGTTTGAAGCATGTTTGGAGATATTAATTAAATATTTGAACAGGTAAATGCTTGAATTAGGGAGCATCTGTGAATGCAAGAAAAGTAATTTCTAAAACAAGGCTAATGTGCCTAGCTACATGGCCTTTGTTTAGTTAGATGTAATTTCTAATCAATCATCTATAGGTTTTAAAATATTTCCTTAATAAAATAAAATAAGGTATGTTACTTTTAGTTGAAATTATCATATGTGGGGCAGTTTTGGAAACTTTAAAGCAATATTGTAAGTAAAACAAGAACAAATTATTTTCAAACATAAAACAATGAGAAAAAATCTGACACAATGATTATGTACTTGCCTATTTTAAAATATGTTTCATCTAAGGATAGATAATGGATATGTTACTCTTAAAAGCAAATAATTCTTTAATAAACGTGTGGCTTTAGGCTCTAGATACAAGGTAATCAATGTTAGGTACTTAGATAATAAGAATATTTTTAAAAGATTTTTATTTATTTATTTTTAGAGTGAGGGGAAGGGAAGGAGAAAGAGAAGGAGAAAAACATCAATGTGTGGTTGCCTCTCCAGAGCCCCCTACTGGGGACCTGGCCTGCAACCCAGGCGCATGCCCTCACTGGGAATCAAACCAGTGAGGTTTGAAAAGAAGAGAAAGGCAGGCAAGAAGCTTGCCATAAGGTGCCCTGCATGTCATGTTAAGAATTTTTGTTTTTTGCCCGTGAATTGAGCGCCTACCTGGGAACCATTGGGTCGCTGGTTTGATTCCAGGTCAGGGCACATATCTTTAGTTCACAGGCTGGTACTCAATCCACTGAGCAACATCAGACATGGGATAATAAGAATTTTTGGAATGTAAAATGGTTTCTATCTATTCTTTAGTATCTTAGATAATGTACCTGCATCTGTCTCAGTCTATCAATCAGTATATGTGTGTTTGTTCGTGTGTGTATTATGTCTCCAACTGCTGTCATTTACCCTTTTTCAACTCAATTTTCTTATAACTTGAGTAAGTCAAGGGCTCTAAAATAATTTCTTATATTAATATTAAATGTCATGAGTGCTTTTATTTTATCCCTGGTAGATAAAAATATCACTACAGTAATGTTAATATATACCATATAAAAATTAGTGAATCAAATCAAGCTTTAAAAAAAATAAAGCGATTGTCTTCATTATTTTCATTTTCTAAATAAACTAGTTTAAGTAAAAAACCAAATACACTTCAATTTTAGTGAAACTTTTCTGTAGAACCAAATTGAAATACAGTCACTTATTTTGAGGATAAAGTGGGTTAATGTATGCACATAATGGAAACTTAAATGTAAGGGAATTTACAGCTATTCCCATGAACTGGCCAAGGACACCAGTCAATCCTGAAATGCCAAGTCGGTTCACCCCGTCTCTGGACTTCCTTAGTCCCCTAACTCAGCTACCCTGATCTCTATATAGGCAATAAGACCACTAGGCAATCAACCAGCTGAAAATAGTAAATAACTTCTATATTTATCCTATAAAATCTCTTAGTCTCCAAATATCTTAAAAGTCTTTGTTTCTTAACCCTGGATTTCTCGGTTTGCAGATAGAAATGTTTGAGACAAACTCACTCTTGTCCTTTATTTCTTTTGATGTACAGTTTGGTGTTTGACAGTTCTTAGAAAACAAAAGTATCCATTTTTTCTACCATTAGTTGATTAACTGGTGTAAGTTAATCAGTATAGTTGACTTGTATAATTAGTTGATTTACTAGTTTGAGTTAAAAATACAAGAATCTAGAAAAAGTACATACCTGGATATAGTTAATAAAGTACAAAAACAAACAAACATTTAGCCATAAACTTTACTAAATCAGAACTTTAGTCTAATTGGAACAAACATATAAATTAATTTGTATAGAATGGAGACTATAACATAGATTGGTTAGGACACAAAAATTGAGCATGGTTATGGTGTGTGTTATCCATTCATCAAAAAAACTATTGGATACTTGTGACTGGCTTGGAGCTATGTTAGGCATCGCTGATACAATGGTGAGCAAACAGACAGATAGGGACTATGTTCTTATGGGAAGACGAGTAAGAAAAAAAAAAAAAGATGAGCATCAAACAAACATGAAAGTCTAGCCACTAAATATGCTAGAATGGAAACATAGAAGGTTTTATAAACCCATAATGTTAAAGAACTTGGTGATATCTCCGTTGACTAACTGTCAAATAAATGAAACATCGAGGATGACTAGGAGGAATCAGACAAAGGAAAGAAGGAGTAAATGAAGCAGTAAAGAGAATGTACAGTGCTGTGTAGTCAGAAGCACCACAGTGCATATGAGAAAGTGAAAGAAGTCCATTGTGACTGCAAGGGAAGCTGGAGATAGTGAAAAGAAGAGAAAGGCAGGCAAGAAGCTTGCCATAAGGTGCCCTGCATGTCATGTTAAGAATTTTTGTTTTTTGCCCGTGAATTGAGCGCCTACCTGGGAACCATTGGGTCGCTGGTTTGATTCCAGGTCAGGGCACATATCTGGGTTGCAGGCCAGGTTCCTGGTGGGGAACACATGAGAGGCAACCATGCATTAATGTTTCTCTCCCTCTTTTTCTCCTTCACTTCCCCTCGGTTTAAAAATAAACAAATTAATTGGTTAAATAAAAATAAAGAATTTTTGTTTTCCAGCATAAGGAAGTAGAAAGTCATTGAATGTTTTAATCAAGGAGGTAAGTTGTGGCATAATCATATTAATCACACCTTCATTTTGAAACATTATCACTAGTTACATTGTAGAGGACATATTGCTCGTGGGGGGAGGTGGTAAAGTCAAAATTCTAGACAAATGTAGAAATCTTGCAGCAATTCAGGCATGGAGTATGTAGTTGTGATGAATATGGAGAGAGTGAAAAAGATTTAAAATATATTTAGTGGATAAAAGGGGAAGAGTTAGTGATGGATTGAGTAAGAGGGACATAAGGTGGGATGAGTGATGATTTCTAGGTCTCTAGTTGTTTTTTAATGCTGTTTATTACATATTTATTCTGTATAATCCAACTTGAATTACTTTGTATTTTCATGTATTCCTTTTTTTGAATATATTTTATTGATTATGCTATCCCATTTCTCTCAGTTTTGCCCCTTTGCCCCCCTCCACCTAGCACCCTTATTCCCTCCAGCAATTTTCTCCCTTAGATCGTGTCCATGGGTCATGAACATAAGTTCTTTGACTTCTCTATTTCCCAGAAAGTCTTTGTCACCCCCTATCAATTAGTACTCCTTAGTCCCTGCAACTTTGCCCCTCATTCTCCACCTTCCCCTTCCCAATTAGCAAGCCTTCAAATGATCTCTGTATCTATGATTATGTTTCTATTCTGTTGTCTGCTTAGTTTGTTTTTTTAGATTCAGTTGTTCATAGTTGTGAATATATTGTCATTTTAGTGTTCATAGTTTTGATCTTTTTTCTTACATAATTCTTTTTAACATTTTATGCAATACTGGTTTGGTGTTATGAACTCTGTTAGCTCTACCTTGTCTGGGAAGCACTTTATCTGCCCTTCCATTCTAAATGATAGCTTTGCTAGGTAGAGTAATCTTGGCTGTAAGTCCTTGCTTTTCATCACTTTGAATACTTCTTTCCAGCCCCTCCTAGCCTGTGATGTTTCTTTTGAGAAATCAGCTGACAGTCTTATGGGAACTCCTTTATAGGTACTATCTGCTTTTCCATTACTGCTTTTAAGATTCTCTCTCTATTTTTAACTTTTGGCATTTTAATTATGATGTGTATATGATACTATTAAGATGGGGAATCATATATTCCTTAGAAGTTTTGTACTTTTATGGCATACTTGTATGTTTATAATTGTTTTTATGTCTAGTTTTTACATTAGTTGGATGGTGGTACTCTGAGATAGAGAAGTCTGAGCTAAAACAATTGGAAATTAATTGGGAAGGATGATGAGTTTAATCTTCAAAGTGTTGCGTTTGAAGTGTCTTTCAAATATCCAAGAGGATCTATCAGAGAGCCAGGTGGATATATAGGTATGGTGCCCAGAGGTGAGACCTTGACCAAGGTTTAAATTTGGAAGTCATTTGTGTACAGTTGCCAGTGAAAGCTGTGAGTAATGATGAAACTGCCTGGAGAGGAAATAGAGGTGAAAAAAGTGCAGGAGCCACATGAGGAACTTAGACATTGGAGAGGAAGAAACGAACTGGCAAACAAGATTGGCACATATTATCTAAGTTGTAGGAGAAAACCAGGGTTAATGATACAGACATCACAGTTAGCTTACTGATTCTGAAATGGTAGAGAAAGGGGGTTTAAAACTAAATGTACTGAGAGTGTTCATTTGTGTATGTTAATACAAATACTAGGCTTAGAGGATTAATGCATTCACTGTATAGTATGAAGTATGATATTAAGTGGTAAAATTAGACAAAAAAAGAGACATTGTCATATNTTTAAATTTGGAAGTCATTTGTGTACAGCTGCCAGTGAAAGCTGTGAGTAATGATGAAACTTCCTAGAGAGGAAATAGAGGTGAAAAAAGTGCAGGAGCCACGTGAGGAACTTAGACATTGGAGAGGAAGAAACAAACTGGCAAACAAGATTGGCACATATTATCTAAGTTGTAGGAGAAAACCAGGGTTAATGATACAGACATCACAGTTAGCTTACTGATTCTGAAATGGTAGAGAAAGGGGGTTTAAAACTAAATGTACTGAGAGTGTTCATTTGTGTATGTTAATACAAATACTAGGCTTAGAGGATTAATGCATTCACTGTATAGTATGAAGTATGATATTAAGTGGTAAAATTAGACAAAAAAAGAGACATTGTCATATGTTTACTATTTAAAATAGATCACTCTCAAGTATCCATGACAAACAGTTTTAGATGGGATACAGCATAGGTGAGAAGAACATTGACTCTGAAGTGATAGCACATTGAATCAAGCTAAACTTTACCTGCCTAGAAGTATTCATCTTTTGTGAACCTCAAAATAACAGGCTTAATGGTAGTAACTAACATATGTCTAAGGATTGTTTGAAGATTTGGAAAGAAAAGGAGATAGGAAATACATAGAATAACATTTTTATTGTACAAGGTTGTAAGTCAATTATATGAGATATAGACCAATCTAATTGTATACTAAATACTGTTTCTAACTCTGGTCTCGCTACCTAGTATTTCAACCTATAAACTCTGCCTCTTATCCCCACTATTCTCCCCTCCGAACTTTACTTAAAGTAAAGTTCAATAAAATATTTATGTTTTATGTATCTTTGTTTCTTCTTCTTACGGTGTCCAAGATAATACTTTTCACACAGTGTAGTCTCCAACTATATCCTTTAAACCTCAAAAAATATGTGTAAGATAAAGCATTATTTATTTCATGTTCAGACACACCTAGAACCCTTCTACCTCAGTACCATTTTATTATTATGTTCACTTAATAATCATTCCTTCCAATGAGTTTTAGAAATTATAATTAATCAAACTAAATAGTTATAGAGCATATCAGTATTTACAGTTGTGTTCATTAAACCGCACACTGAATCAGTATCATCTACACATATCTCTAAAGTCCAAATGTTAACTGTTATTAAATGAATTTATTTGTTCCAACTCCTTTTAAAACAACATTGTATTTTCCCTGCCTTCCTAGCTGCTTCTGTTCTCCTCACTGCCTCTGCCTAGGGTCAGTAAAGAGTGGTCATGCTCAGCACCGTGTTAAAGGATATGCACAGACTTAGCTTGGGAAATGCCAAGTTGGAAGCTGACAAGAATCAGCTGCGCCCCTCTGCAGCTCCATGGGCCCTTCCCAGGAAGCTTTAAGGTGCACAGAAAATGTCAACTCCGAAATAATTTGCAGAAGATTAGTTTTGTAGTGATTCAATTTGATAAGAGCGTGTATTAAAAACTACCTCAGTGGACTTATTTGTAACAGCCTGACTTATTGGTCATTTCCATAAAGATCACTGAAGTGTAGATGATAAACTAGCAAGAGGAATGTCTCTCAAACCACCCGCTCCAACCATCCTGACCTACCTGCCTCTTGCTGCTGAAGGTTTTAGGTTTGTTTAATGTGTTTCTCTGTTACATTTATGACCTAGGATTCAAACATGCAGCTGTCATTCCCAGCTTTTGACCTCTAATTACAGCACCTGAATTCCAATTGTGTTCATCGTATTATGTTTCTAAATGGAATATCCATTCTATTTTTTGTCATCTTAAATGTAATGGACTGGAGGGAAATGTGTCAAAGTAGAAAATATTTTTCCCTGTGAATGGTGGAATTATGGGTAAATTTTCAGTTTTTTTTCACTTTTTAATTAATTTTTCTTTACTTTAAAATTCTTTGGTCATTGCAAAAAATAAAAAAGATAAAGTGAAATAGATTTAGGATGATTAGTATATACTAATATATCATCCACGGAGATTATTAAAACATACCAAAATAGTAAAATAAGGATTTCCTTCAAACCCCAAATAGATCCATTATTATTTTAGTTGAAACTATGAGTGTCATCAAATTATCAAACTTAATATATGAAAAAACATGTTGGTCAGGCCCATAAAGAACAGTTACACATATATAAAGGAAGACTAAGAATATTATTACAGTATAGTAGCTTTTATTAGAAGATTCAGGGATGAATGGACATGCTTTTCATATAACACTCAATTATTATTTTTGGAGCTGAGTTTTTGTGACCCATTTTTTCACTTTTGAAGGCCTTTAGAACAATGCTCACATTCATGCATTTATTCTCTCTTTTTTCACCCCATTATTTATTATTTTTAAAGACTTCAGTTATTTACTTTATAGAGAGGGAAACGGAGGGAGAAAGGCTGGCAGAGAAACATCAATGTGTGGTTGCCTCTCATGCACCCCTAACTGGGGACCTGAGCTGCACCCCAGGTATGTGTCCTGACTGGAAATCAAACCAGTGACCCTTTGGTTCACAGGTCAGCACTCAATTCAGTGAGCCATACAAACCAGGGTTCACCCCTTTACTTCTTCTTTATAAACTTTAAAAAGACTATATTTTTACAAAATTTTCTTTTTTTCACACTACTCTCTTCAAACATTTTTTATACTTAAATGTTAGGAAATACATTGAAAAGTACTCTGCAAAATCAGATAAACTGAGCTGCAAAATTAGACCTTTATCAGTGTTCAGTGCTTCAGTGATAACACTAAAGTAAGTTAGAAAATTGGTTTTAATACTACACTTAAAAAGGGTTATGATTGCCATTTACACAGATCTGATGGGAATGAGTATAGTGGCCATGATCTTAGATGAAAACACTACATGGCCATGTATGTTCGTACCTGTATCGATGAAGCTACATTAAAGGAGGAGCTCCATTTTTAACATATAATTTCTAAGTACGTACCGTGGAGTTAGTGCCCAAGTAGTGTTTCTCTGCTAGATTCTTTCAAAGAGGTGTGAGAAGTCCAACCTCTCCCCAGTGGTACTTACACTGCAGAGGTACCGCTTCCCTTAACCCACTGACCCTTCCACTGCTTCAGGGAAGAGCCACTATTATTCCATGAAGGCTCCATTGGTCCCCAGGTGCTGCTGCTGCCATTGCTGCTACTAATTGTGCAATGTCATCACTGTCATGGAACCAACACTTCAACTAGCTCTGTGTGAGGCCTTGAATGACAGTCCACTCCTAAATGTACTAGAAACATATTTGGTACATTGAGGCCAGAAGATATTATTTATTTTTTCTTCTTTATTTTGATAAAGGCACTTTTTCTCCTAATCCCAATTCTACCAAGTTTTTAATGAAACCACTGTTGCAGGTTTAAATAACAGATCACATTTGTCCATGGTAACTATGAGTTTGTGAGGTGGGCTACAGAAGCATTTGAATGAGAAACCACAGGTCACTAAATTCATTTATTCTCTCAAAACTTGATGCTCTCCTATCAAGTCATGTTTGATCCCACTAAATTCATCTTTCCTTAAAAACACTTGTAAACCACTTAATTTATGCAAAGCATACTCCAAATACATTATTAACCTTAACTCACTTAATTCTCACTCTAATTCTAAGAATCAGATACTGTTATTGGACTCATTTCACAGGTGAGGAAAGTACAGCAGTGAAAGTTAACTTACTTGATTAAGGTAAGTTAAGGTAAGTCACTCAATTAATAAAAGCAACTAACTTGTTTAAGCAACTAACTTGCGTAAGTTGGTCACTCAACTAATAAAAGGAAGACTCAGGCTTCAAACCCAGGCACGCTGGCTCCAACTCTATACTCTTGATTGCTCCTTGAGACAAGCTGCCTAGACTCTGCTCATGGAAAGCAACTCAGTATCTCTTGTAAATAAACACCTAGTGATCCTGATCTACCAGTTCGCCACAGGCTCCAGGTTAGTCCGAAATCACAACTCACTACATGGGCATCATGCCCTTGCAAGGCTTCAGTTATAAACAATTTACTACAGATGTTTACCAGTGCTTACTCTTTTGTTTCAAAGCTGAGGAAATTGCTCAGTTGCATAGCTATCATCTTTTCTTGCACTTCTAAACATTCCTCTTATAATCATAGTATCTTGTTTTGGTAAAATTCTAGGCAGGTAGCATAGAATACAGTTTCAGAGCATACATTTTGCAGAAAATCTTTACGAGTGTGATTTCAGACTGTCATTTATCATGTAAATGTAGGCAAATTACACTCTTTGTGGCTCAGTTTACTTACCTGCAAAATAGGGATATAATGTAACTTGATTTTAGGATTGATACAGGAATGACATTAGTTAAAGTGTATAAAGCACTTTAACAATGCCTAGAATGTGGTAAGCACATGGAGGGTATAGTTTATATAAAATTTAAATAGTATGTTACCTTTTTTATGCTGTTAGTTTGACTTTGCTAATTATTGGACAATTATTGCTCATAGTGCTTTTGCAATTCTAAGTGGGCACAAAGTTTTTTTTTACCTAAGTATCATAAGTATAGTAAAAAAACCATACTTATTAAACCCACTTACCCATACATTGTTAACAAGCCAGTTAAAACTTAAAGACTTAGCCCTGGCTGATGTGGCTCAGTGGATTGAGTGCCAGTCTGTGAAACAAAGGGTCATCAGGTCAATTCCCAATCAGGGAACATGCGTGGGTTGCAGGCCAGGTCCTCAGTAAGGGGAGTGTAAGAGGCAACCCACACATTGAGGTTTCTCTCCTTCTCTTTCTCTTCGCCTTCTCCTGTCCTTAAAAATAAATTAATAAAATCTTTTAAAAAACTTAAAGACTTAAAAACTGGAATATAGCATAAATTACTCTAGGTTGCTTATAGCCCTGGCTTTGCGTAATTTCACCTAAACTTTAGATATCCTTCTAGTTAATGTGGGAATCACACCCACCAAATTACAAATATGTCCAAAAGTAAAATATATGAGATACTGGAAATTTTGATAACTTTTAACATTTTGGTTAATGCACACATAGACTAAGAATCAAACATATTTCAATACTCTAAACAAAACATATCATGGCTCATATGTCCATACATACTAACCACTTAATGTATAACAGATTGACATTAGAAAGGGCAGGCCAATTAATATGTATATATACACATATGGTTATACATGATATTTTATATGTAATACATATAATTTTGCCTAGCATGTATAAACATAAGCACAGAACAGTTAATTTCTCTTGAAGATGCTATTACTGAGTGGCATTTTAAAGCTCTGATAAAGTAGTAGAATGTGATCACATGTGAATACAAATATGCTCATGAACTGAGGTAGAATGCAAGATGATTAGCCTGGTTATATCTAATATTGTTATAATCCTGTGCTATTTAGAAATGTCAACTGAGTAGTAACTTAAAAAATTGACGCTCTATTTTCTTATCTTTCCTTTAAATGTCATACCAAAAAGCAAAATCGATGTGAGCTAGAGGGCATTTTGAGTTGTTTTCAGACTAAGGTTTTTATATATGAAGTCAATATATATTTTGGCTTCATTTATATGATGACACATCACCTTATTTCAATGAAACATGTAGTAAATAATTTGAACTAGAACAGTAAAGAGAAACATCTAAAGAGGGAATGATAGAAGTAAAGAGAGAGTTCGCTGTCTCCAATTCTGCTGCACTGACCATTGAAGCTCCAGTGTCAATTCTTTTTTTCCTTTAAAGATTTTATTTATTTATCTTTAGAGGGGAAAGGAAGGAGAGAATGAGTGAAATATCAATGTGTGGTTGCTTCTTGTGCGTCCCCTGCTAGGAACTGGCCTGCAACCCAGGCATGTGCCCTGACTGGGAATTGAACCGCAATTCTTTGGTTTGCTGGCTTGCTCTCAATCCACTGAGCTATACCAGCCAGGGCTGTGTCAGTTCTTCAATGCACATTTCATCAGGATAGATTGGTAGAAGGATTGCTTTTTCATATGCTTTTTATTTTATTTATGCTATTCAACATTTTCAGATGTAGAAATCAGAGTTGATCCAGATTCTGGCTCTGGGAGTTCCCGACATACATTTACCAGACTTCCACTGGGTATAGAGCATTTTTTATTCATGCAAAACATACTCATTGAAATTTTAACATGTGACATTCTCTGGGCTTCGTTCAGAGAGAGTTCTCACTATAGAAATGTTTACAGTTCACTGAAGAAAATACACAAGTTTACAATCACAGGCTAGAAGATAACTTCATGTTGGAAATATTTGTAAGATGCGATGTATACTCTTGGGGGAGGCACCCAATTGAGAGTGGGGCACGCAGAGGAGGGATCTGGGAGAAGTAGAGACAATGCATTCATTGATCTTGAAGTACTGGCAAGAGCTTGTTGAAAATCTGAAGTATGTTGTAGTGACAAATACAAACTTTACCGTAGTTGAATCTCATTTCTACTAATAAAAGATTGAATGACCTTGCAAGGACATCATGAGGAGATATGCCAAGTATTCACTCTACCAAGATCTTGGTCAAGGCTGCAAGTCGCAGAAGAAAACAGCCAGAGCTCTACCTACTAATTCATGGAAAGGGCTGTGGCAGCTCAAAGGGGGATTTTTTTTTCTGATTCATGGGCATAGTAAGGATTAAAGACAGATCTGATTTGATTAGTTACTTAACATCATTAGCCCTCAGATATCTAAAGTGAGGGTTATAATAGTAGTTGTTATAAAGATTATCTGAAGTAATTTCAATAATTTACTTTGCATGTACCTAGTAACAGCACACTGAACGTTATTGTAAGTAGAATATATTTAATTCCTGAGAACTAAGGGTCACACGACTCAACTCTACATCAACTCAGTGAAAATCAATTAATAGTAAAGATGAAAACGGGAAGATAAACATGGATAATAGTGCTTACAGACACCACTATCCTCCCATATAGTCTTAGAATATGAAAATAGGTAAAATATTCTCAGATACAAAATATTCCCACACATGAACTATATCTGACATCCTGAATTTAGAGTAAGTTACTTTTCACTAGATAAAATATTTATTTTATTTATTGTGTTTTTTTATTTTTACCTTCTATCCACATTTTATTTCTTCTTTTCACTTTGTTTCTTCTACTTTCCCCTTCCCATACAATACGTAACACAGACCTGCCAGTCTTGCTCATGAATATTGCTAGTAGCATAATACTAAAAAGCTTCAAAGTTCCAAAATATTCACATTGTTAGCCACAAACTTATTACATATATAAATGGCTTTGAATCTGCTAATAGATAAATAAATTAACTTTTATTTTAGCGTTCAACGCAATGTGGAGAGAATGATATTTCAAATATTATCCACTTTACCCCTTGCTGATTCTGTTTCTTCCTCCTGAACTACTCAGACCAGCACCAGTGCCAAGGAAATGACTCTTTTGATTAGAAAATAAATAGAAATTGAAAATCTGTCACAAAGTATCCAGCAGAATTGCACAAAGCAAAATAATTCTTCAATTCCGTGATGAAAGGATGGGCCCCCTCTGTGATCATCACTTCCTAGGATTGAAGAGTTCATGGTTGTGTGGTTTGAAATTAAACTGAGTTCAAAAGTGTGAAAAAAAATTTTTTGCCACTTATCTCCTGGGGGAAAAGCCTAAAGGGGTCATACAATGGGATATTGGAATTACTATGAAGTAAAACCCACTATAATTAGATAAACATATAATGGTGGTTATTAATAACTCCTTATATTGTTATATTTCTCAGGAATACATGAAATTTAAACAGAGAAATTATTATGATTGTAGCCCATATATTTTGATCTTTAGTTTTCTGTTATATCCTTGTTATATTTATGCTACGAAGCATATATGACAACTTCCTAAATATGTCATTACAGACTATGACAGACTAGGGCTCATTTAAACAGAATGATAAAAATAACAGGGAACATGGAAACATCCTTTAAAGAGATTTTTTTAAATTAAATGATGAGTTTTAAAAAAGAACATCTTTGAGGCAACTTCCAAGAATTTAGTTATAAAATAGAAAAACAAGGCACTATTCATCAAAAATATGTCATGTCATGGGTTGGAGATTGCACGTATCTCCTCAAATTTCTCCCAGGAAAATACCTATTCACAGGAAACGTACAAAATAATAACAGCAAGAGATTCGATAGCAAATTATGTCTTTATTGTATAACAGTAAAAACGTTTCCTCAAATTAAAAAATAAATTTAAAATTATTATAAAAAATAGAACACAATCCTAAATTTCAGCATCATTTTCTTACCTTCAGTCACTCAGTATCTGTTGGGATCTTTCATGGCTCCATTTCAAATTGGCACTTGTTCAAAAATAGGGTTGGGCCTTTGTCTTTTATTTCCCAACTACAGTATGTTTCTTTCCTTCCTCCATTTGCCCTAATGGTTTACGTGATGACCGTTGGTTAACTTTATAATGCTGCCCTTCGCTGCATGATAATCAGGTGGGGCTGCAGCTACCCAAGTAGAGAAAGAACGTGAACACTGCGCCACAGACCAAGAGGTGGATCCCATGACCATTGGAAGTTTACATCTACACTTTTTTCAGGGAGGGTACAAGATATATAATCTGTACCAAGGAGAGTTCCATTTTGTTAGGCAGAAGTATATTGATTTTATTTGTCATATCAATTCAACATGTTTGTAGAATGAGGCATTCCAATGTGGAACAGCCACAAGGCTGTATTGATGATTTACCAGTTTTCTCTCAGTGCCAAATAAAAGTTATAATGAAATCAGAATTGAGGAAGAGGAAAGAACATTCTTCTGGCTCTTTATTTTGGTGTCCCTAATAGGGTTGCCCAGGGCTAGTTGTCTCTTCCAGCAGCTGCAAGTGCTTGTCCTCCAGTTCTGTGCATGCCCTCAGAACTCATCTCCTCGTTCTTAGTGGGACCAGCCAAGACAGGTTGCATTTATTTATCCAAGATTTAAGTTGTAGATCAGTGGTGCCATGCTTCTTTTTTCAGTTTTATCTCTGGATTATTTCTGTGGTCTCTTCTGGCTCATACACTTTTCCATCAGCACTATAACTAATTTCGTATCTTGAATATCTTCTGTTGAAATTCCAGGTATGGTTTCTGTTTTTATATTGGATCTGAATCAATAGAAATATTGAAACAAATGTTTCTTATTATTTGTCAAAAATACTTGAATTTTTGACAAATTCAAAGTATTTGAATTTACTCAAAACATTCACTGTGCCATTCATAAATTCTGCAGATACTTGAAATATCATAGAAAGAAAAGGCTACATGGTACAATGGTAAATTTACTTTGAAAATTAAAGTTTAAGTTACCTCATAATTTCACATAGAATCTTGATACTTTTATGTGTTACTAATGAAGACTTTTGTAATCCATAAAAAAAATTCTTGGTGGAGAAAAACTAACTAAATACAGTTTCTATTTACAAACAAGTAAAAAATAAACAGAAAAGGCCAAATCAAAGGGGGACTGTAAAAATTGTCCCCTGTTTACTTGAAATATTTTGAAGAAAATAAAGAAAGGGAGGGGTTGGTTGTTAAGATATTTCATTTCTAGAAAATGTTCTTTGGGCCTGGTCAGCATGGCTCAGTTGGTTGGCCTTGTCCACAAAGTGAAAGGTTGATGGTTTGATTCCCTTCTGGCACATACGTGCCTGGGTTGTGGATTCCGTTCCTGGTCGGGTTGTATATAAAGGCAACAGATCAGTGCTTCTCTCTCAGATTGATGTTTTTTCTCTTACCCTTCCTCCCACCCTTCCCTTCATTCTATAAACAAACAAACAAACAAATGAATAAATGAATAAGATATTTTAAATATGTTCTTCGTGAGAAAAATGCAACTTAATTATATGAATAAAATAATTTGGGGAGCTACTAGAAAACAGAGCAAACGTAAAGGAGAATAATAGTTCTATATTAACTGATTCTTTAAAAAATGAAAAAATTCAAAAAGCAAGGGAAACGTGAAGACTAAGTTGTTGTCAGTTGGAATGAAATAATATTTCCTGAAGTATTTCACTAAGGTATGATAAGAAAATAAATGGACAATAAAATAACACTGTAAGTTATAAATAGCAAAAATGTATGAAGTATTGTTATAATTAAAGAGAGGTTCTTGCATCTCAGTAACATTAAAGAGACTATTGACACCAACTTAGATACGGTTGTAAAAAATAAATTTCCCAAAACAAGAAACAACAAACAAACAAACAAACAAACAATCTTTTGTTGACTCATTAGGAAGCACAGCTCTGCTTGTGAAAACGACAACAAAAAAAAATTAACATTGAGGTGCTGACTGCTAGCCACAGTGGAGGAGTGGCCCCGTCACATGAAACTGCTTTCAGGTAATAATTACAAACATCGGATAAAACTTTAAAGGACTCTTTATTAAAGTGTATGAAAGCAGGTCAACACTGTACAAGGAGTTCATCTCAAAAAACTGCAACTGAAAGAAGTAAAAGAATTATGAGATTGTTAATTTGGGGGGTGGGGGTTTGCTAGAAAGTGTGGAGTCACGTTGCTTCAGCAGCAAGTGATTCAGAAATAATGGTATGCACAAATTGATAAATTAACCCCATTCTCAATATCATTTTATTTACTACCCTTTATTTTCTATCTATATCTGCTTTGACTTGTATGTTTGTACATTTGATGATTCGATCCACTTTAAACCTTTTTGGGGAATAAGCGAATAGATGAAGAAATTTATTTTCTGAGTCTCTCAAAAGAACTAATGAAGTGAGTCGATTCACTTCATTAGTGAAGTCATGTTCTGGGTTTCATGCTTATTACTGCTAAGAATACTCATTATATATGATTAAAAAAACAGTTTGTCTAGCCTGTGATTGGTCAGATTAATCCTCATCAGCATCTCAAACTGAAATGCCTCTCTAGTTGAGTTCATCGCACTCATCTTACCGGAGCCATCCCACCTTACACTGGACATTGTGTGTCTTCTCTACTGAACAACTTGACTACATTATTTTCAGATAATTTGCCTAATCACTCAACTTGATCATCTCTTATTCACACTTTCGCTCAAACACTGTACCCACTACATCACCCGTGGGTATTTCCATTTTTACATCTATTTGTTCTTATTTATTTTAAATTAACAATGAACTATTCATATATTCAGCACATTAACCTTGAGTATTTCTTTCTAAAATACCACATTTCTGGACAAATATAAAGTGACAAAAGATGATTTAACTTTGTGTGGTGGCCACCAAATGTACATTTGAAACCTATATAATCTTATTAACCAATGTCACCTCCAAAATTTAATAAAAATAAAATAAAATATCAGGTTTCTTCTGTTTTAAAATGTTTTAATGTCTTAGATTAAATTCTTTCATGGTTGCCCAATGCATATTTACATTACAAGAAGATTAGTAATTTCTCCCTCTGCTCTCTATATTAGAGAAGTGCATTTTTTCAAAGACAAACTCAATTCCCACTTTATCATGTTTTATCAAAATTCATTAGGCACAATAATAATACAATTAAATTTATTTTATCATACAGTTGATTACTTGATTACATGTGACTTCATGGTCTTTTTAATTAACTTAATCATCACTGTTTCATTGCTATATTTTAATGGGAGCTCCTAAAGAAAATACTTGGGGGTAACTTTTTTTTTACATTTACAAATTCTCTCAGCAACTAGTATAATACTCTCTGTAGAGGACGCCTAGCAAACAGTATTTGCATAAACACAGTTATTACAGATTTTATTATCTAACAACATTTGATCACAACTTAATTCATTTTGTTCAAGTATTCTTTAATTGCACTGATTTTGATGCACAGTCAAATGAGCATTCAGAAATAATTTTTTTAATTGAATTTAACAAATGAAAAGCCATAGCAAGAATTCTTTCAAATGTGCTTTAGGGGAAAAATAATACCATATGGTCCTAACATCAACAAAATCCAATTTATACTATTCTGTGTGTCTAACAGATTGAAGCTCTGTAACAAATATGTTGGTCAGCTAATGAATTCATTAAGTATGATTAACTTCTGGATTACAGCAAACCTGTTTATGTATGAAATTATGGTTTGAAATGATTGCTCATTGGCTTGTAAATCTAATAACTTGGTTTGTATATAGAAAATCTGTTGTGCATGTGGTATGAATGCCACTTGTAAAACTATAAGTCATAGGAAATGGACAGTGTGAACTTGTGTGACTTTGTAAATTGGCTGACAACTTTTTTTGTGACATATGCCAGAAGGAATGTTTTTTTTTTCAGAAGGAATGTTTTATATAGCCCACATAAGCGTGTTTTAAATCCTAAATATTAGCTTCTCTAAAGATTATAATCAAAAGAATATGGAATTAGCTCCCTTGAAGTCTGCCTTTCTCAATCCTTTATTTTAATGATTAAAAAATATATAATAGATCCATTTGAAATATTTGTTAGCAAATATACATTTTTAGATGTAGAATATTTGTGCTATCTGCATTGCCTGTCTTTTAGAAAGTCTGGTAGTAAAATTAAGACATCTTCAGACCATTGAATCTGTGTAGCACTAAGACAAAGAAGGCTTTGACCGAGATGTTTATGTTTTTTTATTTTGTTTTAGCAACCATTTTCTTTAGTTTCATCTATAGAATGCCATTTGTGTTAGTTAATTGGACTATTTGCAAAGATTTAAATTTCTAAGAGAATAGAAGAGCAATCCTAAATATGTCCCCTGACAGAAAACAACTAGAAATATTTGACTTCATGTTTAGCATTGAAACTAATAAATAAATCATATTACTGGTTTTCTAACATAGAACTAACTCTATGCCATTATAAAAATACAAGGTATACCCAGAAAAATTCCAGACATTGTTAATATAACAAAAATTGTTTGTGTAACATCAGTGTAACCCAGTAGCCAAGGAGAGTGGACTGGAATGCACTTGTGTGAAAAATGATGACTTCACTGTACTAGTCAGTAGGGGCAGTAGAGTTGGTGAGTGATCATGTGTACTGTTTGGTCATTGCATTAAAAATGACTGAGAAGGTAGAGCAATGAATCTGTATCCAATTTTGCATTAATATTGGACTTTCCTCTGTGAAAATGATTCAGATAATTCAAAATAAGCAACTATTGGTAACTGATCATTGGCAGCTTTATCACGACAATGAGACTGTTTATACACCACAACTCGTGCAGAGTTTTTGGTGAAACATCAAATCATCCAGTTGACTCAGCCCCCCTACAGCCCATACTTGGCACTCTGTGACTTCTGCCTTTTCCCCAAACTAAAATCACCTTTGAAAGGGGAAATATTTCAGACCATCAGTGAAATTCAGGAAAATACGATGTGGCAGCTGATGGCAATTGGGAGAACTGTGTGAGGTCCCAAGATACCTACTTTGAATGGGAACTGAGGCATCATTGTTCTATGTGCAATGTTTCTTGTATCTTGTATATTCTTCAATAAATGTCTCTATTTTTAAAATTACATGGTGGACACCTTCTAGGCAGACCTCCTATGTGCTGGCAACCAATCATTATATACCTTGAACATAATCTTTTTTCACCCCATGTTATAGCTTTTTCTTTTCCATCAGAGTTGACACTGAAGTGATTCTCTCACAGTACTTAGGTTTTAATACACTTTTGTAAGAACAATGTAACAAAGAGAAAGTACTCCAATGTATGTTAATATCAAAGGATGAAATACATTTTAGTGTTGTGTTTTTATCATCGTCACTATAAATCCTGCCAACCAGCATTACTCAGGGAGAGCTAGAGGTAAATAATTCAGGAAACAATCATTGAGTGCTTATTAGATGTATAATAATCTCTTAAATTTTATAATGGAAAAGTACAGTAAATGTTTACTTACATATAGTTTCCAAAGGTAATAAATAACATTTCCCCTTTTGATTTAACATATTTCCTGATATGTTTCCAACTGTTTCAAATATTTAAAATACTATATCTCATATCTAGCATGAAGTCTGAGAACCACACACATACTTTTGTAAAAATGCAATGTTTATTATGGAATGAGTTATAATTTTTCATGAGCAAATTTTAAATATTAAATCCCACCAGTACATCACTGTCATTGCTTACTCCATTTACTGAATCCTATTAAAATTGGTGGGTTCAGGATTTTTTCCTGACTTGAAAAATTTAGATAAAAGAAATCTGAGTGTGCTAGAAAATAAAACCAGATATAACAAATGAAAACCAGGAACTTTCCCATGAGTCTGAGAGATTGTGGGAGTGATTGTGCCTTTAACAGAAGTACTACAGTATATTTTTAAGACTACTTTTTAGAGCAATTTACATTCACAGCAAAATTATGATGAAGGTACAGAAACTTCACACATACCCAGTGACCCCTCATATACACAGTGTCCCCATTATTGAAATTCTCCCAATACACTGATACATTTTCACAATTGGTGAACCTACATTCACACATCATAATCATTCAGAGGCCCTAGTTAGCGTTAGGGTTCACTCCTGGTATACCTTTTTAGGCATCAGCAAATAAAAGACACATATTCATAATTATAGGACCATACAGAGTATTGTCACTGCCCCACAAGTCCTGTTTGCTTTGCCTATTCATTCTTCCTATCCTGAGCCCCTGGCCCTGCCCACTGGTAACCACTGATCTTCATAGTTCTGCCTTTTCCAGAAGGAAATGTAGTTGGAATCATTCTGTAGGTAGCCTTTTCAGATTAGCTTCTTTCACTTGCTAATATGTATTTAAGTTTTTTCTATGTTTTAGTGTTTGTTTTTATATGCAATAGTCAAGGGTGGATAACTTTTTCATTGAAAATTAAAAAAAAAAAAATAGAACAGCCCTGGCTGGTGTAGCTCAGTGAATTGAGCACGGGCCTGAGAACCAAAGGATCGCAGTTTGATTCCCAGTCAGGGCCCATGCCTGGGTTGCAGGTCATTTCCTAGGAGGGGCAGCATGAGAGGCAACCATACATTGATATTTCTCTCCCTCTCTCCTTCCCTTCCCCTCTAAAGATAAATAAATAAAATCTTTTAAAAAAGAATAATAGAACAACCCATGTACGTATTCATTTATTCTCATGATGCAGACAAAGGTGATAATAGTGATGGGAAAACTCTGCTAAACTTTACCCTTTGCATCATAGGCTCTTTTTTACTCTGGGTATCTAAAAGACACAGTCCCTGAGGAAGATGGAATGCTATAGCAAGCTGCTTTTGGATTTCATACGCATGGTCACCTTTCCTAGGTTCCCATCCTGTTGGCCTTTCACCTGGAACTGGAAAGTCAGCCCTCCAGGGTCTGCAGCCTGCCAACCCACACTGCAGGTTTGAGACAAGCCAGTTTCCCTAATTATATGAGTCAATTCTTTATAATCAGTATCTTTATAGAGTCACATTTTATTAGTTCTATTTCTCAGAAAAATCCTAATATACCCGCTCTCTCTTTAATATGCATTCCAAACCTGGGAGATTTTATATATATATCCACGTATATGACTATATATATCTACTTATCTATATCATCTATACCTATATCTATATGACAGAAGAGATAACAATACCCATAGAGATAGAGAGATGTATGTAGCCAGTGATCTTCAAACAACCCTGCCTCTAGTGGTCTGAGGGGTTTCAGGCCTTTTCCATGTGATAATGCTTTGTCATCTATGAACACTTGAAATTGGCAAATTTCCACCAAGAATTCCAATAGAACCAGGCTTAGGCCATTCCATTCCCATGAGGTGATTTAAGTTCGTTATAATAAGGAAATGGAATGAAAGCACACAATGCTCCTTTGGGTTTTTTTCCCACATTATGTCATGAGAAATTCTTCCATGCACACCACGTGTTGGTATCTCGGATGGTGAATACAGAAGCCAGCCTCGTAGTGATGAAAAGAGGAATGAAAAAGTTGTAATTAGAGGTCATTACAGTCCATCATTTTGCAAATAGATAAGGGAGGGAGGCTGTCTCATGGGGGAAAAGTGGTGTGTCCTAATTGCGTCAATGGAAACACAACCTCTTTGTTTACCCTTTCTCAAACATAGGGTCTGAGGTTTAAAATCGGTAACCTAGGAACTTTCAAGGAAAAAGACTTCATCATCAGAATACGAGGAAACAAAGGTCAGTGGTTGTATTTATTACCACATGTTAATTTTTATTGTGGAAAAAAACACCCACCTTGGTTAAACAAAAAATTGCTTCTGATCTGCATCTCAGCCTTTCTGGTATCTCAAAACTTTCAATTGGCCAAAGAAACTGATATTAATAGAAACTTTGGCAACGCTGTAGACATCTTTGCTAATATTGTCCAAAATTCCCTTAAAACAACAGGCTTATCCTCAGTTCTAAAGACAAAACTTGCTATTTTAAGGGATTAAATAACTTATCTGAGGTCTCCCAGCTTCTCAGGGGTCATACTTGATTTCCAAAGGACACTGATTCCCAGCCCCAGGACTTGTGACTAAAGGGGGCTCATCACAAATTCACCCCCCTCTCTCTGTTTCTCCCTGGTGGAATGTAAGTGCCACAGAGCAGTGTCTCCGTGTGTATAAATACATGCACGGGCTCATCCACCTGTACATGTACATAGATGAAAATCCTATTTAAGTTATAGACACCATTATTTGGATCTTTCTATTTTCTAGTCTATCTTATACATATTTTCCACTGGTAAATGAACTAAACAAGGAAGCAAACGTAATTGCTATTTTAAACAAAATGATGCACTGTGGTCCAACAAAATAAAGCCCATGGTTGATTTAGGACTTGAATCTTTTCTCTGGCATCAGTTTCAAAACACAGGCCACTGAACGGGACAAACCTGAAAAGAATGTCATTTACTTTTGCTAACATTTACTACTTAAGTATGCATGTGTTTTATGTGTGATTTTCTTGATATTAGAATAGTTGAGATAACTTTTTGGTGTTTCAAATGAAGTCAATGGCCTGATAAAAATAAAATTTATTAATTGAAGTAATAATAACTTGAATCCCTACAGTATTTTTCCTTCTAATCTACTATTAGCAAGTTTTTTCTGCATGTTCATTCATTTACAGAAAGCCTCTTTTTCTTTTTTTTCTCGAATACTACAGCATTCTTGTCTGTATGCAAGAACTACATTTTGGTTTAAGAACATTATTAAACCTTGGGTCTATATTTAAATGTCAATATTGAACTGTATTTCACTTTTAAAAAATCAATAGCACTTCAATTTGCTTTTGGTAAATAATATGTTTTATTAAAAAAATAAGAAACTGTCAGAAGTTCTATTCTCACATGTTCACTAATATTCTATTTCGTCTAATTTATGTACTGCCTTATAAAAACACCTTCTGTTGGTTAGTGTCATTTTTGTCTTGTATATGTGTATTTCCAGATTCTTGAAAATCAAGCAATTTAGATGCTTTTCTTAATGATTAGATTGTTGGTCTATTGTCTATTTGTCTGCTTATTTATTATTTATCTGTTTTACTTAGATCATACAAAGCCTTTTACTCTGAATCAAGATGATGTGTTAGATACACTTATAATAGTTTACTTTTTAATTATTTTATTAGTTGGAAACCTATGACTTATTCTTTTCTTTGTTGTTTTTAATTTTTATTTTATAGCTGAGGGCAGGAGCAACTTCATTTGCATCCAGCAAGATTTGTTTTTTAATATTCAATGAAACAATATTGCTGTCTGAATTCAATCTTTTCCAACAGCAAAGATATATCAGTCCTTGGCTCAAGAGAGAAACAATTCACCTAGATGGTGTAGCTCAGTGGATTGAGCCCGGGTCTGTGAACCAGAGGATCACCGTTCAATTTCTAGTCAGGGCACATGCCTGGATTGCAGGCTGGTTCCCTGCAGGCCAACTCCCAGCAGGGGACGCACGAAAGGCAACCATACATTGATGTTTCTCTCCCTCTCCTTCCCCTCTAAAGATAAATAAATAAATAAAATCTTTTTAAAAAAGAGAGAAACAATTCAGAGAATTGCTTCTTTCGATAAACCTGCTGTTGACTTTCATGGACTGTTTCAAAGAAATGGGTCAGATTGGTGAAATGTCATTTTCATTGTTTGCCTTTTGCAGTTTGTAAACTTGGAATGCACACATATATGCACCAGGTACAATGCTGGCATGATCTGAAGGTCACCAGTATCTTAACATGTGCCACAAAAGGGTAGTAGGGACTCAAAGCACCTTACATTCAGAGAAAAAGATATCAAAAGGCTTGTGCCAAGTTTTCAGCTGCAATAATCATGTGAAAAATTTCTACTAACCTAAACCATTTCTATGCTGTGCTTCTGCTGCTCCTGAGGTCCTCTCAAAATATGGAGCACCTGTCTAAACAGCAGATGTGTGCTCTGTATTAACTGTATTTTAAGGATGTCAACACTTGGTTTCCACCAGAGAAGCTTGGGCGACTGAGGATTTGCAGATGAAGCAGACTTTGCCAGTAACCCTGCCCCAAATAAAAACACGTACCATTGTAACTGTGTTATGTTCTGAAATGTAGCCTTTATATTTCACTAGGAACAACATTAACCTGCCTAAAATGAATTTTTAGAGCTTGTGGTTTTCCAGCTAGTCTGGGTAAGTACCACTACCACCATCTGCATCATGACTAATTATGCTATTTCTTAGGGCTGTCCCAAGATCTTTAGCTGTAATATATCATTTAACCTACAACATAGCTCTATGAGGTAAAAATTATAATTATTCCCAATTTACAGAGGAGGAAATAGAGACACAAAGTTGATAACTCACTTGCTCAAGACCCAAGAGCTGATAACTATAAAAGCAAGACTTGAACTCAGGAACTCTGGCTCCAGTGACTAATCTACTTCTAAGTATGAACATAACTACATTAATTGAAAAGCATATTAATCTTCTCAGGCTGCTATAACAAAACACAACGCACTGGGAGGCCAAACAATAGAAATTTATTTTGTAGCAGTTCTGGATGCTGGAAGTCTGAGATCAGGCTGCCAGCAGGGTCAGTTCCCTGCGAGGCCTCTCTCCTCAGCTTACAGGCCACACCTTCTCTACGATTCCTCACATGGCTTTTTTCTGTGTGTGCACACTGAGAGAAAGGTCTCTCATGTTTCTTCTTCTTTTTATAATAATGCCAGTCATGTTGAGTTCAGCTTCCAGCCTTATTACCTTTTTACTTAATCCCCTCCAAGGCTCTACCTACAAATCCAGTGACAATGAGAGATTCAGGATTCTACCTGAGTTTTGGAGAACACAGCTGAGTCTGTGACAGAAACCCAATATCAATACCATCCCCTAAAGGTTGCCTTAACAATTTAAACATCAAACTTCATTGGTTCAATTTATTTTATTTCCCATCAAATTTACAAGATCATATGCCCTGTTAATGCAAAATCTAAAAAAATCTTTACTGTAGTGACTTTTCTAAGCTGCACAGTTGTCAACAGCCTCTTAGATAGTCAGTGCCTAGAATATTTTAAAGTGTAAACAGTACATGAAATAGATTCTAGTCTCATTCTTTCCAATATATTTATTGTATCAACAATTATTCCTGATCATTAAAAATTAGATGTAATATTTATACCAACTGAAAACATGATTCTGAGTACAGAAATATCAGATCCTGCTATTTTGTTTCTGACCTTGTAAAGTGTGAAAAATATGCACCACTGAGGAAAAGGTACAACAAATTATAATACTTAGTTGCCTGAAGAATTTTAAAAAAGACAAATATGGACAAAATGCAACTTCAGTTGAAAGCCATGTATAGAAAATTAAACTTGAAATGGAAATGTGGACCCTGAGATAAAAAATATCTACTAAAGACAAACTAAAAAAACAGGTCGCAAACTAGAAAATGAACAATAAAAAAGGCTCTCAAGCATTTCTACGTAGGAACTTCTCATACAAACTGCACACTGCACTTCACCAAAAGCCTGCATGAAACTACCTGCCTCTGCACTGAACTGCCTGCCTACCAGTGCTGTGTTTCTGCCATCTGAGCCAGTCCTTATAAAACATTTCCTGGAATCCCATTTCAACCAGTAGGACTAAGATTGTTCCCATCCAATAAGAGTTGTACAGCTCTGTCTCTATTGGTTTCATCACCAACCAATCAGAGTGGCTCTATTCTGACCAATCAGGACATTGCCTTTTTGACCAATCAAACAGTGAATATTTGGAGTCCTTATTCTGTTTTGTCTGTCTCTTTGATGACTGCAGATGGGAAGATTAAAAATATCCTCAGGACTATAAATTATAGAAACTCTTCAATGGCTGCCCTTGAACTGTCCTTGTGATTCATGTCAATGTCATGGGAGGACCAGTTATCTGATGATCATGATTGAAATCAAGCTACAGGTTAGGTCAAGCCACATTACCACCTTGCTTTCTGGAACCATCATTATAGCAGACACAGCAACAGATTGACCATCAGAAGCTGGGCAGATATTACCACTGCATGCCAGTCATGTGACTCCTGTCAGAAGTTGCCTCTTTTGCCCTGGCTGGCATAGCTCAGTGGATTGAGCACGGGCCTGTGAAGAAAAGGGTCGCCTGTTTGATTCCCAGTCAGGGCACATGCCTGGGTTGCAGGTCAGGTCCCCAGTAGGGGATACATGAGAGGCAACCACACATTGATGTTTCTCTCCCACTCTTTCTCCTTCCCTTCCCCTCTCTCTAAAAATAAATAAATAAAATATTTTTAAAAAGAAGTTGCCTCTTTTATTTTTCATAAATAAAGGAGATTTTCATGGGATGTGGCTTCCAATTGCTCCTCTTTGATTTATTACATTAGACCCTCAATCACCTCCACCAACTCTCTGGGCTATTATTGGGATTTCTCTGCTGCTGACACACTTTTAGAATAAGCTGTTTTTATTCCAGACTGATCATCTCACTCCGGCCCCACTGTAGTAATCTCCCATTGGTGCTGTAACAAATTACCAACAATCTAGTGGCCTAAAATCACACAATGAACTCTCTTTGAGTTCTAGAGATTAACAATTCTGAAAAAAAAAGTCTTAAGAGGTAAAAACAAAGTGGTAAAAACAAGGAGATAAAAACAAAGCATGGTTGGTTTCTTGTGGAAGAATCTGCTTGACGAAGAATCTGTTTTTGTCTCTTCCATCTCCTAGAAGCTGCCGGCACTCCATGACTTACTGTGTTATGGCTGCACCACTGCAACCTCTGCTTCCATTGTCACATTGTCTTCTAATCTGTGGAGAGCATGACACTAAGTGAAACCAGCCAGCAAGAAAAACACAAGTACCATGTGGCTTCACTCACATGTGAAATCTGATGACCAAAATGAACTAACAAGCAAAATGAAGACATTCACCCTGGCTGGCGTGGCTCAGTGGATTGAGCGCGGGCCTGCAAACCACAGTATCGCGGTTCGGTTCCCTGTCAGGGCACGTGCCTGGGTTGCAGGCCAGTTCCCAGCAGGGGTCACACAAGAGGCAACCATACATTGATGTTTCTCTCCCTCTCTCCTTCCCTTCACCTCTAAAGTTAAATAAATAAAATCTTTACAAAAGAGAAAAAATGGAGACTCTCATAGTGAGCTGGCTGACAGCTGTCAGGGTCGGGGGATGGGAGGCTGGGTGGTGAGGTGTTGGATAGATGGAGCAAAAAAGAAAAAAACTAAGAGAAAAACCTCATGGACAAGGACCACATTGTGGTGGTTGCTGGGGGGTGGGAACAGGTGGAGATGGGGGAAGGTATAGGGGCCATAAATGGTGATGGAAGGAGACTTGACCTCAGGCGGTGAACACTCAAAGCAGTGCACAGATGATGTGTTGTGGAATTGTGCACCTGAAACTTGTATAATTTTATTAACCAGTGTCACACCAATAAACTCAATTAAAAGAAAAAAAGTAAGCTGTGTTATGTTTTCAGCTTTCTGGACACTTTTCAGCTTGGTAATAGTGTTCCTATTATCACAAAGCCCCTCGACAATGAGCTGAGAATTTTTCATTGGATGTAACCAGTGCTATCTATTAACTGTAATCTGGTATTGTTGAGTGTTAGGACAGCCTCTACAAACATTGATATAAAATATTTCTACACTTTTTCTTCTCACCTTTTCCTGGACCATATACCTCCACAAAACAATTTTGGTTGTTAAATATGTTTTTCTCTAGAAAAGGCTCTTCTCTTTTCTCATACTGATCATTTGAGGAATTGTCAGTATGAAAGGTGTAGGAAATTTTGCTTGACCTATTAGAAAATTCAAGACTGTCCCTGGACCGTTCTTGACCATGTTTATCCTTCTCCCCTAATGGAAAACCAGCTTGACCTGGTTCATATACCATGCAGTCTAAGGTGTTTAAACTTAATTCTGATTCAGCCCCTTGAACTCTCTTGTCAGACTAACATAGTTCTAAATCCTAAAGATAATGGATTGTTGGCTGAGTGCACTGCTTACCAAACCCTCCTGGAGTGGTCCACAACCACTAGAGTTTGTAATTCAAATGATTAGTTTCTCTATGTTTTATAAAAATGTCCTTGTCTCTCCTGCCCCTAATTCTTCTGGATGAAAGTTCTGGATGTGAGTAATGAATGATTAGAAAAATGGTAAAGTTATTATGGCTACTGGAGTAACACATCAGTTTGTAGATAGCAAAAATCATTGCATGTGGAAAAAACAATACCTTAGACCCAGAGAGGTATAATTATAAAAAGCAACATTAATAATCTTTTTCTTCAGAAACACCCCTGGAGGCTTCCTCAAGAAATATCAGTCTATGGTCTAATTTCCTGCTTCTCCCATGCAAAATACTTGCCCAAACTTCCCAATGCCTGCCTGCCCCACCTCATTCGCACAGCTACCCCTTAGTCATTCCATATATGAACTAATGTCATCCAGTTGGTGAGCGCACATACAAGAAGGGTTGTATTGACCTACTTCAGGCAGTTTTTTTCTAAAAGCACGCACTAAATCTGATTAGTCTAACTGAATTGAAAACACTGAGGCTTTCCAGCTAGCCAGGGGCCATGTGGGTGGTACCACGTATTTGCAGTCCTTGAGTGATGTAGGTTCCCCATATCACCAAAAGTTGTCAAGTCTTTCAGTTTGGGGGTATTACACACATGCTCAGACTTGTACTTCCTGTGGGAAGCAAGGAATTAACTTGTCTCCAACCTGGAAACATGGCTATTGCACCTCAGTGGTCATTATGACCGGCCTTCAATTATTTAAGAAAAGACCACAACATACTATATAACCCTCAAATGACTATAGAAATAAACTAAAAAATGGCACTATATTTGTTTTTTTGTTGTTGTTGTGCTTAGCTGAATGGTAACTTCCAAAATAGATATCCACACCCTAATCCTCAGAACCTGAGAATCTACCTTATTTAGGAAAAGGGTCTTTGCAGACGCAACTTGGTTAAACATGTTGTGATGAGGACATTGTCCTGGATTACTCAGATGGGCCCCAACTCCAATGCCAAGTGTGCCAGTAAGAGAAAAGCAGAGGGAGGTTTGGCAGACAGAGGTGGATGGGGCAGTATGACCACAGAAGCAGAGATTGGAGTGATTTGGCTGCAAGAGAAAGAAAGTCTGGAGCCACCAACTGTTGGGAGACACAAGAAACAGATTCTTTCTAGAGCCTGGAGAGAGAATACTGTTCTGCCAACACCTTGATTTTGGACATCTGGCCTCCAAAACCGTAAAAAATACATATTTTAGTTGTTTTGCAAGATGACATTTGCTGTAATTTGTCACAATTAGCATAGAAAACAAATTCATTTGAGAAAGTTTTCCAGAAGAATAAATAACATTAATTTTGTGCTTTTTACAAATAGTCAGCTCAAAGAACACAGTCATTTAGTTACAAAAGATCATATAAAATGATCACTTTAGTCAAAGCGATCAGTTACACAGTGACCCTTGGAGGTGATCAGATAACTCCTAATTCATTTGTGAGGGTTGTTGTGGATGAGAACTTTGCTGTAATTTCATCCATGTAAAGCAAGGCAGTGGCTGTACAATTGCAAATACATCCTGTTGCACCTAAACTAAAACCTTCTACGAAGAGAAAAGTCAATTCACAAACTGAAGAAGAAAGTCACTTGACTTTCTAAGGACACTGTTGGTTTGGTTTATGGGACTGGATTCAGGGATCTAGAATACATGGTTAAGGCCAATATGGCAAGTTAACCTCACCATATTGCTTGTAATTTTATTGATAATATTCTTAATTAAATACTGACTAGATAAACTGAACAGATTTGGTCTCTGTCTCTGTTGTTCAGATTCATCAGGGTGGCCAACCAAATGGTGTACCCATGTGGAAATTCACTGGAAGCCAAGATGATGTAGCAACACAGGGTGGATATTGATGAGAGACATTTCTCCAAGAGTCTCTCCTGTGTCTAAACATCTTGTAAGCAGAGGCATTGACTGTCTTTGATTCTGACAATTTTTTCAAGAATATTTATACAAAAATAATCTTCGGAGACAGAGATGGTATCTCCCTTCAGAATAAAGGGCATGATCCCTGGCTGGTGTACCTAAGTGGTTAAATGCCAGTCTGCAAATCGAAGGTTCGTGGGCTCAATTCCCATTCAGGGCACATGCCTAGGTTGTGGGCCAGGTCCCCAGGAGGGAGTGTGCAAGAAGCAACCACACATTGATATTTCTCTCCTTCTCTTTCTTTCTCCTTTCTCTTCTCTAAAAGTTAAATAAAGAAAATCTTTTTAAAAAAGAACGAAGGGGATTTTTTAACTGTCTATTATAATAAAGACAAAATTTCCCTCTGGGAAAAGGTTGAAGGCCATTGTAAAACATTCAGTTTCTTTAAGCTGGGGAGTTCTTTCCTGCAACATGTCTCCCTGCATGAGCAGGTAGCATCTGGCCCTCTTTGCATTGTCCAGTGGGGTTTGTGATACAAAAAGCCAGAGCAAATGCTAACATTGTGAGTAATAAAGACTTTTGTTTCTGATCCAGGAGTTTCTTCTGCCGGGATAACTTTTTACCTCAAAAGTAGGATAAAACTTCAGTTTTCAGATCTTCCCTTGTTCTTGCTGTTGTAAAACAATAAAAGGTATCAATTTTACTGTACACATGCACCTTATTAAAAATAACAACGTGATTGAAAACCAAGGGCTGATCATATTGTTTTGTTTTATTTTATTGCTTTTTAAAACACACATTCTTAAAATATTGTATTTATTTATTTATTTTCAGAGAGGAGAGAGGGAGACACAGAGGGAGAGGAACATCAATGTGTGAGGGAAAAGGGAGACACATTCATTGGTCGCCTCCGGCATGCCACCCACTGAGGACCTCACCCACAACCCAGGCCTGTGTCCTGAGAGGAAACTGAACTGGTAACCTCTCAGTTCACAGCCAGTGCTCAATCCACTGAGGCACACAGGCCAGGACTATTTTTAATAAAATACAAATTGCATCTGTTAGTTCATTTTGGTTAATATTAATCTTATTAGGTTTAGTCCTAGATTGTGTATAGATATCACCATTTCTTCAATATGTTTACTGTATTGTACAGGGTACAGGGTTAAGGTAAATTCTGTTAAATTCCATACAAGTTGATAATGTTGTAGCAGAAGGATAGAATAGGGCATTTGTTTTAGAATTATAAATAAGAGACACTAGCACTGATGTGTATTTGATAGGTGAGGGGGGAGGGAGGATAATTAATTACGAAGGGCTTCCTGGCTGTAATTATAATGATTCTAGAAATTGTAACACAAGAACTTCTGGAGATATGCGGAATCAATCCAGTTGTCACTTAAAAGGATATAAAATGATGAAAAGAATGTTAAAGTAATCTGTGGTAAACAGGAATAATGAGTGCATTACTTGAATTCAGTTAAGTAGTATGGCTACAGCAGGTTTCAGTATTAGGCGGTGAAACCTGAATTATGATGGTCTTGACTATTAAACTACTACTTTGGACTCAACGTCTTCTACTTTTTGTAGACATGGTAGATGAGGGCTCTACATAGCAGTCTGGATGGAGGAAAACTGGCTTAAATTTCTGGCAAATATACAAATATTCTGAGAAGCTATCATCAGAATTTGCTTTGGACTTGTGTTAGTTTTTACTGTTTCTGTAACATCACAAAGTTAAGCACTTAAACAGTATAAATTTATTGCCATAGTTCTGCAGGTTATTAGTTTTGCAGGTCTTACAAGGCTCCAATCAACATATTCATAAGATTAAATTTCTTTCTGGCAACTCTAAAGCAGACTCAGTTTTCTTGCTCATTCAGGCTTTTGTAAGAATTCTCTTATTTGTGACTTTCAGGCTTGTTGTCAGCTGAGGTACATTCCCAGCTTCTGGAGGCCACACACATTTTTTGGTTCGCATTTTCCTCCCTCCAGCTTCAAAATCAGCTTGAGTGCGTTGAGTCCTCAAACCACATCTTCCTTCCCTTCTTCCATTGCCATATTTCTCTGTTGCCAGGCCAAGAAAGAGTCTTCCTTTTAAGAATTTATGTAATTAAACCTGACCAGTGTAGCTCAGTTGGGTGGATGTCATCCTGCAAAGCAAAAGGTCACCGGTTCCAATCCAAGTCAGGCATATGTGTGAGTTGCAAGCACTTGTCTGGGTTGCAGGTGCATATGTGAGAGGCAACCCATCAATATTTCTCTCCCTCTCTTCCCCTCTTTCTAAGAATAAATGAAGCTTTTTACAAGAGTATGTCATTACATGAGGATGAATTAGAAAATGCAGGACAATCTCTCCACTTCCAGGTTCATACCTTTAATTGCTTTGCAAAATTACTTTTTCCACTTAAGATAAATATTCAGTTTCAAGAGATTAGAGTAGGGACATCTGGAGGAAGAAGGTTTCATTCTGCTTTCCAAAGGACTACATAATTTTTCCTTGCCGTATTACTGTATTTTACCCATGGAAAGATTTAGAGTTCGGTGTAGAAGTGATGAAATAAACACATAAAAATAGCTTTTATGTTAAGAAATATCTCCTGTGCACATTTGGTATTATTATCATGAATAATCTTTGAGAGAATGTGGCTTAATTGAGTAACAGTTCTTCCCAAAATATTTCATGATAATATAATATGTACCATTATTATTATAAGTTAAATTTTACTCAGATTATACATTTTTACTGGAACATGTAAACAAACTTAAAAGTAAAGATATTTATAAGTGCAATTTATCAGATGCACAAGTATTATTTAAATACTTGAGAAGATTTATTGGAGTACTTATTAAGAAAACAAAATGTTAAATATGTAAATAAAGTTTAAAGTTTTACTAAATTATTAGAAGTTGTAGATTAAGGCAAATATTAATAAAAATCACTTAAAGTAATTGCTCCATTTTAATAGTTTTATAAATAGAGAAGTAATATTTATAAGGTATAAATAAACATTTAAGAAAATAGGTTTTGAGTTTAATCACTTGAATTAATAAAATGAATTATAATATTATATAAAATAAATATCTGAGTAGTATTTTCTGTACATAAGATATATGAACATATACACATACTGTTAACAGGCTAAAACATATATCACATCTCTTAGGTACCCAAAATTGTATTAATTTACCATGCTTAGAATCAGAAAGGATAAGGAGAATGGACAAGCAGTACATTAAGTGAACAAAAAAGAAAGGCTGATTGTTTTTAGTGATTAGAACAGCTCCTAAAAGACATCAAGATAAAAAAGCAAGGATGATTCTTTACCCTGAAGCTATTAGAATCTTTTATTGGTTAGTTAATTCCAACAATTCATAATAGCTAGAAATGGTAAACATGTATATATTAAATATTTTATTTTAATTTCAAATATATGCAAACACATTTGTTAAGAATTTTTTATAGTATAGACACCACAAACTGGAATTCCATGCAATTTTTTCATGAATCATACCCACAATTCATGGCCCATATTTTCTTTTTTTAAAATTTATTTTAATTGTTGTTCAAATACACTTCTCTGCCTTTTACTCCCATCCCAGCCCACCCCACCTAGTGCTCTCTACCTCCCTCCCATTTCCACCCCCCTTAGTTTTTGTCCATGTGTCTTTTATACTTGTTCCTGTAAATCCTTCTGCTTTTCCCTCCCCTCTCCCCTCTGGTCACTGTCAGCTTGTTCTCTATTTCAGCATCTTTGGTCATATTTTGCTTGTTTGTTTGTTTTGTTGTTTAGTTTCCTGTTAAAGGCGAGATCATATGGTATTTGTCTTTCACCACCTGGCTTATTTCACTCAGCATAATGCTTTCCAGTTCCATCCATGATGTTGCAAAGGGTAGTAGTTCCTTCTTGCTTTCTGCTGCATAGAATTCCATTGTGTAAATGTACCATAATTTTTACATGAAAAGATGCTCAATATTGCTAGCTATCAAAGAGATGAAAATTAAAACCACAATGGAATACTACCTCACACTAGTCAGAATGGCCATCATAAACAAAGTAGCAAACAACAAGTGTTGGAGAGGTTGTGGAGAAAAAGGGACCCTGGTTCACTGTTGGTGAAATTGCAGACTGGTACAACCACTACAGATAACAGTATGGAATTTTCTAAGAGAACGAAAAATGGATCTGCCTTTTCACCTAGCAATTCCACTGCTAGGATTGTATCCTAAGAACCCTGAAACACCAATCCAAAAGAACCTATGCACCCCAATGTTCATAGCAGCACAATTTACAATAGCCAAGTGTTGGAAGCAACCTAGGTGTCCTATACTTTCTAATTTTGTTTTTCTTTAGAATGGAGCTAAAATATAAAAATATTTGTAAAGTGATATAAGTTCAGATTTTCTCCTGTTATCCATTTCAGTTACTTTATTAACGTAGCTTCATTCTTTCTAAGGTATTTAATTTAGTTTTTATGGAAATAATGGCCTTTCTTGATGCATGTTTTATTGGTTTATTCAACAGTTAATTAAATTGTAATAACAATAACACGATTACTACATAAAACAATTTGGAAACACATAGAACTTTGGTGAAGATTAAATTCATTAGATAAGGGCAGAAGTCATGGAAATCCATCAATATAATTTGCAAAGGGAATAAAAAACCTTGATAAATTGTGAAGAGGTAAAGTGGAGGTTGGTTACTTAGAAAATTAACTCTATTTTGTTATCACAGCAGCATAGAGTTTGGTAGGGGAAAACATTCTGAAATTAATCAAGAATCAGTTAATTAAAGGCCTTGTATGCCACAATAAATAGATTAGCTTGAAGAAAAAAATTTAGCATGTTTTTCTTACCTTTTATCATCTTGAGTATCTAGTTTGGCGTAGAGTATGCATTTAGTAAACACTTGCTATATTGCATATGAGTGAGGTACAATCAAGAAAAGCAAACTTGAACGGAGGACGTATTCCTCTAAGAAACTAAAAATATACTGTGGAACTTTGAGGGCCTAGTAAAGTTAGAACCAATATGTACTTTGTTGTCGGTGGCAGTGGGTTCTCGTGGTGTTGCAAGGGAAGCATTCCAAGAGACCCACGGGGAAGACGTGGTGTGGCAAAATTTACTCAGGTGGAGATAGAAGGTTGCCCCTATATCCTGTCTATGTTTTTCCCGCCATGGAAAGAGTCCAAATGTGTCTTCAGCTAACCCAAAACAAAGGCCAGTGTCCAGAGTTTCTGTCTCGTATCAAGGCTTAGTCATTTGGAACCTGTAGGCAGGCAGTTACCCATCCAGGTAACCTTGTGCTGTTCCCAGCTGCACTGCTGTACCCAGGCTCCTACCTGGAAACTATGTTTGGAGTATGCATGCCTGCTAGACCCCCCTGGCAGCTGTGGAGGAAAAGCATGAATGAAAAGTGCATGTGATCCAGGGAGAAAGAGAGAGAGCTTCTTTGTTAAGCTTTGTGATATTGTCCCAGGCCTGGAGTAGACCAGGTGCTTTTTCAAAATAACCAATCAACTTCTCTAGCCTTCCCTGGCTTCTGATGGGTTTACCCCTTCGCCAAGTGATCCCTTTCCCAGGTTAGACCAACAGGCCTCCATGGTCCAGCACTTCCCCCTGTGCCATTTAGATTTTTGTTGTGCGTGTGCTTATCTCCCTCTGTTCCCTCGAAAATCTGGTACTGGTGGGCAGGCAGTGTTTCTTCCTGCTGTGAGGATTAAATCTCCTAGGTGGCAGTCACCAAGCTTGTGTGACCCCGTAACTTTCTGGTGAAACAAGCTTGTGCTCCCTGCTTAATATGTACAACAATGATCTGATTCCCTTTGTTCTCTTCTTTTGTTAATAACTAGCTAATCTGTGAACTTTTTTATCTGCTCAGATGTTCAAGTTATTATAACATTTTCTCAAGTTAAAGAAGAAATGATATAAAATCCACAAATTCCACCATCACTAAAGCAATTGAAATAACTGATCCTTTTTTAGAAGTGGATCCTATGACTATCAGTTGTCTTCTCTCCTGTTGATCTAACCTGATTACACTCACAGCCCTAAAACTGCACTCCATCTTTGGCTCACACTGGAGGATTATTGAATATAGTTCTCACAAACTAAAATCAGGAGTGAGAAACTCACATGTTCTTCGTTTTAGAGTCAATGAGGTTGTTGGTATGTAATGAAAGATGCTCCTCAGAGAATTGGCCCCTTAGGAAATAGCTTTCTAGGTAGATATCTATTTCTAAAAGCTTTATTTTATATTAAGACAAAGACTAAATGTTTGTAGCTTAATAACTTGTGTTGCTTTGCATCCCATATGTGTCCTATGACTGGCGATGTCTCACCATTATACTGAAATAAAATAACCATCACAATGGAGTTTAAATATTGAATATGTGAAAGTCGGTGAGAAATTAGAGAGAAGAGTGAGGAGGGAACAAAAAGAAATGAACCAAGAGCAAATCTAAATGACTTCAGCCTAAGTGAGGTTTTTAATTTAGCCAGGTGTTATCTCATTAGGAGGGTGTCTTTATGCCTGGAGGCTGTCTTCATCCCTTTTCTTTTTTGTATTAGTAACAGATTACTCAACTTGTCCCCTTATTATACAGCTGTGTCATGTCATAGCCAACTCTTAGGTTTCTCATGGTTTGTAACAGGAGGACAGGAGAGCAGAGAGGTTGCCCACTGTCATCACAATCGTGTTCCGTACAAACTGTGTCATTATATTTCCAGGAATGTTGACCCCTCAGTGCAGGGTACAGGGTTTTCTCTCTTCCAGTGCAGTTTTATTCCTCAAAATGAGTTTAAGATATCGGATGTATAGTTCATTTCAAACAGGACCATGGAAGCAAACTCCTGCTGGTTATTTAAAGCCAAATTTATGGTTAGAAATGTCCTGTTCCCATGCTATTTTAGAGTCAGGAGAGTAATGGATAAAATATTTGTGAAGAAGCCTTTGTTTTAAGTGAATGGAATATTTGTTATGTTAGCACTCTACTAACGGTGCTCTATTCGTTTTGCTATTTTTAATTGCATGGAAGTCTCCAGACACACATAAATAATACCTGACTATTTAAAATTTCTCTGTTATTCAGAAAAGGCTGAGAACTTTACTTTCTGATAGCACATAAATCCCTTTGTAAACGCTCCCACAGAATGTTGATCTCTAGTTAAATGTCATACAAGCTCCTGGCTGGGAGTGCTGCAGGTTGCCAAAAATTTCCCCCTGAACTTGCACCTGGTTGTGCCACAAGAAATGTTAACCGTCCAATTTCACAGAACCTTTAAAAATGGTTTTGTACCAGTGATTATCCTCTGTTTTCTATCCAAATAATAGCCTTTTTTAGCCTCCGCCCTATGGTATATTCTAGGCGTAATTTATATGCAAATAGGCTTCTTGTTATAAACTTTGATCTGTCTTAGATGAAGCTTATCTAAGATTTTTAATGTCCTTTGGCTTGCTGACAGCAAACATACTTAGAAAAGAAAGACTACAACTTACAAAAGCTTCCTCACTCAAACTACACTTGTTTCAAGGCATCTGAGCTAATCACATAGAATTAGCACGGAGGAGGGGAAGACGAGGACTGAGGAATGTGTTAAGTGTTATGAATATCACTGCGGTTTGCTTCCTCTCATTGCATGACAGCCTTGATCAGCTAATTAGGAGACCTTTACCCAAGCTAGTGTTAATTTATTATTCAACCCCCATGGGAAATTTACACAGCTAGAAGTCACTTGTGTTGGAATATGTAGAAACGTTTAGTATGAAAACAAGGAGAACCTAGAAAGAGATGGGAAGATAAAGAGAGGACATGCCTTAGAAATGATCTTTCTTCCTTATTTTATGCCCAATAAAGGATCATCTTCTGAATGAGAAGAGACATTCGTGTGCAGCGTGTCAACTCTTGATCATTTGACATATAATGTGAATCATATGGCTGATTTAATCCATCTCTTATGTTAAGCATGAAGCTTAATTATATAAAAAATCTCCAAAGCCCCACTGGCTGATTGAGCCTGACTGACAGGAACAGTATTTACTGTCAGGCTCCATCTAAGCCTGGACTCACTTTTCATGTCTTAGGGCTTTCATTCAGCAGACACTAGGAAGGTTAGATCCCATCTCTTGGGATGGGATTTCTCAAATAATAAGAAGCACTCTGCCTAATGATTTACTTATATTTTTGAAAGCTAACTACAATAGGCACCAGCAAAGAAATAAAAGCAGCAGCTTGCCTGGAGGCCTGATGTTTGATTGTTTCATTGGGAACTGCAATTTTGAAGAGGCGCTGCCTTTCTGTATTACACGTGTTTTATTTTGAGAGAATAAAAAAGTTCTTTCACAAAATACAAATATTTAGAGAACTCCAGTATATTAAACAGTCCAGAAATGAAATACTTGATTCAAATACACTATATGAACTTGCACATTTTATTTCCCTTAGATTTAAAAGGAAATGTTTATTCATATGCAAGCATTTGAAATTCACTTTTAATCTTTCACAATATTATAAATGAGTTTAAGATAACTTGACTTCCAGTTTAAGCTAAGAAGCACGATAAAAACAAATACATACTGTTCACTTATATATTACATGAAGGAAACTAAAATATATCACCAAAAAATACTCTTTGCCATAAAGTATTTTGACCTGGAGGCAATTAAGAAACAGTAAATGTAGGAAAAGCTCAACCTTTTCTGTGAAAAGGCAGGAAGTAAGTTTTTCTTTTACTGGAGACATACTGTTATTAGCCCAGAGATGGCACCAGAGGAATCAGCAAACAATCTTGTTAAACCAATAAGACCTCTTAGTCTTGTTCATTTTTTACAAATGTATTGTTTCTTTGTCTCAAATGTTAAAAAGCCTGTTCTGGTTACTTCTCCGGGTCCTCATTCGTTTGCATAGGCTCTCATGTATGTGTAAAAATTCAATAAAATATGTACGCTTTTCTACTTTTAATCTACCTTTCTCAGCTGAATATTCAACCCAGCCAGAAGACTCAAGAGAGTTGAGGAAAACTTTTTCTTCCTTTACATAGGCATTGTTCTAAGAACTTTATGTGTATTAAATCATTTTAATTCTCACAACCACCATGCGAGGTAGGTTTGTTACTATCGCCATGAGCAAGTTTTTGGAAGACTCTATGAGGAATATATTTGGGGCTTAATTAAAAGTTTGGCATTGGACATGTTTGTATTGGAGGTGCTCTATCAGACTTCAAGTGCAGATATCCAATAATAAGCTGGGCAACACGTCTGCAGTTAAAAGCACAGATTTAGGCTGGAGGGATAAACTCAGCAGTATCTGCCTCTAGGTAAGATCATGAGTTTTGAATGAAATCATTAGGGGAAGACAGAAAGTCTGAGCAGTGATTCCTAGGAGACTGCAGTACGTATGGCATAAAAAAGAAGAAGAAGAAAAGGCAGGAAGATTGGATTTAGCAGTGAGGAGGAGCTTTTGAGTCTGAACAAAAGATAAATTTGGGTGCAGTAGTGGGGGAAGGAACCCAAATGAACTCAGCTGAAGGGAGAATGGTATGAGAGGATTAGAAAACAGTGAGTAATGTAAAACCATCTTGAAATTTTGTCGCAAAATGGAGCAAAGAAATGTGGTTACAGCTAGACATTCCCAAGGAAAACTTTTATTATTATTATTTTATGAAAGATACTATAGCATGCTTTATGCTTTGGAAAATAATCTAGCCAGTTTTGAAACAAATTAGTGGTGTAAGAGAGGGCTGAGGCCAATGGTTGGAGTACTACTGTCTTTGAGAAGGAAAGGGAGTGTAATGGGGTACAGAGTGGGGGTCCTAGAAAATAAGAAAAAAAATCCACAAACCTGAGATGGGGAAAAATGGAAGTGGACAATATAGCTTTTAAAATGCTTTGTGTAACAATAGCAAGTTAAAAGCTGTGCTGCTTCCCCAGGCAAAGGTGTACGTGACTTTGGGATCATTCAGAGACTCATGACATAGCTGGGGGATTTTATACTGCACCTGCATGAGAGGAAGGAGCCAGATGCCCTTGCATCACTGAGAACTCTTGCCTTGACTAAGAAGGCAGCCAAAAAAAGGTAAAAGATATGGGGGAACTGGTAAAAGTAGCACATCACAGGGGCACCAGATATGAAGTCATATAGGAAGTCCTGGGCCAAGCATTTAAAATAAGAGCAAGCTGAAAGAGAAAAAGGAAGCAGTTATGCAGTTTAAAAGGGTGTAGAGAAGGGGCCCCAGTCCCTCATGAGGTCTGGTATGTAAGGAGATACCACGTGGGTTGGAGTAGGAGCTGGAGTAAGGAAGAGGAGGCCTGCCTGGAGAGGACAGCAGCAGAGTTGATGGAGCTGTGTGAGAGGCCTGTCTAATCAAGCATGGATTCGCTGGAGATGCCTGGAGCTGACCCGAACTGTGACTGGGAATGCTGAACCCTAGACTTCTACTTTTCTGAGAGATAGTACCTTTGACTGGCATGTTCTGAAATCAGCCTGGTTTGGCAAAAGGAGGCAGTGCTATGTGTTTGGGGGTGTTTTGAAGGGAGTGGGACTTAACAGCAGAAATCTGCAATTATTCTAACCCTGCATAATGTTTAAATAAACAACCACTTATCTTTTTTACCAAGCTCTTGCGTTGGCAGTAACATTTCTTGGTGGTGGGCAATCGAACCCCACAGTTGCAGAACAGTATGAGCGGGCTCTGTAGCTGGGGCGTGCACATCAGTTCAGAATGCAGATTTGGGCGAAGGTCCAGTGCTGTCAGGCCCATTACTTATGTTTATATCAGATGTTTGGTGCCTTAGCCTCTACTATGCAAACATTATATTTCTGTAAATTATACCATCACATTTGATTTGAAAAATATCAGCAGAACACCTTAATGAAAGTCAAAATGAGAAGTAAAATAATTTACAACAAATAATAATTAATTTACTTTCTTGAATATGATTGCCCTGGAAAACCCAAAATAGTTAATTGACTAGAGTGACAAGGAATGTTGATAGAATAATCATAGGTATAGAATGACACATTTGTATTATTATATTTATACTTAAAAATCTCAAATATAATGTGCTCTGTTGTCGTGGGGGTACATAATGTTGAAAAGTGGTGAACAGTTGATGTTAAATTTTTCAACAAATTAAAGTAAAATCTTTCAAGACTATATGCTTAGTGAAATTAACTATAAATCCAGTGTGTATTAAAGACAGGTAAATTTTAGAACAAAAAGTGTTTATGTTATAAGTTTTAACTACATGAATGCATGGCAAGACATTCAAAAGTTACACGGCACACAGGAAAACACTTTTTTGAGGGTATGACTATCCCAGGCATTGCAGTTTTTATAAGAATCTCAGTTTTTGCCATTTAAATCTAGCACCAGCCTCTCTCTAATTATTTTATATATAAAAATGAACCCAGAAATTTCTAGGAGGTAGCAGGATTGATGTTTGAGAACCAATCATCTGTACTAATAAGAATAAAGGCAGAGGGAATGAATGAAGGTGATAGAGAGGGTGGAGGGGAGCAGAGTTCATTCCGTGTCCTAAACGTGAGAATGGAGGAGCTGTATTATGGGTGGAGAAGGAGAGCTGGGAGGAGTTCTGGATTCAAATAAGGCTGTTGATTCAAAACGAAGATCATCCATCAGGACTCTGTTCACATTTCCTTGACAAGTTCACTGCATCCGTTGGATTTAGCCAGACTTGGGTTTTTTCTGGGGAAGGGCTGATGGGATAGGGTGTTGTAAATAAGATAGCAACAAGGCGAAGTATAAAGTGGTTTAGTTCTGTGTCATAATCTTAAAGCTGGAATTTTGGGAATGAAAAAAAGGACTGATAACCTTCAAGTCGCAATAAAAATACCAGGCCTGATAATATATATGCCTGGTAGATTAAATAGCCACTGCTTTATGACAGGGCCACAGAGGTAGCAGCATCCTCAAGAAAACCCACCCTTAATGAAAGCAAAGAGGTGCAGAAGAAAGATTGTAGAAAATGAGGGCATAGGGATTTTTCTGAAATCAGACTGTAGGTTCCCAAGGAAATGATGACAGAATTTGGGATCTGGGCTGTGTGCAATTATGGCCTTGACAAGAAACAGGTGGCAGAGGCACATCTCTTCTGTTGGCCTTTCAAGGGTGAGAAGAGGGACCCAGAGAATAAGAAAGAGCTGAGTGAAGGGGCAACCTGAGAGGAGTTAAAGGCTTTGGTGTAGAAAATACTAACCCATAGTGACCCCACAGGGAGGAGCCTGAGGTATGAACATACCAACCTCACTTCCTCCTCTCTCTAATCTTTTGCGGATGATTCACATAAACTGAATCCAATCAGAATCCAAAGTACAAGCAAAGCGTTTATGTAGCCCATGTCAGCCTTCTGGAGAAGTCTAAGGGATGAATGAACTAGGGGACGAGCAGTCTAGGAGATGAATCTGAAGGGGTGAGAGGTGAGTCAGGTTACGGGAAGCACGGACCTCGAGGTGGCTGTGTGTCTCGATTATGAAGGATGTCCAAGGAGTCCTGGGATTTTGTGTGGCCTTCTCAGGCAGGGAGAAGTGTATGACGGGATCAGGTCTAATGGCCTTTTTGCTAAACTGTGATGGGGTAGATGCAAATGTCAGAATGGCAGGTGAAGAATAGACAGCAAACTTTGTAAGAAGAGTGTAGAGCTCTTGGGTCCTCTCTTTAAGTTATTATGGTTTATATAGCAACTTACATATGTTTAGTTCCACAAAATGTTTTGACAAATTCCAAATACAAGATTGTATTTAATACTTGACAAAGAACATGTTATTATTATTAATAATAATAAAATATGTCTTTAGCACTTTTTAGTATATTACATAAATTAATTCTTTGATATCTCAAACAAAATTGTACGAAATATGCGAAGTTATCATTTTCTTCTTCTGACTGAAGAAACTGATGCAAAAATAAATTGGTAATGTGTCATGTTCACCTAGACAGTAAATAATAGAGCCAAAATTCAATCTTACCTTATAGCCACTACAACAAACCTAACAAGTACAAAAGAAAACATAATACAATCATATTAATTCTCAAATATAATTATAAAGAAATAATTTTTGATTAAAGTATTTATATTTTAAGTGTAATTTTAAAAATTACATTCAAATTAATACATTCGTAATCCAAATAATCAATTGCTTTAAGTAAATGAGTAAACTCATTAATGATTTTTAAATTTTCATGTAAAAGTAACAGAGTAAGATGGTGTATTCAAAACGCACAATTAAATTCTCTACATTGAGTCTCAACTTTCTGACTGGGGCCTTGAACAATCTCTTTTAGTTTCAGCCCTCTCACCTGTGAAATGAAAATATGGATAGTACCACATACCTAGTATGTGATTAGGCATAAATGAGAAGTGTAATATAATGCTCTTAAGAGACTGGTCCAGAATAACTGCTCAGTACACGCTGTAATTAGTTTCTTGAAAGAATCACAGATTTGGATTGAAGTGGTGGAGAACATGACAAAGAGGCAGGAGTTTATATTCTCAAGGACAGAAGAGAAATTCTTATAATAATTAATAACAATAATAACATCAAAAATATCCTTGCACCTTAATAATTGTTTCCTAAATCTACCAGTTTGAACATAGAATTGCTGTTAGATCTTAACAGGATTTTAATAAAATATCAACCAATCATATTATCTGAATCAGTGAAGACTATATTAATGAACTCATGCAATCAGTTTAAATTTGTCAAATACGATCAAATTAGATCATGATCATTTAGGGGAGTTACGGTTGAATAATTGTCAGAAATCATCACAGTATAAAATAAAGTAGACAAAGGAGTCATTTACTATTTGTACATGTTTTTGCCAAAGCTTGAGCCTTTGCCAGAAAAAAACAAATGTCTTTTGTATCAGTAAAATTGCTAGGAAACTATTAAAATTGAAGTTCTAAGAGACTCTTGATTTTATTAAAACTAAAGTAAATCACAAATGGAATTTTCAGTTTATACGTGTACTGAACTCCATTGTTTCTACGTATTGCCGACATATGTAGAGAGTTTAACATTGTCTACATATGTAACAAATCATGTTATTTAGCACTTTCTACATATGTTATAAGTAATTATATATGTAATAAATAATGAAATTTTGCATCACCAATCTATAGCTGGTCGATCCATTTCAGTGACTTCCAGATCACAGGCTTCATGCTCGATATGTCTTTGATTTCTCTAACCTTCTCTCTCCAGGTAAAGACGGTCAAGGCCTGAGCATCATTGCTCATGGAGGTTTCCAGGACCAGGTAGTTTTTATTTTAATTGTGATTGCTCTCTATCACTTACAAGTGTACGGAATGAATAATCAAAAAAATTCAATGGGCACATGGACTGAGATAATGTCTTTTGTTCCAAGGGCCTATCATGAACATTTTGCCTTTTGTATTAACATCCGATTCTGCATTGTCATTTCAGTTCCCATTTTAATGTAAATAATGGCTGACCTCTGGCATTAGATGTGTTATTAAAAATGCACACTCGGAAGAACATGTATTTACCAATTAGAATGACTCAGAGGCTTTGCAGGAACAATATAGAATAGCATTCATGATGGCTAAGTTTGCCCGCTTTTTGCTGTTGCTTAACTTGTAAAATGCCATTCTTTGTTTAACTGGATTCCATCCATTTAAAAAAAAATAACATTTTAAAAAACAGCACCAAAGTTTCTTGACCAAAAATTCAAGAAAATGCTACGCAGTGGAGCTAAAGCTTCTCAGAGCTCAGTAAATGTAACATAAATTTGAAATCTGACATTTGCTATTAAGTATATATGTAGGAGAATTATTGTGTGGAAGGCTTAAATTTCATATTTGTGATTTTTTGAAGTCATTCTTTAGGATTTTCCAATTCCGATTGATTTTTTTCTCTAAAACATTTAAAAATCTTAGTTTTGAGTTTCTAACAGAACAAAATATATGATTAATATAGTTACTTTAGATTAAGTTATAATATTGGAATTTCATTGGTATTTATAGGTGATACCTTGTGTTATTAAGAAGAAAGCACTTTTTAATATTTTTGATTTGGTAGAAACTACCATTAAAATTGGTAATGTAATATTAGTAACAATTTAAATACATAACGTTTTAAAAAACAGACATTTAGGATTTTTTCTTCTAATCAAATAAATAAATATGAACAGGTAATTGAATTTATTAAAATTACTCTTACATTTGGATGTTTGTATTGCATTTGATAGTTTAAAAATATAAAAAAATATGTATTTTAAAGTAAAAATGCAACATATTCTCAGATTTAGAAAAACCAAAAATGTAGAAAACATTTTTAAAGAACTCTAAAAACTAATCATCTGAAAACAATTACTTTTAATAATTTGTTACATAATCTCCCAGACATACTTCTTTATATAGGTATGGATGTGAGATACTCTCTCTCTCAAAAAAAGTGGTAAAAGTTCCATAATACTTTATAATTTTGATGTCTTAAGTTAATGGTATATAGTAAATGTGTCATAGGTTAATAAACATTGTTTTTATAATAATTACATAGATTTATATTATGCTATGGTGTTATGATTTATTCAACTAAACCTTTCCAGATTGACATTTTAGTGGCTGTTGCTCTTTTGATACCAGAATGCACTGAAAACTAATTGTACACTTGCATTTTTTCCAGTTATTTTGCTTTGCATAAATCACTAGAGATAAAACTGCTAGGTCAAAATATATGCACATTTTAAATTTTTGTGCATATTGCTTTGTAGAAAGGTCAAACAAATTTCCACACTGGTTAATAAAATATGATACTGATTATTTCTACACACCCTCACCAGTTAAAGTGGGTTAAGTCTTCATTTTCCCAATGAAGAGAAAACGTATCTCTTCATTTAACTTGTCTTTTAAAAATTACTGATTCTTGCAAGCATCTTTATGTATGTATATTGTAGACTTATAAGACTATAAAAATAAAACTTATCTGCCACATGTGAGGTAAATTTTTCCTAGTTATTTTCTTCTCAATATTGTCTATTAGTATAAGTATTCTCATTTCAGTGGAGAAGTTGTGCATTTTTATGAATTACTAGCTAAATTAATTAAGTATTGTAGACATTTTGAACGTGTTCATCTTTACTTCCATGGAGTTATTTTTTCCCTTATTGCTTTAGCTTATTTTAAAAATCAAGCTGTCCTTTTCAAAACAATGTAAACATGTATTTCTAGAAATGATTCTCTAAAGCCAAGAAGAACATGCTTGTCTTTCTGTAAAACAACTGCAGTAAAAATGATACATTGGGCTGGCCAAAAAGTTCATTTGGCTTTTTCTGTATGATGGTTCTAGCAGTGATTAGTGGTCTTCAACTTCATTCAAAACAATTCTGTTAGATTGTGTTGTGACAGCTGTCATATGAGCGCACACTTAAAAAATACTTATCAAAATTGGTGAATTTTTGTGAAGCCATTTTAATAATGAAAATAAAAAATATGCAACATTTTTGGCATATCATGCTTTATTGTTTCAAGAAGGGTAAAAATGCAACTGAAAGGCCAAAAAAAAGTTCACTGTGTGGAGAAGGTACTGTGACTGATGCAACATGTCAAATGTGGTTGAGAAGTTTCTTGGTACTATTGACATTTTGGCCAAATAATTTTTTGCTGTGGGGCTGTCTTATGCATTAGAAGATGTTTAGCAGCACCTCTGGTCTCTACCCACTGGAAGCCAAGAGCAGAAGATAGCTGACATACTCAAAATATTCAAATCAATAAAGTTATTGATGAAAATGGAAAATGCATCTTTTATTTTATGGAAAAAAACTACATGGATTTTTTGGCCAGCCCAATATTTTAGCTTCTCTGCCATTTGCTCACCAGAGCAGGAAACATCTTTGCCACTCTCAGTCCTTTTTTTTTACTTTTCTTATTTTCAAGATTAGTTTCTGTGAACCAACTGAGCACAGGTAGCTCCAACCCACATATATATCACTGATATATTTGTATTTGTTGTAACAGGATATTTTCTTCAGAAATATTGTGTCACTATCCACCTAGAAGTTATTGAGTGTTTGTGTCTATGAATATTTTATGATGTCCTGGTAGAATTTTTCTCTAAATAAAAGATAATTAAATCAATCATATTATTTTTACTGTGACAGAACCTAAGATTTTAATGTTTTAGGCTGAAAACTTGTAAGGCATTTCTCTTATAACAAATGCTGTAATCTATGGATAAGTCTTTAATATTAAGCATTATTTTTAAATTATTAGTAACAATTTATTTTAAAATACTAAATGTAAATTTTAAAAGTAGCAAAATATAGAGATTCCCCCCCAAAAAGAAATTGTTGATTTTATATAAAAATATTGAAGTGAATGTTAAGGACACAAGAATAAAGTGTGGAGACTATGGAGTCTGATCAGTAATAACCACATACCTTAATTGAAATCACATAGTTTTTATTTGATGTGGAGTCTGGTCCGCAGTGTTGTGGATGAGACAAAACAAATTCACACGGACTACCAAAGTCCTGTGGAGAAAAAGGAATGGCATGGCCACTCACTCAAGGGGGGAGCGTTCCACCCTTGCCTTGACAGGCTTTTATTGGCTTTCTAATAGCATACATCAAAGAAGGTTCTTATTCATTATGCTCAGGTTTGCTGTAGGTGATTAATTTTTACAGATAACAAAGGGAAGGATGTTGCTGATTACTTCTCACAAATGAACAAGGAAAAAATGTTGCAAATGCAAGGGAATGACAAGAGTAATTGGTCTGGTTATACTCCATTCTTGGGTAAATTAGCACAGACTTCAGGAAGTTACTTTAAAGATATGCAGTAAGCATTTTCTGCCTCAAATGAGGGTTAGGGAGTTTTAGAAAGAGCAAGCCTCAAAGCAGCCTAGGTATAATGCAGGCCTGATTTCCCACAGGAAAGCTGATCCGTAGGGTTGGCGTCCTGTATGCTGACATGCGCCTATTGGTTTTCCAATAGGGCTGGGCTAACTTTGCCAAGTGGATCCGTTCCCTATACTTCTATTTATAATTCATTCTAGATAAATCAGAAATTCAGATTTTGATTGAGTCCGACACAATAAAGTATATATTTATAGACTGTCAATCAATCATGAGCACTGAATAAAATCATTTTTAGATGCTTTAAGACACATAATAGTACGTCACATGTATTCTTTCTTAGAAAACTTTCAATAAATGTGCTTCTGGAAATAAAGCTGAAGCTAAATTAAGAGAAAAATATAGAGTATGAAACAGAAGACTCAACAGGGAAGGATTCAAATAACAGATGTGTGGCAGGTATAGAGAACAGTCTGATCAGAAGGCAACAGGAGGAAGAGGCACTGAAAGGAAAACATTGAAGTTGAGCAACTGGCAGAGTGCACCCTTTGAAAATAACTATGTATTTGAAGGAGCAAATGGAAGAACTAATGGCAAGGATACAGAAAATAGAACACTGGAAAAACTAAACAACCAATAACTTTTAGAAAAATACTAATATAGAAAGGAAATATGATTAATTATAGTACATTGTTTCATTCTTCAGTGAATTTTTTATAAACAGTGATAAGAAAAAGTATCAGTCTTACAACATTAAACTCAGATTGCTAAAGTAAATGGTAATATAATTTTATCACAAGGATCAATTCAGAGTACAGTAAGGATCTATACAGTGAGGATCTATATTTATCCTCACTCAAAATGGTTAAGTAGGTGGATCAAGTCTAAGACCCCAAATAACAGTGGAGTTTAACATTTAGGAACAAGAGGTAAATAACAGAAGAAACTTCTGGAAGAATCCACAATAGTCACCTGTGAGGAGAAGAGGCAAAGAAAGCTGTCAGTGTAACTCTTGCTTTTATACAGCTTTTTGTAGTATCTGATTTTTAAAAATCTACAAACATGCTTTACTCTACTAAAATAATTTAAAATAAATTTTAAAAGAAGAGGTTTCAAAGGTTGCCTCAATACACACAATAGCACAAGTTTGCCTCTGCTGCAACATGAAAATCTATTCCTTTCACTTAGTGTAGTAACTAATCAGTAAGCGATCACTCTAGAACCATTTTAATGCTAAACACAAGTATTTGTAAGAGAATGTTTCACTGATATGAAACATCAATTAACTCAATTGTAATTTTTATGTATAAATTAATACTTTATATATTTTTTGCTGTCAACCTTTAAACCCCCATTCCCATAACTAGCAATTTATTAGTTCAGTTTTTTCCCATCATTTTAATCTAAAGGCACTTTTGAAGGAAATGTGATTTTAAGCCTCCAGAAAAACTAATTATGGAAAGAACAACAAGGCTTCAAAAGGAGGTTGCCCAGCACCCCCGGCCCTCGCCAGCTTTGTTTTCTTGGGCACCAGGAGCTATTATTATCACTTTTTCTTATTTTGACTGTATTTTTTTCTTTTTAAATTTCATTAATCAATGTCAAGGTACTCTCACTTGCTTTATTAAGCCTTCTGATGAGATGTTTAAGATCAGCAATTTCTTAAAATCCTGGGAAGCCCATCAATCAAAGAGTTGTGTTCAGAAAGAGAAAGTGATGTGATTGGACTTCAGATTCTCTTTGGACCTCTCTTCTCAAGAAATTGAAAGTAAGTCATCTTATTTTCTGTTTCTACTTTGTCTGAACACCTTACTATAAAAGGTAGCAGTTTAATGTTGGTTTGCAACATTAAACCATATTTTTGCAAAAATTTACAAAGTAGAACACGTTGGTGACGTTCTTTGTTAAAAAATAATAACCAGAGTGTGTATCGCTGTGTGTGATTGAGATATAATAAAGCTCCGATGATAGCAGTTGGAAATGAAGACATTGAAACATTTAGGCTGATAAAATAACTGTGTTGTGAAGATTTTAAAAAAAGTTTTCTAAACTGTTACAGATAAAATCTAAATGCTAGTGAACATAATACAAATTGAAAATGGGAGTTAGTATGTTAAAAAAATCAGGAGGTTGCCGGGTCTGAAGGGCAGTGTGGATTTATGCTGCTGTTAGAGAGCGTACAGCCCGGCTGGGGAAGGGCGATAGCAAGATGACCTCTGAGGCCCTTCACACAATGGCAACTGAGGGCAACACAATGAAGTTGCCCTTCATTCCATGGCAACTGAGCAGACAGTGGAGATGATGCAACACCTGCATCAGAGGAACCCCTGCCATTTGTACTGATGGCACTTGATTTTTTTCTCATACAGAAGATTTATTGATTGATGCCTCATCTAATTGATGAAATTAAATTATGAAATGTTTACTATAAGAATGAAATGATCTAAATGTAGTCATCAATCAGCAATATTAACCTAAATCTAACAATCATGCTGAATGCCAGCTTTCTGATAATTCTGGAATCCTTAAGATGACTCTTTTACAGAAACCAAAGTACAAAATCTCTTCTAACACAAATCGTAAGGTCAAGAATTTTTAAAAATGTGACTTAAAGCATCCTTTTGTTATTTTAAGCTAAATAAAATTAAATATTTCATTGAAATAATGTGTGCTGTTGAAGGCTTTTAAAAGTAAATATAGATTCAGTACTGATTTCTGTGTGAATGATTAATGAACTTGCATTTTGATTCTTAGTCCACCTCTCTTCTTACGTCTCTAAATTCCAAATACTTACTGAATATTTACACATAATTATCAAATTTATTATAATTACTTAAAAATATGGTCTTTTAATTCTATATCCTGATTTCTCACACTACCCTAGATCTTACTAACTTATCACTTTAGTATTTCAAGAATGTCCTTGCCTTTAAAAAATCTCTATGTTTTTATCTATTCTGCTGATTACCACTGTAATTCTCAAACTAAAAAACAATTTTGATCATGTGACCTGTGATGATAATTTATATGTGTTGACATAGCCGGATCACTGTGGCCATGTATTTGATAACACATTATTTTGGATATTTCTGTAAAGGTGTTTTTTGGGGGGGTGATATTAACATTAAATCAGTGGACTTTGAGTCAAGCATATTACCCTCCATAATGTGGGTGAGACTTACCCAATTAGTTGAAGGTCTTATACAAAACAGACAGACCACTCCTGGAAAACCAGAATTCTGGTAGCACACGGCCTGTGGACTCAAACCGTACTCTTGCCCGAGTCTGCTAGCTGCTGTGCAAGCTGCTAGGGCCCTTGGGCCATGTTATGCAATAGATCTCATAGTCCTTGAAATGTCAGTGGCAATTAGGGATTGTGTCTGGAGACTGTAAAAATGAGTCATAGTGCAGACTAGGATTTTGGAGCAAAGCCTTCCCATCCTCTCTGGATAACTGCTGTGTTTTTGAGAAAGGTCTGCTATCGACGTTTAGTAAGGACTGAACACTTAACCATAGGCCACCATTGCTATGTGATCTGAACTGCCTATTGGGAAGTTCACATGATCTGTTCCACAAGTCCTAAAGTCCAGCATGTACAGCAGTGCTCCATTAGCACATAGAATTTGTACAGGTGATATCCAGCCTGAGCAGGGCCTGAGGGCACAAGTAAGTTACATGAATTAGTGGCCCAAATGCCTAGGTCTCCTCTCCTGTTACACAATATTCCCTCTCCCAGGCCTCACCAATGGCCTCAGGGGAGTTTTCCACAATGGGGAAAAGAAGACAAACTATGCTCCATTGTTGGGTTACCAGGATCATCCTCAAAGCCTTCAAAGCCCCATGGAGTTACAGCTTCTGGCCACAATTTCATTCCAGGTACAGTATATGGTCTTGTTGTAAGAGACTTCACAATGGCCTCATCTATGAGAGTAACACAGTGGAGGACAGACATTAAAACAGTCCTTTATGTAATGAAATTCTATGCAGCAGAAAGAAAGAAGGAGCTCCTTCTCTTTGTGACAGCATGGATGGAACTGGAAAACATTATGGTAAGCGAAATAAGCCAGGCAGTGAAAGACAAATACCACATGATCTCACCTTTAACAGGAAACCAATCAACAAAACAAACAAACAAGCAAAATAACCAAAGATGCTGAAATGGAGAACAGGCTGACAGTGCCCAGAGGGGAGAGGGGAGGAAATTTCAGGGGAAAGGGGGAAGGGCTTGCAGAACAAGTATAAAGGACACATGGACAAAAATAAGGAGGGGTAGAAACTGGAGGCAGGTGGAGAGGGCTGGGGGGATGGGCTGGGATGAGAGTAAAAGGCAGAAAACTGTACTTGAACAATTAAAATAAAAAATAAAATAAAATAAAATAAAATAACAGTTCTTCCAAAACTCTCTGAGTGTCAACTGTGTATCAAAGGTTACTTCAAAACACCTCTGGAAAAGGACTTTTGTACAGAGTTTTTTGAATTTGGAAATGACCTGCTGGTCCAGGGGCTGGAGCAGAGGAGTTGTGTTAAGGGTTAAGGCTGGAGCAGAGGAGTCGTGTTAAGTTGTGTTCCCGGATATGAAACTGAGCTCCCCCAGTAAGTTGTCCTCCGAGCCTGGAGGGAGAGCAGGAGCATGGTCCATAATTAACAGGACTCTTACAGGCAGTTCGTTTGCCTGCAAATATAGGTATTTTTTCACACTGGGGCCTAAAAATTCATTCATCCACTACATAAAAAATTCCCTTATCACCCAAGTTTTAGTGCTGGCCCTCCACATCACATTTAACTTGCCTTTTATCACATTCTCTCTCTGATTCATTGTGAGAGAGGAGCACAGGTAATGAGCAAGCAAGGAGTGATGAAGCATTTTCTCTTGTGGGGCAGGTCATGACTCATACAAGTTCTAGCAAGTGCAATGAGTCCCAAACAAGCACCAAGTGCTGAGACAGGGTTTGACAAATTCTGAAGCAGGTGAGTACCGAGGTATGACTGTAATTGTATTTGGTGAAAAATTATTCTGGATGTTTCTGAAGGTGTTCTTTTTAAAGTGAGATTAATATTTCAATAATTGGAAATATTTTATGTGTATGTATATGTGTGTGTATATATATATATATATATATATAGAGAGAGAGAGAGAGAGAGAGAGAGAGACAGAGAGAGTCTCTGAATATATATTGGGCCTCTATCTTCCATGCATTGCTAAAAGAATTCTCTCTGACTGAATTTTGTCCCTCCCTACTCCATCCTAGGATATAAAACACACATTTAATTTTTAAGGCCAAACTAAAATACTCTCTACTTTCAGTTTTAAGACAGACTTGGGCTAAAAAATACTGTGTGCTTGAAACTGTACTTCTAGTTTAAAGATGGAGCACTGGACATTACCAAAGAAACACAGAGGAAACATAGAAGAATTTTATAAATGCATTATTGAATGCAGAACAGAGCTCAGAACAAGAAAGGAAAATTTCTCTGAATCAAAAAGAAAGAAAGAAGTGGACAAGATATTTAGTGCTCATTACCTTGAAAACCTCAGCTACAACCCCCAACCGCTTTGGACTAGGTGCTTTGCTGCTCACCTTGCAACCTAAGAACCAGTGTGAGCAGGCCAGGAGGCACTCACTGCAAGCGCACTTGAAGAAGAAAGGATGACTGGGATGCAGAACATAACCCACAACTATGGCAAACAGACTCCTGAAAATAAGCAGAAACATCAGCAGTGTAATATAACTTAAGGAGATGGTTATTAGATAAATCAGATTATATATTAATATAAAATATGTAGGGATTTGTAGGAGATAAAGATGGGAGTTGCATCTTTAAAAACAAGCTAAAAGAAACTTCAATAAAATACCATACATTATATGTAGAACTTGTAAAGGAAAACATCATTTCTAATGGAGAATACAAAACACACAAAAAAAACAAAAGAAAAAGTTGGAAGATAAATATAAAGAATTATCCTATTTAAGAAAAAAATTACCACAAGTAAATTGTCCCACTTAAAAATTATGTGATATGGAAAATAGATTGAGAAATCCTGGGATTCAACTGACGTAAACTTAAATAAAGGCAATGAAAAAAGCCATGTTTGATGAAATAAGAGCTGCTACTTTATCAGAATTGAAGAATAGAAGCAATCCTCAGATTCACTAAATGGAACCATTATGCCAAGCATACAGCGATAGGTAAGCCAGACCCCCTCAAGCATCAGTCCTTAGTTGGGGAGGGACATGTGAGAAACTGAGCTGCATAGATCATTCATTTCACAAACCCTCACCGGTCTTTTCCAGGTACTGCTCTCGCTTTTGTGCACTTAAAATCTGTACTTCAGATCTAGCTCACTTTCCTTTGCTCATCCCTTTATTATCCTCATGCCAACATATTTAGTTTTCATAGCATTCTCAATAACTGCTTACTGTAAGTGGTCAATAAATAATGAATACATGAATAAATATTTGACAAGAAGTAAATATAACACTTGGTGAGACTGTTAAAAGAAATAGAAGATATTTTAAAAATAAAAGGATTATGTGAGATGAAGAGAAGACTAAAGGTTCCAAAAAATTATGAAAATCCTGTTGGAGCCCTGGCTGGTATAGCTCAGTGGACTGAGCGCAGGCTGGGAACCAAGCGGTCACCGGTTCAATTCCCAGTCAGGGCACGTACCTGGGTTGCAGGCCAGATCCCCAGTGGGGGCCACGTGAGAGAAGGCAACCACACATTGATGTTTCTCTTCCTCTCTTTCTCCTCCCTTTTTTCTCTCTAAAAATAAATAAATAAAATCTTTTAAAAAATCCTGTTGGCTCATCTCACATCCTAAATTATTCATGAAGGCACTAGATTCTACTAATAATTATATATATATAATATTTTTATTATTAGGGATATGTATCAAATTTATATATTAGGGATATATATCCTTAATAATTATAATTATGTAATTTATCATGAAATACAAAACTATATTTGGATATATGGGTTTACTTGATGCCTAAACATTTCTCTTTTATTCTCTCTGTATTCATTCTATATTTATGCAAAGCATGTAATTTATCAAAATTTCTTTATAGAATATAATACCAGTGTTGAAAGACTCCTTAACAGGATTTTAACCAGTCACTTTTCTACTTCCATCAGGAAGTAGACTTGGGTTACCCCTTCAGTAATATGTACTTCATGATAATAGAGAAAGCAACAGGGGCTAGGAGCAGGCATTCTGGCATGATAGACCTCCAGGTTCTTGCAGAGACAAGGGACATGATATGAGTGAGATGATATTCTCTTTCTATTTAAGGCTCTCAGGATGGGAAAGCAGAAATAGGTCAGAAAGAAAGAATTATTCTTTTGTGATAATACTATAATTGCCTATCAACGGAATAAATATTATACATGACATTCTAATTGTCATAGCATGCTTTTCTAAGACTAAACATGAACATAAAAACATGAAAACCATTTAAATACTCTTATTCTTTAATCTGTTTTCTCACATATATTTAAATTCTACTGCTTCTTTTCATAGGGATACAAAGATGAATGGAATGACTCTTCTACCTTTATGTTTACTGAGTCTACAGTGTGAATCAGAGTTGAACACATCCATATATATGACTATGTCTATTGGAGTTTCAAAGGAGAATGTCATAGACATAAAAGTAAAATATTACATTAAGAAGAGTTTGAAATTGGTCAGGGCTCTGAATACAATACATTTGATAGAAGGTTCATTATGAGATTGAAAAAGAGGAACATTCCAGAGGGAAAAAATGAAGGTATAAAGGAAGCAGAAGCGAGAAAGAAAATAAAAATGAGTGCCAAAAATGACAAGTGTTTAAAATATCCGGGGAACTAAATTTATATGTGATTATGATGTGATTGGACTGTGTCCCATACATCATAAGCCTTGTGTGCCAAGGATCTGGGTCTTATTTGAGTAGGCCTAGTGGAAACTATTACACATATCCAAGGAGCATGATCATCTAGTTTATCTGTAATGATATCATTATAGTGGCAATGCTGAGTTATAATTTTATTTTTTTAATTTTATTTATTTATTTTTAGAGAGAGGAAGGGAGGGAGAAAGAGAGGGAGAGAAACATCAATGTGTGGTTGCCTCTTGCTCACCTCCTCCTGGGGGCCTTACCAACCTGGCCTGCAACCCAGGCATGTGCCCTGACTGGGAATGGAACCAGTAACACTTTGGTTTGCAGAATGGCACTCAATTCACTGAGCCACACCAACCAGGGCTAGATTTCATTTCCTTCCTCCCTTCCTCCCTTCCTCCCTTCCTTCCTTCCTTCCTTCCTTCCTTCCTTCCTTCCTTCCTCCCTTCCTTCCTTCCTTCCTTCCTTCCTTCTTCTTTCTCTTTCTGCTATTTCCGGTATGGGAATCTTTCACATTAGAATATATTTTGATAATGATGTAATGTCTCACAGTTGAGAACTCATTTCGTGGAGAACAGGTTGAAGGAACACAAAAGCAGAGGGCGTTTTTAAAGTGTCAACCATCTTTCTACAGAGGTCTGGCCAATTTCTAGAGACTCTGCATTTCTCACAGGCTACAAATAAACATATTTAGTAAGAATACATTGCTCTCTGTGCATCTAAGGTAGAGAGTCCAGTAAGTGGTTAAAATCACTTTTCTCCAACTCTGGAGGGAAGTTTTGATACTTCTCAGGCTAAGAATACAGTAGATATCTGGTGAAAAAAGGGTGAGGTCGGGGGAATCTCGAGTCCAGTAGAATAGCATGTAACACTGCTACCAATTTTATGTAAATTTTAAAATTTTCAAGTAATTTCTGCCTGAATTATTTCAAAGTGATGACCTAGAGTTCCAATGCTTTAAATTATACTCCTCTGAGAAATTCTGAGTGATTTTAGAATTCAAAATGCTTACAATTTTTGAAAATCTATATGGATTTTACTCTCCTACCTGTATTGTATAGCTTTAATGAGAATTTCAGGATAATCTTTCGAAATCCCTAGTATCTTCCTTACTTTTAACTCTCAGAACAAGTCAGAAGAAACCCCTAACTATTGCTGCTGCATTGGTATGCAAATTGGCTATACATATTTTATAGAGACATGATGTAAGTGACTCAGTTGAAGCAGATTCACCTGCTCATCCCTGGGGTAGACGTGTGCACCCCTCTCAACAGCACAGCAATTGCAGGCATCTGATTCCCATAAACAACTTAGTAAATGCAGTAATGAGGAAAATGCCTCTGCGTATTAATAGTATTAATAATCCTGATGAACAAACAACAGGGTGCCGATAGGGACCTTTTCACCAGTGAACCCTCTTACCTTTTTCAGTGTGAGTGAACACAAAGGGCTTAATGGTTTTGGGGGTGTTAGTGCCCAATGAAAGGATTCACATTGCCAGGAAAGACACAGGGGAACAGAATGGGAAATTTCTGTTTGGCTTAAATAGAAAATTCTTAAAAAACAACATAGAATTCTCACTCGAGACCCTCTGGAATATAGGAGACCACTAATACAATATTTAAAACTATATAAATAAAATAAAATAAATATTTTCCTCTTTGCATTGTATAATATACACTTTTCAGATTTATCTCTCTGGATCCTGACATAAAAAGAATTAGAGGAATTAAATAAAATAACTTCTTTTCCTAAGTAAATTGCAATCTTATTTTCTGTACTGACAGTTTATTGTGACTAAATCAGTGTTTTCAAAATTTGGGGCTTTCAAAATAAATGTGATGACAACAGTGATCATAAATTTTTCTGTATCACTTCCAATAATGTTTAAGAAAAGCAATATTTATGCTTATTTTACACTTAGAGTTACTTATAAAAAATAAAATGTTTCAATTTACATTTTAATTATAGTATAAATTATTAACATATTTTTCTTTAGCATATATAAGCATAAGTAGAAGAAAAGATCTTCTAAGGCCATTTTAGCCTTGCAATCTCCTTCTATTTACAGCAAATTTAGAATAGGTCATATGGAGTTTTGTTTTGATAATTGTATGCATTTTTGGACATTAAAATCAAGGAACAGCAGGCTTCACTGTTACCTTGAAATAACCTTGTAATTTCCAATGGGCGTCTGTATACCGACAACTCTGTGGAACATGCTTATACCAGAAAAAATTGTGAAAAAGCCTTTGATGTAAGTAAATGCTCACGGGGTGTCTTTCCCATAGTCTGTTAGGTGTTGGTGACAGGCATTTGGGGGGCAGTCTGGTTCTGTAGGGGCTCAGGTGTTTTACTGTGCCGCTGGACTGGTGAGCAGCACTGTGTGGATGGAGATTAACGGTGCGAGGTTGTTGGTGATGCACGTTGCTCCTCTTCGCAGAGATGGTAGCTAATCGCATCTGGTGGAGGTGCAACTGGTTTTCTCCACCTCAACTTGCCATGGAGAAAGAGATTGTTTCAAACATTACATTTTATTTTCTGTTTGGTATTGGCCAGTTTTGCATATATTGGCAAATTTATCTAAGCAGTCATGATAAACTATTGACCTGTTTATTCACAGGACCCTCTTGAATTGGTTTTAGCGTCTTACTGGTTACCTTATCAATGACTGAGACAAGGAAGATCTTTGACACATGATTATATTTTATTTTATATGTGACTCATGATTTACTTTAAAAAAAACATAGTCTACTACTTGTTGATAAAAAGAACCTTTTACCCTTAGGCACAGACTACTGTACAAATGTTTAGAACATGGATATTGGGAGAAGAACATACTCTACTCAGTGAAGTATTCGTGTTCATGCATATTTTCAGGTTGATGTGATAATTTCACGCAAATGAAGAAATTTCTCTCACTTTGAAAATAATTGAATTGTTAAATAAAAGAGTTCTTAAAGCAAGGTATACAGAGAAGTCCATTTGACAGATGGCAATAATCTCATTTTTTCACACTATACATCAAAGTCTATATCTTTTAATGTTCAGAAAATTCTGTCACTATTGACATTTTAATTATATACTCCAGCATTTTCTGTTTGCCATTTTACATACATTAATGGTTCACTTATTCTGTGTGATGAATAGTCCCCTCCAATGTTAAAATATGCCATAGACCTCTTTAGCTTTCTTTGCAATTAATAGAAATCACCTTTCACATCATTTATATAACGTATTTAGGGAATGTTATATATTATTTGTGAAGCATAGACTCATAAGCCAGACTAGATGCAAAGCCTCATAACCTGTGTGTGTTGTAAATAGGTTACACATTTAAAGCTGCTATAATGATGTGGGCGAGGAGAAATTTATTTTTCAGACTAGAAAGAGGAGAACTCTGATGCAAAAGCCTTGAGAAAATAAACAAGAACGGGCTCTAGAGCACATTGGGGAGGGGTTGGATTTGGGTAGGAGGCAGAATATCGTATGTAATGATGCAAATAAAAAAAGAAAATGTAGATTGGTAGATAGTAGTGAATCCTTAGACGTTTGCAGCTATTTTCTCTCTGCAGTATGAGGTAAGGTCATCAAATGAGAATGAACCAGTATTACTCCAGTTTTAGAAATGAGAAGACGACTGATGTGCTGTGTTGGTGTATAACAAAATAAATTGTTTTCTCAGTGGAAGGATAGCCACGTTGCTGCAGTTAGTTTTCAAAGCACTCACCATCCATGCCCTTATGTGCACCAGTTCAAGTGTGCTGATAATACCAATTCTTTGGGCAGATTTTGGAGTGCCCTCACTGTCACATCCCTGAGGTTCTTCTTTGCTGGCCTTGCGACCGCCCTGCAGGACTCTACAGTTGTGAGAGGGTGTGGGAGACATACGTGACGGCCAGCCTTTCTCACGATAGAAAAAATAAAGACATTCAAAACAGAATCAATAAGTGTATCATTAAGCAATCAGGTTCGCTTGAAAATCATGGTTACAACTAGCTTAAACATTTAATATTTAGGCTTCAGTAACAGGTGTGGTGTTCACATTTAGTTTCTCTACAAGAATTCTTTGTAGGACTTTTTCTTTTTATTTTTCAGGATATGTCAGAGGATAAAAAGACATGTTAAAGACAAAAATAAAAACTGATCTGTAGATTTTGTAAATGTTTGAAGTAATAATATTGTGAAGAAAATACAATAAATCAATAAAAATTAAAATCTAAAATATGTATTTTATCAATCAACAAGAATAACATTAAAACAAAGTTTAAGAGATGTGTTAGCAATTTCTCAATTTGTTGCTCCTCAAGGTGAGGAGGGTGAGTGTGTAGATGCTACATGGAGTCTGGAGCCTTTCGTCTCTGGCTCCTGTCCTCCAGGAGGGCATCTCCACAGACCATCAGCTCTTCTTTGTATGATTACATGTCTTCCTACTTTGTGAAGGTCTTTGAACCATTCATTTCTTACTCTCTTCCTTTATACAAACTTAAAGAATAATTTTAATAAGCAGCTAGTTTCTGTCCCTTCAAGCATATGGATTTATAGATTTTTACTTTTCTGATTACTTATTATTCTTAGACCTATTTATGTTTTACATTTGTTTCAATGTTTCATATTTATAAAATCATATGTTTATGTTTTATTTTCCATAAATTATACTAATTCATATAGAATCCTTCTTTATTTCCAACTTCCATTTTACTCTTTTAGAGAACTGTAAATGCGAAGATATTTAAATCAGTTATTATTATTTTATACTCACAGGAGGCTCATATAGCAAGGAATAGTAACATCCTGACAAAATAACAGCAATGGGAAAGGGAATGAAGATATATAGAATGAGTAAGAGTTTATTAACTGTAAACCAGAAGTGATATAATCATCATTGTCCACTAATTATACATGCAGAATTAAATGAAAAATCTCTTTTAAACATTAAGTTCCTTTTTTCTTTAAAAAATAAGAACTACAATTTGTTGCGTGCCTATATTTGTTTTAAAATCCTTTCCAATGCTTCTTTAAAATCCGTAGTTTTCAAAAATATACCTTTTTCTCGTAGCACCATTTTATGAAAATGATTGAATGTGTCATAGAGACAAAACACAACCCAAGGAAACAAGAAGGGACACCTGTAGAATGGAAAAGGGGTGGTGGGACTCATTCAGCCACCCACCTGACTTTCGCAGTTGGTGTGGTAGCTGGAGAAATTGTAACACAGGCGGACTCACTTTGCTGACAAGAGAATGCATCCATTATCAAGGAGAGAATTTTAACTTCCTTAGTTTCAGTAATTCACCCTTGTAAAAACAAAATATATTTCTTAGAATTACATTAAAAATGATGAAGAAAAATGAGTAGAGTTTTAAAAGCTTTTTAAATCTGGTTTCCATGCTTATTCTATTACTGCGTTCCAGTAAGTAGACTCAAATACCTCATCTTCATATGTCTGGTTTTCTTTTTAATGTAGAAACAGAAAAATAGATTTTATTATAGATCACCATCCACATATAGCTCCTTTTGGTTTAATTTTATTTTTAAAACTATTGTTAGACAAAAAGATAATAACAATTAGAATAATATAAGCTAATCTTAAAAAATAATTATATTTATTCTTTAAATTTTACCCTTGTTTGCGATAGAAAAATCTTAACATAATGGTCCAAGTGTCAGAATGAGTTGATTGTATCTTTACAGAATTGTAACTATGTGTTTAATTGAAAAGGCAAGTTTTTAAAATACACAGGATGACATTAAGTCCCACATTACCCAGAAATTGTGTAATCTGTTTTGTGATTTTTTATTAAATTGCTATATGAGGTTATATGAGGTTAAGGAACATATTTTGCCTTGCTATAACTGAAAATATATTTCTTTCTGAACACAAATCTGGAAGTACAGGGAAGACTATAGAAAGAATGACAACTTTTGGTTCCAATGCATGCCTTACTGGGGCCACTGAATACCCAAAGTAACCAATCCACCAAGAGCAGATGATAATCTGATAAATGTGCTTTTCATTATTAAAACAAAACCAGTAAGAGTTACAGCAGGAAGCTGAGATGAAACAATACTATATAACTAATATTCTACTTCTATAGAATATTTTATGGAGATTGTAAAAGGAAGACAGACAAAGAAAGTTCCTTGTGGATAATATCTTTTGACTTTTGAATTAACAATCAAATATAAATGGTTACTGCTACCTATGTATTATTTGTAAATATAAATTGCAAAATGTGTCCTATAAATGACAGTTTGGTTTACATCCTATTCTGATAATTTTAGTAAACTGCTAATTTCTAGGCAAGCAAAAATAATAACCTATCATAGAAACATAAATAAGAAATGTGAAACATTAGTCATGATAAAACAACAGTAATAGGAATTAAATTAATCTCATACCCTTCACTACTTAATATTAACTGTGATTTTCTTCATACTGGCATTGAATTTTCAGGGCTGAAGATATCAAGAAATTTGTTCTAGAAACTATGCTACTCATCTAAGATATGATAGAGAACAAACCTAAGACATAGTATTGTGGTATTATTAACACATAAGTAAATTGTCTAAGATACTATTCTAGGCTCATGGAATTAGAACCTGGTAAAAGAGAGAACTATTAACCAGATATAATAACACTATAAATGTAAACTTTTAAACTCAGGACAGCATTCAGAAATTATAATATGCATACAAATCACCATGAAATTTGTTAAAATGTAAATTATTTGTCAGTAGATCCAAAGTAAAAGTTCAAGATTCTGCATTTTTATCAAGCTCTTTGATGAAATTCATGCTACTAATCCATGGACCACATTACACCAGAGCTTTGCTCAAAGCTCTCCAGATAAACAGGGCCAATATAAAATAGATGAGAGAGAAGGGAGAGAGAGAGAGAGAGAGATTGATTTTAAGGAATTAGATCTTGCAGTGGCAGGGGTGGTAGCGAGTGTAAAACTTGCCAGGAAGGCTGGCAACTCCAGAAGCAGCCACGGTGGTCTGGTTGCCAACTTCCTTTTTCTTTGGGGGACCATTGTCTTTTCTCTTAAGGCCTCAAATGATTGAACAAGGCCGACTCACACTATGGAGAGTAATTGACTTTTCTAAACATCTACTGATTTAAATGTTAATCACATCTAAAAAAATACCTCCACAGAATCATCTAAAAAGGTGTTTGATGAAGCACATGGGTACCATGGCTTGGCCAAGTGGACACATGAAACTGATCATCCCGGGTATCAAGGCTCTAGAACACACATGGCAGACTGTAGACACCAGCCTTTTGTCTCCTTCTGTACCTCTTACAATCTAAGCATGATTTTTCTATTTTTAAAATGGTTGAAAATTCAAAAGGAGAATAGTATGTCATGTAGAAAAAATACATGAAATTCAGATTTCATTGTACCTAAATAAATTTAGTATTGGAGCACCGCCACACCCATTCATCACCTACGGTTGTGGGCACAGAATTAAGCCCTGTGACAGAGATGGTATGATCCATGAAGCATAAAAAACTCATCTTTTACAGAAAAAGATTGTTGGCTCTTGATTTAAAGGAAAGAACATGATTTTATGCCAGTAGCTTTGAGATGAAAATAGAGAGTAAGGAGAAACAGTAATGGAAAAGAATAGTTCTCACAAGCTTTGATGTGCATCAGAATAATTTGGATCACTTGTCAAAATACAGATCTCTGGCCTCTACTCTGTGTTTGTAATTTAATATACCTGGGATGGGGCCTCAGAATTATTTTTCTAAAAAGTTTCAAGTTGATTCTGATGAACTCTTCTGGAGATCATACTTTGAAATTACTGATCTAGCATAAATTTAAGGAGCTTTAATAATTTTTTTCTGAAGAAAACGGACCTGTAAAAGGAGTTAGAAAATAGCAAGAAGTAGGAGAACACTCAAGACCACAGAAAAAGTACTCTTTCAAGATGCTAAAGTGTTGAATTATCAATACATGAGTGGCTGAGGATCACCTGTAGACTTAAGGAAAAACGTCTCTGCCATTCTTTCTTAGTGAAGATCGTCCTGGTGTATTCTTGGTATATCATGGGAACACAACTTCTCTACATGCCAGAAAGTTGAAGTTAGTAAGTGATACAGGCTAAATTACAATTACATCATTAAGTATCTTTATTATAGTTGATATGGGTGTATGCTATCTTATTATATGACATGATAAACGTATATTAGCCATGGCTGGTGTAACTCAGTGGGTTGAGCGTGAATCTGTGAACCAGAGGATAGAGGTTCAATTACCACTCAGGGCACATGCTTGGGTTGCAGGCCAGTTCCCAGCAGGGGACACACCAGAGGCAACCATACATTGATATTTCTCTCCCTCCCTCCTTCCCTTCCCCTCTAAAGATAAATTAAAAAATCTAAAAAAAATAAAACAAAAAATGTGTATTAGAAGAGCTGACACAGTTTATTTGGTAAGCATTCTAGTTACTATTATAAACCATAAAAGCTCTATATAATTGCTCCCAAATTAACACAATTTATGTTAAATCTGACCTACGTTCTTTGGTGTTTTCTACCATTAGCACATGGCATATTAATCATCTTTGAAGATAATAAGTAAATAAAAACAGCCATATGTAAAGCCTAGGTAAAACTGGTGTGGTTCTAAGAGCCTCAGAAATAAATTACTGCTAAGAAAATGCTCTATTGAGTTGCAGTACTTTCTCAATGGTGTTTTTGAGTAAATATGTATATATATTATATATAACATTATATTTATATATTATATATAAATATACAGCTCCAAGAGAGAATGTAATTTTCCTTTTTAGATCTTGATTTCTTTGATATTTTAATCATGTAAAATAAATTGAACACACCATTTTAAAAAGCAACTGACCAACTTTCTTTTGTGAATACATTTCAGTTATAAAATATGAAAGAGATTTCAGCCTATATGGAAAAACAAAATTCAGGCCTAATTTTCAGAGAATGTTTTACCATTCCCCTTTAAAATGACAAAATTACCTAAACAAAACCAATTCTTTATCTTTAACATGTAGTAGAACTCACATCTGGAAGAACATTTATAACATGGTTTTATTTATTTTTCTTCTTGGAAGTTTCCCATGAAGTTAGAGATTATAGGCCACTGGAAAGGCAGGCCATTGAAGTGAAAGACCAGCTTTCCCTCTGAAACATACATATTCATTATTATTATTTTTTCTTCTGTGTGGTTGCTTGGGCAGATAGCTGTGTGTACCAGGAATTATTAAAGGCTTACAGACAATCCCTTGAGTCTACTGAAATTGTTTTCTACTGGAATTGTTTTCTATTGGAATTGTTGGTTAACTTTTTAAAGATCAGGCTCTGACTCATTAAAGACAAAGAATCGGGCTAAATTTTCCTTCTTCAAATTTTTAACAATAAGCTTTCTTTCTTAAAATATATCAGTCTTAAAGTTCTTAAAATAAGAACATCAACTTCTTATACATATATCTAATTATAGTCTAGGAGTAATGTGGAGAGCAGGACCAGTAAAACAGTGTTGGTTCGGTCAAGATAAGATAAAGTATATAAAACAAAATGGTGTCACTCATGTCAACCAAGATGGCTGCTGGTGCCATGACACTTTGGTTCAAGAAGGAAACTACCTACATCATGCCAGGTTCCCTGTCAAGTGCCTGCCAGGATAGCACACCCAATATATCTACATGCAGACATATCTGGAGAGAGGGTACACCTATTGATAGAGTGCTGGGGGCTCTTGGCTCTGAGCCACAGAACTTCTACAGCTCAGCTGAGTGCCAAATTTTCCAGTATAATTAGAGTGGACTTCAGCTGACCACCAAGACAACTGAGCTCCACACACCAAGGTTCTGTCTCATGCTGTGCAGATCTTCTGACTGCTGTGCTGCTAGCGGCTCTACCCTGCTGGGCCCAGGACTTCATTTGTTCCACTGCCAACCTGGCTCCAGGAGATTTTGCTGTGCACGACACTGACAGCTTTCCTGTCCACTGTGCTGTCTTCCAGACCTGTAGACTGAGCCTCTGGGACTCGGGTTCGTTATCCCCCATTTCTCTTGTGTTAGACTACTTTTATTATTTTTTAATATAAAGAAGTCATCTAAAAATTTATTTACCTTTTATTACAAATATAGTTCCTTCCCAAAAATGTCTTTCTTTATAAAAGTACAGAATGGTTAAAATGATTGTGTTATTCATTTTGAATTAAAGGCTGAGTAGTCTATCAATAACAAAGTAGCTATCAATAGCTACTATCAATACTAATGAAATAGCTATCAAAAATGAAAAAGCTGTAATCTAGCGAAGCCAGATTTAACAAACTCCATATAAGCAATTGTTTTCCCACTATTTTACTCTGAAAGACAGAGGATATTTTATTATTAAAAATTAGGTTCTTAAACAAGATACATTTACAGTATTGTAATTTTTCTCAAATTAATGTAAAAAAGACAATAACTTCCAATGAATAAAATGATTTCAAAGCAAAGACAATAACTTTCTGATAAAATATTAACCATGTTGTAATACGGAACATACTCAAACTAAGAAAAATTCTAAAATGTTATAAAAAGTGACCAAGTGTAAATACAAGTAAAATATAGTAAAGTACATATTTTATCAAGCAATCATATATATTCCAAATATGCAAGTTTTGATATTTAAACAGATGTAATTTGAACAATGTTTTAAGGATATTAACAACTGTTTAAAAGTGTTGTTATTTAAGCTAATGCATTTTTATTGTTACTTGTCTTTAACAACAATAATAAACATCAGTTAATTATATAAATCATTTTATAGACCATATTACATGTTATAATTACATGGTATGTAATAGTACTATTGTTCAAGAGGAAAACAATGAGATATAAAAGAAGGAAGTGGCAGGAGGGAAGAGTGAGAGACAATGCAGAATAGGGAAGTGAAGGGGAAGAAACTGGAAGAAGCTACAAACTTCTGATGCCATAGGAAAAATGTATATGAATATTGAATAGTCTGTTACAATTTCAGAGATCTAAATAATAAATTCTTAAAGTATGTTGCTTCATATAACTATTCATTGAATGCCAAAATGATAGATTTTGCTGGATTTTATTCCCTTACTGCAGGAGCATTAGAGAGCTGGGGAATGATCAATTAGATGAGAAGAGACCAGGAAAGCAAAGCTGTGTTGGATCTTTGTATTCTGTGAATATTCCATACTTTTCCCTCTGTTCTCTTGTCCTTCATATAGTGGGCATGTGACTGCATTATTAGTTTATAACTTCTGACTAAATTTCTGGAGAGTGTTGTTTGTACTTGAAAAGCTTACTTCTTTTTTAAAAGGTTTTATTTATTCATTTTTAAAAAGAGGAGAAAGAGAAGGAGAGAAACATCAGTGTGTGGTTGCCTCTTGAGTAACCCCAACTGGAAACCTGGCCTGCAACCCAGATGTGTGTCCTGACTAGGAATGGAACCAGTGATAATTTGGTTCTCAAGTCAGCACTCAGTCCACTGAGCCACACCAGCCAGGGCTGAAAGATTTATTTCATTTATTCACAGATATACAGTCCAAAACAACATAGATCAATTTTTATTTCTGGGCTAATCAGGTATTTGAAGTATTGAGTAATGTATAAAGCAGTTACCACACTACATCAGTAGATGTTTTTGAAATGGATTTTAGCGTTTTGTCCATTGTAATTTCTACTGCAATAAAAGTTACTTAAAAGCATGTTGATAACATTTATTAGATCACATGAAAATTTTTTCCACCAAGTACCTTACTTAGTTTTTCCCTAGTTCTATGATAGACTTGTGAGTAATCTTATAATCATTATGATGTAGTGTATGAGAAATTACATAACTTTTCCCAAACAAGAAGTTTGTCTATTTGTCCAGAGTATTTATTTTTCTTAGACAAAATAAATGATCTGAAGGGAATAACTATATGGTTACACTATACTGACTTATTTCCCTGGATCTATATATTGTAATGACTATATTTAACTCCTTAATTAATTGAGTTCCAGGACCTGATTTTTTTAACAATATCGTTTTTTAAAATTATTTATTTATTTCCCAAGAGAGGGAAAGAGAGGGAGAAAAAAAGGAAGAAAAACATCAATGTGTGGTTGCCCCTAGAGTGCCCCCTACTGGGACCTAGCCTGCAACCCTGGCATGGACCTGCCTTGGAATCGAACCGGCAGCCCTTTGGTTCACAGGCCAGCACTCAATCCACTGAGCCACACCAGCTCAGAACCTGTTTTTAATGAATTTATTCAACAAGCTTTTACAGGCCACCTGATTTGTCCTTTAGGCACAGTGTTTCACAGTTGAGATGCAATGATAAGAACAAATATCATTTGTTGCGCTGTAGACATTGAAATACCGTGGGATACTTAGATAATAGTCTGGCAAATGTGGTAAATACTGTCATTCTTCTTACCAAATTGCTTTCTCATTTTCAATAAAGATTTAATCTATTTCATTTTATGTGCAATTCAACACCATCTAAATCATCCTTCCTCTTCCCATATGATGACTTATTAATCAATTCAGTCTCTTGTTGAACATGTGTGTCAGTTATTTATCTAGACATCGTAATAATGGCAATAAACAAAGCAGATGCAATCTTTGTTATTAGTGAGCTTATATGCTAGTAGTTTCAACAGACAACAGATACCAAGATAAAATTCCAAACATGCACAGATTAGTAATGAGTACCATGGTAAATAAAACAGGGTAAAAAGTAAGATAGTCACGGAGAGCAGGAAAGGTGAGTTTCAAGCAGAAACCTGATGGAAAAGGAGAATCATAAAAATGTCAATGCAAGAATAGTAGTTTAATAAGAGGCAACAGAAAGTTATGAGATGACCTCGGCATACTTGAGATTCTTCAGTAAGACCAGTCCCTTGTGACTAAAATTAATTAAGGAAAGGAGATATAAAAGAACAACAACAACAACCATTTAGGAAATAGAGCCAGAACTATGCAGGATACACTCTAACTTGAGTACTGCCAAACATGTTAAAAAGTTGGATTTTAAACTAGGAAGCTATTTTAGAGTGTAAGAAGCAGGCTAACATGAGGCAATTTAATTTGTAAAATATTTTAGTCTTTTTAGGAAGCATTTAATTAAGGAAATAAAAGCAGAAGCAAAAGATCAATTCTGCCTATGCAATAAAAATGAAGGTGATAAGAAATGCTGAATTTCAGAAAATATGACTATAGAGCTCACTGAACTTCCCCCAAATCTTACGTTCAGAGGACAGTGGATTCTAGAGTTTCATCCTGAGCAAATGAGAAAATGGGAAAGAGTAACAGAGAAGCAGACTTTAGAGCACAATAATTGATCAACAAAGACAAATACCATATGATCTCTCCTATAGGTGGAACCTAATCAACAGAACAAATGAGCAAAAGAGAACCAGAGACTTGGAAATAAAGAACAAAGTGACAGTTACCAGAGGGATGTGGTGGGGGGAGATATTGGGAGAAGTAGGGGGAGGGGCAAAAAAGGAACATGAATAGAGGACACATCGGTGTGTACAAAGGGGGTTTGACTGTGGAAGTGGGGGTGTTAGGGTAGGGGCGAGCAATGGGGAAAAAGTAAGACAGCTGCAGCTGAAAAACAGTACAAAAAAATAATTCTGGTTTGGACCTGTCAAACTCATGATGCTTTTTAGATGTCCAAATGGATGTATTTGAAAGAGATTTGAAAATATGCCTGCAATTAAAAGAGTCAGTTTTGAAAACCAATATTTTGCAGATAATGACATAGGTGACATAAACAATTATTTACAGTTTTGAACCTGGATGGACCCAGTGTAGATTGGGCGTGGATAAAGCAGAGAACCAATGAAAGCAAGAGTACCAGTGAAACCCAGGATACTTTGAGAGGTATGAGTTCTCTCTAGAGGCTAAGGGGCAATGATTCAGAAAAAATAATTTGATATCTCAGAGGCTGGGTAAGAGGAGGACTGAGATTGACTCTTGCTTTTGTCAATATGGATGTCAATACTATTAATAAACTTGACAGTAAGCTAACGAGAGTATATGAATTAGAGAAATAGAGTAGTTCTTATAGAAAAGTTTTTCTTTAACTATTCACACAATATAGAAAAGTGGAACATTAACTGGAAGCAGTTAAGGGATCGAGGAATGATGATTTTAGGATGGAGGATACTGCTACATGTTTGTGCCCTGGGGAAAATGATATAACAGAGAAGAGGGCATTGATGCTGGTGTGCAGACAAGAGCTAGTTTCTGAAAAAAATAAATTTTAAGTGAAGGGGGTGATGGAGAAATGACTAGATAAAATGCAATGATATTGCTAGGCAATGTTACAAGCCCACTTGAAATTTGTGATATTAAATAGAAGGTGATTCCATTGACAGTGACCTATTTTTCCCTAGTTAGTTGCTACAGGCAATGAGAAGACAAAGAGTAAATTTTAATAGGATTTCAGTTTTGTCAATTGAGAAAGACAGATGGAGATGAAATTAGGGATTTAAGAGAGTCTATAAATATTATTATATTAATATAGTGATGAATCATGGCAACTAAGTTGGATAAGGAGATTTTGAGATGGTCAAATGAAGTGAAAATAGCACCATTAATGGATTGGGAACTGTAGAATTATTACAATGAGTAGGATAATCATGCTGTTAATATTAGAGATTATAGCGAGAGAAGGGCCTGGCTTTAGTAACATTTTGAAGGTTACTCAGTTCTTCATAGTAAGTTATGCTATAAGCCTGGAAGTTGGCAGTAGAGGTAGGGTAGAGATAAAGGCAATGATGAAAATTAAAAAAATAAAAAGAGATGAGGGATTCTTTGCCCGGGACAATCTGGGACTTAAGGAATCTACAGACAGAAATTGCCCAGGCTCTACTTCCAGCTCTGGGCTCTGGGCAGAAGCTCATCTCAGACCAAAAAAAAAAAAAAAAAACATACAAAATTAAAAAAAAATTCTACCTGCCCAAAGGTAGCACCTGTATTGAAATCCATGCACCCAGAAGAGACCTTTTGAAATAATTTGGTCAAATACAATTTCTGTGCTTCTGTGCCCTGATTTGAAATCAAGCATGTAGTAAAGAGGGGGCTAACATTTTCCCTGAATGAGAAGGACTGGCGGGAAGGTTAGCACACGGCCACACACAAAATGGGTGGTTAGTAGACGGCACTGTGCGCACATGCTTCACGTGGACTGAGACCTTAGCTGACAGAGGAGAGAGGAGCAGTGGCCTTGAAGAGCTCTGAGAGGCCTGGAAGGGATCTCTTTGCTGATCGGTCCTTTGGGTGTAAAATCATCCATCATCGAATAGGACTGCAAGGTAAGTGATCCCTTGAGGTGGTAGCAGATTTCAGTTAGATTAAGAAAATGAAGAAAAATGCTTTTTTCCAAGAACAGTTTGTATAAGGCTTACCACTTGTGTATTGTTTCCAGGTTCCTTAAGGTTTTTGTGCCTTATTTGTTCATTTGTAATGTGGGAATGATAATACGATTAAATTGCCAGTTCACTGTGAAGGCTTAAAGAGGTAATGAAATGTATGCAAAGGTCATAAAACATATAAAACACTTCAATATGACTTAATGATTCCCCATTATATAGTTCTGAGTGTGTTGCTGGTACGTGTACAGGAAAAACAGCAGGTAAGGGTGAGTGTGATGCGTGAGAGGGTGTGGGTAGTGGCGGTCTTACCATGAGAAGCCTTAGGTGGGGAGGTTCCTTCATAGGTGCATATCCGATCATTATCCCCCTTTTGCAAGTAAAATATCTTCCATTGTATGAATGTATAACTCAAATATATTATTCAGTACCCACCCAGCTTTTAAACTACTATATCTTAATTTTTAAAGATTTCTACTCTGTCTCATTTTTTTCTTACTCACATTTGTTTTTCCCAACTAAATGTGTGCGGAGTGGTGGCTCAGCCAGCACCTGGCCTTTTGTTGGCCTTTCATCTCTGAAATTCATCTTCAAAATCATTAAGTCAAGCATGTCCATTTATAATATTTATGTAGGGTGGTTTGGGGTACAGATGGAAATTAGATGTGAAGCTAACTTCCCTATATTACTCCCACTTTGGAATAGAGTCTGGGAAACTGGAGAGTTTAGCAGATTTTGTTTAACTGCCAATGACACATAATCATTTCTAATCTCTTGATTTCAACCACATGGGCTATCCAATTCAAACTTTCTCTGAGAATCATCATCTCCATGACCCAGCATGTTTCTCTTCACTTCACTAGAATGGGAGACTAGTCATTATTAAACAAGCAGCTGAGGCTGGATGATTAGAAGTGTAGGGCAGGAACCAACATTCTCTGATTGCCATGGTGTTAATACACCCACCATGGCCAATTTCAAGTTACAACATGATATACTGAATGCATTTCTGGGAAGAGATACACAGTAGCCTTCCATTATATTAGTATTCTGCCATAAAGATAATAAACAAATAACCACAAGAGAGTTGATGATACAAAATAATTAGGACAAGATGAGTTTTTCAGTATTAATTGCTTTTATTTTTATAAAGTTCATTTAATTATAAATGCATGGAATTAATTTTTTGATGATAATTGTTTTACATAAGCTTTCAAATTTTCTGAAAGATTTTTGTAGCAGGAACATCTCTAAAGCAATGGCTTTCTTCGGAACTGTAGTAGACAGCTGGGTTGGCAGACTAGTACAGCCTGACAGAATAAAAGAATTAGCACCCCAGAGGGCAACCTGCAACAAATATGAATGAGAGCTATTAAATAGATACCCAGCATTCCACGCCTCGGGCAGACAGTTATCGGAAAGAAGTTTTTGTGCTTTTTGGTGATAGGCAGAGATTCATGAGAGGGAATTTTCCATGCATTTTGTTGATTCTAGCAGGAATCTTGATAACCCACACACCCTGATGTTTTTTTCCTCTTTACCATTCTTACTTATCCTGCTCTCCAACTCCTGATTTCTAGGAATCTGATAAATAAATGACTTATAGCCAGGACTTTGACCCTGGTTATGCTTTGGAAAATAAAACAAAAACAAACAAACAAACAAAAACTCAGAAGCTAAAACCAGAGGAACTCCTAATGAACAACTCAGAGTGAGATTCTAAAACTAGATCAGGGTAAGATAAAGTTATCTTAAAATGCCACTGCTTATCTTTCTTGTCTGTGGATGCCTGGAAATCTGATTCTGACTCTAGGCCAAGACAGGGAGTTCACAGGCTAGCTAGCAGTTTAGCTACTTAGTGTTCGAAACTCCGGCCGCACCCAGAGCCACTTTGTTTATGTTGTTCAGAGATGCTTAAGTTGATGACTTGCACCTGATGAAATCAATTGGCAGTTTGCTTGGATATGTGTCCAGTTGGCATAATAGGCCAGTCTAAAATCTTTTGCCTTGTGTCTCCTGAAGCCAACAATTCTCCTGTATGTCTTGATCCTTCACACTTCAGAGTTAAAGAGCATCCTGTGTGACTGAGAAAGGACTTTGAGAGCTGGGCTTAGAAGATTACCGGGCACCCTGTGCTTGCTTGCACATTTCTTCTGTTCTGTACAAAACCATTTAGCGCAATCCACACTTCACAGGAGGATGCGCTGTGGAGCTCAATTATCTAACAATGATCTAACCTGTGTAATAATTGCAGGTCCCGTCATCAGAGTGCAACATGTATTCCATGCCGCAACACCAAAACTGATAATATTCTCATCTGAGCTTATTTGAGATAAAGCACAGTCTAAGTGGAAACATGGGATTATGGAGTCTTCTAGCATTCCCCTAATATGATGCACTACTGAGCAGTCATAGAGACTGATGATGAATAACTTTACAACTTCGTAGAACTTTTGGATGTATGGCTCTGTTAATTCATCAGGTACAGGGCATGTTGCCAAAGTTCATCCTACAACTAAAGAAGTCCATTCTAGACCAAGCTCCAGCATATCTGGTAGACTTAAGTCAGTTGCATGAAGTAGTGTCTTGATCTCCCCTGTTACCTGCTTGCGTTGGACTGACATCTCTCTCTCAGCTCACTCGTGTGTGACTCACTCATGAGTGGCTTGGATCCTCATGACTAGCTGATGACCAAAGAAAACTGGAAGTCTGTCTTACAAATTGTTTAGTCCACTGCACTGGCATGAGTTAAAGTACTTGGGTGTCTCTTACACCAGGCAGACCTGTGAGAAGTACACATGGATGTATACTTTAAATGAGTGGGGAGTGCCTGAAGTAATGATAAACATAGAGCCTGGGTAGTGGTGGACAGCTTGGTAGATTTGTTTAGGGGCCTGGATGGGCGAGTTGGAAAGCTAGAGGCAAGGATATATGGAAAAATGACATCTAACTGAATGGATGGACGGGAATAAACACAAAGTGAGAGAACTTTTATATTTCATGGTGAATGTACCACGTGACATCCAAGCAGTAGAAACCCTTGGAAACCAGGTGCACATGATGGCCTGCCTGTAGATGTCAGCTAGGCTGATCTGTGGATTCTCCAGTGTTTATACAGTGGGTTCTCACAGTGGAACAGCCATAGTGAGAAAAATATAAGTTATGCAGCAGAGTCCATCAGCCCAGTGAGTACCAGGCCAACTGAGCTACTGTTCTCCTGGAAGTGAGTGCTTGATATCAGACCAGCCACTTGGCTCTAAATAAATCATGTCTAACACCATCTATCCCTCCATACCTATACCAGCATGGGTTTGCTTACCCTGATTATAGCATTTCTGCCAGAACCATTAGGGGGAGGCTGATGGTGTATCTGACTTCCTGACATTGGATGCCACACAACAGAGCCTGAAAATAAGGATCCATTTTTCAGTGAAAAATTTGTGACTGTCAGTTTATGATCACAGAACCCACAGATCCCAACATACACACATTACTCTGAAGTACTCAGCCAAGTAGAAGGCCGGAATGACTCACCCAAGGCATCGAATAGAAAATGAAACACTGAAAAGTTATGGCGCTGTCCTCTAAAGTGCAGTATTTATCATAACTCAGGAACTAATGAATACTCTTTGATCACCAGTAGTGAGAATATCTGTATCCAGAGACCAAAGATTGAAAACAAGATTCACCATTAAACTCAGTGACTGTTAGGGACTAAACTACCCCTGCCCTGCCAATTCTATGCTGAAGTCCTAATAATGTCCAGCACCTCAGAATGTGATTATATTCGAAGATAAGGTCTTTAAGGAGAGAATTGGGTTGAAGTGGGGTCATTAGGGTGGGCCTAAACCAGTATGAGCTGCCATTCATATAAGAAGATAAAATTTAGAAAACACACAGAAGAAAGACCACGTGAAGACATAGGGAGGAGAAGGTAACCATCTATAAACCAAGACGAAAGGTCTCGGAAGGAATGATCCCCGCAGACTCCTTGAACCTAGTTTTAGACTCATGAATTGTACAAAAATAAATTTTCATTGCTTAAGTCACCCAGTTGGTTATACTTTATTTTGGCAGCCCTAACATACTGATATGGTGGTGAAATTATAGAATTTATATTTTCTGTGTTTCATCTTGGGCTCTGCTGTACTGATTATTCTGGTTCGGCACTGGGAGGAAACCATCCTCTCCTAAACTTGCTCTTTGATCACTGAGCCAAAAGCCCAGTGAATTATCACATGGTCAGGTCTGACTGCCCCTACTTACTATTGAGGAGCTAGGATTGTCCTTTCATAACGGGGACAACGAGTGATATGTCAAACTTGAAGAAGTCACTGGGGAATTTCCTCAGGCTTCTTGAATAGGCAATTGCAGTGACTACAGTATGAAAAGACCTAGGCACCTGAGGACTCAGATGACTCGGGGTTGGTGGTAAAGTTCCCCATCAGGTAACCAAAGCCAACTGCTGCAACACTGGCTGAGAGCAAGGGAACATTGGCATGGGTGGTGGAGGAGAGTGAAGATGCAAAGCGTCAAGTGTCAAGCAAGAAGCTTTATGAGCATGGACCTGCACTGGCAGAACTGCACTGGCCACAGGCCAAGGAGGAAGGCTCAGTCCTAGAGAGTGCAATTAATACGAGGCCCGAGTGGACCTGAGCAGCACAAGAGTTGGACTACAGTAAACACTTGTGGTGTCATAAGTCACACTCCCTGTCTTGAGTCTGATCTTCTCTATAGCTAAGGTGGATTATTCTGACCTATGGTGAAAACACAACCTTGACTGTGTGTTGTACATACAGCTCTACTGCTCTGATTCAGGGTGGTGATCAAAGCCAAGACACTCGTAAGCCTAAATTCAAGTTTAGCATGAAAGTCTGTGTATGTTAAAGCACCCGAGAGCAACTTGCAGCAATGCGGGGTGGGACCTGGGACAAATGCACACACAACTTCTCATCTGCTAGAGGATCATTTCTTTGTGGCTTTGTCAAACTTCCTGGAGACCGGGTGGAAATGGAGTTCTGGGTTTCTATAGCGTCATCACTGTGGCTTTTGCTCCTTTCTTTTTGCTCACTCTTGACTTTTTGGAGTCATCTGTAAAACAAAGCCCATGCACAAAAGCCATTTTCTCAAGCACTTATTTCAGGGAACACAAATTAGGATGTGGATAGGAGAGCACTGGCTGGTGTGACTCAGTGGATTAAGCACCGACCTGTGAACTAAAAGGCTGTTAGTTCGATTCCAGGCCAGACCACACACCCGGTTGTGGCCCAGGTCCCTGGTTGGGGGTGTGCAAGAAGACCACTGCTTTTCTTTCTCTTTTTTCCTCCTTTCTCCTTTCTCTAAATAAAATCTTTAAAAAAAGGTTTAGGTGGGAGAACTAAACCTTTGTTATCACTAAATCCTTTTTCACTGTACCCCTCACTCATTCCCCAGAGCTTTAAAAATCAATAATACCAAGGAATTTAATTATGTGGATTGTAGCTTTGAATGAAACTCCCAAGATGTTGATGGGACTCCAGAATCTTGGGACATTAAGAGCTTCATTTTAAAGCTGCACTTTCTTGTTTTCCTAAAAGCAGACAACTTCTACCTTCCCTCTTTTCACCCTTATTTGAACATGTTTTTTCTCCTTTATTCTAATATTCTGGGAGAGTTTCAAGAATTATCCCTTTAATTCCTGATGTTCACCACAAATGAATAAACCACTGTTTGGGATGAAATCTTTGAGGTGGTAATGGAATTTTAACTTCTAAGCCCAGTGTTCTTTTGCTAATGCAGATTGAGCTTCATGCTTTTTTGAGTCAGTGCTTTAACTCAAAAAATAAAAATCATGTTGCTCTTTCTCAGAGAAATGTTTCATTTTCCCAGATATAGATTGTAACTGAACTGTGTGGCATGCCTATATTTATCTGTGTGGACCAGAATATTTTCATATTTAAACAGACACTAAGTCCAGAGCTGAGGTTCAATGGCCCTGAAGACACAGTGTAAAAGCTTGGTCTCTGTCTTTCAACAGAGAAATAACCCTGGAAAGAACTAGGTTAGAATGGGTGAAGCTCACTGATTCACAGGATACAGGATATTTAGCCACGCAAGCCAGAACCTTTGGACTCACCCTTCTCTTTTCCTAAGCAAATGATATCAGTCTGTCCACATGCTCTACTGATTCTACCTCTTTTTTTTAAAATTTAGTTCCTTCCTCTCTATCAGCCCCACCATCACCACTATGCCCTTGTTCTAACCATTTCTCACACACCTCACTTGCTATACCTCTGTCCTAATTGATTTGCTTGACTCTCCCCCTGCACACTCTAAGCCATCACCCACACAGAACAACGTGTAAGGCTGTCAGTTTTCTAGATCAGTGCTGTCCAACAGAACTTTCTACAGTGACGGACATGTCCTATTCCTGCAACGTCTAATAGAATGGTTACTAGTCACATATGAGTACTTGAAAAGGGGCTAGAGAGACTGAGGGAATTAATATTTAATTTTAATTTATTATTTAAATTAAAATTAAATAACCACATTTGGCAAGGAGTTTTCATATTGAACAGTACACCTTTAATATGTAAGCTCCAAGAAGAAGCTTTTCCATGGCAGACTATTACTTCTAACTTCCCCCCAAACTCATGTTCACATGGTGCTTTACTGCACTTAATGTTCCTTACTGGTAAACCTCACCCTGATAAGTTTTAATTCTCAAAGACAGGACAGAAATCTTATTCTGAAAAATCACAATAAAATGACAATAACATCAATAGCGATAACTGGGGATAATGAACATTTACCTCTTCTCCCTACATTCCTGCTTTAATTTCAGAAAAGATTCCACACATAATTCTGTTTTTTGGAAAATTCATTAGAAGATCATTTTCTCTCTTGACCATTTCCTTGCCCTTCTTTATTGGGAAAAGATTACAGAACCTGTTTGCAGAAAGTCTAACATTCAGTGGGCTGCATTATGTGTGCTTGGCCTGGAAGTAACCCCACGAAGAAACGCATCTCGGTCAGGCCTTGGGGCAGTCTATGGAGGAAAGATTGGTGACGCAGAGACTGGCCACACTGTTTCTCTCCCTTCTGCTCTGCCAGAAACTGAGTTTATGAGGTAGCTAACCCTTCTGCATAAAGAGTGTGTAATTGAAGTCACATTTGCAGATCTAATTTCACCAACAGGTAGCTTCCAAACTCTTGATTGGAAGGAGAAATTACAAAATTTTAGTTTTTTTTTCTTAAATTCAAGTTGNTTATTGGGAAAAGATTACAGAACCTGTTTGCAGAAAGTCTAACATTCAGTGGGCTGCATTATGTGTGCTTGGCCTGGAAGTAACCCCACGAAGAAACGCATCTCGGCCAGGCCTTGGGGCAGTCGATGGAGGAAAGATTGGTGACGCAGGAACTGAGTTTATGAGGTAGGTAACCCTTCTGCATAAAGAGTGTGTAATTGAAGTCACATTTGCAGATCTAATTTCACCAACAGGTAGCTTCCAAACTCTTGATTGGAAGGAGAAATTACAAAATTTTAGGGTTTTTTTTCTTAAATTCAAGTTGCAGACTTTAACTCAGTAGTAGCATAGAATCTGATACATTAGGACTTATATCCGATTCATTTAATAAAGGTTCAACTCCCATTGGTTTCTTCTATCTTGTCTCAGTTGGTTAAAACCTGGAAGGAAAAAATTGATTAAGATTGGTATTCCTAGTTCCTCAAGACTAATAATTACTAGCGTTTACTTGGAACTTACTCTGCCATGATGCGATTAGTGCTGTGTTCCTTCTTTCCTTCAGACAGTGTTCTGAATGCCTGTGCTCTTCTGGGAGCTGTGCTAGGTGACGGGGAGAAAGCAGCAGCAAAATAGGCCTGGTTTCTGCCCTGTGCTTACATTCCGGAGGGAAGACAGATAATAAACAAATATCAAGGCAGGCAAAAACTATCTGTTTGAGAGTTGTTTTAAATAAACTACATGTAGAACCATGATGATAAAGATGGGATGTGGTGGGATATTTTAGACAAGCTGAGTGACTAACCCAAGCAGGCCTTGAATCACAGATGTTATGAATAATAAGGCAAAGTTCTAGGAAAGAAGCGTTTCCTATATTAGAAAGAGCATGCGCAATGATCCCGGGGTAGACAGCAGCTTCAAGATTCATGTGACAGGAAATTAGAAACTATGGAGTGAGCAAAATGGTAAATGAATTTGTTATTAACTACATTACAAGTGAGGAGTCTGGGGCAACAGAGATGGGAACTAACTTTTCCAAAGTCATGTGCTGGTCAGTGACAGAGACAGAACCCGAACCACGTCTATAGGGCGTGGTGTTTAACTGAATCGGAAGATGAATAAATGAGTATTGGAAACAGACCTATATGGAGACCGTTAAATTTTATCTGGCCAGCCAAAATGTCAATAGTATTCTATTAATAATGATGCCATTTAAGGTAAAAGTCACATTAATGATAGCAACTGAAGTAATATAGGCGTATGATGCTGCCTGCTGGGGATGGGCTTTGAGTTTAGATTTAACAAGATAAAACTCATGCTAAAAATCGTGTTGTAAAAATGAAACTAGTATATTTCATATTCATATAATTTAGTGGCTGGATGACTTCTTAGTATTTTTAACATTTTTTCTATGATAATATCATCATTTTAGCTGCATAGTAAAATATGGTTGGTGTTTAATGGAATTTTCTATTTAGGTCGTAAAAAGTAGATATCAGATAATGTTATCTCTATGGTGCCACTATGTTTCATGGCTATGACTATCGACGTCTTTTATCTACCGCCCATGAAATAGAACGAAGTTAATCTCCTAGGAGTAATAACTCAGAACAACTCCCTTCAACAGATTAAACTTTGGAAAAATAAATGGAAATAGTAGCAGAGTCCTATTACAAATCACTTGCTGATAGATATATGATGCCACTGAGTAGAAGAAGTCAACAGTTATTTTAAGTCATGATTTTTAGATATTTTATGCTCAAGTAGCCCTTTGAGGTTTAATGAAGACTAGAAGTTTTCTCCTCCCAAAATATGTTTAGACAAATTCTGAAGTTTTGCACGGTTTCCCAGGGGCTGTATCACTTTCCTTTATCTATTTCACTTACCCCCTGATGTTATGAGTTTTATATACGTATGTATACATCTTTTCTTTATTTTATTTTTTAATTTTAATTTTTATTTAATTCTTGCTCAAGTACAGTTTACTGTCTTATATTCCCAGCCCTGCCCCCCTCAGTGCTCCCCACCTCCCTCCCATTTCCGCCCCCCCACCTTAGTTATTGTCCATGTGTCCTTTATACTTGTTCATGTGAGTCCATCCCCTTTTCCCCTATGATTCTCTCCCCTCTCCCCTCTGGACCCAGTCAGCCTGTTCCATATTTGAGTGTCATTGGTCATATTTTGCTTGCTTGCTTGTTTGTTTTGTTTAGATCCCTGTTAACGGTGATATCATATGGTATTTGTCTTTCACCGCCTGGCCGCATATATACATCTATTTTATATCTTTTTTTCACATTAAACATAATACTATCCTGAAAGATTAACAACCTGTGTGCATGCACATGTATAAACATACATGTAATTGGTTTAACACATATTAAACACATATAATTGGTTGTGCACGTGTGTGTTTGTAATGCTTTCTTAATTATCAGTCTTGATGCCAGACCCCAGTCTTTCCCTCCGTCCCTCCGGGTGGGTGTGTTGTGCTGATGCTCTTCCTATGAACAGCTGCTTCTTATGCAGTTCTTTGCTCTCAGGCAAGCTCTGTTCCCCAAGTTGACTGCCTTCCTCGGCTTAGAATGTTTGAATATTTTTATAACTTTTAATATCAAATGACACCTTTGTTAAGGAAATAAGGCTAAAGTCACGGTTAAATTTTGTTTTAACATTTTATTCAGTAAACCCTTAGCTTAAGACAATACTCTAGATATCAAAAAGTAATGAAATGCAATACATACTTCAAAGGTAGTGAGTTTAACTACTTGTTTCTTATGTTTCAGAGCTCTCAACTCCAGTCAGGTGCATTGTAATCGGGCTACTGCATTGGTCTCCAGGAAAAGCAGTTACGGGTATGCATGGGCCATTATTCAGATACATTGCAGTGATACAGGTAAAACTCAGAATGGATATTCCCTTTTCAGTGCTTCCCCAGAGTAACATTGGTTGAGGAAACGTAACATTCTTACAGTTATCTTGAAAAACGTTTATTACATGAATAACAATCAACTCTTAGAATTACCATGTGCTAGCAGTAATAATTGCTACCAGCTAAAAGGCAACCATGGTCAGACATCTAGGAAACCATTGAATTAAACTTAGTCAAACCTTTGTACTTTAGAATGTTATGAGATGCTCCTATAGAGGATAATAGAGGCAGTGTCAGAGTTTATTTGACTTTTGCATTTGGAACACTTTTCTTACAAAAAACAAGGAGCATTTATTTTTTGGAAGCTCTCTTTTCTATTATGGAAATCAGGATCATGTGCTTAGACAGGAATGAAGGGACAGTTTATGATTAATGGAGGACATTCAGCCAATCCTGTAAAAAAAAACTGGGGCTCTCCACAAGAATTAAACCATAATTCTTTGCCCCTTCCTCAGCATTAACAAAGGAAAGCACTCAGAGGTCTGCAATATACTTGTCCTGAAAACACACTTAAGTTGCACAGTTCTGAAATATTTCCTTTGATATTAGTGTTTATTATCATTGTATTTCACATATTTATATAGAAAAGAAGGATAGATTGAAAAATATTTGTTCCTTGGTCTGACCTTCATGTCTAATATAGTTAGAGTTGTTATCACTCCAGGGAGCATTCAATAAATCTTTTTGTTTTATCCTTATAGCAAAGTGAAAAACCTTTTAAGGCTTATCTTTTCAAATGACTGGCTTAATTTTTATTATCTTAATTATTGTTCAACCAACTGATTTGCTGTCATGATTCTGAGTGCTTTCTCTACAGAGTATATCTGTTTCTATGGACAAGTAATGAATCAACTTGATGCTTTCTAATTACTTCCTTCATGATGCAAAATTATTCTAGTTGGCAATTTTATTAGATAAAAATGTGCTGTGTAGTGTTTGTAATTGATTGCTAAATTGTGTGGGGTTCCTATTAAATAAATTCCCATTATAAAAATATATAAAATAATGTACCAAGAAGAAGTGTCTCTTTGGTCTTGGGTGATAAATTCAAATTTCTAGGTTATGTTTCCTACTACATGTCACCTTTGACTTCTTATTTTTCTACATTTGTTAGCAACAAGAGAGGTAGAAAAAATCAAGTTTACACTTGTGAGTACACAAAACAGTTTACTCTCAAATTATTATTTATTAATTATTGTGTTATTTATTTGTATTACTACTGTAATATGAATAACAAAACCTACTTTTGCCCTCCCCATGTATATCTGATAAACATATTCAGTGTGAAACTAATACAACTTTATGACAAGTTTTACGTGGAGATGAGAGCAAAGGAAATTTAAAATGCAAATTTTGGATATATACTTTTGTTAACTATATTTAAGGTAGTGTCTTCCACTGTAAGTATGGAAGGAGATATAAGCTGTTTTGGAAGTAAGAAAATCAGTTTGAGTCATGCTTATTTTAAAATGCCTACAATACAGCCAACTGGATATCATCAGTAAAATTTATACAAATGAAGCTATATTTCAGGAAAAATATGGACCTTAGAGATTCAGTATGGAATGCTATTCCAATATATGTTAAAATTGAAGACTTCCGAGTTGATGATATTTCCAAGGGGAAGCATATGGCATAGGGTGGGAAAGGTATTAAGACAAAATCCTAGCAATTTAACATTTAAAAGGAAAGCAGCATGATAAGACAGTGGAAATGCCTGAGAATAAATGGCCAGAAATATGGGAAAAGCAGGAGAGACTTAGTTCTTGGATGCCAAGAAAGGGAGGGCATTTAAGATGAGCAGATCTTCTTGATGCCGTTAAAACTTTACTCAAGCCCTGGCTGGTGTAGCTCAGTGGATTGAGCGCAGGCCTGCGAACCACACAATCACAGTTCGATCCCCAGTCAGGGCACATGCCTGGGTTGCAGGCCAGTTCCCAGCAGGGGACTCACAAGAGGCAACCATACATTGATATTTCTCTCCTTCTCTCCTTCCCTTCCCCTCAAAGATAAATAAATAAAATCTTTAAAAAAAGCTTTACTCAAGATAAGATTAAAGAAAACTAGGAGAGAAGGACAGTCAAACATGACATCAGGGCCTTCTGTGGGACATCTGAGCATTTGATCACTTTTAAATATGACATAAAAACAAAAATGCCAATTAATTGTTCTGGTTTGCCTGTATAAACTCAATCTCAGACTAAATAAATAGTTGATGAAAGGAAATTAGTCTTTATAAAAGTAGTGTGGCTACTAAATGAAGAAAGAATGATGAAAATCGCCACTTTGAAATGAAGAATGATTTGGTAATGACCATCACCCACTGTTAACATCACAGAAAGATGCCCTGACTTGACTTTACGTATGCTGATGCAAGTATACAAAACCACCTGTGATACGTTCTTAAAAAAATCAAAACTGAATCTGACTCACATCAGTCTAAGAGCCCAACTGCCACTTTATGGGAAATGAATGGAGCATTTCAATACTGGTTCAAGTGAACTGCAGAAAAATGTATTGAAAAGAGGGGACTACTGATTAGATATTTGAAAATATTTTAACAGATCGTGAAGGTTTAGGTAAGTGTAATGTATTATAATTTAAAATAATCTATTTTGAAGATACAAACAAATATTTTGTGAAATGATACAATATCTGGGCTTTTTAAAAATCTTGGGGTCTGTGGAGTTATGTGCAAAACAAGACTGTTATTTAGTTGATCAGTGTTGAAGCTGGCTTACAAGGACAAGGAAATTTATCAAAAACTGATAAAATTTTATATGAGTTTGAACCTTTCATAACATTAAGTTAAAATAAGTAAAAAATGAGAGGAAATGTTTCGATAAAATGAATGAGAGGAAGCAATAAGAAATTTAAAGTTAACATTTTATGTTTTGGCAAAGAATAAATAATAAAGTAGTTCTATAAAGATAAATGGTGTTTACTAAAGGATTATCACATTGTGGGCACTGTTTTCACTCTCTATGTCTATATTATTAAATTCACCTAGTAGTCACACTATTCCTTGTTTACTTACTGGACGAGGTACCTGAAAGAATTAAATGGCTTGCTTAAGTTCACAAAACTAGTTGGTGAGAGAGTTAGTTTTGAGCTGTTTCTTCCAGACAACCACGTGCTATGCATCCCTTGTGTAAATGCAGAGGATGAGGTGAAGGGAACCGTGGAGAGTGGTATCTAAGGCTATTCAAGAGTAGAAACAACAGATAACAAATTTAAGTGCAGGAGAGCATCATCTGGGACTCAGAGGCAGAGGGATTGACTTTAAAAGAGAGAAGGGATATAGCAATGAGCAGTGGGATCTGAAGGAAGTTGCTTAGCCTTGAAATGGAGTAGCATCCCTTTCTACCTTTGTTCAGAATAAAAACAGAATAAATGCCTCACTTAAAGAATTATAAAAATTAAATAAAAAGTCTTACTTTCTGGGAACTTGGGATCACTGAGAAACTTCAAATTAAAACCAATAACTCCAACACATTATTACTTTCCATTAACAACTTTTTTAAAAACACTAGAGGAAAGATTTAAGGGCTAATAATTTTTTCTGTGAAAAATATTGATATTCCAGCATTTCTGTCAACTTTATTCCAATTTATTATATTTAGCCTACTAAATTCAAGTTAAATTATATTTACTTTATGAAACTCTTGCTTGATTTGAATGGCTATGGTGGATCTTTGTAAATATCAACTTGTTTTACTTTTGCTTAGGATTTGGTAGTGAGTCTCCTGTGAACTTCAATGTTCCATAACTGAAGTTTAGATGCCATAGCTCTAAATGTCATAAATATTATTGCAACTTTCTGAGTTTGAAGTTGAGAAAACTATGGTGTGCCCTAGAAAGATACACTGAATTAGAATGTGCTGCTATTGGGTGGACCAATCAAAAATAACAAACAAATTTTGATATTCAAAATTTGTCTTATTCCAAAAACCAAATATGTCGGAAATATAATCAGTTAGACCCTGGTTCCCACATAAGATTTACACTTTGCTTTGTGAAAATGCACAAATTATTTTTTCTCATTTACCTTCTTTTATTGCATCAATTAAATTAGAAGCATGTCCTCAAAGATTTCATTAGCTACATAGTATGGTCAGCATTGTGGAACCAGAGTAGTGTAGCAGAAATTTTATGGATTTGATTTGAAATAAATATGTGTTCCATCCTTCCTTTGAAGAACAGTCAGGGCTTAGCTATTTTCTAACAAGTTTGAGTCATGGTTTCTTTTTTTTTTCTTTGTAATATATTTTATTGATTATGCCATCACAGTTGTCCCATTCCCCCTCTTCATTCCCCTCCACCCTGCACACCCCCTCCCCCATCATTCTCACCCCCCTTTAGTTTATGTCCACAAAGTTTATGTCTTTAGTTTATGTATCACAAGTTCTTTAGATTCTACAGTTCCCATACTATTCTTGCCCTCCCCCCTGTCTATTTTCTACCTACCGTCTATGCTACTTATTCTCTGTACCTTCTCCCCTCTTCTCCTCCTCCCACTCCCCTGTTGCTAACCCTCCATGTGATCTCCATTTCTTTGGTTCTGCTCCTGATCTAGCTGTCCTCTTAGTTTGCTTTTGTTTTAGGTGTGGTTGTTAATAACTGTGAGTTTGCTCTCCTTTCACTGTTCATATTTTTATCTTCTTTTTCTTAGATAAGTCCTTTTAACATTTCATATAATAAGGGCTTGGTGATGATGAACTCCTTGAATTTGATCTTATCTGAGAGGCACTCCATCCACCCTTCCATTCTAAATGAAAGCTTTGCTGGATAGAGCAATCTTGGATGTGGGTCTTTGCATTTCATGACTTGGAATACTTCTTTCCATCCCCTTCTTGCCTGTAAGGTCTCTTTTGAAAAACCAGCTGACAGTCTGATGGGAACTCCTTTGTAGGTGACTGCCCCCTTATTTCTTGCTGCTTCTAGGATTCTCTCCATTTTCATCTTGGCTAATGGAATTATGATGTATGTGCCTTGGTGTGTTCCTTCTTGAGTCCACCTTTGAGACTCTCTGAGCTTCCTGGATTTTCTGGAAGTCTATATTGCCTTTCCCAGATTGGGGAAGTTCTCCTTTATTAGTTGTTCAAATAAGTTTTCCACTCATGGCTGTTTCTTTTCCCCTTCTCGTACCCCTATAATTCGGATGTTGGAACACTTAAAGCTGTCCTGGAGGTTCCTAAGCCTCTCCTCATTTTTTTGAATTCTTGTTTCTTCATTCTTTTCTGTTTGTTCATTTTTTTCCTTCTGGTCCACTCCATTGATTTGAGTCCCAGTTTCCTTTCCATCATTATTGGTTTCCTGTGCATTTCCCTTCATTTCAATTAGTTTAGCCTTCACATGTTTCTCTAATTTGTGACTAAAATCAACCAGTTCTGTGAGCATCCTGATCACCAGTGTTTTGAACTGCGCATCTGATAGGTTGGCTATATCTTGGTCGCTTAGAAGTATTGATTCTGGGGCTCTGAGTTGTTCTTCTTGAGCCATAATGTTTTGGTCTGTTTGTGCCTGTTACATATGAGGGGCAGAGCCTTAGGTGTTCACAAGGTGGGGCAACCAAGTGGCTGGGTTGTGACCCTGTATGTGGGGGTGGGGTCAGAGAGGGGCAGTGGCCTTTGTTCCTCTCTCTCAGATTTTGGTCCCCTCTGCTGCTTCCTGCAAGCAAACTGGCCCCCCCCTGGTGCCGGCTCCCGGGTGTATGGGCCTGTGCACCCTCCAGGATCCTGTGGGTCTCTCCAACAAACTCTCTGTGAGCCCGGGAGCCTCTCCCAGCACCTCGACCCCAAACGTTTTTCCAATTGGTGCTTTTAGGTTTCTTAATTAGTAAAGTGGAGACAATACAGTATATTTCAAAGGCAAGAGTAAAAAATTCTAATACAGTATAGTGTGTGCTTATTAAATGATAACTTCCTCACCATTGCTCAAACCCTCTGTCTTCTCAAGAGTCTATCAGGTTGGGGGAAATCCCTTTTATCACAGAATATCTACATCTATAGCCAGGTAAGGGCAAGAATACTCTACTTGCTGACAAAGAATTCAGACTCTTTCCATGAGTATCTACTAAAATATCAATAAAGTCCCTTATAATATCATTATGTGCATATGCAAAGGAATTATGGATTATTTTCACAGGCATGAGATGCCACTTTTAAAGAGTATACTAATAAATCAACCAAATACAAAAATTATCCATTTTCTTGAATACAGCAAACTGTTTGCTATGCCCTTTACAAAAGGAGACCGATGTAGTACAGAGAGAAGAATAGGGATAATTTGTGAACAATGGCACCCCTTCAGGGAAGAATACAATTCTTCCACACTGTTCCATAAGCAGAGGCTCAACATCACTTTCTGTATTTTTTTTCAAGTAATGTTACATTACAGTGTCACAAAGCAACTTCTAGTTAGGTTTCACACAATTATGCGCAAGTGTCAACTTACAACCTCAGTGACAAAGTCTAGTCGCAAAAAAGGTTTGAACATAAAGATCCATAAATATATCTTTGAGAAAAACAGATGCTGATTGCATTTAAAATATTTAGCATTAGAAATTCCAACATTTTTATTAGAACTAAATGAAATCATTTTACAAAGTCTGTAAATTTAATGTCTTCTGTGGGAGGGACAAGCATGACAGTCAGATTAAACTGTGTTCAAAGGGTATTTATTTTTTGAAAAAATATAAAATTTCATATCTTACACTACAAAAACATGTACACAAACCAAATGCACAGAGAGCTTCAAATGGGGAAAATACAGAAATGCTCATCCTTCCTTGAACTAATGCTGAGGCAGGGACTTGAGATACCCTGAAGCTTCACATAAAATAAGAAACATTTGGCCTGAAACTAAGAAATCTTAGTAAACATATTAACAAATGAGTGAGTCTAAGTTTTATTCTCAGACTATTATAAATGAAATGTACATACTTTTAAATAATGAATTTTAAAACTATTAGAGCCTAATGACTCACAAACATGTTGACCACTGAGATTTCTACTGTTGATTTAGGTGAGCCTTAATAAACATATTCTGCCACCTTCCATTTTTTTCCTTTAGGAGAGAAACATGATATTTGATTCTGATTATTATAAATAGACTCTCTTACAGAAAAGGAATTGGTGTCTTCTTCTAAGCAAGAATTATGTAGTCATTCTGAACATGAACATTCAATCATGTGTGTGTCGAAAGACTTTTTCATAAATCAAAAAGAAATGAATGCTTTACTTACTCCTCCTTTGATACATTGCCATATAATTAACAGCATAATAGACAAACATATTCAATGTAACCAGCTGTGTTACATAGTTACAAAAATGGTGATTTATTTCAGTTATTATAATTACAAATAAAATTAGTTTTTTATTGTTTATTCATTATTACCATCATCACCATCATCACCATCATCACCGTCTTATTGTACCTACTTTTTTTTATTTTGAGGTTAACATCTGGAAACACATAAGCAAAGACTATCATATTTAGCTTGCTTTTTTCTTATTTTAAGAAAGAACAAAATGAGAAATGATTATATTCTACTATGCAACATTATACATCTAAGTAAATTTCTAACATCTGACTCATATAGAATTTGCTACCCAATGCACAATTACAGCCAAAAATGTCTTCCGTTGGTACATATCTCTCCTTGTGCTTCAGTGAACCCACTTTGAATGGGAGAAAGAATGGTGTTAAAAGTCATTCAACTTTCACATAGAGATTAAATAGCAGACATGCAAACATATGTGTCCAGCTGATATTAATGTGTCTTTAAACTTGAGGTATGAAACTATTTCTTCACCACTGCACACTGGTTAGACTCTTTTACAAATTGTTTAAGGATGTTCTTAACTTTTGGCAACTAAGACTAATAATGCTGGCCATATTTAAATTTACATAAAATATTGGAATATAATTTTTACAGTAATCCTACACCCTCAGAACACTGACTTGGTGATTAAAATATAAGAAATAAAAGACCATGCATGTTAATTTCTTTCAATGATAAAATGAAAGTCTTTACATTTTTACATATAATTTACATATTTCAATGCCCAAGAACAACAACCGATAACATAACATTTTTACATGTGATCAAATGACAAGATTAGGAAACAAATGATGAGTGATAAAAGTAATAATTAAGTGACTTCAACAGATACCAAGAAGTTGAAAAATTACTCCTGGCTTATACCTATTTTTCAAAGTAATATTGAGAAAGACTCATACCCTAAAGTTATTGTGACTGATAGTTACAAAAGTGTTATGTATCACTTGACAAATATACCATTTAGGCTAAAATTATTGAGTTTATATTTTGTTTTTTGTTCTCTGGTGGCTGACCAAATGAGCCAAAAGGATAAGAAATCACAGAATTGAGATTTGGCAAACCTTGCTGTGGGTTACTGCCTCACTGCATTTCATAAAAGCTGCCTCTTTCCTTTGTTCCACTTCTCACATTCATGGTGAGACCGGCACTTCCCAATTGGTGATACATCCAGTGGTGAACAAATATTTTAAAAAGGAATTGTTTCCTTTTTTAGGGGAAGTATATATTATTTGAAAGTCTCTTTATTCCTTCTAAAATCACATTGACATTCCTTAGAAATTCTCAACCAAATTTAGATATGGATGAAAGTTACGCGTCTGTTTAACATTTATCTCAGTTAACTTTGCAAAATGAACACCAAGATTGCAAAGGAAACAAATCAATTTGATCCAAATTAATGTATAATGTTCCTTTGTGAGAAAGAGGAAATCTACATTGTTACTTGAAATTCTAATGACTTAGATGTATTCCGGCCTGACCTTCCAATCATCTTCGAACATATAAAGCTGGAAGAGAATTTAGAAGCTGCCTTTCTGCTGTGCAACTGAGTGTGGCTAGTCCATCAGCACTGAAATTTGTAGTAGCTTCTCTTCGAAGTGATACTCTAAATTCTTACTTTGAAGTTTCTCAGTTGTTACTTTATCACTTATAGTAATTCAATAAAGGGCAACACAGTCTCCAATTGTTTTGTTCATAAGAAATTAGTTTAGTTAACTATGTTTATTGTAATGAACAAATGTCTCTTTAATAATGGTAAAGCCTACTGACTTATTGTACCCACCCCTCTCTACTTTTGGAATCTCACTGAACTAGTGAATGTGAAGCATAGTTTGTGTGGAAGTGTAGTACACTATAAACCTAATGGGTTATAGACAAAATGAGACAGAACTCAATATATCATCTGAAAACTGTTTGGAATGTTTTTCTTTTCTTTTCCCTTTTTTGGTCCATGTTCTTTAGCAACAAAATACTGCACTGCTTGAGTAAAAGGTCAGAGTGGTAGAAAGAAGTTATTTCCCAAAAGTTTACTGTCTTATATGTTAACTTTCAACTAAAATAGGTGCTTGGGAAAGAGAAAGGATGCACCATTAGTAGGATGCAGGATATTTCCAATGGATTCACGAATCCTGCCTACTCCAGTACACAATTCAGTAATCACGAATAAGCTCTCTTTCATTTAAACACTGTGCTCCTTGACTCACATGTCATTCCGTAATTTCCAAAAAGTGTAGCAATACAAAAAATTAGGCTTCTTTGCCAAGAAGCTCAGTTTTGTTCAAGTTCTAATAAATTTGTAATTGGAATCACCAATGTCAGTTTTCACCAAGCAAAGTATGTAAAGAATCCATGAGGTGGGGAGCACTGGGCAGGGGAGCAGCTCTGGGAATATAAGGCAGAAAACTGTACTTGAACAAGAATTAAATTTTAAAAAAAAAGAAGAAAAAAGAATACATAGGATATACCTTATATTCCTTCATAAGGCCAATTAAATGTTACTTTCAGTTGGTTCATCAAAGTACATTCCATTTAATAGAACTGAATATAAGAGGAAATTTCCAAATGAACAGATACTACCAACAAATAAAATGTGTCATCCTAAAATAGAGAAAATCCTGAAGGCAATATACACCTTTGTCATCATTTCTTTGCTGCCTTGGTATCAAAATTTCTAGAGCTGAGCTACATGAGAAATGGTTAAAAAGGATCAACACTTAGGAGTAATGCTTAGTGCCATGTGCCTGGATTTAACAACATTAACAGAAGTCTGCACAGTTAAATCCTTCTACATCCTGTTATAAATGTGCCCTTTGGTGTCACTGTTGCTTGACAAGGTATTTTCTAGGACTCAGAAAGGTGAAATTGCTTACAGAGGTGCAAGATTAATGGCTAGAAGAACTGCATTGTAACAGATATCACAAAGTTGGTTTTTTCTAAGCCAAAAGGGATTTCATCTTATAGACATTTTCTGTTAGTGAATAAAGAGATTTACTAGCCTTCAGAAACATGAGGGAAAAAAGACACAAACTTGTGTTAAATTATTTCTGCAATCCCTAATCTACTCTGGAACGCTTAGTCTCCTATGTTGCTAAAATTAAAAGTTTAAAAATGCAAGCAGAATGGTGATGCATATGTGTGCAAGCACATACAGGCAGAATTCCAACTTAAATTGGTTCCTGGGTATACAGCAAATTATACAGTATATATACATTTATTACCTAATAGTTTCTAGAAGAGCAACTAAATTTTATAACACAGAAAAATAAATATACACCCTGTATTACACTTATCCTTGATCAAGCAATATGTTTATATACTAGTTTCTATAACTTAACACTGTGTATCAGCACTTTAAAATTACAAAATAAGGTACCTATTAAGAAACTATCTAGCCATATTGCTCTTCAATACACTTATGTAGATAATTAAGACTTGAAGTAAACTTCAGTAAATTGCAGCTTCTGTTAGCCCACACATGACTACAAAACTTTTCCTTTCAAGTCGATTCTTGGAAGTCTTGAAAGGTGCTGCCTTAATTCAGTCTATAAAGGTGCTGTTTATAGTTATATGTCTCATGTATAAAATGTTGTAGAAGTAGTGGGGAGGATTTCGTTGCTGTAAGATAAGATATGATTTAACCTCATGCTGTGATTCCAAGGAGGTCATCCTTGTTTCATAAAAACTTGAAGTCACTGGGAGGAAGCTAAGGAAGTTTTTAGTAAAACACTGATTACAAATTCTGTGGTTGAAAGAAATGCTCTCAAAAACATTTAGAAATCACTGAGTTTTCCCTTTTTCCTTTTTTTTTGTTAAAATAAATCTTAGGGCTTGTTTACAAAGTGCAGAATAATTCATTCAATGAAGTGACATTAAAATGAAGTTACAATGGCACCATCCCATTTACCAGCTGCACCTTAATTTCTTGAAGGCTGTTCATGATCTTCTTCTGGTGACCGACAAGAGTCACTCCAAGCCGTCTCAAGTCCCTGCATGGAGAAAGCACACATTGGATGTAGGTATCGATTCAATTTCTAGCACACCTCGATATTTCACGCTGGCAAAGTGGAAAACATTTTGCAAAAACTAACTCAATGACAGTCCCAATTTAGATATACCCAGTCCAGTTTTCAAAGGCAGGCTCCAGAATTGCACCTTGAAGATTTATTTGCCATCCAAGAACCATTTATAATGAGGCATGACATAATATAGATTTGCCCCCTGTTCAGACATTACTATATTTGTGACACAGAGTGTTGAAAAAAAAAACAAATTTGGGCATGCTTACCAATAAATATGTAAATTAAAGGGTACAATTTTTATTGAATAGTTTTGAAAAGGTGGACCTAAATTATGAACACACCCTATTTTTGCTAGATATAGTGAGCATAAAATACACTTTCAAATCATCACAGCTAAGCAGTTGAAGACTAAACTCTTCAAATGATTCAGCTGGTACAGTCATTTTATGTAACAGATATCTTGAGGAGAGAATCAGCACTATATTGCTCTTATAACACTTCCAAATACTTTACTTGGAACCCAAAGTACCAGAATTTGGTTCCTTTGCCAAATAGCTTCTAGGTTCTACTGGCATTTAGAGCATTTCGAAGATTTCACAGTATCAGAAAGGTGTTTTTAACCAAGATACTGCTACTCTGATTCTCTTTAAAAAGCTTGTTACCCAAAAGAACATTCCAGATGTTTAGATTTCAAATCCAAAAACATTGTATGGAGCTCAAAGCGAGTGCCCATGGTTTTAAAATGTTATTTTCTAGGATATTCAGGAATTCTATTCCTTAAAATTATATATTTGGTAAAACAATGATTTATGCATGTTTGCCAAATAACATTAATTGTAGGAAAAATGACCATGAACAATTCAACATTTTTAAATGACAAAGTCTCCATGTTAGATTTCTTAGATAATTACTTTAATGAACACTTTATGCTAAAAGTATACTGTGTTTTGGCATACAGTAAATGTATTAATTTCAGATTGTCTTAGAAGTTCATGAAATTAAGTACAAAGACATTGAACTATTATACATAAAATTGAATATCTTTGGAAAGTCAGTGACATCTCTTAATTATCAGAGAATATAATTTAAATAAATGGGTACTTAGGCTCCATATGCATTGATATTAGAAATAATGGCTCTTTAAATAATGTGTTTGCTTTCTTTTCCTCTTTGTGTTTTTTTATTATTATTTTAACATCTTATGAAACGTTTAGCAAAGAATAAGCATCTAAAAATAAATAATTGATATTTTGGTGGACACATATTTCTTAGAATGTGACTATGAAACATTGAACCTAGAAATTATCATAGCTACAAGACACCAAAGTACAATATAAAATAATAATAATGGTAAGCATAGAAGAAATTCCTCAGCAAACAAAAACCAGCAAAAATTCACTTTGAAGCAAAATCACTATTGTTAGTTATGAAGTAGCATATACAATAGGTAGTAGACAGACTGACACAGAAATAAGAGAATAATAGAATTGAGTTTAATCTTTTTTCTTTCAAATTAAATCAGAACTCTTGCCTTGCTCCTGTTCACATTACAGACTGAATAGCTCTTTGTTGGAGGGGCTATCTTGTACACTGTAGAATATGTAGCAGCATCCTTGGCCTCTACCCACTAAACACCAGAATGGTTGTACCACCTCTTACCCTTTGTTGTGACAAGACAAAATGTCTCCAGATACTGTCATATGTCCCCCGACTGGCAAAATCTCCCCTGGGTGAAAATCACTACACTAAGTACAAAAATAAGAGGTGACAATTAACATATCTTGTCCCTATATATAAGAAAAATAGATACCTCTATAATGTAGATTTTTGTTAACCTCATTTTATGAATGAAGAAACAAAGTCTTGGAAAAATTTAATCGGTTGGATGGGTAGATAACACAGCCAGTGTGTAGCAGTAAAACTAAAAAAAGTAGGAACCTGACACCAACGTTCATACTCCTTTTATTTATCATTACTCTGAGATGTGATTTTGAGCAAAGTACTGCAAATTGCATGCAATTATTTATCCATCTGTAAGATGAGAACTGTGTGGATTTAATATCAAATGTGTAAAATTATAAAAGAAAGAAGATAGTTAATGAAGCAAACTGAACACATACTTCTTTATCTGAGGCTGCGGTAAAAACATCTATACTTCACAAACATTTTAGTTATGAGCTAAATAGTATTCTTGTGTTTTCACATGGAACATGAATCATGAAGATTTTTGTAGATGTAGGTATTCATGGCTATACACTAGCCTACTTTGAAACTAAGTTAGAAAAAAGGAACTAACATTTCTTAACCTAAAATAATCTCTATTTGAAAGTTTAAATAACTAATACTTGAAATGAAATCCTAAAACATGTTTTACCATAGGCTTTATAGACTCAGGTTAAAAAATACTGATGTACTATATATGTACTTAAAATGAGTATAATTCAAATGAGTGATCCAATTATTAGGAAAGAGCTTTTTAAAAAATAATCATAAGTTTGTTCTGAAAAACCTGAAAACAAGAATGTGTAAGTTTACCTACTGAAAAAGCATGGACTCTGCATATACAATACCAAAACCTTCATTTTGGAGTGTGTAGATGTATGTAAGCATGTCTGTACATGTGTGTGTTTCCCATACTCCAACTCTTGGTTGTTTTGTCTAACTGATATCAAATGATTGGTTTAACTTATTTTATTCCTGCTGTTTTAATTCACTGTGATATTATTTTAAGTATAACTTTATTCTATGAAAAATAACAACACAAGAAAGACTTTGGTTCAATGCTTCATAATTATATCTGTGAGGATATTTATAATGATATTGCAAATGAGAATTAAAGTGGAGCTAGAAAAATGTTTCCAGTAAAAGTTAAATAACTTTATTTTTATATTGTTAAATGATTATTTTTAAATAGTTTTGCTTTGTACTTTTATAATTTCTAACAATTCCCATTTTACTCTTCAAAATATACATTAAATGATCAATTTAGCAGTAACAAGGTAAAAGAAATTTGATAAAAGTTAAAGTAGTTTACATTTTTATAAAGTTGCTGTTTTATTTATAATAATTTTGAAAACTACTTAGAAAAATATCATTATATACTGGTTTATTCATTTCAATTTTCTGTAAGAATATTTTATAACTGGGGAAAGTTTTACCTTTGTCACCTTTATAAATTTTATACTCATTTTATCATGATCTGTGGATTCTTAAGTAGTACCCAAAGCGAATTCTAGTGATGAAAATGGTTTCAGCATAAACTTATAAATTTAAACATAAACAAGAATAGCATCGCTACATAAAAAAATAGTTTGCATTTTGTCAATGGAGCATGAGTAGTTTTAGAAAAGCTTTAAATATAATGAATGATCATTGTGTTTCATCAAATATTATTCCATAAATTAAACAATGCAAAACACTAATGTTAGGAAAAATACAGAATAATAAGAGTGCCTAGTTGATGCTGAAGCAACTCTTGATTATTCAGGATTTAATTTATCCATTGTGGATGAGTCATTCCCATACTCATTCTTCTTTCTTCTGCTTTACACATCTTTTAACCATTTCTCTGGTACTTAATCCCACCAACATTGGCTGGATAGGAGGAGGGAGAAGATAGATTAGTGAATACGCACTAAATTTCAGTGTTTATCCTTTTTTTCAGAATTTGGTCATCTATTTGTATGTGTGACAATTTCTGGTTCATTTAGAAGAGTCATAATAACCCGCTACTGCACAAGAAAGATACATTTGCATTTGGCAAGAGAGAGTTGACTATGGCCTGGTCACAGTTTTCCACAGGTGAGACATCGTGAGGGTTAGGCTAGAAGTTCCAGACTATTTATGTCGAACACTTAGGGTTGTAAGTATTCTTATGTGTACTCTAACTGTATAAAATTAGCATAATGATTATATTACAAAGTTAAGAAATCTATTTTAAGTTAGTGTGCAAAATTTTAGTTCGGGGTTTAGGAGACATTCATTTTAGCAGTTTATGACCCCATTTTAATAGATGATATTAACAGGAACATCTTCAGCTTACAGATAATTGATATAACATTTAGATTCATTGGACTGTACTCATTTTCTGAATAATCAAAGCTGACAATACAGGTTAGATAAGAAGTTTAAGAAGCAACTGTAATGCTGTCGTAATTTCAAATCTTTAGATTCAATTTGCAACTCATCTCAAGCTCACATCCCTCCCTCAAACCTCATCTACAACACTTCACTGCCTTTACACATCACACTACAGATTGTGCCATTACTGCCCAAACAATTATTGTGGTATGAGTTCTGTACACAGAATAACAAGCTTTCAGCAGAGAACAGCAGTCAGAAATGCCTAAGGTTGAAAGCCCCTCTTGTTGAACACGTTTTGATTCTAAGATCTCAGAGTTTTGCTTTTTTCCTCCTCTTCACACTAAGCCATAAAAGCTTGTGCTGGCAAAATAAAAAATCATAAACAAATAAAATTAAACCTTTATAAAAGAATTTTAAGTGAAATAAGTGGTTCCAAAAACCTAATATTTCACTTTTCCTTTTATAAACCTGCTATGAGAACAAATTCGATGGTGTGAATTACACATATGGCTATTTGACTTTTTATTTTATATTAATGATTTCAATGTTTTCCCTAAACATTTATTATAAGTATGAATGTATTCTTTCAGTTTTCAGTTTCTTTTTTGGCAATGATATTAGTGATGATATTTTATTTTATTATAATACTATACATACTTCATAAAATAAATATTTATATAGGTGAAGACCATGTGTTAAAAAATCATTATCTGAGTGTTTTATTTTAATTTTTAAAATATTGTTATTTATTTATTTTTAGAGAGAAGGGAAGGGAGGGAGAAAGAGAGGGAGAAAAATGTCAATGTGTGGTTGCCTCTTGCATGCTCCCTACTGGGGACCTAGTCCACAACCCAGGCATGTGCCCTGACAGGATCGAACCTGTGACATTTTGTTTCACAGGCTGGCACTTGGTCCACTGAGCCACACCAGCCAGGCCCAGGTGTTTTAAAAAGGTATTTTTTAAGCTGCTCTCCCAGTTCCTTTGACATAACTCCTTAATAATGACTGATGTTATTATTATTTATTTTTGGTGAAGGGCAAGTGAAATGCGCAGAAAACCTTTTCTTATACTTTATATTTCTACCAAAATGTAACTTATTACTCACTATTTTGTGCTATTTAACATAATATTTGATTAATATATTCTTTTTTTAAATAGCACACTGAGTTTTTTTTAAATATTTTATTTATTTATCATTAGAGGGGAAGGGAAGGAGAGAGGGAGAGAAATATCAGTGTAGGGTTGCCTCTCATGGGTCCCCTGCTGGGAACTGGCCTGCAACCCAGGCATGTGCCCTGACTGGGAATCAAACCGCAATTGTCTGGTTTGCAGGCCCAAGCTCAATCCACTGAGCTACACCAGCCAGGGCTGATTATATTCTTACCAAATAGAAAAAATGTGGTAAAAATACAATAACTAGAGAACATATATTTAGAGGTGCTGAAATCTCCAAGAAATCTGCCTCACTGGAGTGAGTTAACTTTTGCTGGCCCAGTTCCTAGGAGGAAATATATTCACATGGGCCCCAGGAATCTGCAGCAATTGACCTATGGAGGGCCACATTCTCTGAAGAGGGAGATGTCAGTAAGTCTCCTAATTTCACCTTATATTTATGGTCAGAGTAAGTAAGTTCAAAGATGAAAGTATCTGATGGAGGCATTATAGCAAGAAGCAAGAAGCTATGGAAGTAATTATATACAGAGAAGAAATCAAATCAAGTAGACAAAAATTATTGGAGAATATAAATGAAGCGGAGAACAATGATAAAACAGAAGTTATTAGGACTTGAAAGAAACATACGAAAGGAAGAAAGTCTGGGGATAAGAAAGTGAAAAGAAAAGAATTACAAAATAAAAGAATATGAAATAACAATGGTAAATTATTAAACATATTTATAGTATTTTGGGGCCCCAATGAGATCAAGTAAATCAGGTAGTTAGTGTAAAAACCATTATTAGTGGTTGTAAATATTCTGTGAAGGGAGAAGTAAAAAAGCAGTAGATGTAAATATATATGCATATGTGTTGATTTAATAAAAAAAAGAGACATTGTTTAATGCAAATAATTTTATTGTATATTTACAAATAATCTGACATTGGGTAGAAGAAATACCTACAATATCATTTTAATATAAAATGACAAATGACTGTAATAAATTAAAATGACCATTTTTTACTGAAAAATTAAATAGCAATCATGTAAAAATAGTTTTAAATTATCAGTAAAAGTTTCTGTTTCCTATTTTAAATACAGCACAAATGAGCTCTTTGAGTGTCTGAAGAAGTAATGGGCCGAGCAAATGTGTCATCAAGAAGATGTGATTTGGTGGGAATGGTAGAATGGGATGCAGTCAATTATGAGAGCAAGCTGAGTGGTGATTTCTGGTCCTTTTAGCTCTAAGTATAATGGAAGAGAAATGTTGAGAATGTGACATTAACTGGTGATAAATGATAATACCCTGTTACCTTTTTTTGTGGCTATGCAGTGGTTTCAGTGAATCTACGAATGCCAGAATACTACAAATGGTGAAAGAATTTCTCAGTGCTCATTTTATGTGAAGTAATGGAATATGGACCATGGCGTGCCACCTTAGAATGTTCTACCATGTTCTAATCCATACGACAATATTTTAACCTTTGAATGCATAGCTACTTTGAAGTAATTTATCATTATATTCATAGGTTAAAACATTATTCATATTTATGCAATCTAGATGGGAATAGTACAATGACAGTTAATTTTCACAAATAACAAATACTAGGCTAAAATCATCACATGTACACAGTATATAATAATAAAATACAGACAACTTACAACCTTAAAGAGTTTAATATTTAACTCTAGTGATTTTTATTTAGTAAAAGTCGATTTATCTTAAACGTGCAAACAGAAAAGGGCACAATTGGTTCCACTGAGATTTTACCAGACAACAAATCAGAGGCAGGATCTCATATACCCTTGGTTTGCAGGAATAGAAGGTGCACCATTTTGAGATTGAATGGGATTCCTGCCTGGGAAGCTTTATTTAAGATGCTGTTTCCTGGGTATTCAGCATAGCTGAAATTTAAGAATATGTTTTGTTGTAATGTATTAGTTGTAATGTATTTCATAATGTAGGACTAGTCATACCAATTGTGCTTACAGTCTGTTTTGTGTTTACATTCATATAACACAGGTATCAATATAAAAACTTTGTCAAAAAACATCTTTTCCACAACATAAAATATCAGCATTTTGCCAAAGAGCTGTTATTTCAATTATTCAAATATTCAAATGCTGTTTGCTTGAAGCAGAGAAGCAAAGACACTGGCCACAGTAGCATTAACCATGCAGTTGTTTAACAGTACAGGCTACAAAAGAAGAGGCTTCTTTGAAAGCTGTCACACTTGCACAAAAGTTAATTGATTTCCTTTGACCTCATCTTGGTTTCTGAACACATTTTCTCGCCCCAGCAATTATGTAAAAATTATCAGAAAAATTACTCACTCCAAGGTCACCTGAGCCACAGCGTCCATTGAACTGTATCCATTTTCCATGAAAATCTCTGTATACCGGCCCATTTTGATTGCTTCTAGCCATTCACCTACTGATCTGTAGGCCCCAGATCCCAGTGGGCCATGTTCTGCCAATAAATTAGATACCCTAAAACACATAAAATGTAAATCTTAAAGGTAACATTTTAACTCTCTTATAACAATCATATCATAATGTTAGCTCATTGGCAATATTGATAGGGCAATATATAGATATAGGTAGAGATATAGAGATGTAGATATGTGCAAACATGGAGGAAAATATTTTGAAATACAAAACACAAAACACAGTCTATTCAGATTTTTCTATTCATATTTTATGAAGAATTATAATGGCTTAAGAAATTAATTTTCTTAATATAAAACATTAGCTAAACATTTCATATAGTGATTTAGATGTATGTATTTCCTACTTCTGTTTTGTTTGTAAAAATAATGTGAACACTGCTACCAAATATAGATATGTAGAATAATTTATGCAAAGCCAGTTGCTTCTAGACTTTCCTAGAGAAACTTGTGCTCATTTAATTAATTTCCTAGTAATTCTGTTCTTTATCTCATTCTCTCATAGAAGGGTACTTGTTAATTCACCTAGGAGTAGTATAACATCAGAAACAAAATGTAACCCCAAATAATATGAAAACTGAATAAGGCCAAACAAGCCCTGAGATGTTTTGAACTATACTAAATTCAAATGCTTTGGCCAAATATAATGCTGTGATGATGATGATGATAATCATTTTTGGAAATGTATCTTAAGGAAATAATTGGGGAAAATGGCAAAAAAGAACATGCGGAATTTTTTTGTGTGGCTACTGAGAGTAAACATTACGTAAAATTTAAATGCCCATCACTGGGTGTTTATTTAAATAAATTTTAACCAGAAGATATAGGGTACCTTTCTTCTTACTCATGTTCTCTGCACTTTCTTTATCTAACTACACTTGCATCGTTCCTTCCAAACAAATTCTATAAAAGTTGCTCTGGTTGATAGAGCAATGGCCTCTATTTTGCCAAAATCTGTGATCGTGTTCCCCTCAGTAAGATGACTGACTTAGAAACACCCAACAACCAAAACTACAACCACCTCCCTCTGAAAATCCTACCTTAGCTCAACCCTTCTTCCTTTCTGAATCACTATTCTCTCTTTCTTGGCTACCACAGCATTGAGTATTTGTGCTTTCCCCTCAATCTCTTTTGTCTGTTATTCCTTCTTTTCCCAGCTTTATGATTTGAAGGGAACTAGGACTTAGCCTGATATGCTTTCTTCTCAGATTATAACCCATTCTACTTACACATTTTCCCAATTCCTTGCTTCAAATAGCATCTATAATTACCCAGTTTTTTTCTTGCATCAAAGCCTCTCCTATATTCATATGCCTACACCATTTCTCCATCCGTATCATAGGAATAACACTCCAATTTTTCCAAAACTATGTCCATCTTTTTTATGTCCGATTCTTCCTGAAGTGCTCCCATTAGAGTATATGATGCAATAGTTTGCTCCTCCGTTTCTTCAGTTCCCTCACAATCTATCACTGCGCATACTCTCCATTCTACCTGCCACATATCACACCTCTCTATGTTTCTTCCATCTTGTTTGCTACCACCTGAGCTTAAGATATCATCATGTCTTATCTACACAGCGACTCTAGCCTCCCAGTTATGCTCCCAAATTGTACTGTCACTCTCCACTCCAAAACTAAAGTTGTTTTTCAATATTTTTATTCTGTTTAACTCCTCTTTCCCACAATAGTTTATTGCTCAATCTGTATACTCAGCACCTAGCCCTCAGCATGACACAGAATAGATGCGTGTATATCTGTTGCATGAGTAAATGGATATCTTATAATGATTTGTAGCCATTAAGCATTGTAGGATGAACAGTCGGAGAATAGGATCTTAAAGTTGAGATTGTGGAATAATTACAATTTTTGTTAATAGGAAAATATAGAATATGACTATGACAAGAAGATTCTAAGGTAAGTTAGATACCCAGACCATGAATTTATAAAAGGTCAAGGTATTGACAGACACTACAACATAATTTGCATGGTTACTGAAATCATCAAGTCTTATGCCAAGGGTAGGAATATAGAGAAGGGAGTGAATTTGAAATTGACACCTTCTAGAATCAGGTTTTGTGAATGGCTGAACAAACATGGGTAGTAAGTGATATAGTCTTAAGCCAAATTAGTTTAAATGGAATTTGGCAGGATGATTCTACACTTGGCACCAAGAATATACAAAAATTCTTTGTATATTTAAAAACTGCTCTCAAGTGGTTGGTAACGATGATGCTGATATAATTAACATATATAACATAAAATAGATTTTTATTAATTTTCTTTATGTCCATTTGTGTCAACTTCACATAATTCAAAAAATAGATGAGAGAAATGCTTAATATTTTACATGGCAATAAACAATATAAAAGCAGATATTTCAGGAACAACATAAGGAATAATTGCTAAGAAATACATTTCCAGTTGCCACCACAGAAAAGTAATGATCCCTAAAGAAGTCTGAAGATTCATTCCTCATTTGAATTTAAAAATAAATTTTTGTCTAGTGACTAAATATCATATCAGAATCATAGAACTTATGTAGTGTTTCTCATTTAGCTCATGCTAATGAGTGGTCAGTTCAGTAACTGGTATGACACATTTTTTTTCTTGTAACAATAAACAATGACTTCAAATGCAATGAAAATAACAATCTTGAAAAATGTTATAGTACAGAATCAAACTTATTTATCTTTTGAGAGAATAACTATAATTTTTCAGGTTAAATGAATAAAGTATATTTTACAAATATGCAACATCATTTAAATGCATTTATAATAAATATGCTTATTTGCCCACATAAATACTCCTCATGAAATAACTCATATTTGATCAGTAAAGCGTTCCTAAAACAGTTGTCAATACTTATAAAATATGGTAGACTCTAAAATCTATTCTAGCCCTGGCTGGTGTAGCTCAGTGGATTGAGTGCGGGCCTGCAAACCACACAGTCGCAGTTCGATTCCCAGTCAGGGCACATGCCTGAGTTGCAGGCCAGTTCCTGGTTCCCGGTAGGGGACGCGCAGGAGAGGCAACCATACGTTGATGTTTCTCTCCCTCTCTCCTTCCCTTCCCCTCTAAAGATAAATAAATAAAATCTTTTAAAAAATAAATAAAATAAAATCTATTCTAAAGAAATTGAAAATAATTATTGATAATATATCTAATTTAAAATATATCAGTACTTAGTCGGCTTTTCCTTATAGCTTTAATAATGTTAGTTTTCCCCACCCACACCTGTTTTGGATCCAAAATACATGAAAATACATGCATTTGAGCGTTTCTTCTAAACACTACCTGAACTTGGCTACAGTTACTCTTTTTCTGAATTGGCATATTACACTATTAGATTAAATATAGGTGTTTTAAGTATAATTTAGTCATTTAAATTTCATTCATTGTAGAGAATATGCAAAAACTATAGTCAAATAAATGTGTCATAGATTTAGAGGTTAACATGATTTGATTTAATATTGGTGGCACCATTCTCAATTAGCTAAATTCAGGAAAATCTCTCAGGTCTTGACTGTACCTGCTTGATGAATTAACCAGCGTCTTCAAGCTACTTGGGTTACGTATAAGCTTGTCCAGCATGTTGACGATTTCATCAAACTTGGGCCTGCTGTTTCGGTCTTTCTGCCAGCAATCCAGCATCAATTGGTAGAGAGCAGCAGGACAGTCCATGGGACTCGGCAGACGGTAGCCTTCCTCTACTGCTTTAATAACCTGTGTGAAGCAAATCAGAACCAGTCCCAACACCACACATTTAGAGAAAATCCCTCACCCCTTCCAACTTTCATTCTTTCTTTTTCTTACTCTTGCAATAACAACCAGCTTCACTATCTCTCAAATCCCCAGTTACTTCCATTTGCTGTGAAATAAAACTACATAAAGAAATAAATATACTATCCCAATATAAAAAGATAGGCTTTCCTCAATCATTATAAAGAAAATAAAGGGTAATCATTTTTTAATTTTTTATATTTTTTATTTAATTATTGTTCAAGTACAGTTTTCTGTCTTTTTCTCCCATCCCAGCCCACCCCCTGGCACTCCCCACCTCCCTCCCATTTCCACCCTCCACCTTAGTTATTGTCCATGTGTCCTTTATACTTGTTCCTGTGAATCCTTCCCCATTTCCCCTGAAATTCCCTCCCCCCTGGTCCCTGTCAGCCTGTTCTGTATTTCAGTGTCTTTGGTTATATTTTGCTTGCTTGTTTGTTTTGTTGTTTAGGTTCCTGTTAAAGGTGAGATCATATGGTATTTGTCTTTCACCGTCTGGTTTATTTCACTCAGCATAATGCTTTCCAGTTCCATCCATGATGTTGCAAAGGGTAGGAGCTCCTTCTTCCTTTCTGCAGTATAGAATTCCATTGTGTAAATGTACCATAGTTTTTGGATCCATTCATTTACTGGTGGATACCTAGGTTGCTTCCAACTCTTGGCTATTGTAAATAGTGCTGCTATGAATATCAGGGTGCATAGGTTCTTTTGGATTGGTGTTTCAGGGTTCTTAGGATATACTCCTAATAGTGGAATTGCTGGGTCAAAAGGCAGATCCATTTTTAATTTTCTTAGAAAATTCCATACTGTCTCCCATAATGGTCGTACCAGTCTGCAAGCTCACCAACAGTGAACTAGGGTCCCCTTCTCCCCACAACCTCTCCAACATTTGTTGTTTGTTGCTTTGTTTATGATAGCCATTCTGACCAGTACAAAGTGGTATCTCATTGTGGCTTTAATTTGCATCTCTCTGATAGCTAATGATATTGAGCATCTTTTCATGTGTCTCTGGATCCTCTGTATGTCCTCCTTGGAGTACTGTCTGTTCAAGTCTTTGCCCATTTTTTAATTGGGTTGCTTGTCTTCTTAGAGTGGAGTCATATACGTTCTTTGTGTATTTTGGAGATTAAAGCTTTGTCTGAGGTATCATTGGCAAATATGTTTTCCCATACAGTTGGTTCTCTTTTTATTTTAATGCTGTTTTCTTTAGCCATGCAGAAGCTTTTTATTTTGATGAGATCCCATTTGCTTATTCTTTCCCTTATATCCCTTGTTCTAGGGGACATATTGGCAAAAATATTGCTGCATGAAATATCCGAGATTTTCCTGCCAATGTTCCCCTCTAGGACTTTAATGGTGTTACAGCTTATATTTAAGTCTTTTATCCACCTTGAATTTATTTTGATGTATGGGGAAGTTGGTGCTCAAGTTTCATTTTTATCTAAGATTGTGATAAAGGGTGATTTGGAAAGTTAAGTCACATAAAATAAAGTCTGCTTTATTTATCATTGAATATTGGAATCAAATAGATATTAAATGTTCTTATAATTTGTCTGAAAAGTTAATGTCTTTTTAATGAAAAATTATGGGCAGAACCACATTACAAAAGTAATAGAAATGCAATTTTATTTCAAAAGAGACTTTTGGATGGTAAATGCTGGATAAATCAAAGGCTAAATTCATATAACAATCTCATGTATCACTTAATAATGCCTAGGTCTGGCTATTTACTATCATCTACCGATTTCTGTCAGGAATTTGGAGCAATTGTCCAGTAGCAGAGGCATTACAAATATCATTGATTTTAAATGTAACTACATGTATGAATAATAGTCTAATTTTAAGACTGTTTTATCAAAGACATTTATAATCTTGCTGATGCTATCAAAATATATAACTCCAGAAAAGATTTGTTCATGTTCTTGAATATAACAATACATATTTTATTAAATTATTAAAAATTAAATGTTTAACACTCCAAACCAATAATATTGAATATATTTCTTACAGTATTTATGTGTGTTTTCTTAACATTAAATATTAACTACATTTTTTTCCGTAACAATTTTAGATTTGATTTGACAAGGGGCAAAAATAAAATGATTAGAGCAGGAAATTTACAAAGATAATTTGAATAATTGGAAAGAAACCAGTCTTTCTAGGATAGAGGAAATGCCATTTGAACAAGTTCAGTGACAGATGGAAAGAGGGTAAAGTAGCAGATTCAGTTTATACTTACGACAGGAGGGTGATGGAAGATGAGATAAAGTGTATAAGACAGAACAAGTCCAGGCCTCACACTGGATGGTTATTGCTGTTTCTTTGGGCAAGCACGTAAATGGGGTAATTGGGAGGGGCTTTTATAACTTGAAGTGAGTGGGGAACACTGATATGAGGATACACCGAAATCTGGCTAAAGCACAGGAGATATTTGGGCTGATAATATAAATGTGTATGTTGGCACTTGGTCACAACCTAAGGCTGGGTATAGTTTATAACATCTTGGGAAAGTCACAAAATGAGGGTTGCAGAGAAGCACCAATAGTTAAGTTCCAACAGAAAAATAAAAATCACTCAAGGACTCTAAAATAAATGGTTAAATAAATATTGAACAACTATGAGCAAAATGCAAGGTTCTTCCACTTATGTTGGCATTATGTCCCAATAAACCCATCATAAACTGAAAATATTTTAAGTTGAAAATGTGTTTAATATACCTAACCCACGGAATATCATTGCTTACCCTAGCCTACCTTCAACCCACTTATGACAGACACTTACATTAACCTACAGTTGAGCAAAATCATCTAACACAAAGCCCATGTTACACTAAAGTGTTGAATATTTCATGTAATTTGTTATGTGCATTGTTTTTGGCTATTGAAAAATGGTAAGTCACACCATAGTAAGTCACAGACTGTCTGTACCTGAGAGTCACCTACCACCTTAGTTAACAACTGAAAATCAGCGTAAAAAACTAAAAGGCAAACTTTAGTAGAACATATCTCAAAAACTATAACATATGGTTAATATATTTAATTCATTTAAACCTCATGTGTATTGAGAAATAAAATAAGACAACAGACATATAAGAAATAATCAAAAACTAAAACAGTTAAAATAAATTTTGAGAAAACATTATTCTAGCTGGTGATGTTAAATAAATAAGTAGTAAAAGAAGAAAGTATCATTTTCTCTCCTATATTAATGTAAGTTTTTATTTATTAATTTATTCGCAATGGGGAGTCTTATTAATCTATCAGTCAATAAGACTCCCCATTGCCAATAAGGACAGACTTGGTCCAGATAATTAGGTCATAAAATTTAATTCTAAATCCATCTTTAAAATTTATGTTTAAGATAGATTTAAATCTCTAACTTCAGATTTATTGTTAGACATTTTGAAATTTATTTTTTCAATTTTACCTGCTTTTTTCCTTTATAGTTTTAGGGAGAAATAAATGGCATTAGTACTCTCGTGCTTTACAAAATACTAGAAATCTATCAAAGAACAAGTTAAACTGTTGATTTTATCATAAAATTTATAATGTGTAACCAAATAAGTCATAATATCAATGGGCTTCATTGTAACTACTATGTCTGTTAATCTAGGTGGTTGAGGAGTGGCAGGGGCGGCTGCAGAGTCCAGCGGAGCCCTGTGGTCACTGTACTGTGCCGCAGGTTAGCCATGCCCTGGCCGTGGTGTGGCCCGTCTCCCCAGAAACAGGACATCACCCTGTGCGGGAGCACCAAAATCGCTGGCAAGTTCTTCTCATTTGGCATCCACAGCCTTTTATACCACTGTGGCATTTATCCCTCTGAAATTTTGTTATTAGAGTGCAGAAATATGGACCCCTCTTGCTTGTAACTACTGATCCAGAGTCCAAGTATCTAAACACTGTGGTGGAACAACTAAAAGACTGGTTATACAAGCGTTCAACTCAGAAACTGGTGGGAGTCATCTCGAATATTGAATGACTAAATTCAATATTCGTCAAATATTGAATTTGACGAATTCAATATTCGTCCTCAAATGATGGTCCTCAAAAGATGGCAGTGTGACGCTAAATGTGACAAGACTGCCAAAGATGACAGAAGACCCAGAGAAAAGTCTCAGAAAGCTGTCCTTGATGAAATCCTCTCAGGGATCAGACAGATCACAGCTACAATGGAAGTCAACTGCAGTTTGTTTTGTATTTATTAGTTTATTAGTTTTAAATGGGGAAAACGTTATACTTTGCTGAACTGTGCATAATCATTCCCTTATTGGTACTGGTTTGACTTTCCAGAGAGTTGACATGATTCTTGGCATACTGTTCAAAAAGGAACCTGCCGATGACATTGTCACTGCCATGTCATTTTTTGAAGGTCATAACTAGATGAGAGAACTTTTGCTATAAAGCTAAATGCCTTTGTAATCAGGCATTTTTGTTGAGTAGCTTGACTCAGAATTTAGGTAAATATGAAATGGCAAAAAAGTCTGAATATTCACAGTAATTGCTTTATAATAATTCACAATAACAATGTGTACACATTATTTTGTAAAGTAACTGATAATTCACATTAACAAAATATTGCTATTAGTTTTTGTCATTTATTTAATTTGTATAGTTTCCATATTGAAAAAATCTTCAATTATTTGACTTCATGTGTATAATTTACACTTACTATGCTATTGATCTCTTTTTCTACTCTTTAAATTTTGGTGATACAGAATTCTATGACTTTCTGTATTTTATAAAATCAAGCTTTAAAGATAATGATAAATAAAGTTAAATGTATATGTTAAAAATCTATGCTCTAGCTGGTGTGGCTCAGTAGAATGAATACAGGCCTGGGAACCAGAGGGCTGCCAGTTCAATTCCCAGTCAGGGAACATGCCTGGGTTATGTGTGAGAGGCCACTGCACACATTGATGTTTCTTTCTTTCTCTTTCTCTCTCCCTTCCCCTATTTAAAAATAAAATAAATAAATGAAATCTTTTTTAAAAATCTAGGTGGTTGAAATGAACAAAGAAAGAGAAAAAAGACAACCAGAATTTTTATAGAAAATGTTAGATGTTTAGATCTGAAATATTATCATAGGCTCTGCAATTTCTTGACCTTGACATGTAAATCAATACTGTAAACATCATTTACATCATGTTGCTTCTCCTTCTAATATATAAAACCACAATACTGAGTGTCCAATATGGCTTTATTCATGTGGTGGCAAGTCGATTCTATTTGGCCCTTTCCAGCAGAAAAGGGTCAGTGAGTGCAGCTTTTCAAGTGTATAAAACTAATATTGATATTGTTGGCTTTTTCTGCTCACAGAGTCTCACCCAACATTAAAGGTTGTAATAGTTCATCTTCAAACATCGAATCCTACTTGGCATACCTTGCAACAAGGTCACCCACTTCAGAGTGAAGGATATGTGAAAGTATCACATACTCAGTAGCAGCGTGCTGGGAGACATTTAGCAAGTGGCTCTTCTTGCTGTGGATATGTTTATAACATCTTCTCATTTCATATGTAATATAAATACTCCCTTCATATGAATTGCAAGCTACCAACATAATCTCATTCGAGTTGAAATGTTATAAAAATATGCTACCTGATACAAGCTGGTTCTGGCAAGCACTACACATCATCCTGAAACAATTAGCTTCACTCAAGGACTGCTAGAAGGCCTTTCAAAGGCAAAGCTGAAACACCAACTTGGAGGCAACACACTGAGACAAGTTGGTGCCATCTTTTGGGATGCAGTATATGTGATAAATTAGGAACTTCTCTACTGTGCACCATCCCCAGTGGCTCTGACCAGGGGACACAGAAAGGGTTCCATCAGACTAGCAGTTATGGCTGCCACCAGGACAACTGGACTACTTGTACCCAGGGATCAGTGAAGAGAAGGAGAGTCACCATGATGGCAAAGGTAGTTGCCATGGAGCAGTAGGAAGCATTCTGCATTCACACAACTGGGCAGGGAGAAGAAGCACGTGTGGGACCCAGATGGTACCCTTGGGGATGTCTTACTGTTTTTTTTATAACAACTGTGTCCTGAAAATGCTCGCCCTGAGAAAGCAGATTGATCCAGATTACCAGGTAAACTACAATGATCTGCCAAGCTGATAGATGACGGAAATTCAGAATGGACAGCAGAGGAAGGAGAGGCTAAAGCCAGGTGTGGTCCTGAGAACAACGAAAGCTATAGGAGCTATAGTGTAGTTCATAGCTGGCTCTCAGTGTCCCCTCAGGAAGCATCAACAAAACCATGGAAGGGGCTCATTGAACCTGTGTGGAGAAGTAAGCCTGTGCTGCAGCTGAAAATGTGTCTATCATATCATCAACTGAAGGGAAGAGAATGGACCAACAATCCTTAACTCCAGACCCTCCACAGCCCGTTGCCACATCTATATCAAGGCCGTGCTTGGCAAGATTACTCTCAGTCACTTACTGCGCGCGGCAGTGATACTAAGGTAGGCTGGCTTGAGGGTTCCCTGGCAGCCTTGCCAACATCTCTAGAATCACACCTCAGTCTCAGAAGTTTGCCCCGAATCATCTCTCCTTGATCTCCACGATACCTGTATCAAAATCTGACATCTCTCCCACCTTCCTCTTATCCGGCCATCTTTTTCTTTGTAAAGATTTTCTTTTAATACCACTAATGGGAATCTAATTTTCTCTGGGCTTCTTGGAGGGCCCGGAATGGCTTAGGTATTATATTATAGGCACTGTGGTGTAAACTGTGCATATATTATCTATACTTATTTTTACCACACACTACAAGAGAGTAATTATTACATGCATTTTACAGACAAAACACTTGAGATTCCAGAGCTTAAGTGTTTCCCGGATATACAAAGCTAAGAAGTGGCAGGGTAAGATTCACATTTGAGTTTCTCTGGCATGCAAACTATAATTTGTCTTTCTATCATGGGTTGAACCACATCACTGGAATCAGAAACAATTACCTCCTCCAAAATGGGAGTGGTATGGATTTTATTCCATGGAATCATATTTCTTGCACCATAACAAAAATAATATCCAGAAATAAAAGTAGTTATTTTGAAAAATAGTGCATATGCAATCATAGGAAATGTAAAAATTGTAGGATGAATAACTAAATGTCAGGGAATTTGTAGCAGAATTTGATGGCGTTTTGATGAGTAAGTTTTGTCTAGATTGTGAAGGCCTATCTTGATAGCTATTTACTTGAAATCTCACATATAAGTCCTTTTGTTGCTATGTGAAAGAGTTTAAGAATATGTTTCCATAAATAATCTCGATACCACAAAAATAGTTCAATATATATCATTTTTCTAGGATTTTTCATCTTGTCAAGTTATTAAACATATATTAAGTATGTCTTTTTCTTAATTCATCAATCTTAGATCACTAGAATTGCAGAGATTAAAGAAATCTTAGGAATCTCTAGTCAAGTGCATTCCCTCTATAGTCATTTAAACTAACTGAGAGTATAGAATCCAAGGTGAAGGACTCCCAGCTCATATACATCTTTAAATTTTTGTTATTGTTTTTAAACAGTAAGATACAGTAATTTGGGACTTAAATATTGATGTTTCTTTATGCATCCCTTTTTCCAAAGGGGTAAGAGTTTCTTTGAGGATACCAGTCTGCCCTTGGATGCCCTTGCATCCAAGGGCATCATTATCCATCTATAGAGGACCATTGTTATCCTAGATGACCAATTTTTGTCAGTCCAGTACACTCATTAACACAGAGACAGCATTACAACAAAGCTAAATAATTTGATCACTGTCAAATCTGGGTAATCTGCAGCATTTGGATTAGATCTACAGTTCTCATACTGTAGTTAATTATCTTACATTGTGTGTTATAAAATATTCTCTTTGCTTTACCATAAACTATTCCAACAGTGTAATAATAATAATATATGTTTATATTATTATATCTAGATCCACATCTTTATCTAGCTGTTCAGTACCACTGAACATTGAAGCAAAGTAGAGAAAGGAGAGAGGCACACCCAGTACCAAGTGTATACGCCTCTTGGGAGTCAAATATCCTTGCACCTTATGGATAAGATTGTGGCCAACAGAAATAGTATAAAAAACTGTCCTCCTTTGCCCTGGCTGGTGTAGCTCAGTGGATTGAGCTTGGGCCTGCAGACCACAGGATCGCGGTTCCATTTCCAGTCAGGACACTTGCCTGGGTTGCAGGCCAGTTCTCAGCAGGGGACACATGAGAGGCAACCATACATTGATATTTCTCTCCCTCTCTCCTTCCCTTCCCCTCTAAAGATAAATAAATAAAAATTTTTAAAAAACTGTCCTCCCATCCCCCAAAAGGCAAACATAATTCTAACATGAGAAGATTAAGAAACAGATAATTTAAATGAGTAATTAAAACATTTTGGCCCTGGCCGGCATAGCTCAGTGGATTGAGCGCGGGCCTGCGAACCAGAGGATCGCGGTTCGATTCCCAGTCAGGGCACATGCCTGGGTTGCAGGCCGGTTCCTTGCAGGCTAACTATCAGCATGGGACGCACAAAAGGCAACCATACATGGATGTTTCTCTCCCTTTCTCCTTCCCCTCTAAAGATATATAAATAAATAAAATAAAAAAACCCATTTTGTTTAGTATGTGTTTAACATATTCTATATAATAATATATTTCACAATAAATAAGACAGAGATAGAGCCATTACATATAAAAATGCAAGGCAATGCAAATCTCTTTTTATCTTAGTTTTTATTTAAAGTTCTGAAAAATGTTGACATTTAAAATGTTTGTTATTAATAAGAAGCTTCTGCTGATTGTGGGGCATTAGCTTAGTTTCCCAAGCTTGAATCAGAGCTCATGGTCTGGCATTTACCTGAATCACCCTAGTCATCCTGGTTTATTTTTGTTATGCATTGTTATGATTTTTCTCTGTGATGAGAGAGGTGATTCTAAATAAAAGGAAATCAATTGCAGCAGAAATCTCTTCCCCCAACACAGCTGAAGGCCTTTTTTCTGAGGGATTTGGATGATTCTGTGTGTTTTGGTAAATTAACATTTTCATGGTGGCAAAGCCCTTTTGAATCAGATAGTATCTAGAATGTAGAAACTAGAAAATATACCATTGAAAACTGCCAAATTCAGTACTTCTTTGTTCTCTGATCATTTTTCCCCCAAGGAGATATCAAGTAATAATGATTGTCAAATACAGTATATCTGTCATATTTCTGGGATACACATTTGGTAAAAATTGAGGCATATTAAACAGTGTTACATCTAAGAACTAAATGCAACTAACGATCATGAACTTACTGAGAAAATGCAAAGCATGCATGGGACAAACTATTAAAGGCAGACATAATGGAAAGATCCGTAACTGTATAATCATTTTCTGTAAATCTCATTTAGATTCTCAGAGATCCCAGCCAAAGCTAAAATATTAGTTTTTATGTTATAACTTTCTGAAAATGTTACATCAGCACTTTAAAAATAATTCAAAATATGGTTATCTGAAAAAGTATCAAGACTGACAAATGGCTGAAATCAGGAAAAAAAATATTGACCAAATCCTTCACACCTCCATTTTTTATGTCCTTCTGCAGGTAACCTTCTATTGTTCACTCATGGTGAACAGCGTAATGGACCAATACCCTCTTTATGGGATTGGCCAGTGGGGTTTTAGCAGATATGTTCCAGGCTGAGGAGCAACTGGACTCTCTCTTTCCATCCAGTTACTTGGCAACTGACCTCACATGTAGTCTTCCCTGCTGGTCTCCACAGAAGACAAAGGCCTTGTGGTGTACACATATAGACCAGCCAACCCCAAGGAACAGGAGCAAGCCCAGTCAAGATTAGCAGAAATACTTAGGAATATTCATTCACCTAGTATCATAGTCTGCTTTGGTTTATAATTTTATTTGTGATAGATACAACTACCTCGGGTATAACTGTAAATAATGTAGATGACAATGCTGCATATATTATACATATAGTAGGGAAGTATGAATAACTCTTAGTGACAGAATCAGAATTAAAAATATCTCAATTCTCAGAAGTTAAGTAAGAGACAAATGTTTTTCTTAAGTGAAGGGACCAGGTTTACCGGCAAGACAGAAGAAAATATTTTCACAAAATTTACACAAAAGAATGATATTGAAATGAAACTTGGAAGAAAATAAAAGCTAAACCATGACGTACTCTGTACCTCAGGTTAGCATTTAACATTTATCTGGAGAATAGAAAGTAGCAAATAGCTTTAACCTTTGTCTAGACTAGATCAATCCAGAGTAATCATTACACGCTAAATTGAGTACCTTATACCCACTTAGAAGAGTGATCCAGGATCACTGGTTTGAAATGAGAGGGAGAAAGTAGACATTGATTTAACCAGAGACAAGGTGGTGGTTAGGCACAAAAAATTGTACAACCGGATTGAACTTTCTGGTATAACTTTTGTTTTTGTGACCTTAAGAATATCGTTTAACAGTTGTCTTAGTTTCTTGACTGCAAAACAGGAATAATAATGTCTCTATGATGGTTTGCGACATACATACCAAGAGTTTAATGATGCTTTCATCATTGCTCTGCCCCTACAATCATAAAATTGAGGAATATATATATATATATATATATATATATATATATATATATATATTCTCCCACATTTAGAGAAATGTAAGTCAGCACCCTCTGCTTAAATTAAGTGAGTGCAGCACAAAGAAAAACAATGGCAGCAATTTTTAGATGTCTTGCTGTACATTCCATCGCCCCGTTTACCGCTGCTATCAGAGAAGAATGCTACGAAATACAGTTGACCCTTGAACATGGGTTTGAATTGCATGAGTTCACTTGCATGCAAATCTTCCCCCATGCTTTCTGTAAATATATGTTCTTTCTTACAATTTTGAACATTTTTCATTTTTTGCAGCTTACTTTGAGACTATAGTATATAATACATATACCATACAAAATATGTGTTGTTTATGTTATTTGTAAGGTGTACAGTCAACAGTAGGCTATGTGTATTTAAGTTTTGGGTGGTCAAAAGTTCTATGCAGATTTTCTGCTGTGTGGGGTTTGGCGCCCTTAAACCTGCATTGTTTAAATGTCAACTGCAATCTTTGGGAAAGCTGAAATGTGACCCTAGCTTCTCACCTGGGGAGATCTGAAGAATCTCCAAGGAGACAGCCTGAAGTCGTATCCCAAACAGGGAACACTGGCAGAGAGCCTCCAACAATAAGGTGTTTCTATCAGGTTTAGCAGAAATGTATACAGTGTATTGAAAGACTGTGGAGTAGGCACGCCAAGTGAGAGGAACTGGGGTAAGTCAGGTAGAGTACATCCTTCTTTCTAATGACCTTGAGCAGAGGAGGACCTCACAAAGTGTCTTTGAAAAAGCTCAGACATGAATCTCACTAGAGAGCAATGTTTGGGTTACTGCCTGACAGGAGGCATCAACAGCCCAACATCACAAAAACATTCTTGCTTCCTCCTTCCTGTCTCTCCATCCAGAATGATCCTGAAAAGTCTAGACACAGACTTTGGCAGAAGAGGAGGAGAAACAAAAATCTGATCATTATTCCTTCACCACCCCAGTACCAAGGGCTAGGCTAGGCCTGTGGTTGTGGAAAACACTTTGAAATAGATATGGTACTGACTTTCATTATACTACACTTGAATTTTTATACCTGAAATGAATCTAAATTACTGGCATGGGACTGTTGTTTCAACAACATGAGGGTGGAAAAATATAGTACCTGTCTAAGAACACCAGAATACATCAGAGAGGGAGATTTTACAGAGTCTGGATGGAAGAAATAATTTGAGAAAATATATTTTAAATCATGCTATTGAGGTGAGACTTCAATATACTGGTTCGATAAAGGAGAAATAAGGTACTAGTTGATAAAGTTTTTAAGGCAGCGTATGGCTCATAGTAAGGGCTCCACATGTTATCTGCTTTTATAATTGTTATTGTTATTTGACAAAAAATATATCAAATTTGAGTGTGATTCAAAGTGGAAAGTACTATATAAAAATTACAAAAGCAAAGACCAAAAAAGTCATATGTTAGATGTTACATCATAAACATTCTGAATTTGAAGATTCTTTCATGGTTCCTTGAATTCCAGGATTCTGTTATTCTACATATGAATTATTTTTTCCATGTGGAGAAAATAATCAGTTTCGCCCATATTAAATAGAGAATATAACTCTGCATACATTTTTAATTAAAAAATATAGACTGTTCCTTTTATGCTCCACTATCAAGAGAATCCACTATTAAGTCAATATCACTCTTTCTTTTGGACTGGAGTATTTGTCCCCTCTATCATAGGCAAATTTAAAAAAAACTTGCCTGTCATTACTCGGTCTTTGATGGTTCTTTCTTTACCTTTGAAAATGACACTGACATAAAATTAGTGCAGCATCACTACAATACAGCTAGAACTGTCTGGCAAGGAACTGAGTTTTTGTACAACAATAACTTACTTTCCTTTGCACGAACTCATGAGCTTCTGCATAACGGTTATTTTAACAACAAAGCATGCCAACATGTGAACAAAGTATTTCATTTTTTAAAGCAACTGTCATGTTGAGAGAAGGAAATTGTTTTAAGTCTCCTGACACAGAGAGCAACGCATTTCATTCCCAACTGAAAGAGTGAAAGTACCACACTTACATCCTGGTTGGTCATCTCCCAGTAGGGCCTCTCTCCGTAAGACACGACCTCCCACATCACGATCCCATAGCTCCACACATCACTAGCAGAGGTAAACTTCCGGAAAGCTATAGCTTCTGGGGCAGTCCATCTGATTGGAATTTTGCCTCCCTGAAATTGAAAAAGGATAACAAATTCTCACACACTTCAAATGTATCTAGGGATATTGATGTCTCACTGAAGGGATCTAGAGAGAGATGTAACATTTTTAAGTGGATCTGTTTATCATCAGGCAGTCTCCTTTCACACATCAGTCCGTAAGCACTGGTAGGCTGACTACTAATTGGCTGTCTGGGAGGATTCTGGTTTCAATTCTGCTGGACTACGGGAGTACATACAGCTCCCACAACTCAATTACAGCATGAGGAGGGCAGCTCGTAGCAGGGAAAGCGAGCAGTCAAGCAAATCAATAAGCCAACTTTCAAAACTTTCAACCAGACAGTAAAAGACTCAAATTCCTCAGGTGTTTTTTCTTCTTTAATACAAGAATTGTAAGTGGAATATCTCAGTTGCTGTATGCAACCCTGAGAAGTTTAGCAGTTAACAAGACAAACAGGAAAATCAGATATATGATACAACTTAGTTATATGTTTCCCTGATATCAGGTAATTTTTTTAGATTTGATGTTTCTTATTTTCTGAAGGCGTGTTTTTTTGTGTGTTTGTTTGGATGGGCTTTTCTTTTTTAACCTAAGAAATAGGTTTCTCTCTTTTTAAAATTTTTTTAAAAACTTTTTCTAGATTTTATTTATTTATCTTTAGAGGGGAAAGAAAGGAGAGAGAAAGAGAAATATCAATGTATGGTTGCCTCTGGTGTGTCCACTGCCGGGAACTGGCCTGCAACCCAGGCATGTGCCCTGACTGGGAATCGAACTGCAATTGTGTGGTTTGCAGGCCTGCGCTCAATCCACTGAGCTACGCCAGCCAGGGCTAGGTTTCTCATTTAATCAACCATTTTTTAAAAATCATTGCAATTAGATTATGGGGAACAACATTATCAAATTTAGGATTTTTTTTTACATGATAAAAATTGGTTTGCTAGATTTCTTCTTAGTTTGCAGAATTAATATATATTCTGTCCCTTTCAGGGCAGATTTTTTTCTCTTAATTTTTAAAAGCAGGTAACCCCAAGCAACCAAACATTTCATTGATAAGAAAAAAAGTAAGAAAGTGAGAAAGATGTAGGTTTTGAGTTTTTTTTCTTGTAAAAACGCTAACATATGCCTTCCTACTTTGCCGGAAGGGAATAATTTATTTCATATACCAGAAAAAATGGGACTTAGATTGCTCTTTTTGAACCAAAGTTTCAAAATACATGAGAAAATAGTGATGTTATTCAATGCTCGAGATTGCTCTCTGAGTTGAAATTAATTGAAATATTCAAACTAAGTTTTAATTATTTGTTCTATAGAAATATGGTAATACCGTTTAGGAGGACTTTCCCCAAACATGCTTTTCTTAATTAAATATTCAAAGGTAAGATTACACAATTAGGTCCAACTATTTGCTTTGTGGTATTGTCTAATATTATTGAACCTCTTAAAATTATACTTTGCTACTTACTTTAAACCTCATCCTAGAATTTTTCTCTCGAACCTCTGACCATCATATTTGGCATCAGTATTATGTGAAGTTCCCTTACTTCTTAGCTCTCAGTATATGCATCTTTCATGAACTGTCACCATAACCCATGTCATAGGAATAATTCTTGATGGCCTTGGGGTCTCTGCTTTCCCTTGTCTTCCAGCATGAGACATTGGCACAGATGTCGGCAATCTACTGTATGCATTTAACTGAGACATTAAGTCATCATACCGGGGATGGCTTTTCTTAAAATCTCCGTCTTATTTAGGCCATGTTTATTAAATGTAACACTAATCCCAGGAGAATTCTTAAATTAGGTTTTATTTAATGCAAATAATGACAAAGATAATTAAGTCTGGAAGAGGACTTGAGATTCTTTCAATTAATTGATTGATTTAATAAGCTGACCATTGAAAGACTTGTTTGCTTAGATAACTAGCTTTTCACCTTCAGCACATTGCAGTCCCTAAGAATCTGAGTCATAAAGCAACAGTGAAGAAGAAAGCCTTACATTCTATTAACATGTTTATTTCTAGACTATGAGTAGAAATAATTTTTAAAAAGCTGAATTAAATTTAAAACTGTGTAACACATCTATCATAAAAATAAGAGATGACAAAAATGTTCTTTTTCATAGAAACCAAGGTTAATAAAATTGTATAGTGAAAAGATGCAATGAAATATTTCTGTCTTCCCAAGAAGTTTAAACCTTGAACTTGATGATATTGTAAAGATTTAGAATTAAACAAATGTAGTTTATCATAAAGGATTCAAACCAAAGAAGTCCAATGTATAAATTGTCCAAAAAAATTCCATTGCGTTAATACTCACAATTTTCCATGGAAAGAATTATCAATTCAGGAACAAATTACATTGCTGGGAAAAAGTGATGATTTATCCTAATTAAATATTAGTTAGTCACCAATTTTCTGAAGATATGGGATTAACAATTTTTAAAGCATGTAAGAAAAGAAACTAGGTATATGTTCAGTAAGTATAAAGTTTTTTAAAGAATATAACATACAATGTGAATCTTTAAAAGGTAAGTTTAAATATTTCTGTATTTGTTTTACAAAGTATTATAGTTCAGAGAGCTTAAGCTAACCAATAATGTTATACATGTATATATTCATACACATTGTATATATCTTTATTGCTTTTAATATGAGATTCTCTCACTTTTTTACATTTAAAATTTTATATAATTTTTATATTGTGTATCCGCTCTGAATTCAAACTTTTTTATTTTCAGGGAAAATTATGTTTATGTTTTTATGTTTAGGGAAAATAATTTTTATGTTTAGGGAAAATAGTTTTTTAACACACATGCGCACACACACACACACACATATAGATACATATAGATACATATAGATACAATATACATATATATAAAATATACAATATATATATATATATATATATATATATATATATATATATATATTGTATCTAACAAGGAGCATCATCTGGATTTTTTAATCCCAAACTCCCTCTATTTCTTTCTCTCTTTTCCCATGTTGGAAACATCATGGGATGTTTTTTTGCTATTTCCTTTAAAATCTTTAGAAATTAAATGCCTCTAGTCTAGTATTTATGAAATGCATTCTGTTAGATCTTACCCTTGTGGTATAGGCTGCCTCAGGGTCGTCCTCCAGTACCCTGGAAAGTCCAAAGTCAGACACCTTGCACACAAGGTTACTGTTGATTAAGATGTTCCTGGCCGCGAGGTCTCTGTGCACATAGCCCATGTCAGACAGGTGCTTCATTCCTGCGGCGATGCCCCTCAGCATGCCCACAATCTGAATCACAGTGAATTGCCCATCGTTCTTCTATAAAGATGATGTGGAAATATTAGTCCAGCAAACACAAATCACTGGGGGAAAATACGAAAGGATCTTCCTTCAATCCCAAATTAATACTATCACCAAATTCATGCACAATTCTATCTGAGGGAGATCAGAAAAAAGATGGGAAATAAATAACTAACTTGATAATATGTATCAGTTCTTTGCTTGGTGAAAACAGATAGAGGCTTTGAAAGCCTTTGTCAAAAATCTCATTTAATTCTAACTCCTTTTTCTCAGTCATCAGGGGAGCGTGCTCATCACTGCAACCTGGTACCTGCATAGGGTTAACACTCTACATTTTTGAGGGGCTTTAAAAGAAGCTCGCTGAATTGGCATATTGTTACAGAGAAGAAATGGCCAGAGGAAAAAAAGGGAGATTCTTCGGCAGCAGAAGGGCAGGGAATGAGTGCATAGTGACCAGGACAATGTTTGCATTTCTCGGAAGTTTGTTGTCTTTCACAAGGGCGCTGAACTTACTGCAGACACAGGATAAGGCTCACCTGATGATTATTTTGAAAAGAAAAAGGAAGATATAACTTAAGCCACTAGAGAACTGAAAGATATATGTAAGAAATCTGGCAACAGAAGCTTGCGGATCACTGTCATATTTAATGCATGGGACCTTCTTATCATTGGCAGTAGTAACATTTTCCATAACTTTTTCTAATTAACAGAATAATTGTCATCGAAGATAAAAAACTTCCAGCTTACAGGTTTAATCAGGCCTGCAAATATGTTACATTGTCTAGCACAAACTCACTGACTATATAATAAAATGAGTGGCCATCATTTCAAATTTGGAGACTTACGCAGTTTTCTAAGACCCACAGACCAGACAGTACAGGATTACTATTGTCTGTAATAGTAATAGTATCAGGGTGACTGCACTGGTGCAAGCAGAGGATGGCCTCGGACGGGTTCCAAGTCTTTTTAACCCCTTAATGCAGATAATTAATGCAGAACTTTCTGACATTTTTTCTTGCTCTGCCTGATTTATGTGTATTCCTTGAAAAAGTTAAGCATCTGTAAAATATTTTTTTTAATTGTTGACACTATTACAGATAAGCTTTTTTCTTTTTTTCCCTTCCTTCCTCCCTTCCTTCCTTCTTCTCTTTCTTTCTTTCTTAATCTCTTTCTTAATCTTTCTTTCTCTTTCTTTCTTTCTTTCTTTCTTTCCTTCTTTCTTTCTTTCTTTCTTTCTTTCTTTCTTTCTTTCTTTCTTTCTTTCTTTCTTTCTTTTCTTTCTTTCTTTCTTTTTCTTTCCCCTTCCTTCCTTCCTTCNGAGGATGGCCTCGGACGGGTTCCAAGTCTTTTTAACCCCTTAATGCAGATAATTAATGCAGAACTTTCTGACATTTTTTCTTGCTCTGCCTGATTTATGTGTATTCCTTGAAAAAGTTAAGCATCTGTAAAATATTTTTTTAATTGTTGACACTATTACAGATAAGCTTTTTTCTTTTTTTCCCTTCCTTCCTCCCTTCCTTCCTTCTTCTCTCTCTTTCTTTCTTAATCTCTTTCTTAATTTTTCTTTCTTTCTTTCTTTCTTTCTTTCTTTCTTTCTTTCTTTCTTTCTTTCTTTCTTTCTTTTCTTTCTTTCTTTTCTTTCTTTCTTTCTTTTTCTTTCCCCTTCCTTCCTTTTCTTTATATTTTCAGGAAAATTAATATATAGTTAAATAAAACTGAAGATGCATATAATTAAAATTTGTATAAGTTTTCTCAAAAGAAAAATTTTCAAACTGAAGTTAATTTTTTGGAGTATAATAATTTTGATTCCAGGTAGTTCTATCTTTTTAAAAATTTAGCTTTAAAGTGGCTCAATTTCAACTTCAACATCATGATCAATATATAAATACCACCTTGAGTAGTTAAATTTGTTTCCAATCTTACCTTTAAAAATGTATCTAAAGAGCCATTTTCCATATACTCTGTCACTATCATCACTGGTTTACCTGAAAAGAAAACAATGGATGAGCTGTTGCTTTTGGACTTAATATTTTTATGCAGGGAAAGTTTACCTGGCTATTTTTATTAGTGTCCAAATACATCAGTTTATTTTTATAAAGTTATCTTTGAGCAGCAAGTAAATCCATGATGCTATGACATCTGAGTCAAACAGTAGGGTCGGTGAGGTGAAAGTACCACAAGGATAATAACAGATTGACATAGTCAATCGGCAATATCAAAATCAATTTATGTAGAAAATTAGCTGAAGAACAAATATTATTTTAATATAGGCAATAATATACTGTACCTTATAGTGATATCCAGCAAAGCATTGTAAACATGTGAATCTTTTTTACAGCTCTCAATAAAACTCTGATCCAGTCTGTCTTCTTTATGACCCCTTGAATACGTGTTGTATTTTTTTAACTCTATTTCTGTGTTCTCATAATTCTTTACCTTATGGCTGCCTCCCTGTTTCCTCTTGGCCACACAAGTTATAATCTTTATCAATCCAAAGTGTTTCATCTTTAAAAACACTGTTCTAATGCCTCTTGCTATCCGATAATTTTTCTGCAATCATCTCTGATCGAAGGGGTACTGCTTTTGTGTCTGATATAAAAGTGCCGCCTAGAGATTAGCAGGACACACTCTGGAGCCACACTGCTTACCTCTGAACCCTCTATCAATCATTCGTATGTGACCTTCGACAAACCAAGTATGATTTCTGTGTCTCAATTTTCTCATCAGTAAAATTAAGACATAAATGATACCTGATTCATAAGGTTGTTGTGATTACCCAAGGAAAATAGTTATCCCAGGCACTTGTAATAGTGCCTACCACTAGAATTTGCTGTGTATTCTTGTTTTATAAACTTAATCAATTTTGTATCTATGGGTTAACTTCCTTGCTACATGTAAGTTTGCTAACAGAATAAATACTATTTTATCTCCAATAAATTTATGGTACTTTGTATATAACATATCTGTTATATAGGATGAAAAATGAGATAAAAATCATTATTAAATTAAAAAAATTAAAACACAGTTGTTAGTTTTATCAATTTATATTAACTTCACTATATTTTAAAACAACTTTTTACTCTTTAATAAAAGTATACTACACACATTTTAAGTGTTATTTTCATCTATTTTGAGATGAGTAAAAAAAGAACTTATGACAGGGAAATTATTATCTTATCATCTATTAATTGTTTTTTTATATGAAGAGAAAACAAGGCCTATGCAATCACAAAATGCATAATTAACCTAATGGCATTTTCCAGAAGGACATCTGTATTGTACTTGAGACATGATTAATTCAAGTCATAATATTAGAACTTGTACATTTATTCACTCACCTTCATCATAAAGTATAAATAGAGATACAAGAAGTAAGACAATTACATATAAATAAGAAATAATTGGGAAAATGATTTTTTATTCCAAAATCATTTAAAACTCACTGTTTAAAATAAGAAGATAAATTAGTCTTGCTCCTCACTTAGATGATCATCTCCTTTTAAAATATTTTAGGGATACTACTCCTTATGAAATTGTGACAAGTTACTATAAAGGCAGACATATTTCTCTCCTCTTTTTTAAAGTTTGTAAAAGTTATACAAAATTTTGTCTAAAATAATTCATTTGGCATATGGTTCTAGATGCCTACATTAGGTGAAATAATGGGTATGCAGAAAATGTGCATTGAAGATGTCAGTTGATATGAACTCCAAGGCTGAAAGTGTCACTGGTGTAATAAAAGGTCATGGATATTCCAGGAAGAAGAGGAAACAGGTACTGAGGGACCTTGTCATGAGAGAGCCCATCGAGTTCAAATATCGCCATATATTTGATTTTTTTGAAGAGCTCTGGATGTCTCTTTGTAAATCAGAAAGTGACAGGAGGTGAGTTGGGGAATACTGATTTTAAAAGTAACTGAAAATACATTTTCTTTGAGAGAAAGAGAAGAGATTCATATTGTATTTGTCAATGGCTCTGACAGCACAGGAGTATAAGAGATTATAAATGTTATTTTCTCCTTAGTATAACTTCATTCTAAGTTCAGGAACAGAGAAATTCTTTCAACTTCACTTTGCCACACCCATTTTAATGTTTTTCACATAAACTGTGAAATAGAATCCTGCTTTGGGTCCCAAAGAATGTAAGAATGTAAGAATGTACATTCTTACAAGAAATAATTGGGAAAATGATTTTTTATTCCAAAATCATTATACAATCATGTACATTCTTACATTTCAGCCTTTTGTTAATGTTGAGGCCCCTTTTCTCTCAAAGTCCTGAAGTAATATATATTCCCCGAAGATAACAGCCAAAATAGCCAAATGCTTTGGCAAAGGTGCCTAATGGGACAGGAGTGCTGAACCAGCTGTCGCCCATGCATTTGCCTCATCAGAAGAATTCAGAACTACCCAGGGTGAAGCTGAGTAGGCAGAGAGTCGGGGCACATGGGTATCCCTGGAACTGGCTTTTAAGTGAGCTCCATAGAAACATTTCAATAAATTTACAGCTAACACAGCCAAAAGGATATTGTACTTGCTGAAAACATCAGCCCAGATCAAACTAGAAGGAGGTCCACATTTTCTTAAACTAGCCTGGGATTCCAGGAATCCCTCTTTGATTCTGCCTGATTTCTTCTCTCAGAGAAATTGATTGAGGGAGTTGTCACGATGTAAGAATGAAAAGAACTGCTTCAAGATACTGACTTGACATTGAAAGTGGAATTGGGGGAAAAATGCACATAATTGGCTTTCTAGAGCTAGTAAGAGCCAGCAGCTGTACACCCTTATATACACCCATATAACCAAATACCAATTAATTTATGAAATATTTGTATTGCCTTAGAATGTTCCCTAATACCTCATTCTAACCAATTCCCACCTTCCCATAAATAGTCCTTATTCTGCTTTCTATAACTATAGTGTTCCCTGTTCTTGAAGTCCATAAAAATACATTCACACTCTATGCATGCTATTGTCTACTTCCATACTCAACAAGATATTGTCAATATTTATCCATGCCATTGTACAGATCGGTAGTTAACTCTTTCTATATTGCTGAATATTATTTTATCACACAACCATACAACAATTTGTTCATCCATTTTCCTATTGGTGGACATTTCTGTGTTTTGTTTGTTTTTGAATACTATGAATAAAGGTGCTATAAGTCATACTGGTAAAAAAAAAAAAAAGAATGGAAAGAACTGAACTCCAGCAGCTACTGGGGATGGCTGTCCTTCATCGTCACCTCTCAGCTCAGACCTCGTGAGCAGATGCTTCAGCCGTGAAAGGGAAACCCTAATCTATATCTATCATTATCTACTCTGCCCCACATCCTTTATGTCTATGGCACTGTCCCTATAATTCTACTGAACAAAATTTTGCTCCTTCTCTCTTTTTCTACAATTTTTTCTGCCTACCCTCTAATTTTTTATACTCTCTTCTTCTTTTTATGGGTCAGTGGTAAAAGTTTCCTACTGCTCATTCGTGGTCTACTGAGCAAAAATTAGATAGATTTTCCATGTTAAAATATCTCTTTTTGAGTATTCTTTTTCTTTAAATTCAACTTAAATTTACTGAGCTTAGAAGAAAAAATTATACTATGAAGGAAATAGACTGATCAGAAAACATATTGACATTTAATAATATATAGTTGGGAAAAATGATTAGTTTTTAAGGATATTGGCACCTGATATTCATCCTGTAAAATTTTATAGCTAGCATGACCTAGCTTTAAAATTTGGATTAATTATTTATGACAGTTGTATGGTATAATGTCAATAACCAAAATACTATTTGAGAAATATGATAGGGACTCAGAACACCTCTCATACTTCAGAAAATGGGGGGAACAATAAAAATGAATGCTTGAAAACAAGCACAATATTTTTTGTTGACAAGAATAAGACACTTCAGGATCCATTTGATTATGTTTCATGCTTGGGTCATTTTAATGCTAATTATATTTAGTTTGGCTTATGTTTTGTCTCCATTTCTGCCAGCTTGCAAGAATGACATAGCAATAATGAATGTGGCTTACTCTAGCCCTTGTAAATTCAATAAAACTGTGCAAATCATTTTCCATTATCCAGCTTGAAGTACAGACAAAGGGTGGATCTGACAATAATTCTGAAAGCATATTATCAAAAATCCATATAAAGAAAGCTCATAAAGCATGCTAAAATGTGATTTTAATCATGGACTAGAGCTTTTATATTACTGTATATTATTTACTGAAAACTCAGCTCAGGCAGAGTCTAAGTAGTAATAGAAACACATTATTTGTGGAATTCACATTCATTGTTGACAATCACAAAGAGCTACAATTTATTGATCGTCTCTTCTTGATAAGGAATGATGTTACTTTTTAAAAGATTTTATTTACTTATCTTCAGAGATAGGGGAAAGGAGGGAGAACCAGAGAGAGAGAAACATCAATGTGTGGTTACCTCACATACCCCCTACTGGGGACCTGGTGTGCAACCCAGGCATGTACCCTGATTGGGAAACGAATCAGCAAGCTTTGGTCCATCCACACTCAATCCACTGAGACACACCAGCCAGGGTCCATAATGTTATTTTTAATTGCTATTAAACCTCTATAAAGATGATATTACAAAAGACATTTTTTTTCAGAAAAAGTGAAATTTACAAAGATTTAATATATTATTTTAGCTGATCAGAACAACTTGTATAAGAAGCAAAATTGTGAATCGAGTTCATGTTCATCTGATTCTAAAAGCTTTTTTTACTTCTTCCATACTGTAATGTCGGTAATTTCAAAATTTTTATTTTAATTAAAAGTCTGTTTGTAAATCTTACAAATATTTATTTTTTTGTATTAACACAAGCCTGGTAATCATAATTATGCATGCCAAACTGTCCAATGACTGATGGAAGATCTGGTAGAAACTTGGCTTCTTTCAATAATAACATATTCTTACATCTGATCATTACTTATATCTGCTCTGAGTGTTCTGGTGTGTTCTGCAGTGCATGGTCTTGGAGTCTACTTATGTGAGGTATCGACGGTTGTCAGAGCCATAGAAGCAGAAAGTAATAATGCGGTGCAAGAGCCTGGGCTGAAGAAGAGAGGAAGACTTGCTTCTCAATGACCATAGAATTTCAGGTATGCATATGGAAGGGTTCTAGAGATTATTACACAACATTGTGCTTATAGGTCATACTGCAGTGAACACATAAAAATTTAAGAGGTAGATTTCATATTTGGTTTTCTTTTCTACCACATTAAAAAAAGAGTTTGTTTTGCTACTACATGATTTTTGGTGCCATTTTTTTATCACAAATCCAAGATAGGCAGGAGAGAGCCACTTTTGGAAATGGAATACTTTTCCATAAGATCTCCACGTTAGGAGAAACCAACTTGCAGGAATGTTAATCTAGCTCTCTCTTCAGAGTGTGGTCCCTGACAGGTAGCACAGGTATCATCTGGGAGGTGTTAGAAATGCCAAGTTTCAGTGCCCCATCCAGTCTACTGAACTAGGTTCTGAATTGTGGAAATATTTAAGGGGCACATTAAATTTTCAGAAACACTGAAATAAACCATAGCTCAAGAATTGTAGCTAAATCTGGGCTTATTATTTTATTTGTATCAATACCACCTGCTTTTCTGAAATAATTAACTCACCAACACACATACGATATCATTTAAGGATATAATGGAACATTTGATTTAGAAGCATCATAATTCACTGGAAAATAACTATCCTTGGGTTTCCCTTTGAAACACTTTACAAGACTCGTAAAGAATTAAAAGTAAGGCTGTGCTTATGCTTGTAGATCTACGGTCTTATTTCACCATGTCATTCTATTTGGGTTCTATAATATTTGGTGTTCTAACACTGGTAGCTGTTTAAAATTACTTCTATTTTTACCCCAAAGGAAACATGGGGTAACTCAAATAACATGATTCAATTATTCACGGCTAATGATCAACCACCTAAAGGGAACTTGCGCTTATAATAGAAATAGGTAATGATTATAAGGTGGGGACAAAGTATGTGCCTGTTGGGTACTCAGAGATTTTCATTCTCTTATGGTCATTATTTGTTAATTAACTCTTTAAAAAAAGTCTTTTATAAAATTATATAATCTTAATTTGAGGAAGGATGATAAAATAAAAAACCTATATTGAAACAAGAGCATAAAGCCACCAAGTATTTCTATAGGTAGAAATTCTAAACTTTACATATTTTTCTTTTATTTCATATCATTTACACTGATGTAAAATTTTCCATTTGAAATTTACTTCTCACATTAAAATTGTTAGAATTTTAGTATTTGTTAGGATTTGAATTGTTTTGACATTAGTGTAAGTGGATAATAATCATAGAATCAGAAATTTATATACTTTTCAGAGCAGTTGGGGACCTAAGAATGGTCAAAATGTACAGTTTTGTTTTATTAATAATGGAAATTTATTTTTTCTGTTTCAATTTTTACGTACTTTCATTACCATTTAGTCCCCTAATCCATACCTCCCTGCAATCACCACATTGTTGTCTATGTCCATGAATACTTTTGAAGCACAAATTTTACCTGGCTGGTGTGGCTCAATGGATTGAGCCCTAGCCTGTGAACCACAGGGTTGCCAGTTTGATACCTAGTCAGGACACAGGGTTGAGGCACAGGTCCCCAGTAAGGAGGACACAAGAGTCAACCACATATTAATGTTTTTCTCCTCTTGTTTTCCTTCCCTTCTCCTCTCTAAAAATAAATTAATAAAATCTTTAAAAAATAAAATAAAATTTTATTCACTAATAGTAAAACTATGAGACAAAAAAATCTATTTTTATAGATTTATATTCTTTCAGATGATTTAAATTTCATCGGGAAGACCAGTTACAAATCCCTAATAGTTTAGGCATTTATATTTATTAACTCTGTATATGCCCTAACAGAAGAAATAGTGCCAATTAATAAGCTAGCTTCTGATTTTACTTCAGTTTTATCTTTTTAAGATTTTATGTATTTATTTGTTTGAGAGATGTGAAAGGAAGGAGGAAAAGAGGGAGGGAAACATCAATGTGTGGTTGCCCCTTGAGCACCCCCAATTGGGGACCTGGCATGCAACCGAGGCATGTGCCCTGACTGGGAATCGAACCAGCAACATTTTGGTTTGCAGGCCCACACTCAATGCACTGAGCTATACCGGCCAGGGCCTTGTTTTTACTTCAGTTTTAAAGTTATTTATTTCCATCGTGGTTGATCATTGATTCATAGCAATTATTTTCTTTTGTGAAATGGAAGAAGCAAAATTCTAGCATAGTCATACTTCAAACATTTTAGTTTATATTTTTTCAGGCCTAAAGGTAAATCACATTTTGTGTACAACAGGTGTAACTGGATGCTTTTAAACATCTCAACTTTAACTTATCCGCAACTGAACTACTTATTACCAGAAACACTCTTGTTCCTTCTAGACTCTTTTCTATAAATGGCAATTAGCTTCTTCAAGGTATCCAGGACAAATAATTTATAATTATCATTGGCTCTCTTTTTTCATATTCCACTTCCAAACTGTAAAAGTTATGTTGTGATTGCCTTAAAAATATCTACAAAACTCATCGATTGCCCTCCACCTTGTTAGATCTGTACTCTGATCAAATCAGTAAGGGGCGTGAATAATGTTGGTGGCCTCCTCACTGCTTGCTCCCTGCTTACACGCCAGTTGGTATCATCTATACTCAACATAGCAGTTTGACTGATCCTTTCAATGTAGAAATCAGACTCTATTACATCTCGGCTCTAAAGCTCACATTAGGAGATTGTTTAACAGGGGCCAACAAATCTTTACATTTCTATCCTACTACATCTTGAAGTTAGTCTCTTACCAGAATCCTCACATTCATTCCACCGAAGCAAAAATGATGTTGTTACTTACTGTTTCTTGAACATTCCATGCAAGTTGTATTTGAGCCTAGCAGGACCTTCTTCCTGTAACACTCTGCCCTTGCTATCTATCTGCGAGGTCTGCACCTTCACTTTATTCAAGACTATTTAGAGAAGTTTTCCTCTAAGCAAAAGAGAAAGCACCAACCCTCGATAGAACCAACCCTTACTATCCTAACTTAGCTTTATTTTCTCCATTTAATATATTATAAGTGCATATGTTCATCTAGATTCTGTCTCTCCCACTGGAAAAAAGCTAGCTCCATCAAGTCAGAAATTCAGTCTGTCTAATCTCTACCTTATCCCATTTATTAATAGAAATAAACATGTATTATGCACCAACTAATACTTTTTCAATAAATAAATAATTCTTCTTAAGTGTGTACTGAATGATATGAGGTTGATAATGGACACTGTTTAAGAACTTAGGTTTTGGCGTCATATAGAACTGTTTTAGAATCTGGCATTGCCCTATGCATAGTTTTATGATATGGGATAATATATTTAACCTCTTTAAAGTTAATCTTCCTATCTGTAAACTGAGAACAAACACTAGCATGCACAGGGTAGCACTGCTGTGCAGACTAAAGGGAGGTAGGTAAAGAACACTAAGCTTAGTAAACTCTTAAAGTAATGTTAAGTGTAAGTAGTCATAATAATTTTGATGCAAGATCCTGTGCAAAGATTCTCAGACCACCTCCTTCATAGGCATTTTAATTTTTTCTAAAAAAATTGGCATTATAGAATACAATGTTTAAATTTAAAATAAAACCCTATATTAATCTAATTCGTTTAAAATATTTACATGATTATAATAAAGTCATTCACTCATTTAATATCATTTATGATTTTTTAAAGATTGTATTTATTTATTTTACAACCATTGTATGGTTGCCTCTCATGTCCCCCACTGGGGACCTGGCCTACAACCCACGCATATGCCCTGACTGGGAATTAAACCGGAGACCCTTTGGTTGACAGCCTGCACTCAATCCTCTGAGCTACACCAGCCAGGGCATTTATGATCTTTTTAAATTACCTAATGTCTTTGGTCCTGTAATAGAAACTGCATTGAGGGGTGGAGTTATAAACATATATCAGGTTCAAGAAATATATTGTGTATGGTGATGATAAAACACATAGAGCTATAACTATGATATAATATATAGCATGACAAGTGCAGAGGAATGTAACTAGAGTTTATAAAATTGCCTCTGAGAATTCATTCATTCGACAAATATGTACGATACTGCCCATGCTGAGCATCGATATAAGAACACAGAGACGAGTGAAACAGAAGCCTCTGCTCTTTGAAGTTTGGATTCTCCCGGAGAACTGGGAAGCTGTCCTTGGCTCAGCTATTCAACCTTACTAAGGGCCCCCTCCATACCAGGCAGACACAGAGGACAGAAGGACAAATGAAGATAAATGACACAGGTCACACGAAGAAGGTCATGTTTGAATTAAACAAGATCAAGGTAAGAGAAGTGGAGGACATTCCAGGGTTAAGGAACTATTTCAAAGGGTCAGAACAAAAATTAATTAGTGTTGGCTGAAAAGGAAATAGTGGAAGTGGAGATATAGACAGAGCTTATCAAAGCTATCGAAATAATAGTAAGGCTACAAAATAATAGCAATATTTATTTAGATAAAACGTTATAAACATTAATAAATAATAATATAATAATAACCTGTCACACCAGTAAGTCTACTTATTCCCACCTCTGTATGCATTTTGTTCCATTTGTTAGCTTGTTTGGTGATAAAGCATGAGGGGAGAGCAATGACTTAGTAAAATCTACCTGAGGACAAGAGGTGTAGAATGAGCTAACATGGGAAAATACCAAAATGAAAAGAATAGTTTGAATTCTAATGAAATAGCCATGAGGAATATATAATGAGGGTCTGGAAAACAGAAGCGGCTTTATGAGAATGAAATACTACATCTGAAAGGTAAATACCAATTTATATAAGTCAGAATTGACTGACAATATACATAATTGTTATTGAATGTGCCATCTCCCCAGACTTCAAAATAATAGAGATTCCTCTAGTGTTCCTCTAATATTTGTTTAAGTTTATTAATTATATAGAAGCAATAAGTTTATTTTTCACAATCCAAGATTAAGAAATATAACTAGGAATAATTTAAGATTTAATAGAAATATCCATTCAATCAATTTTGATAATAATTTTGGTACACGATTATAGAACCTTGAACTAAAGATGCTGTGACTGCATGGAAACATGAAGCAGACTGAAAGTGACCAGAGGGCGGCGGAGAGGGAGACAATGGTGCCAAGAAAGGGAGGGAACTAGGCAAAGAACATGTGTGGATGACCCACGGCACAGACAACAGTGTGGGGATTGACCCCAAAGGGGAGCAAGGAGTGGGATGGACAGAGGAGGCCCAAAGGGGGAAAAATTTGGACAACTATAACAGAATAAGAATTAAAAATGATTTAGAAAATATTTTACCAGGAAAGAAAGGTGCTGCAATGGAAAGATAATTTTTCTACTTTTAATTATATTCCTGAGTCATTTTCCATAATAAAAGCTGGCACTGTGGCCCTGGCTGGCGTAGTTCAGTGGATTGAGCATGAGCCTGCGAACCAGACGATCGTGGTTTGATTCCCAGGTCAGGGCACATGCCTGGGTTGCAGGCCAGTTCCCAGCAGGGGACTCATGAGAGGCAACCATACACTGATATTTCTCTCCTTCTCTCCTTCCCTTCCTCTCTAAAGATAAATAAATAAAATCTTTTTAAAAAGCTGGCACTGTGTATATTGGATTAAAGCATCTCGCATTGCCAATGAATCAATTAATCTAAGACCGGTGGGGTTTTTTACATCATGTACCATGAAGCCTCTCCAGAATATGTATGTATCTACTGATCCCATGTCCTGTTTAACAGCAAAACACAGGAGTCTGAACCAAGGCCCACAGTTGTGGTGCACAGGGCAGTGATACAGGAAGGATAAGGGTTCACGATGGCACCACCCACAGGAATGCTACTTAAGGCTCCACACCTCAGCTTCAATCAAAAAAATCACAAGATTGAGCTGTGTTTAGGTCTCATTACCCATGTGCTGCAGGTTGAGAATTATTGCTGAACAAATTACCATCAAATAAGAAAGCATGGAATTAAGGACACAAATAAAGTGCGTTGCAACATGGTAAATTAAAAACAGGCTGAAGACTTCCTAAGGTGAATATCAAGAGCTACATTCGTTAAGAGGAAATACAATTTCAATTCACACAAAACAAAAATTAAAGACATAGAAATATTTAAAATATTTACATTTTGCTATACCTATACCTCATGACATCAACATCACATAGAAGATTGGGCATTTAAAAATTGTATTTCCACCCTTGCTGGTGTGGCTCAGTGGACTGAGTGCCAGCCTGCAAACAAAAGGGTTGCTGGCTCAATTCCCAGTCAGAGCACGTGCCTGGGTTGCAGGCCAGGTCCCCAGCTGGGGGCACACAAAAAGCAACCACACATTGATTCTTCTCTCTCTTTCTTTCTCCCTTCCCCTCTCTTTGTAAATAAATAAATAAAATATTTAAAAACCGAAATAAATAAAATTGTATTTCCAACTCACAGAATTTAAATATCACTTGTTGATATTGATACTTGCTTCTATAAATAAATGTTTCAAGTGAATATAAATTATGTGACAATTTTGGTTGTTTTTTGCCTGAGAAGTTTAGTTATTATTTTAGTTTATATGAGTCATGTTGTATTTACGTAAGTTTGGTAATAAATAAAGAGTTTATAAAAGTAGGTGAATATTAGTTCTAATAAATTGTGGGTGTTATCCACTAGCATCTGGTGCATTGACTTAAAAAAGATGGAGATAAATACTTATAGTAAGTATAGTAAGTATAGTAAGATAAATACTATAATTGCCTGCAATTTTGTACACACACATGCAATTGGACGTGTATAGGGATCTCAACTTGAACTTCTCCATGTCTGAACTACTAATTACCAACCACATTAAGGTTAAAAGTGTTTAAATAAAATGGCTATGGATTGGTTTAGATTTAGGTATAATAGGTTTATAAAAATGTTTGTGACGTGATTTGTGATCCGAGGGAGAAGATTCTTTTTGTAAGCCAAAGAATTAAAAATTAAGTGGAACATCTGATTAAGAGTTTGGGAGAAAATGAAGCAACATTATAGACAAATGCAAAAATCATTTCATTGGTAAAGCATTCAAAAGAAGAAAATATTACTTCAGGGTGAAATGATGATGGATATTTCATGGAAGTGATGAAATTTAATACAGTTTTGAAGTAATTCAAACAGTAGTGAACATAGAAGTGTAGTTTTGTATGAAGAGGCAATGGAGATAGTGTAACAGGGTTCAGCTAGGGGTCCCCCTGCAAAGAGGAATTTGTAATGGGGTCCAGAACTCAGTATCTCCAGGAAATATTAAAAATATGGGATGTCCTCCCCTCCCCTCACAGGTCTGAACTGGGGGATGGGACACATACAACAGGGCCATTAAGACTTTTTCTGCATAGCAACAGTTTTATAGCTAACTTCAGGCATGGTCATTTAACAAATCTATAACTTTTCGTGGATGTGTTAAATAACTGTGGCCATGCTTTGAGCCAGGGAGATGAGAGTGACTTCAATCCATGACCTAACTGGGAGGCAACTCCCTCCCCTTGCTTACAGTGCCTGTGTGAAAGCTTGGAGATGATTTGCTCAATGCCCCGGGGCCACACCTGTCTGGACTCACTAGGCTGTCTAGAAAAGCTGGAAACACGCAGAAATGCTGGCAGGAGTAGCTGATTGTGGGAGGAGTCGGAAACAGGGCTGCGGAGGAAGATTGGCATTGGGATTTAAACCCAAGTGTGGCAGCCATGAAAAGCCTGGAACCATGTGGCTTTGGGGTGTGCTTTGCCAAGCAGCTTAGGAAGCTGGAAAGAAAGATGTTGGAGTGATGCAGAGCTCTCTCTTAGCAGTTTGGGAGAATGCAGGAGAGATGCTGTGGGAATGAAAGGGGTGAAGGGACTCATGCTGGTGGGCCAGGAGAAGGTACCAAGTGGGTTTGGATTAAGGACTGGAGATCCTGGCAACATAGATGGTGAAACCGAGGAAAGCCTGCCAGCTGGGCACAGATTACTGAGAAGAACCAGGGGCTCCCTGAGACATGGGCTTCTATTTCTTTTCCTGAGATATGGCACGTCAGACTGGGCAAAGCAGGGCGGGAAGGACAGTGTGTGTTTGTGGGTGCTTTAAGAAATTTTGGGATTTCAATGAAGGTGTTAAGCCATTACTCTTAAGTCTGTATATCTTTTGAATAAATAATCTCTGGCTTTGAGAACTATAATTTCCTGGCAGCAGGCAAGGTAAACCTAGTACAGGGAAAACCACCCAGGAGAGAGGGTGTCCACTCATTAATAGGGTATCTACCGCCTCACCAGGTCCACTCAGTAATTGTAGAACAAAATATAAGGTACATTAAAATGGACTAAGAATGAAATGGATATGGAGGGGATTTATAGCATAATAAGAGAGATAAATTGAAAAGTAATAGTTATGTAATTATTCATTACCTACTTTGTGCCATGCTCATATTACATTCTACCTGTGTTCATGTCATCTTTGCAACATGGCATGAGGTATTCTTACTCCATGTCAATGATGAAGAAACTAAGGTTCTTGAATGTTTAACTAATTTGTGCAGTCACACAGTAGTTTATGGTAGAACCAAAATAAAATCAAACAGCTAGATCCCTAGTCCATGTTCTTGACCATTCACAATATTGCTTCCACAATAATAGTAGTAATCTGGAACAGTTCTAAATGTTGTATTAACTCATTTCAAGACGGCAGATTTGCTCTAAGGAGCTTTGCATTTGCCCAGGGTAATAGGAAGTGATGGTCAGAAATTATTTTGATCAAGTTACATTTAACAGTCATATTAAAGATGAAAGGAAGACATGAACTTTTTAATATTTGCATGCTATTATTACTATGACTATCACTAAGAACTACAGGTTATATTATCAATAGATAAGACCATTCCTTCATAGGAAATGATATTAAGCCAGTGTGAGGATTCTTGTTCCTATCTTATCTTATACCATATGCCCTCACTGATGTCCTTTCAAGGTCCTTCCCTTGGTAGGAGATAGACTACAGACAGACTAACGTCAAAGTCAAATTGTCATGACCATCTCCCTGACTTAGTTTTATTTCAAATACCCTTGTCTATTAATTTACAGTGAACAAAATTATAAAATAATTTTTCATCTTATTACTTAAAAAATATGTGTTCTTCTTGCCCCCATCTGCCTCTCTCTTGTCGCCGACTCCCACCTTTCTTTAACAACTTGTTTGTTCCTGTTCCACTAAGACCCCAGGATGTTCTTTTTGTTCCAACCATATTCTTTCTGGGTTTCTGTCGAGGAGATGATAAAATATGGATGAGTACTCATCTGGGTGAAGAAACCTCTAAGTTTCAAGGAAATTCACATGTCTTACAGGTTATTTTATTACTATGCTACATTCCGCGGTGAACATTCTTACTGTATGTGGGTATTTCCTTGAGACAGAGAAAGACACACTCACAGCAATATGGATTCATTCAAAAGCTCAACCAATCATCAATGCGATACTTTTTCCTCTGGTCTTTTTCTTAAACTTGTGAGAAAACCACTGCACTCTCATCTGTGACCTACTGTGAATGAATTATGATTTGGGAGTTAACTTTTTATGTACTAAATACACATTATGTTTTGCCACTTTGGTCCCTACTTATTGTGAAAAAAATGTTGTTGTCTTATTTTGTTTCCCATTTTTTAAAAGCTGAATAGAGTAAATGGATAGCTAATTAATTAAAAATACTTAGTTGGTTGAGGACATTTATTGAATATCCATTACTGCTGTGTATATTTGACATATATAACTTAAAATATTATTAATAGGAGCTAGAATTTTGACAAATGCTTTAAAGAAAGTCTAGAGAATGGTCCTTGACAAGCAACAAGATGATTAAGTAAATGATATGCAGGTCATGAAGGAAAAAGATAGGAATGAGAATAAATAGAAATGGCAAAGGAAAAAAAATAGGTTAAAAGAACATAAAGGCTCCAGGTATATGCCCCATAAATATTTTATTGGATGACTGAAGACTTATTTCAAATCCTTATATTGAAAAGTTCACCACAAAACTACATTTACAGTACACTAGTACAAATTTAAAAGTAATGTGAAATTCTAGATATTTCTGAATAAAAATTTGATTTGCTTTGACAAGATAATTACTCTCGAGGAAGTTTCATAGCCTGCTGAGACTGTCACTGTCTCTAGAACTATAAAAATACTGCAATGAAAAAAATATGAATAAAAGACACATCTGGCTGTAAAAACTACTTAAAAGATTCTTAAAAAGTCTGGGCAGCTATACTTATAGTAATACTATTAAATGTTAAACTTCAATGCCTTAATTAGAACTTTGAAGTTAGTATTTCAGTAGAATAAAAAATGAAAGGAACAGGAAAAAAATAATTTGGTACCTTTACTGCTTCTTTTATCTAGATACATTTTCTCCAGTACTGAATTAATAGTAAATGAGTTAATATATGTATTGAAAAAATACATAGAAATTCAGGTTCATTTTAAGATTAGTTTTGACCAAAATCTACTATAATACAGGGCAATAAATATTTGTAGAAGATAAACTATTAATACCATTACTATTGTTCCCTGAAATTCATAATAACCTAATATTATGAACATTAATATTAGGCTACTTTACACACCCATGATGCATATACACACTCATACATTATATGCCATTGTACTTACTTTTGGTCACTACACCTTCTAAGTGAATGATGTTAGGATGATCAAACTGCCCCATGATGCTGGCTTCACCCAGGAAATCTCTACGCTGTTTTTCAGTGTAGCCTACTTTAAGGGTTTTGATCGCCACAGGTAATTCTCTTTTTCCTGGAAGTTTCAAACGTCCACTACAAACTTCACCAAATTCACCTTGTGACAAAGATGGAAAAAATACATAAAATCATTTGAAATCCTTGCTCTAATAATAATATAAAGCACTCTTAGAGAATGTCAAGGTTTAGATGAAACAGAGTTAAAAGGGAGTTCAAACTTTGTATCAGTGTTAATAGAAATAAATGGTGCCCGGGGAAAAATCATCTACAGGTAGTCATAAAACACTTCGGGGTTATTGGCTTCATCTGTCTCACCTACAAAACCCTTAATGGAAATGTTTCAAGGAAATCGAATGCAACTGACTTAAATGATTTCTTTCTTCCTCCTCTTTCTACTCTAGCAGTGACATTAATGAGAAGAGAAAGGGAAAAAAGATTGTAATGGGATAAAAAAGGAAACAACTGAAGGCAAGAAATGCTTCATAAAAACTGTGTGCTTGAATTATGTAAGTATTTTGGCATTACAAATTATATATATATATCTATATATATAGATAGATATGAACAGTAGATAGAAAAACACCATGTTTGACTATATATATTTATTTACTGGTTTATTTTTTATTTCATAAACTAGACATTTAGTGGTTGAAGTGTGGGCTACACAGAATGTAGCATTAAAGTAGGATCAGTCATATACCACTTTGAAAGTGAGTCAGAAAAGATTAGAAACTTTCTATATTAGATAAGGACATTGACATATTCCATTCTATTATTAAACACACATTAAAAGTCCCAGTTAAACACATTGTGGTACCTGCTCCAATAACTCTTTCAATGGTAATGCATGAAGCTTCTATCTCCTTGGCAAATTCATGGACGGCTTGATTGGGATCTTCATAGGTGTGTGGATCAATGTATGTTCTTACTCCCGGCAGTTTAACTGTAAAAATAAATGAGGATTAAAATAGATCTGCCTGTGATGAATGAGTGAAGCTGTAAACATTGTTATGCTAAGTAAAATAAACCAGTCGGCGAAAGCAAATACCATGTGATTATTTACATGTGGAATATAGTGAACAACATAAACTGACAAACAAAATAGAAGCAGAGGCAGAGATACAAGGAACAGATGGGAAATGGTGAGAGGGAGGAGGCTGGAGGGATGGGATGAAAGAGGGTGAAAAGATTTGCCAATGAACAGACGTTCATAACCCAAGACACAAACAGCGGTGTGGTGATGGCCATAGGGAAGTGGGGGCAAAGAATGGGGGTGGTAGGCAAAAGAGGGGAAATGGGGACATTTGCAATAGTGAAGCAATGAAAACAAAGTAAAAAATACTAAATAAAACTGTTTTCAAAGTACAGAGTACAAGAAAAAGACATCACTAACATGCAACTGTGGCTTAAATCCCTAATTCCTATAAGTGGCTAAATTGTAAGGACAGACGGTCGTCTGAATTATGAGGCTTATTTGTTCAGCTATGTGACTTTTATCATTTTAGAAATCTGGATGTTTGGCATGTACACAAAATGTATATATACCAACATATATGAGTAAATACATTTTTCAATACTAATGTTCACAGAGTTAGTCTCTAAAGCAAACTAAGACAGTGTTGTTCACTAAACTGGACAATGAAATGTTAGTGGTTTATGTGTTGGTTTGTTTAGTCTGTGTTTCACCTAAATTATCATTAAAAATGATTAATTTTGGGACTCATGGACGTGGACAGCAGTGTGGTACTTGCTGGGAGGAGAGGGATATAAGGGGACTAAATGGTAATAGAAAAACTGCAATAAAGATTAAATTAAAAATAATTTAAAATATGTGAGTCCATCCCCTTTTCCCCTATGATTCTCTCCCCTCTCCCCTCTGGACCCTGTCCTGGGAGTATAAGACAGAAAACTGTACTTGAACAAGAATTGAATAAAAATAAAAATTAAAAAAATAAGTAGTATAAATGGTAGGTAGAAAGTAGACAGGGGGAGGGTAAGAATAGTATAGGAAATATAGAAGCCAAAGAACTTATATGTATGGCCCATGGACATGAACTAAAGTGGGGAAATGTGGGTGGGAGGGTGATTGCAGGGTGGAGGGGAGTGAAGAGAGGAAAATGGGACAACTGTAATTGCATAATCAATAAAATATATACTTTTAAAAAGAAAAAATAATTTAAAATAACTGTTTAGGTGCTTGGTGTTAATAAGACTCACACAGAAGTCAAAAAATGAGAGAGAGCTGTACTTCTCACTCCTCCTGTGCTACTGAATGGACCCTTCTGTTCTATAAGCCTCCATTTCATCCCATTTAAAGCTAATAATTTGACCGTCACACCATTGTTGAGGATAAATAACACTCAATAACATAATGTTATGAAAATGGACTTAATGTTTTATAACATGACTCATAACTTTAATGATTTTAATTGTTGTGATTGTGGCAGAGTAACAACAATAAAAGAAATTCTTTTTGTCATTTACTTGACAAAGCAACTCATACTATAATACTAATGACAAACATATTAAAATATCATTAATAAGAAATCATTTACTAATTTTTAAGGCTCATTGTCAATTCTGCATTTCTTAGAAGTTTAGAATTTTTCAAGTCATTTGAATCAAGGTTGCTGCTATAGATAGGCTCTGCTCAGGAAAATTCTGCTATAATGCTAGAAAAATTAGAAAAAAATACTGGGAAATTTCATTCCTATAATCTAGTAATGTTATTTAAAAATAGATTTCTACTGAAAGTGTTGATAGCAGTTAGAAATGGCTTGGGGATTTGGCTTATAAAATAATTGCTTTACATTGAGCAAACAACTTAATTTTAATGATCACAATGAAAGTAGTAAGTAAACTATTGAATAAACCATCTCTCTATTGCCTAGGGTTAGCCTGCAATGTCCCAAGCTCATATGTTTTCCAGGAATATAACAAAACACATTTTTGACACATTTTGGTAGAAATCTTGTCTGAATTGAAACCAAAATAATGTCTCCCCCAATTTGTGTACTTTTTAGTTTTTTACAGTTTGCTTACTGTGCCCATTATGAAAATGCATCTTTTCCTCTTCTGGGTCTTGCTTTGCTTTGCTGTAACCACACCGCCTGGAACAGAGTTAACTACAATTAGTCCCATCTCCAAATGGTAAATTACATCAAGCCCGGAAGTATGAAATGCAATTGAAATGACTGTATTTCATAACCCTAACTGATTTTTATACTGTATTATGAAATAACAGCAGCACCCCTTTGAGTAGCATTATTCTAACCAATATCCTTCACTCTTTCACATGTTGCATTGAGAATTTTGAATGCATTTGAACCCGTTTTTAAACTTTTCTTCAGCATACCCCTTACAACAGATTTTTTTTTTTATGTTCCACTTTCTCTTTTTGCATTTTTTGGCAGCTTAGGAGCCACTGACCCTTTCCAGGATGAACTGCCCCAAATGATTCTGATCCATTAATCTCCCACCTCCCTCCCCTCACTCTGTATCTTTTGTTTTCTCTTGTTTTGGAGTCCTTAGTTACCTCACACTGGCTCTTTTCCATTCACGTCCACTGAGATCACTGTCAAATTGACCACAACCTGCACTCCCTCTAAGCTCCACTCTCCAAATCTTAGCCTCTCCTGTTTTTCTCAACTACTCCCTAATTTGCAAGTCCTTTTACCCTGCTTTTATTGCTTCAAAAAGCTGTCCTTCAATGGTTCACTAATAACATAGTCATTTCTAAATCCAATGACTTTTCTTAGCTTTTAATCATTCAACATCAACTGAAAATCCCTGACCACTTCTTTTTTTGATAATTTTTGGTCCTTTCTTCACTATGTCCATAGATCCTCTGCACGAACTTCTCTGATTCTCTCCCCTCAACTCATCCATTTCCATCAATTTAATTAATTTCATCTAATACATCTGGTTGACTTCTTTTGAAATTTATACTCGTATTTCTTATAGATTTATTTTATAGGGTTATTCACGGGCATTCAAACTCAAAGATCTGAAACAGAAATCAATATATTTCTCTTTACTTTCCATCTTGATCTGTCACCTTCTTTTCCTGTTAAAAAACACTGTGATGGCCTTGGTCCCTTAATATCAAAGCCCTATTTTCTTTTGCCTCACAACAAATTAGTTGCCAAATCCCAAGTATTATATAACATAAATGTCTTACGATCCATCTTTTCCTTCTCATTAACTCTATTTCTTCTTCAATTAAGGCCTTGTTATTTTTCAGGTGGGTTACTATTATAGTGTCTCTGAACTGATGCTCCTGCTCTCTATAACTGCTTTCCCAAACTGTAGTAGACATGGGTGCTGCCAAATTACTGTAAATAATGTTATATTGTGTTAGCTGTCTTCTGCAAAGCCTTCAATAAAATAATAAAGATACCTAAATGTAGCTCTAATGCACATTTCTTACATCCTCTCCAACCGTTATCTTCAAGTATGCTAAATGGGACCTCAAGATATTTCTCCATGCTTTTGTACATTTGAAAATACTGAACCTAGCATGTTATTTCTAACAATTTTCATTTGTCAACATCCACTTCAATTTTGGCAAGTATGTTTTTTTCTGATACCTCAATTTAACACAATCTTTGACCCTCTGAACCCTCTAACTTTTTGTATCCCTGTAATGGTGTGATTTCCAGTTTACAATGCAACATAGTCATTTAAATATGCTTTTGGGTGTCTTACTACTTGTCAGTTTTTAAATGACAACAACTAACATCTATCTGTAAATTTCTGTAGTAGTGTACTGCCTGACTCAGAATTGACATTAAACATATTTTTCACATTGATGAATGAAAAATGAATGAGTTAATGCTATTTTGATTATCTCTATACAATGATAAGTGCTCACAGAAGAAATACACTGATGAGTACTAAAATGATATGGTACACCATAATTAACCACATAACATGAAAATAGCTGACTGAAATAAAAATATTTGAATTATTTTTAGTAAAGCTCAAAGGAAGTGAATTTACTGTTCATAAGCTATCATAGCAAAATTTAGTTTATTAAATATAAAATTTTCATTTATTTCTGTATAAAAAATACAGACAAAATGATAGATTGACAAAATCGTTTTATTACAAAATTGATTGAAAACTTCTATGTGATCCAATAACATGTCCCGTTGACATGTACTAATGAAGATCCGTCCTTAGTTGCATATTCTAAGTTGTTTTAAAGTTAGTGTATATTTTTGTATGAAAATAAAACCCATATATCATTTCTTAATGGATAATTATATACATATTATACAGAACAGACAACACAACTACCCTTGTTCCATTTTTGAAAAAGACATTTATCTTCATTTTATCATCATAAATTAGAACTGACAATTTATTAGTAAAGTACAGCTAGTAAAATTTGAGTAAACTTAAAATAATATGAGTCACATACTTAGCATATGTTCTTCAGTGAGGAACAATACACAATTGGGATCTGGTGGCTTTTCAAGTTTTATTCCTAACACTTAGGTGCATTTGTCATACAAGAGCCCTTAAGATGTCCTGAAACACCTCACCACAGTGCAATGGAAAGAAAACAGCAAATAAAGTTATACTGCAATTACATTTATTCTATTCAAGTCAACATTTAAGTTGTTCTGACACATTGCTCTTTTAAAAAAGTATATATATATATACTTTTTTTCTTTCAATCTTTATGTATGTCCTCTACAGTAAAGTTATTGATACCTTTATTTTTACCAATGTTCCAAATACAGTTGTTTGAAATCATTCTTAGATCTGTGTTATTAATATTGACAAAAAACTTGCTAAAGGGAAGTCCAAAGAGTCCTAAAAAATAAATATGTTCCTGCAGTTTATATTAGAAAACAAATATCCAATGATTTTTTGTTCTATTTTTTAAATGTCATTGGGATTTTGATGGAGTCTGTATTATATCTCTGTATTGCTTTGGGTAATGTATACATTTTAAATGTGTTGATTCTTCCATTCCATGAACAGGAAACATCTTTTCATTTCATTGTGTCTTTCTCAATGTCATTAGTGCTGAGTAGTTTTTAGTATATAGGTCCTTCACATCCTTTGTTAAGTTTATTCCTATTTTATTCTTCTTGTTGCAATTGAAAAGTAATTTTTCCCAGAAGTTAATGTTACACTTCTCAGCCCTAGGAAAAGATGAAATACTGCCAAATGCAAAAACATGATGGATCTTGAGAATATCACGCTGAGCAAAAGTTAAGAACCATATGGTTTCACTCATATGTGAGACATAAAACTAAAAGCAATGATGAACAACAAGTAAACAAACAACAATCCCAAACTCATAGACATGGTCAATAGTATGGTGGTTACGAGAAGGAAGTGGGGGACATAGTGAAGGATAAAGGGACCAAATATATGGTGACAGAGGAAGGCTTTAGGAGGATGGGCACTCAATGTGATATATAGGTAATGTATCATAGAATCATACACTTGAAAGCTAGATATTCTCATTAACCTATGTTACCCCAGTAAATTTAGCTAAGAAAAAGAGAGGAAAATGGATGTCAATTGTAAGTTCAAACAATATTAAGCTTTCAAACATGTTTCCTCAAGTAGCCCTTATCACTAAGTAAGCCTTGTACACAGTTAAATTGTATGCAAATTCCTTACATGAAAATGGAAATAAAACTTTGGATCTCATCTAAAACATTATTACTTGGGAGTACCTTGGTAAGGAGTGGTACATTTTCATACCTGGGGAGAGATTCAGGAGGGCTATAGAGTTATTTTTGACTCTGGTCATATGTGGAGCACCATAGCACACACAGCTGCATGTCATATTAACATATAAAATTAAGTTCTGGAGCCCCCTCTCCCCGATGCCTCATTCAAACAAGCCTCCACGACATCAACAAGGGAAAGTGCCGCTGGCAGAGGCTGGCGTCCAAGCAGTGGTTCAGCCTCGCTAGCGAAGCACTGCAGGAGCCTGTTCAGTCAGTGTGACCTTCTGTACCTGATCCAGATGCACAGTTTTAACCCATCAGACAGAGTCAACAAACATGTCATTCTGTGTGTAAATTATACCTCCTACCTTCCAGAACCTTTTTTTTTTTCCTGAATGGGAAGGAAATCATTTCTTCGTTTTGTTTTATAGCACAGTTTGAATGAGCTTTGATATCATCGCACTAAACATATCTGTAGTGTTTGTAATCAGAGAAATCATCTTCTAGTCCTTTATACTCGTTTTCTTCTGGAAAATAGTGTTGTTTTATTTTTAGTACTGGAGATGAACATGAGAAATCATATAAAACATAGGTGTAATCCAAATTCATTAATATTTACTAAGAGGTCCTGGAGAGACTTTAGATATAAATATAGCAATGACATTATAAGTAATTTAAAAATCTATTTCCTCTTACATCTATCCTAAGAATTTGAATAACACATCCTTGGTGATATTAATGCTGATCTTAAAATCCAGGCCCTTATGGTAACATTCTAAATTTGGATATGTGTAATTCCCTTTATACATGAAATGGTAAACAATAGTATTTATGTAGAGATGAATATTGTAATGAGTAATTTAGTTCTTGGACATAAATTAAGGACTGGATAATAAATTTGAGGTGTAGACGTCAAGCCCTCCAGAGCACAGCGATGCACAGAATCGGTAATTTACTAGACGGCAGCCTCACAACCCGGGGGAGAGATGAGTGAATGAAACAGCCAGAGGAGACTGTAGGTCCTTGTGCGACTATAGCTGCCTCATAATCAGATTGTTCCATTGCTTTAGTTTACAGGAAAAAAAAAAACTGGATATAAGCTTTTTCTTACCTTAATTCTAAATAAGGTTGGGAGGGGTGAACTGGTGGGAGAAGGAATGGTTATGCCTTTGATTTCTTTAAAATAGTGAAAATAAGTAGTTGCTAGATAAGAAATATTCACTCGTATGTGGAATGTTCCTCTGTTTCCCAGAATGATTAAGAAATGCTTTCCTTATACTTTTAAAACAAACCAGCAAACTCACATGGCGACGACTTGCAGTAAAAATTACAGTAGATATATTTTCCCTCTGGAAAATGAAAGGCCCTTGTAGTTTTAGTTACTTTAAAAAAACACATTTCTCCATGTATGGACTCTGTCTTGTTTTGACATAGTAATGATCTCAACCACTGCACAGTGCTGAATTTAAGCATTTTATTGTTGGAATCTTGAAAAGAATAAGTTACAACATTTTGGGAAATAGGTTAACTTTTTCACTTCAGGATTCTCTTCCATTGAACAAAGATAGTTTAAATAAAAACTCAGCTAACTCAGCCTCATGAAATAAAGAAGTATATGGACATTAGTTTATTAATGTATCTAATAAATACTGAAAGTAGAGTGTTTCATTTTACAGGACCACAATCTTTACTAGGAATGTGAGTGAGAATGCAGTGAAACGAGACCTCTGCTATTTAGGCTGCCTTACAAGCAGGACCTTAAGACGTTCATTCATATAGTCCTCATTTGTATACACAAGCACTGGGATTCTGAGTTCCTTACATACGAAAGTTACACAAAAAAACACAAATGATCTGCTGTTGTTTACTGACAGTTCTCAAATACACTTCTCAAGGGAAGGATGTACCCTTCTTGAGTATGAGACTGCAATGACAATTATCACATAAGAGGAGGACATAGATTACTACATCCCATCTCACATTCTATCAAGGATTCTAATTATTCGATGGTGAAGGGTAATGTGGGAGGTTAACTTATTTCATTCCTTACATATCATTTCTTATTTGTATAGTCTGAAAGACAAAGAAAATATCACTTTAGAAATAACACCTTCCAAAGCAGTGCAGCATATATGAATTTGTCAGTGGTTCATTAATAAACTATTCAAATCTTTTTGGAATTAGCAATAATAGGAAGATGAATAATTTCAAATACTTCAATAAACTCAAAGATGAATTATAGACTTTTCAATATTGAGTTATATTTTAACTGACTTAGAAATTCAATATAAATACACATTCATAAATTATATGTGGATTATCTGCAAGTTTTCAATAAATTTTGTCCTAATGCTAGAGTAACATATTTTTTACTAATTTTTAAACTATTTCATGATGTGAACATTGTATATATAAATTACAGTAGTCTAGGGTTCCCTAGAAAAATAATTTTAGAATAGCTTCCAAAGCAAGACTTCAACTGGAATTTAATATATTCCATACACAGTAGGTAGATCTCATATGTGCTTGCTATGAGCACTTTAAATAAGACCTAGAATTATTAAAAACATATGACTTCATTTTGTATATCTTTTACCTAATTCTATAAAAAATAATAGGGCTTCTACATAACACTCCAACAGAAATTGTATGAAGATGAGTGAAATAAGTTGTATTAATGTGTGTAAAAATAAAAATTTGTTTACTATAAATTTTAAGAAACTTTCAGTTAATACAGAAGAATAAATATGGTTTATTAAAAAATAGGATAATGGTTAATGTTTTTGGATACTTTCTGTCAGAAAACTTTTAAAATTTTAATGTCTTCATTAGAAGATAGATTCCATCCATTATGTCTCTGATTTAATTTTTTAACACTAAAAATATGAGGTGATTTTCTAAAATCACAATCTAGGTAAATTAATAAGTTAAGAATATAATATCTTTACTTTCAAAATAGTGAACCCATTTTCCTTGGTTTTTAAACCCCTCAGAAGCAGTAATCAGAGAACACTGCAAAACATTAACACTTATAAAGAAAAAAACTAGTCTGACAAAAATGCAAGAAAACTACTTTGGTATATTTCAGATTGACTTTATAATAAATATTATTCTATAAATATACGTATTAGTTTCTATAATTATAAACACAAATATATATCAAGGGACAAATTATATAATTTATAAATGTTGTATCTGAAATTACACACATTGATATCTTACATTAAGAACAATCTAACAATGCATGTTTATAAAAATAGACATCTTGTGAACTGAAACAATGATTAGAGTCTCAAGCCAGTTGTAATGTCATAAAGATCACTAACAAAAAACCCCTCTGCTAAAAATGGAGGCACTCTGAGGCCTAGGGTGCCTAGGCATTTGTGCTTCATGCAGAACTGTCACAGAGATATCTTCCATCGCTGGGCAAATTTCAGTCAACGCAGGAGAAACACTTGACGTGTCACCGCTGCACGTGGCACGTGCACAGACGGCACAACAAAGTGGGCGAGTGCAGTGATGAAAAGTAATTGGAGACCAAAGGTGGCGTCATGCAACTACCAATTCCCTCTTACAAATGGCACAGCATATATTAAAAAAATAACAGAGCAAAGTTGCATTGAAGAGCCAAATATCTGATCGATAATTTCGAAATGATGCTTTTCAGACCCTCAAATTTCCACAAGGTGTATCACGTATAATTACAATGGGTAGTTTTCATGTACATATACTGCATCGTATTAAGGTCAAAACTAACCAAATAAATATTCATGAGTAGTCTTTTGTGAAATGAATGACAAAAGATTCCAAAGTGTAAAAATATATAATGACTCCTGCTTTATGACTGTAAATATGTCTGTTCACCAATGATGATGATAGAAAGTATTTTGGGAATTATTGATGTGGTAATTGACATGTTGCTATGATTTTACATACAAGATTATATGACAAGATATCATGTCAGGACTTCTCAGTATTTTGCTGACTCTACCAGGAATTTATTCTTACCCTTAATTTCTACTATCTTAGGTTGTTTTCTCTTGAAGGGTTTACATTCAAGGCTATAGATTAAGCAGATAATGTCTTTATTTTTTTAAAGTTTTTAAGTATAATTTATTGATTATGTTATTACAGTTTTCCCAATTTTCACCTCTTAATCCCCCCTCCACATTGCACCCTGCAACCCTACAGCATTCTCCCCTTAGTTCATGTCTATGGTTTGTATATATAAGTTATTTGAATTCTGTTTCCTATACCATTTTGACCTCTCTCCATCTATTTTCTGCTTACTAATTATGCTATTTATTCCCTGTACCTTGTCTTTAACTAAAACCTCATAGTGACTTGCAAGTACAAAGGAGAAGTTCAGAAAGCGTAGCAATAAAGATTTTCTTAGCTTCCATTCCTCCCCAGTACTAACTTTGGATAACTTTCTTACTTCTAACTTACATAATCTCAATTAAAGTTTGTTTCTTGTGTTATATTTTGTTTTGTATTATACTAAAATGCATTTAAAACTCTGGCAATTCCATAAATCTGCCCACAAAAACTGTTACCATTTGATTGGGTACCTAAACATATTAATGGCTATTTTTTTCTTTTTTTATTGTGGTGCAGACACACACATACACACACATACAGGCCCTCACTGCCTCCACAATTACTAACATTATTCGGGGATATTGTCTTAGGTTTCCTAGTGTGTCTCTGCGAAGGAAGTGTCCCACCTTCCCAGGTTTCCTCCTTTGTTTTATAAACTCCTTGAAGCCAACTACACAGTAGAAAAATGATACTGTTTTAAAAATTAAGCATTTTAAATCTGGCTAAAGTTACCTTTTGCCAATACTTTCTAAACCATGGCTTCATATGTGTCCATTAGATATCTTTCACATTTACTTCAAGATCTATCTGGATGTCAATCTTTCTTTTCCCCGGGGTATAAATTCTGTCTATTCTGCTCTAGTCTATTCTGTCTATTCTGATCTATCTCTTATAACACTATACTCCAGACTCTAGTACTTTAGCACAGAAAATATTCACAGTGTACAGCCATTTATGTTATACTTCAGCATTGCCAAATTTTGGGATTTTGTTGGTTTATCATTAAATCCCCAGTGTCATATAAGAATTTCCTAGGTAAATTAAATAATTCAGAACCAATCTCTATTTTCATAGTAACTTCACCTCTTTTTCCTAATATAGAAATTTCAAAGTGTTGAAAACAACGTATTTTTGCGTAGCTGTGTTTGTTGCCTCTCTGTTTTCTCAGACCTTTGGTGTCCACGACAGCATTTCCTCACACCTGCACATGTGAGCCTGTTCACTCATACTGCAGGTGTCTCAATCAACAAACATTAATTCACACCTAGAGCATACAGGTAACAATTTTAAATGCCCCAAGGAAACCCTATAATTCTCTAAAATGCATTTCAGAATCGCTGTTCTTGGCAGATTTTGACTACAAATAACAACTTAATACCGTAGCACACAGAGTTGAACTCTAACCTAGAAATAAATTATCTGAAGTATTTCAGTTCTTACAAGGTTGTAGGCTATCGTGTAGTAGTCCTTCTGAATCTGTGAACAGAGTTCTCTGGTCTTATGTTCCAGCCTATGATTTATAGCTATAACCTGGATACATATTTAGGATTTGCATTTGTAAATCCTTCAGGATATCCCACTAGGACACTAATCCTTAAAGTATGCATACTTTATTAAACTAATATCAAATTAAGTATATCACCTTTAGTATATTAAAAAATTCAAGCTTAAAATTAATAAGTACAACACTTAAACATGGGTCTGTTTTCCAATGCCGTATGAATTCACAGTTATGAAAATAGAAGAATTCAGTTATGTTATGGTCATTCCATAGTACTGGGAGACAGAAAAGGTGATTTCACCTTGACAGAAGTAGCATGCTACTTCCATGTATGATATGGTTTTAATCTTCATGGAACAACAGAAATAGAGACATGTTAAATGAAAAACAGGTTCTTTAACCTCACAACTTCCTGATTTAAATCAGGACCACAGTAAACGCCTTGGAAGAGAAGTATGAATGCTCAATCAACCCAAGGATGACAGGCTATATAATATTTCATGGAAAATTATTCATTGTGAAATCACTTGTGAAGATCCCCCCTGGGAATCAGTTTCATTCTATTCTTCTGTTAAGGTGTAACTGTCATACCAACTGTTAAAATGTACACAAATGGGAAAAAAAAAAGGGATGCGGACAATAATACATAGAGGTGGGACATCACAGAGCAGTGAGAGAGGGTGGGGAACACTAACCATATTAGGCTTGGATGGGCAACAGCGCACAGGGAAGAAGCCCTTCCACAGCCACATTCGCAGCAACTGAAAAGCAAACAAGAGAGCCCAAGATAAGGAAGAGATCCCACTCCCTCAATACAGCATAAAGACGCTATGCGTTTAGACAGGAGTCTGCTTTGCTTTTCCAAAACGCAAATCTCCAAATGCACACAATCAAAGTTTTCCACAGTGTCTTTCAAACTAAGAAGCATTTTATGGATTTAAGAAATACAGAGCTGTACTAAATAGTTATTTTTAAATTTTACTTAAAGTGACTATGTAGTAGGATATAATAGCAACACAATGGCTTATGCAATTAATATAAACATGCAAAAATGTAAGCCCATTTAAATACATATCTCCTCGAATTTCCCGCAAATTTTATATTCAGAAGACATTTTAAATAGCCCTTTAAATACATGTTTTGCTAGAGCCTACAAATTTGAGATGGAGAATAATGTCTCACTCTTTTGACCCACTGATTTCTTATGCAGGTGGCATTATTTATTATAGCCCAGTGAAAATGTTATGCTTATGTGACTTCAATCACTTATGGAAGGTATCAATTTAAAATTTACATTTTCAGATTTTAAAAAGGCATCTCCCAATATATGTTTGCAGAGCTATTGCTATTTTAAAAAATAAGCTATATATAAGACATGCACTTTATGGATGCTGAAACATTCAAGATTCTTTAAAATTTTTCACATATTCATCATAAAAAAGACCCAGAAAACCCCAAGTAAGTTATCTAATAAAATGTCCTTTATTATTGGAAACCACATCGACTGATGGTAGAATATAATATAGAAGTTATTTAGTGCCTCAATGCATTCACTTTTCAGTATATTTTATGAATACCATTTATAGTTATTTCAAGAGAACTGTAGAACGAACTTAGTAATAGATAAGAAAGTTTGGGCTATGTCTAAAATCTACTTTGAAATTTAGTTCCTTGACCTGTATCCACTCTATTTCATATTAAATAAGGAGAAGAAAATAAAATATAATGGTAGGTAAGTTAGACAAGTATTTCTAAATCAAATTCCAATGTATCTTTTTCAAACAAAAAGTTGGTAACAATCCATATATTTTCTCTGAACCCTTAGTGGTATTTTAATTTTTAGTGCTACTAGACGACAATTCAGTTGTCACCAAAATGACATCTTAATAAACAATACTACAACAATTGCTACTGAAATTGCTACAACAATACTCATTTCCAGTTCATAATTTATATTTTAAAGAATATGCCAAGTAACTAATGTCACTATAAAGATATGGAAAGACAAAGTTACAGCACATCAAAATGTGAAAATACTTATAAAGTAGGTAAAGCATCTGTGAAATACTTTGGCACATCTTGATATATTTGCTTATAATTATACTTATTAATATAACTATCACACATTTATTAATTTAATTATAACACACTTATTAATGGCATTGAATTATTGATATATATGTCAACTTTCTCACTGTTTCTTTTATATCAGCATTCAGGTAGGAGTTGATGAACTAGGGCCCATAGTCCAAATCTAGCCCATAACTTACTTTTTTAAATTCAGCGTTATCGGAATCAGCCACACTCATTACTTGTGTATGGCTTCTTTAGTGCTGTTACCACATAGATGAGTAGTTGTTAAAGAGAATGTAAGGTCTGCAAAGACTGAAACTTTCACTGCTTGACCTTTCAAAGGAAGTCAACCTTCCTCTTTTCCTAGACTGTGAGTTTCTTGAGATGAGGATCATTCTTCAATTAATTTTTCTTCTTCACAGTACAAACATGTGACAATTTGTAAGTAGCCAGTTTTTTACTGTAATTATTATTAACAGCACAAATATCTCTATTAATAAAAAACTTTGCAATGTGTTAATTTCAAGCACTACAAATCCAACTCAATAAATAATAAATAAATAATAATTCATTGTAGACAAATGCACCTAATTGATTTTTTGTTATAATAAAGATGATTCCATCTCCTAATAAAGTATAAACATCCTACCAGATAAGTGTGCACAATTTATACCCTCAGGTAGGATTGTGCTTAAGAAGGCAAAAACTGCATACTGCAGCCATTGCCAAACAAGATTTGCTTCATACTTGGTCCCAGGACTCAAACATCACCCTAATGGGTCTATAAGTAACATTTTATCCAGTCCTCTTAATTTGAACAATTATAATAAGGGTTTTCTCCTCAAAATTAGTATATACACACATACACACATACAATTCACTAAAATGTATACCTGAAGAACTTAAATCATCACACATATCACTGGAATTATAATTTGTAGCTTTAATAAAGTTTAATCAAAAATAAGAAATCATGTAAAATTCATCACTTGCATTCCTATCTTTTCCAAGTCCTTGTTTCAGATTTGGGGCTATTTTCTGTGACTTGTTTTAAGATGACATAAATAAACTCCCTGGGGTTACTTAGTTAATCATTTTTTGTTTCAGTTGACAGATAAGAATTCTATCTCATAGGTTTTGTGAAAACAAAGTGAGAGAATAAATGTATTCACTTTGGCCAGTATCTGGCAGATCATATGTTTTGGGAGAAAAGGTGTAGGATATTTATCTTAGTAATATCATAATTAAAGTAATATGATCAATTATCATTATATCAGAAAATTTGATATTTTTCATGAGGCATAATATTTGCATACTAAATATTTCCATTTATAATATAGCTAAATAAATAATCACATTCAGACCAATTTATATAAATGCAAAATAGCCAGTGGAATACTTTTAAAGATCAAATTCACAAAAGGATTTAATAATCAGAACATACTTTGCATTAACATGTTATTAAGAAAATTAAACCTGAAGTTTCTTTTCTAAAAATATCTGAATTAAGATAAATACTCTAAGTTATTTGAATCATCTAAATAACCCTCAAAATAACTTTAGCACCTCAACACCAGATGGTATAAAGTACACGTTCTTTCCTTAATCAATAAATACTTGCAGAAGTACAGATTGGAAATGCTTGCAAGCCTCAGAGGTAATTTAGAAATAGAAACCAAAAACAGGCTAAAAATAGCAGCTAATCTAATGTGTGTGAGCTACGATTCAACACAGGGGACATCTGTGTCTCCAGTAGTTTCTAGCGCCTGGAGGTCTGTACGCAACTGCATGGGGCTGTAACAAGGTCATTATTATCCAAGCTTAACATAGTTTAGCCCTCCCAGGCTTGCAAACAGAAATTGTTGGTTTTTGTTTTAAGGCTATTTTTGTTTGTCTTTTGGTAAATTAATATATGATAAGAGAAGCTTTCTAGGCCCCCAGGAGATTAAAATGAAATTACTTCAGCCAGACCTTATACAGAGTTGATCAATATATGTATATGAAGTGTGTCAATATAAGATAATCTCCATCCTACCAAAGCCAAGTGATTGTAACTCTAGGGAAGAAATTCTCAGATACTACATTGGAGAAGCAGGACTATGTGCTGTGGATAAATGATGACTTAAATTCTTAAACAAGAGATCATACAGCTAGATAAGAGAAATGCTAAGATCCTAACAGAAAAATGACAGAAAGGCGGGAAAAATAATTTTACAAAAGTACCTTAATTAGATAGAAACTATCTTCTGTTTACTGTTTTTTTTTAAAGAATAAATTGAAAAGGCTGCATAGTTTACCCATTTCATTTTTACATTTTAAAACGTATTTTATTGATTATGCTATTACAGTTGTCCCAATTTTCCCCTGTTGCCCTCTGCCCTGGTAGTCCCCTTCCTTCCAGCAATCCCTTCCTTAGCGTATGTCCTTGAGTCATGCATATTAAGTTCTTTGTCTTCATTTCCTATACTATTCTTAACGTCCTGCTATTTATTTTGAATATACAATTATGCTTCTTAATCCCTGTCTCTTTCCCCCCCATTCTCCACCTTCTTCCCAGCTGATAACCCTTCAAATGATGACAATACCCATGATTCTATTCCTGTTCTGGTTGTTTGTTTCTTCTTTTAATTTAATTTAATTTTATTTATTTATGTTTTTAGAGAGGAAGGGAAGGAGAGGAGAGAAATATCAATGTATGGTTGCCTCTCGTGAGTCCCCTGCTTGGAACTGGCCTGCAACCCAGGCATGTGCCCTGACTGGGAATGGAACCACGATCATGTGGTTCACAAGCCTTCGCTCAATCCGCTGAGCTACACCAGCCAGGGCAAGTTGTTTGTTTCTTTAGTTAATTAGTTAATTTGTTGGTTTTAGATTCAGTTGTTGATGGTTGTAAATCTGCTGCCATTTTAATGTTCATAGTTTTGATCTTTTTCTTAAATAAGTCCCTTTAACATTTTGTGTAATGCTGATAAGCCTGGATGGTGTGGTTCAGTGGATTGAATGTAGGCCTGCAAACCAAAGGGCTGCTAGTTCAATTCCCAGTCAGGTCATGTCTGGGATTCCAGGCCAGGTCCCCAATAGGGGGCATGGGAGAAGCAAGAACATATCGATGTTTCTCTTCCTTCCATTCCCTCTCTCTGAATAAATAAATAAAGAAAAGCTTTAAAATTTTTTATGTAATACTGACTTAATGATGATGAACTGCTTTAGCTTTACCTTGTCTGGGAAGCACTTTATCTGCCCTTCCATTCTAAACGATAGCTTTGCTGGATAGAGCAATCTTGGCTGTAGGTCCCTGCTTTTTATCAGCGTGAATACTTCTTGCTAGTCCCTTCTTGCCTGCAAAGTTTCTTTTGAGAAATCAGCTGACAGTCTTATGGGAACTGCTTTTTAGGTAACTCTCTGCTTTTCTCTTGCTGCTTTTATGATTCTGTATCTTTAACCTTTGGCATTTTGATTATGATATTTCTTGATGTGGTCCTCTTTGGGTTCAAGTTCTTAGGGACTCTCTGGGCTTCCTGGACTTGTTTATCTATTTCCTTCTCCAAATTAGGAAAATTTCCTTTCATCATTTTTTTCAAATAAGTTTTCAATTTCATGCTCTTCCTCTTCTACTTCTGGCACCCCTATAATTTGGGTGTTGATACATTTAGAGATGTCCCAGAGGCTTCTTATACTATTCTCTTTTAAAAAAATTTTTTTTTCTTTATGTCCTGCATGAATGCTTTTTTGCTTCTTTCTTCCTTATGATCTAAATCATTGATTTGACTCCTGGTTTCTTTCCCTTCACTTTTGGTTCCCTGTGGATTTTTCTTTATTTTACTTAGTGTAGCCTTCATTTCTTCCTTTATGTTGCTGTTGTACTCACTCAGTTCTTTGAGCATCCTGATCACCAGTGTTTCAAATTCTGCATCTGATAGATTGGTTATCTCTGTTTCACTCAGTTCTTTTTCTGTTTTTTTTTTTTTGAATAGCCTTTCATCTGGGCTATATTTCTTTGGCTCCTCAATTTGGCAGTCTCCCTGTGTTTGCTTTTTTTGTGTATTGGGTAGAGCTGCTTTGACTCCCTCTCTTTGTAGGGAGACCTATTGTAGAAAAGGCACCTGTAAATTGTGTGGGACAGAGATTTGGGTAATGGACAGGCTAGGGCAACTCACTTCACTACTATGTGGCTCTGTTGTGGGGAGGGTGCAGAGAAGGAACAATGCCATTGCCTGGCTTCTGGAGGTTTACCCTGCACTTGCCCCATTTCCAGTCACTTCAACCACTTCCTGTGTGTGACTGGCACCCTTCCAGCTGTCGTCCTGGTTGTGAATATCAGAGTGAGCGGGGAGGTTTGTGTCCATTCTAGGTGTCTGTGGACACTTTAAACAGTCTCCTAAAAATCTGGCAGTTTCTTCCACCACCCCAACCCTCACTGGTTTTTCAACCAGAAGTTATAGGGATTTATCTTCCTGATGCTAGAACCCTGGGTTGTGTAGTCTGGCCTGAGACTGGGATGACTCGCTCCCAAGGCATCCCTTCTGATCTTTACCCACCACCCACACATGAATGCCAGGCTGTCCATTCCACTGTCTCCACTGCTGTTCGGAACCACACCATGCCTCTGGCTTCTCTGCCTATCTCAGTGACTCTGCCCCTCCTACTCATCTGGATGAATCGGGTTTCTTTAAATAATTTTCTGACCATTCTGAGTGTTATTTGTTTAGAGATCTGCTTGTAATTCTATGGTTGCATGAGGAGACAATGCATGTCTACATTCACCTCCAAATTAACTGTAAATCCCATAGCTTACCCATTTTAAATAAAACAGCAACAGAAAATGATGGTGTTTAATGCTGAAGAAAAGAGTGGAGGTTTTGCTCTCATAAGTGACAGGTCACATTGAAAAATGAGACCCATCCCTTAGCCAACCATCCTCCAGAACTTATCAAAGAGTAATAGAATGTCCTCATTTTCTTGACAATACCATGTAACAGAATAGTTAAGATTCTGAGATTTGTGCACAGACTAGGAGTATTCTGGGATATATCCATTACTAAATGAATAGTTTGGGTAAACTAGTCATTGATGTAAATGAGATAATAATAGCAACTATACCACATAGGGTTGCAATGAAGAATGAATTTAATAATACATGTAAAGATCTCTGCATAGTCATGGCCTCACAGTCAGCATTTTAAAAGTTTTTTGGATTTGTTTTTTAATTTAACTGATATAATAACCTGGGCATGGAGCGTGGTGCAGATAATATGCCTGAGGCTGTCCATAGATTTTACAGGAAGTAAGTAACTAATAACTATTTTGCAGTAAACCAAATATATTTGTAGAGGCTATGATGCAGTAAAAATCAATATTGTGTAATATAACATAATATTACTTTTCTTAATTATGTAAAAATTGTACAGAAAAATAAATTTATAGTATAAAAGTATATCAAATCTCTAAGAGCTATTATGTTGGAATGTCACATTAATTTACATTATGGTCAATTTTAGTTTTCTCTGCTTTCAAATTGCTTATGGTTATTTTATTTTATACTCTACAAAAAATTAAACAAAGCCTTAAACAATTTCAGTTATAATGCTTAACAGAATGATAAGAATTTAGACATGTAACAAATATTTACTATAACAAAAGAAGCTGAGGAAATTGTTCACTGATAATTAATACTGACAATGTTAGTTGTTTTATAAATTTCTAAAAATGTCTCATAATGCAATCTTTTGTATCTGTGTCTTAATTCACTGCCACTCTTCTAATATTTAGTACTGATTCCCTGATGAAGCCAGGCTAAAACTCTGTAGAAGTGTCTTTTTGCAAAAAGTGGGAAAGGGATAAAAAGCATAAAGATCACATATGTGGTTCCCAAACTCTACTCTTTATTCCCCATACTTCCAACATAAAGGCATACAATTATTTCACCCACAGGAGAGAAGGTAATGCAAAGTGGTCAGAAAGGCCTTTCTATTTTATTTTTTAAGCGTGTTTTTGAATAACTCTGTGGGGAAAACCACAACTGCAGCACATGCTGGGATTTATATGTGCAATCCAATCACTATTTCCCAGCTGTAGTCTAAGCAAACTGGAATAGGATACAGTTACATGTGGCAATTTTTTTAATCTTTTTTTGAGTTCTCTGTTTCTTTCTCACTGTAGAGCTTCTTGCCCTTCTATGGTGATTATAAATGTCTCCCTGTTGCCACCTGCATCTCTTAGTCTTACCCAATCAAGTTCCAAACCTGGCACTCTCATACTTTGATACGAAATAATAAGAAACACACATGCACACACACACATACATACATTGGCTTCTTCCCTTAGTTCTTGATGCAGAACTCCTGAACCCTTGCAAATAAGGATGCTAGGAGACTCTTGTTCTCATTCTAAATTTCTTGCACTATCTTGGTTAGTAAGACTGTTTTTTTTTCTAATGAGGTGACTCTTAGTAGGCCCCTAGACTGTGGCTTGTCACCAAAAAGGCCAACTAATGATTACAAGCTTAGAATTTTCAACTTCACCCCCATTCTCCAGAGAGGGGTGAAGGGCTGGGTACAGTTAATGATCAATCATGCCTACATAATGAAGCCTTCACAAAAGTCTCAAAAATAAGGGAGTCGGAGTTTCTGGGTCAGGGAACTCATTCCTGTACTGAGAGGGTGTCACACCCCTATTCTGGGGGACAGAGAGGGCCTGCACAGAGAAGCCTTACAGACTCTGCCCTGTGTGCTTCCTAATCTGGCTATTTGTCTACATCTTTTATTATATCATTTACTATATAGTAAAGTTGACAAGCCTAGGAGTACGGTCCCAGAGTTCTATGAGCTGCACTAGCAAATGACTGAATTCAAAGAGATGGGTCAAGGGAATCTCTGATTGGTAATGTGAAAATAACATAAATGAAGCTACTTTAAAACAGAGGCAGAGCTGCCATCTCAGAACTGCCTGGGCATCTTGTCCCTCAAACCTTCAGAATGTCAAAAGTGGGCAAAAATAACCCATGGACTGTGCTTAAAGAAACATTGTATCCTAAACAGCTGCTTACAAAGATAATATGAAAGCAGACCTTAAGACTGACTGGACATTCAAGACATTCTTTGGAACATGGCCGTGTTAGCTTATCTGTATCTACAGAAATACCTTCTTTCTATTCACCAATCGTTCCCCTTCCTTTTCTCATAAACACTCCTGGACCTCACCTCCTCATGGAATCACTACTTGGGTTTCTGCCTGAATAGTGTTTTTGGAATAGCTGTTTCCTTATATCTCAAATGAAAGCTTGTTGCCTCTCACTTTATCTTGCTATTTTTAGGTTAACAGTAGCTAAGTGGGACAGAAGTGGTATGTAACTCAGGAACCTACTACTTGCAATTGGTATCTGAATTAAGAGGACAGTCTCCTGGGGCTGAGCCCTTAACATGTGATGCTCACTCTGCTTAGTGTCAGGACTGAACTGAATTGTGAGACACCAAGCTGATGTCACAAGGAAGTGTTCGGTTTGGAATCACACACACACGCACACACACACACACACACAAGAAAAATAACTAAAAACAAGCAAGTTCCCTCCAACACATATCAGGTAGCAGAAGTGCTGTGAATTTGGCAATAGTGTGGCAGTAAAGTAAGAACACACTACTTTTTCCTTGTTCCTTGTTTTAACATTGAACTGTCCTATTATAATATTCATCACGGAGATAAGAATGTTGAGACTCAGTGAAAAGAAAGGGTTTTCCCAAGATGACACTGATAACAACTGAAAGAGGTAACATGTGAGCAGCAGTAACTGCGTCACACTGTACTGGAAAGCACAATTTCTTCTTCCAAATATTCCAGCTCCCATACTCTGCTTTCTCTTCAGATTGTATAAATCTTTCACCTTTTACCAAATCTGCCAGCTCCTTTTATTCCCACTTAGTTCCTTGGCCTCATCTCTCTCCCTTCCCCTGCTGAAAATTTAAGACATTTCCATGCAAAACTCTAGTATGGACATTTCTTTCATTCTTCGTTAACAGTGTATTACCAAGCTTAATAAAAGTCTTTGATAATTTAATTCACAATAAATTGCATACACACTTCAAAATGCCTTTATGTAAGTCTAGCCCTTATGGTAACAAAATATACCAATTATTGTTTGAAAGTATTAAAATATGAATGTCATAATAGTGCTCAGTGATCTAAATGTTGCTGCTGTTCTGAAGCATGTGTAAAATAGAGACCAAATGAGAGAAGAGAAGACCAATGAGAAGTGATCTCATTAACTGAGGTAGACTGTAATTATACATATTTCACGCTCTAAAAAACTATGAATCTAAGTTATCCATATGCAATTATCCCTTTGTCTGAAGCGCAATATGACAAAAACAAGCAAAAAACTAATTCACTTTAACTTTGAGATCGGGAACTGTCTTTCTCTGAAGACAACTATGACTTAGGAAGAGCCAACTGAATGAAAGCAGAAAGCGAACCTGAGGTGAGTTGTTTTTAGACTATACTTCAACGGGTTTATATTCCAGGCTGTATTTTAATGATGATTCATTATACTTCTTTTAATCACTTTAACAGACCAGGGATCATTCTAAGGCAGGCCCTTCTTCCATGAATACCACGGGTAAAAGCATTGATATAGCTAGCAAATATTTTTTAACATGATTCATTTGCTTCCTCTAGTATATATTTTGGAAATCAAACTAAATTCTGCCAAAATACAAACTACCTTTTGTAAACTTTGTGCTGCCATTGAAAACATAACCATTCTCATTATTAGCAAACATGTACTGAGTTGCTAAATGCTATGCTTTAAGAATAAAAATTTAGATTAAAACAGCTTTCTACTCCCATTATGCAATGATTCTGGACCCATACACAGATTAGAGTCAATCAGAGAGATTAAAACCACAGATAACAATTTAAAAAAATAAAACACACACAGAGAAAAGCCAAGGCCCAGATATCACCTCAGAACCCGAAAATCGGAACATTTTGATTGAGGGACCCAAGCATCATGATTTTATAAAAGCTGTTAGTTGATCCTAAAATTCCAGCAGGTTGAGAACCACTAATACAATGGGCACTCAGTAAATACTTTCAGTTAATAATGATTTGTTTTACAATACTCTTAGGGGAATTTGCTTAATGAATAAAAGGAAAAGATTTGTAATTAGCATTAATAGTGTACACGTTAAGAAAAATATTGAAAGTTCCTGTAGGTGCATAAAACAATTAGTTCCCTGTTAAGTAGTTTAAATAATTCTCCTACAACTTATTTACAATGTTAATTTATATTATCTACAAATGAAGACTGGTCTGTTAATTATCCATAAATTGTAAATTTCATCCTAGCCTCTATATTTTTATTTTTTTATTTTTTTTCAAGTTTTTTTTAAATATCAATTTCTTAATCTTTATTTTTTTATTTTTTTTTAGTCCTTGCAAGTATCTTTTTTTATTTTTTATTTATTTATTTATTTTTAATATACTTTTTATTTAATTCTTGTTTAAGTACAGGTTTCTGTCTTATATTCCCAACCCTGCCCACCCCCCACCCCATGCTCCCCGCCTCCCTCCCCTTTCCACCCCCCACCCTTAGTTATTGTCTATGTGTCCTTTATACTTGTTCATGTGAGTCCATCCCCTTTTCCCCTATGATTCTCTCCCCTCTCCCCTCTGGACCCTGACAGCCTGTTCCATATTTGAGTGTCATTGGTCGTATTTTGCTTGCTTGTTTGGTTTGTTTAGATTCCTGTTAACAGTGAGATCATATGGTATTTGTCTTTCACCGCCTGGCTTATTTCACTCAGCATAATGCTTTCCAGTTCCATCCATGATCTTGCAAAGGGTAGTAGTTCCTTCTATATTTTTAAACCACATGATTTTTTTTCTAAAATTCATCTCCCAGTTTCTTTTAATTGCAAGTTTAATTGACAGAATTTTTGTTTTTCTATGTTTCCATATTAGCTACTTGGATTATCTGAGAATCATAATATCTCCAATAAAATAACAAAACTGTAAAATTATCTTTACTCTGTGTCACCACTCTGCCCCCCTTAGGCACTGAACCGCAGACTTATTAGAGAAGGTTGTAGGAATGCAAAGCTTAGTTTTGCTGCAGACGTGTCAAGAGAGCCTTCAAGAAGTTGTGAATATTTTGACACACAAAGCTTTTTTCTTTGAACTGCTCATGATTTCTGAGTAAACCAGACCCATATATCTATTTAGTTATATATATAGGACAAAGCTCATGCTATTTATGAGGCAGGAAGGAATGGGATGTCTGAGGAGGGTCACAGGCAGAGGCTGTGGAAGGCCTCGTGGACAGGTCTGACTGAGTCACAGCACAGTGGACATGCATAGACCTCACGTCTATGTGCCCTCCTCATCACACACTGCCAGCCAACTTGTAAAATTACTTTTCACCCTCCAGGTCCAGCTTCAATTGACCATTTCTGCCACAGTATTTCTGCATTGACTAAGGTGAAGATGATTGTATCTTGTATTTTCTTTTTGTACCAATTTGTTAAAAAGACAACACTAATTGTATTATATTAAAATTATCTGATGGCACGACTGTCTCACTATAGAGTGTCCACAGTAAATAATTAGGAAGCATATCAAAGAGTAAAATTTCATCATAAAAGTAAATTCTACAGGTCACTAAGGTCAGAAAAACCTACATTGGTGAGCCCATAACGAAAGAGTGGTAACATGATTCACAGCTACTTTTGCAAATGGCAGCTCCGGTGTGGTATTTTGAGCAGGAAAATTAGATGGTTTCACTTTATATACATTACTTAATTTTTATTATTAAAATTTAAATAACTAAATGTCAATATTATATAACACATAAGTTATATATACTTGTTACACACATGTATGTGTTTATATATATACCTATGTATGTGTGTACATTATATGTAATATATAAATAATTTATATACTTATTTGTTAAACACATTTATGTTTATATATATATATATACCTATGTATGTATGTATGTACATTATATATAATATATGAATAAAAGAAACTAATTTAGATATGGTTGATAAAACTTTTTAAATATATTTGGTCTCCCTTTTCGTATCCAAAGAAAAGGATTTTTTAGGCCTTTAAAAACTGAACATTTTTTAAGCAGCAAATATGAGGTAACACATGGAAGGGAATATATAGGTAGAGAAGGCTGCAAACTTTAAACTAATATTTGACCTCCAACAATGGAAAAAAAAACACTAAAACAGCAGAACAAAATTTTTTCACTTAAATCTAAATCTCACTTTTTCTTCTATTATTATTTTCTTCTCCTTTCCTCCTATGGCATTGCAATGACATTACAATTTGTTAAATTATTGGATGAATCAAAATCTTTGTTAAATGATTTCTATCCTCTAATGTCAAAATTACATAGCTTTATAAATCAAAAATATTCCAAGTGACCCCGATATGAAATAGTTATTCCCCTGAATCCTTAGTAAAAATAATTCACTGTGTATTTACAGCTGTACTCCTCAAAATGTTTTTACCTGTTTTTAATTAAAAAATATATTGAACACTACATTTATAAATATATAAATGTAGTGTTCAAAAATATATTGAACACTATATTTTAAATCAAGAACAGGTTTTTATCTGTTTTTAATTAAAAAATATATTGAACACTACACTTATAAATACTTGCACTACTATTTAGTGAAATGTATGAAATGAGAGACTGAATATACAAATAGACAATGGTTAAACCAAATTTGAAATAATGAACTTTGACCGTGAATCTGCAACAACCAGTCCAGGCAGCCAAACCACAACTTCTGCACCAATCAAACTGAATGGTTAGGAATTTATAAATAAATGCAAGCTTCCTTGATTTTTGTCCCAACGTCCAACTTGGGGCCAATTAAAGGATGCTAAATATGCTTCTTGAACCAATAGCATAGTATGTCCCACTCTACTTAGCCCGCCACCAATGCCCATAATCTCCCATCAGGGCATATCTGAAGCCTTCTCCATTTTTCCCCATTAAAGAGCTTTCACGCTCCACTGCTTGCCTTTGGTTCTCTGCCAACTACAAGTTATAGAGGCCAATCTTTTGCTATAGCAAGCTGTTAATAAGTAGCCTTTACTATTTCTCATTTGCATGCTTTTTACTTATTTCGCAGAAGAGATAACCTTTACTAATTCAATAAAGAAAGACCACATATATTCTTTGCAATCAACCACCATTTTAGTTCTGTTCTGGCACAACAATGTTATTGTGTATAACATTAACAGTAGTTAATTATGCTTACAATTGGTTTATATAAAGCAGTGGTTATAACTGTACTTATAAGTACAAAAGTACTCATATAAAATATTTGTAATTGTGACCATATGTGATTCCCCGGTAAGAATTCACCTGAGTAAACATTAAAATATTTTTAATTATAATATTTAAGTGGGCACAATCTTGATACAAATTAGATTAGAATAATAAATTTGAGAGCCCATAGGCAGTAGAGATAAAAGAATGTCTATGTTTACACCATTTAGTGTGCCAAAGGCGGAGAGCTCCAACAATCACACGGAAGGGTGATACACAGTGCTGGTAATTATATCTAGGTCTGTACAAAAATATCAGTTTACAGACCCAGCCACATGCAATCAACATTTTTCAAGGCCCATGCAAAATAAATCTTATTAAAAAAACAAATATTGGCAATTTTCATGATACATCTTTCTACATGAAAAGTTAAGATCCCACAAACTTAAATGGGTAAAGAGCATGCACACGTTATTGTTTAACAAGGAATAAAAATAGCCAATACCTTTACTTAGTGCATACCTAGTAATGAAACTATTAAATTTCCAAAATAAAAACTGCAAATTAATATTTTGAGCTGTTTTCCCCTATTAAATTAACAGGAACTGACAAATCTGTCAGTCGCCAGTCAATTGCACGCACTGTGTAGGGGATAGTAAAGGGTAAAATGCTTTAGGACAGCCATTTGTCAATAGGTATCAACAGTCTCTAGAATATTGGTATTCACTTATCCATACTTTGACTTATACAAATGTGTTCTAAAGGCATGGAAGATAGGAATCCCTCTCCTCCAGAATAATAAAAATAAAATAAACAAACAAAGAAAAGAGGGAACGCATATAGGAAAGGTTAAACATTAGAATAATAAAGGAGTATTAAATGTTTGCTTTTAAAACAGTTCCAACTACCTAGGGAATGTTATATTATAGTGTTGTCAAAAAACAAAACAAAAATAATCTATAAAGTATGAACTCAATTATGTATATAAAAATATCTTAAACATATGGTAAAGTAAAATAATGATTGCTTCTGGATAATAAATATGATTGGTTTTTCTTTTTACATTGTTTTATATGTCTTATATAATTTTAAATCAAAAATTAAGAAATGTGCCCTGGTTGGTGTGGCTCAGTGGATTGAGTGCCAGCCTGTGAACCAAAGGGTTGCCAGTTCAATTCCCAGTCAGGACACATGCCTGGGTTGCAGGCCAAGTCCCAGATGGAGGGTACATGAGAGGCCACCACACATTGATGTTTCACTCCCTCTCTTTCTGAGTACCTTCCTTTCTCTCTAAAAATAAATAAATATTTTTTGAAAAAGTTTAAAAAATGTTGAGCTCAGGCTTGTGAACCAGAGGACCGCAGTTTGATTCCCAGTCAGGGTACATGCCTGGGTTGCAGGCCAGTTCCAGCAGAGGATGCACAAAAGGCAACCATACATTGAAATTTCTCTCCCCCTCTCCTTCCCTTCCCCTCTAAAGATAAATACATAAAATATTAAAAAATTAAGAAACATATACATAAATAAGAGCATCCAATCAGAAATTAGCACAATCACTATAATCATGCCAATTATGCAACATGCAACGTAAAAAAAAATAGACTGAAATGTGTAGGAAAGGCAGTCAGTAAGATGTCTTAGAAAGGTAAAATAACAAAAACTAGAAAGTACATCTAAGGTAATGGCCATTGATCTAACCTCCAAAGATCTGATGGGACATAGATGAAACAATCTAGCATTTTGCGTGTTTGAGGTCTAAGGAAATATAATGCAATGAGTGGGTAGAAAGCAATGTTGATGGAAATTTTTCACTTCAGGACGTGTGATATACTGAGATGGATCCCCTGGTCAACTTCCAAGCTGGGTTATTTAAGAGTATCCTTAGAGTGGTGGGATTTCAAAGGGTTGGGCATACAGAAAAAGCATCCAGTCACACTGGCCATGGGAACTGACTGGAATAAGGCAAAATGCACAGTCTGCAACCATATATTTGAGATATACAAAATAACATTGCATTACAATTTATTGGATGAAGATTTAGAAGCCTGGAAACTTGGGCAGAAAGATACTGGGTCGAAAATGAGTTTCTAATCCATTAAAAGCATTTATTTCTTTTCAGGTCCATGCAAGTTTTTTAAAAAATATATGTTATTGATTATACCATTACAGTTGTTCTATTCCCCCCCTTCATTCCCTTCCACCCTGCACACAACCCCTCCCCCACCATCCCCCCTTTAGTTTATGACCACATGTCTCAAGTTCTTTAGATTCTATATTTCCCATACTATTCTTGCCCTCCCCCTATCTATTTTCTACCTACTGTCTATGCTATTTTCTGTACCTTCTTCCCCCTTCTCCTCCTCCCACTCTCCTGTTGCTAACCCTCCATGTGTTCTTCATTTCTATGGTTCCACTCCTGATCTAGCTGTCCTCTTGGTCTGCTTTTGTTTTAGGCATGGTTGTTAATAACTGTGAGTTCACTGTCCTGTCACTGTTATATATTTTTATCTTCTTTTTCTTAGATAAGTCCCTTTAACATTTCATATAATAAGGGCTTGGTGATGATGAGCTCCTTGAATTTGATCTTATCTGAGAAGTACTTTATCTGTCCTTCCATTCTAAATGAAAGCTTTGCTGGATAGAGCAATCTTGGAGGTAGGTCTTTGGATTTCATGACTTGGAATACTTCTTTCCAGCCCCTTCTTACCTGTAAGGTCTCTTTTGAGAAATCCGCTGACAGTCTGATGGGGACTCCTTTGTAGGTGACTGTCCCCTTATCTCTTGCTGCTTCTAGAATTCTCTCCTTTATTTTAATCTTGGCTAATGTAATTATGATGTACCTTGGTGTGTTCCTTCTTGGGTCCAACTTCTTTGGGACTCTCTGAGCTTCCTGGATTTCCTGGAAGTCTATTTCCTTTGCCAGATTGGGGAAGTTCTCCTTTATTATTTGTTCAAATAAGTTTTCCACTCATGGCTGTTTCTTTTCCCCTTCTGGTACCCCTAAAGATAGGTACCCCTATCTTTAAATGTTGGAACATTTAAAGATATCCTGGAGGTTCCTAAGCCTCTCCTCATTTTTTTGAATTCTTGTTTCTTCATTCTTTTCTGGTTGGATGTTTTGTTCTTCCTTCTGGTCCACTCCATTGATTTGAGTCCCAGTTTCCTTTCCATCACTATTGGTTTCCTGTGCATTTCCCTTCCCAAGATGGAGGCATAGATGGAAACACTGTGCCTTCTCCCACAACTAAGTTTGAATACAACGAAGGTTTAGTAAACAAAGATACAGCCAAAGAACAGAAAATTGAACTATATGGAAGTCCAACAACAATGAACCATTCAACCAGGACTGGTAAGAGGGGAAGAGCCAGCAGCGGAGCAGGGATAGGCAGAAAATATCCCCAGACCCAGGCACACAGCCAGCTGGGGTAGACCCAGTGAGGGTCTACCAGTGTGGACCACAGCCAGTGTGGACCCAGTGAGGGTGTGGGGCAGGCTGACTGTAGTCACACATTCGCGAGCAGATAAACCAGCAGAGGAGTAAACAGTGAGACAGACCAGCGGGCTGCTGCTGGCCCCAGCGGGTGAACCCAGTGAGTGCTCAAGTCAGCGGGCTGACTTCGGTTGCACATTCTCACACAGTGGGACAGACCACTTGGCCCCAGCAGCAGGAGGTGGCAGAGGGGGCCACCATTGCTTTTCTTGACCCCACCCCCACGTACAGAGTCACAACCCAGCAACTGAGTTGCCCCACCCTGCTGAACACCTAGGGCTCCCCTCCTTATATGTAACAGGCACAAACAGTCCAAAATATGGCTCAAGAAGAACTCAAAGCCCCAGAGCCAATAACTCTAAGCAAAAAAGAAATAGCAAACCACTCAGATGCACAGTTCAAAATACTGGTGATCAGGATGCTCACAGAACTGGTTGATTATAGTCACAAATTAGAGGAACATATGAAGGCTAAACTAATTGAAATGAAGGTTCATGCAAGTTTTAAAACAGAGCTCATCTTGAATAAATGTGGCTTTAAGCTGGTGTTTAAAATCATTTGGAATATTTTATTGTTCATTTTCTTCATTTCTCAGCAAGTGAGTATACCCCTAGATATGGCTCAGGAAACTAGCCAATTTCTTGTTCAATAGAGTTTTACCTTTTGGCACAGGGCAGTGCTATTGATTTTCTCTGTAGAGCTGGGTATCAAGTTCCCATGAGAGCCTGTGCTATTGTGGTCTCGGAGACACGTGGGAAGATTCTCAGAAACCGAACAGAGTCTTCCATCAGAGCCCAGCATCTTTTGGCATGTTCGATGTGTTAGCCTTTCAGGTGGGGATCACATTCTTAAAGAAATGGGGCTTCAGACAAAACATGTATTTTGCTCTTGTGATTAGTCTTTTGACCTGTGTTGTGATTAACACTTGAAATCTGTCTCTAGATTCTTTGCTCAAATAATTTTTAGCTTTCCAAATCAATGACATTAACTCGTTTCCAGTAACAGAGTCTTTTTTCTTCCAAATATTCATCTCCGTATAACTTCCTGAGTGTTACAGTGATGTTTACATGTTTGATCTGGGAGAAGCCACAGGTGGGATATTCAATAATGTTGAGCAATTGAGCCAGTAGCTCTCTTGGGTTCAGTTTCCTAGGAAGACTTGCTTCCCACAGTGGGCAATTAGTTGTTGCGATGCTCCTAGTCTTTCTGGCACTTCTCTGCCCTGATCCCCATTTGTCAATTATTAATAAATTATGAACTGTTCACTAATTATCTTTGATTCAGAGCCTTTGAAGAAAAAAAGCATGCAATCATGAGAAAATAGAAAGGATAACAACTCTCAGACAGTTAATCAATATACATGCCTAGATTTATTGCATTCTTATAAAGTTGCATCTATTGCTAATTCATAAACCACTGAGATTGCCTTTGATGAGCTCTTTTCTAAAATTCAGTGATTGCATGTGTGATTACAAATATTTGTCTATAATTATTTAAAAAAATAAAACAGTATTAGATTAAAATATAATTATAGTACTTTTTCTTATTAAAACTTATCAAGTTCTGAAAATAAATAATCCTAATTATATTAGAGATGCCAAATATATAAACATATCCGTGATGCATCTACTTTGAAAAGAATTAGGAGAGAAATACAAATATGTTGACGTGCATTGTTGTTTATAGACGCTAATGCTACTTGGGATCACCGGGTGCATCATCATACAGCCTAGCATACCTAGATGACAAATAAATAATGTAAGGTAGTGCGGGTTCCTTAACTCCTATGTAATATGTCATGAAAATCATTGCACTTATTTTGTGATGGCACCAAAATTTTCATTTTTGAGGAAGAAAAATATTTACAGGTTAAGTATTCTATTAGGCTTACATCAGAGTTTACTAACATTTTCCCTTTCCCACAATATCAACATTAATAAAGAAAATGTAAGAAAATATGTGAAATAGAGAGTAATCATTTATGAAATATTTATTCAATTAGGTTATTTGGTAGAACCACAGAAGTCTTTACCCTATAAATAGCTACTGGTGGTAGAAAAGAAAAGAGACTTACTCAATGTACCATTTAATTTTGTGGTTGAAATTGTTCAATGACATGAGACATACTAATATATTGTTCTAAGACTTCAGTTGCAAGGGATAATGTTTTGGCAAACAAAATTGAGGAGGCTTTTATGGCAGAAATAATAGTTGTTGTGGGTTTGGGCATGTAGGTAATTTTTAATATTGCAAGTTGAAAGAAAAAGGCACAGAGTGAGATCCTCTTTCTGTGTTCTCAGTTCACGTGCATCACATGGGATTCACCCTATCTTCAGGGTCAAGTGTTTGCCCCTGCGGTGCTGGGCCACACAGTGCAATTTCTCCGTCCTCTGCTTGGCGGAAGTCCCAGTGCTATGTATTGATGTACTCTGTGGCACCGTGCATCAGGTTTCTGTCACAGCCTGTGCCATGTGAGCTCTGAAAGTGATGGGCAGTAAAGGCTGGATTCTATACAGTGACCATTCCCCATTCAGTAATCCGATGATTGTCTGCTCTACTCTGTCTCATGGGCTATTTCTTCTCAGCTTCTTTTGGATGGATCTTTCTCTCCCTCACATCCCATCTCAATATCAGCATTCCACCCAAATAACTTCATTTGATTAGTGGCTTTAACTACCATTTGTAAGCCACAGCATTCTTGAAATCATTTGTCTCCAACCTCATAGCAGACACTGTCTTACCACCTGGATCTATAAGAGCCTGTTCTATACCTATTTTCAAAATCTCTGGAAGTTTTCATCTATACGATCTATGATTTTTTGGACTAAGCCACTTTAAATTTGGCATCTTTCATATGCAACCAAAGGAGTCCAGGTCAAAATACATATAGTGATAATGCTGGAAAAGTAGTTTGAAGCATATTTTCAAGAGTTTTGCACTCAATCTTCACTATTCCATTCATACATATGGTCACTGGATATCTATTGAGAACCTATTATGTAATTTGTGTTCAAGATGAGCACATGCCTATCAGGGACAAGTATATAAAATAATGACAAAACTAATTCAATTGGGAGACAAACGTTTTGAATGAAAGCAAATGTAAAATCAGCTAGCTTTCCACACAAAATCAAGAATGGTCATGGAGTTTGTGATATTTGATATATGTGATTCTTAGAATAAATCAAATTTAACAGGTGCAATTTTTATGTGAAGGTTACTAAAATCCAGTGTATTTCTTACTTTAGTGTCAGTGATAATTGACATAACTTTCTGAGAGGCATTTTATTCATATTACTGATTAGTAGGGAAGTTTTTAAAATGTTAATACCATTATTTTTAGCTACAGAGAATCAGTGAATTTGCACACAAGAGTTCAGATTTTTATCCAAATCATGGATATGAATAATTATAAGCCACTGATTGGGAAGTTCTTAATGAAGAGAAGGATTCTGAGGTCAGAGCTGGTTTCAAGCCTCTGGTCCTTACCAACTAACTGTACATAACAATATATGTACTAGACATTTACTGAGAAGGGGGAAAAACAAAGATAAACATACCTGTCATCTTGGGTCTTAGATTCTAGTAGGGTTGATAGGAAAAAAATCAACAGAAGAAAAATATAGGGTATATAATGGCAATTAGCATTATGAAGAGACATATCCAAACGAGGGGGGTCTAATGTGCAGCAGAAGGACTGATGGATCATCATTTTTCTAAGCTCAGTTAAGGGGCTGAGACTGAGCAAAGACTTGAAAGAAAGAGGAAGGCATGTGGTTCTCTGTGACAAGAACATTTTAGGTAGCATATAAAGCCAGTGCAAAAGCCTTGAGAATGGACTATTTTTATAGCACTCAAGAAACATAAAGAAGACAATTTTATAAAGTATAAACTGGAGATGGAACTAATACTTAGACATAGTGTTATAAGGTTACATGTGAAAACCCTGGAACAGTGCCTTGTGGTATGTAGCATGTAATTCATGCTAGAGAATATTATTATTATAAATATGATCATTGTATTACATTCATTAGGCAAGGATTCTTCTATGAGGGGTTTAGAATACTTCCCACTCTTTAAAAAGTTTTCACTTAAGAAGCTATTATGCTTTGATGTCAATTGTAGACAGAACTCTGGCACCTGTGTAAGTTAAATAATTGCATCCAAAACACCTGCATAATTATTTTATGTGACTCCAAATGAGCCTAAAGGATAGTTTCTTAGTCCAGTGGGTTTTCATCAAGCCATTGTTTTTCCTAACCTAAGAACAATGGCAGGCATGTGATAAGGACTCATATATTTCTTGAATTAACTAATCAAACTATCATTTTCGTCAAGGAAAAAAGTTACAGTGAAGGAAATGATTCTAATTTAAACTCTTCCTTTCATCCATAGCCACAGTATTTCTGTTTACAAAATTTTGTCCATTTGTCAGACTACAAAATTAAAGTACAGACAGTTTGAGAAAAAGTCACCGCCTTCTAATTCAACAGGACTGGAGCCTACTTGGTGTTTCATGAACAGCAAGTAGATGCTTAAGGTTTATAATGGCTGATTGCAAAGACTATATAATTTATAATTCACATGTTTACATGTAAAGATATATGAAAAAATACAAAGAAGCTAAATTTAATATTATTTTCAAATAATAAAAACCTTACAGCAGCATTTCATATGCATCTATTTTTTCTCACAATTCTCATGTGCCCTCAGTATCTTCAGTCCGACAGGTGAGCCTCCAATTATAGTGTCCATTGACCTGTGAACAATGCTTGCCTCAGAACACTATGAGACATTTCAAAGAGAAATAGAATTCTGTAGTTTTATGACAAACCACAGGATTTTAACATGACCAGGATAAACAAGGGATGATCTTTGGCCCAGAAAAATGGTTAATCTGTTTTTAGAGGCATTAACCCATTATTGAGACCAAGTGTATTATCTCAGGAACCTGGTGGTATTAAAGTCATTATATGCATAGCCTTGAAATCATGTCCCATTGCAGTTTCCAGAGATCCTTCCATCTTTTTGGAAGCTATGTGATTTTGTTGCAGTTTAAAACTTTTAAATTGGCAAACATCTTTATCTTTCTTGTGTTTAGAAACAAAAACATGTATGAATATGTGTGGCATGCGTGTGTATGAAGTGTGTGTGTGTCTTTAGCGACCGAGTATACATGTGGAATTAATTGAACTAGAAAAGCCAAAGCTCTATTTGCTCAACATTTAATTAAATTTGTGAACATGTAATAAATGAGGGATCAGAAACAAGGTATTAAAAATGTATTTTTTAATCCCAGGATCTTTATATGAGCCAAGTTAAAAAATGAAGTTTCTGTCCACAGGAAAAAAATTTCTCTGTATTTTCTATTTAACTAAATCTTGTTAACTTAAGCTTTATATTTGATAAGAAGTGTCCAATAATCAATTTCCAGAATGAAGCCCCATGTGTGAAATGGGAACACAGAGGAAAAAATGTCAACTAAATAATATCATGATCATCTTCAAAGAAAAGAAAACAGTGGGGAAGAACACAGTAATAGACTTTTTCAAATATAAACTGGAAGACTGTGAAAATGTCAATCTCGGGTGAAAGAATGATTGATTAAACAATTTGTACCTATAAAGTAATATAAAAGAGAAAACCACAAAATTAGGATATCATAAGAAAGTTATCAGGGTTCGATGCCATTGCTATTAAGAGAGAAAGATTAAGAATTGCAACATGCTGTGCATACAGGAAGTCTCATTTCTGTCCGTCCAGAGCAATTAGCTGGCAGCTTGCTGAGAACATGTCAATTGTTCTCTCATTCCAGGAAAACACCATTTAAATTAATGAGAAAGAAAGTAAAAAGGACCATCTGAAACTGGTGGAAAATGCTCTATGCAATGATTTTCAACCTTTTCACCTTATGATACATATTATTAATTACTAAAATTCTGTGACACACCAAATATATATATATATATATATATATATATATATATATATATATATATATATATTGCTGATTTGACCAAAAATAGAAATAATTTCAATTCATTCATACCAGATGGCTATTTGCTGGGTGTTTTCACTGTTTTGTTTGACCATTTAAAAGGGGAAAAGTCAGTTTCCCTGACTAAATAATTAGGTATTGCATGGTTTTAAAATTTTTGTTGAACACCAATTGAAAATTGCTGCTATATGGAATGTTTAACACCTTTATTTTTAAAACATGTCTTTTATTTATTTATTTATTTAAGATTTTATTTATTTATTTTTAGAGGAAGGGGGCAGGGAGAGAAATATCAATGTATGGTTGCTTCTGGTGCGTCCCCTTCTGGGAACTGCCTGCAACCAGGCATGTGCCCTGACTGGGAATGGAACCACCATTGCTTGGTTCGAAGGCCTGTGCTCAATCCACTGAGTTACACCAGCCAGGGATGTTTAACACCTTTAAACAGGAAGATCACACAAATTCTAAAAGTGAGAGAATCCTAAGATATTAAAACTCTTTTCCATTATTTCAATTTTGTTTTTTATTGTATATCTAGTCTTCATCATGTTTTTTCCATTACCATTTAGTCCCCTTATACTCTCCTCCCTTAAGCAATCACCTCACTGTTGTCCATGTCTATGAGACTTTTTCCTTTTGCTCAGTCCCCCCCACCCGCCCCTTCCCCACCAGCTGCCATGTGCTCTCCATCTACCAGTCTGTCTCTATTGTGCTTGTCCGTTCAGTTTGTTTGTTAGGCTTCAAGTAAGACCTTTTCCCTTCCAAGAAAGACACTTGCCTATATTACTTAAAATCGTATTTAAGTAGAGAGACTCCAAAATGTTTCTCCACAACAATTTTAGCCTGAAAAGATTAGAAAGTGTTTTATTTTATGTATTTTTATTTTTCAATGTGTTTTAGAATAAAAATTTATTTTTTCTTTTTTATTACGATTTTATTTCTTTATCTTTAGAGGGGAAGGGAAAGGGAGAGGGAGGGAAATATCAATGTATGGTTGCCTCTTGTGCGTCCCCTGTTGGGAACTGGCCTGCAACCCAGGCATGTGCCCTGACTGGGAATCAAACTGCGATCCTCTGTTTCGCAGGCCCATGCTCAATCCACTGAGCTGCACCAGCCAGGGATATTTTTTTCTTTTGAAATAGATCAGTCCCATAGTATTCAATGTGCTATAATTCTCACTTTTTTCTTTGGTCTGAATAAGAATACAAATTATCACTGAATATGGATTTTCAAGATACGTTTTCTTCTGGCTCCAAATGAGGATATAAATTGCTAATGAATATTATGTGAAAGTGCTATGTATATATTTATGCAACATATCAAAATTGATTTATCTATATCACCATTGAAGAATGAAATTACCTGCAATTAAAAGACTTTTTACTTAGAATCAGATATATAATTTACAAAATACTCAAGAGATTAAAAGTAATTAAAGGGTAAATTCCAAGTGAGAGGAATGTCCAAATGTGCTTATATTTTTGTATGTGCTTATAAATCCTATTTGGAACAGAGAACAGGGAGAAACATAAAATTTGTTGTTCTTAGACCATTCCTAGAACAGGTTTTTTCCAGTAACTTGCTAGTACTTAAAGATAATTTCCCAAATTTGTGTTAGCTTTTTATAATGATTCCTCATTTAGTTTTCATTGTATTTGACAAATGTTTACTGAATTAATTCAGTATATTACAAATTAAGTAAGATTTTCTTAGTTCAGGAAAAAATTGCCAAGTCTATTGCCTTGAATAAAAAGGGGAGAGTCCTTCAAGAATCATATTATTTAGCTTTTGAATAAGTAGACTTATTTAATACAAACAAAATAACTTGTCCATAAAAAGCAAAATATAATGGTCAAAGATGCTTCTATCATAAACAAATGCAACTTGAAATTTAGGAATGCACATTAAACAAAATGAATAAAACTCTTATTCAAAAATCTTTCTGGTAAAAAATATGCATCTCAGATTGTTTCCTTTAAACTGCAAATTCCTAGTTGTAGCATCATAGGCTAAATTTAAGAAAAATTTAGTATGAATCAACAATGCACAAATTAATAAGTTGTCATTTTAAAAAAATAATGTACTTCTGTAAGACAATGCTTCTCAAAATTTATCTTACCTCATTGCAAATTTAGTTATGCTGAAAATTTAAATTTGTGTCTTGCACATAGATGTGATTCCAGCATAACTCAGTAATTACACTAAATTCTAGTAATTCTTGTACAGGAAATTTGGGCACATATAGAACTTTTGTGTATGCATGTGTGCTAAGCTGTATTATCCTTTGATTACCAAATAATAGATAGATTGAACCTTCCCTCAAAAATTTTGCCTCATGCTACAGATGTAACAAAATTTATTGTGTTTATGTCAATTTTATGCATATGTTTGGGAAGAACATGTTCTGAAAACAGGGGCTTATTCACACACCGATAAGAATTCATACCTGTATGCCATTAATATATTACAATGTCTAGGTTAAATAAAGATAGTGTACTACATCTACAATAAAATACTTCATATACCAATTTGTCTTTTAATAAACCTATAAACACAAAAATTTATTAGATTCAAAACCTTCATTTATTCCTGCATGGTTGTTTATTTTTCCGAAGTGTGGGCCTACAAAATAAAATATCTTTCTTATGAACCCAATTCCCTAAAAATAAGTAATGTTTCTGGATTTATTGGAAAGGAAGAAATAACTCATATCTTAGTCAGAGTAAAGAGATTGTATTACAAACTTGCTCTGCAAATGTGTCATAGTTATCTACCCTTTAAGGTTGGAAAGATGTATTATGACATCATAGTTTTCTTAGTAGTTACAAGTCACTCAACCTAGTTATTTTATTTGATGAAAATCTGAGCAAAGTTTTTATTACAAGATTAGTGGAATTAGCTTATCTTCCAGAAAGCTTGGACAAAGGTAGAGAATTCTCTGCAGATGACTTTAGAGAGATCAGTTAATCATTAGGTACCCAGCTTTCTGGCTGAAAGAACCTTATTGTCCTCAATAGAACACAGCTTCCCAGGAAATTTCTAAAAATGCATCACTGCTATTTTAACATAAAAGTAAGCAATGGATTTCTACATATATTCTTAAGAAAACCCTGAATGCTCTTAAATGATAAGAACTAGGAAGGAATTTTCAAATCCAAAGAGAAAGAATATTCAAAGAAGTAGCAATGTTTTATTAAAGTAAATTGTTACTATGGTAATTTATGGATATAGTCATAAATCTTTTCAGAATATAATATGTGGTATATTGACAAGTACTAAATGTTGTATATTTATGACTTAATAGGTGCTAAAGAGTCAAAAGTAAATGAATACAAGAGTTACATAATCAATGTGAGTATTGATTTCCTCACTTTTTTTGGAGGTCTTACATTACATTTCACATATTTGTGCAGGTTTAAATATTTCCATGAAGACTTTCATCAAGCTTTCTATAATAGTCTAACATGGAAACATTTCTAAATGGACAGCTCTCATTATTGAATATATCTTCTAAGGATGGCCTAGATTAATGTGAAGATTTTTTGCTGTAGGAATAGAGTACAATGATATTCATGTTTGTCTGTTTGTTTACTTATTTTAGGAAAGTTGATTATGCTCAACTCTATGTCAGAAAAAACCTTCTACAAAAAAGTTCTTATTGGAGCTCCACCTATTTTATTTTTCTTCAAAATGAAAAATGTAGAGATGTTATACACATGTTAATTATGTATTGATAAAACATTCAATAAAATGTATTTTAAACCTTCCTATAATACTGTGATTAATGTATTGAGGTTCACAGCATCCAGAAGCTGAAAATAATCGTAGTCACTAAAAGGGCTGGGTGTGTCTCACACCGCTTGTTTACCAGAGTGCCTGCTTTGTATCTATCACAGTGTTAGAATAAAATGCTGGCTAACTGATCAGTCCCATTTCTCTGAATCTACCAGGCACAAGCACAGCCTTTCCCAAGTGCTGAAACTGAAGCAGGCAACCATTAATACTTTTGAGAGGAAAAAAAATGTCAAGCAAAAAAAACTATATAAGAAAAAGTTATGATTGCATTAAATACAGAATAAGCAGCAACAAGTTAGTACTATTCTCATGAAGAAAGCATACCCAACAAAGGGCAGTTGCGTGCTTAAAAGTTAGTGTTAACAGGGTCAAGGCAAGGTTTGAGAAATATCTCATACATCAAGGTTCTCCACGGATATGTGTAGTGGTCCCTTGACTTGTTTGGGGCTGTGCTTAATTAACAGACAAAGGGTCAGTTAAAGGCAGGGAAGAAAACAGTTGGAAAAGGAGAGAATCACAGTTTCCACTCTTACCTTCCACTGAGGAGGAAGCCGATAACCACTGCCAACAAAATGACTCCGACTGTCACAGACACAGCGATTATAGGAATCTGGCTTTGATCACTGGAGGCTGCAACTGCTGATAGAATACACAGAAAATGGAGCTTGTGGTTAATGTAATCATATGAATTCAAATAAGAGCTGCTTAATAGTCAGCGATCAATGCATGGTTTAAGCAATTCACCCACATTTACTGATATTTCCCTCTAATATCTTTTCTCAAAAGTGCATAATTGGAGGCATCTTTAGCAGAAAATATTTACTATCCAAATGGAAATTAAAAAACAATAACTAGGTCACTGATTATGTCCTTGTCATCATGTGTAATTATTTGAACAGCAGTCATCTAGGAATCTTAGGTTTGTATGACAAAATGCAACTTAATCCTTGATTTCAAACACTTTAATCTGAGTAGGAGGTGCTAAGTCTATGAGATTCAACATGTTTAGAATTTGCATGTGGCTCTTCTCTAGAAATACTTGTCTCATGACCTTAGATTGGACTTTTTTCAAATAAACAGAGATTAAAGTCCAACACAATGTGATTCTGACCTCAGTAAAGTTAAATGTCATATCACTATTCTGAATACAATTTTAGGCAGCATGATTCAAAACAGAGTATGGTCAGAAAGTATATTTTGTAAGTAGGACCCCTATTTGAAAAATATCAAGACATACATTTAGAACTAAGTCTGCAAAAAAGTTAGATTTGTTCACATTATTTTTTTTTCTTAAAATATATGGATTTAAGAGACAAATACCATATGATCTCACCTTTAACAGGAACCTAAACAACAAAACAAACCAGCAAGCAAAATACAACCAAAGACACCGAAATAGAGAATAGCCTGACAGATGAAATACTTTATATTTTAAAAATACAATTATAATAATGAAAGGAATATGGACAGGATTAAATAGCTATACCTAAATAATCAGGAAAATATTTCTTTGTACTAATGACTGAATCCAATTAAAATAAGAAACTCAGAGAGTAAAATACATTTTGCTAATGTTCTCAAGAAACTCTCAACAGGATACCCTGGAATGCTTACAGTTTAATGGAAATCATTTTGATAAATTCAGAGTAGCTTCAGTTCACCTCCAAGAACAACTGCAAGTCATCAAAATTAATAGCAACACTATTTTCCACATTTTGTTTTTACAAGGTCTTAAATCTTGGGCCAAATCTTGGCCCAGAGAAGTGTTGGATTTCCAAAACACTTCTCTTTCTATTCTTGTCACCTGTCCCTTGATTCTTCCTAACCCAAACTGACAGACACTCTGACCATATTCTTGCACTGATCTACACTTGCTGTGCATTCAGGCCACTCCTCAGAGCCCAATATCATTGGCACTGGGCACATGTACAACAACAAAAAAAGAAAACCTATTATTTAAAATCTAAATCTATGATCCTATTTAACCCCTTCTTGAAATATGATAGTTGCAATTTAATGGCTCTTCACCCTGTTTTCTCCTATTCCTTTATACTGAGGTCTGTGGTAGGTGTTTTAGTACTAGTGAGCAGTATAAATAGGGTAGGGAAAAAAAAAACAAAACCACTATCACTAATAGACTTTCCTACAATTTGTTTTAGTAATCTCTAAACACAGATTACTTATACCATAGATTTTTCTCAGTTTTGTCTTTCTTTTTGAAAAGAACATTTTTCTCTCTGTTTCTAGAGAAAATCGTGCAAATGTGGCCCATATAAGTTATTTGGATTGGGCTCCAATTGCTACTCCAATGCTTTTGGGTCTTTATGGGTCTTTCTCATATTCTCAGTGCACAAAACCATTCCCCCTGCTTACGCTTTAGGAATGTCAAACTTTATAAATAAAAGAAAGTGATCGAGTCCACGCTCCATTGTTAAATACAATTGCATAGACTTTTGCTTTACCTAATTCCACTGTTAGAGCCCTTCCTGCTTCTCCCAAGATGTGCCTTCAAAGATCTCCCTCAAAAAAAGTGCTCATTTCCTCTCATCCTCACTTCCTTTTTGTTTACTTTTCTGCTACTCTCAGGCCAGAACACATATTTCCTCTTCGAGGAAACAAATTCTTATGCCTAAATTTAGTGACATCAGTTCAACTTGAGTTTGAAAACAGGTTCAATATTTACTAGACATATGGGCCACGGTAACGATTTAACCATGTAAATTCTCATTTCACTAATGTCTAAATAGGGATAATTTCCTGGAATGATCATAGTTCTTTTAAGATTAGAGATTACACAGATAAAGCACTAGGGTAGTACTTCAACTATTGCAGGCTTAAATAAATTGTAAAGATTGTTTCTACATATTGTTATCTTCTGTTTTATTTGCCATCCTTATTTTTCCTATTTTTCAGTATATCGACTGACTGATCTAGACCTATACTCTTCATCTGAGACCCAATTTTATTAAGGTCTCTGAAACTTCTCTTATGCCTTTGAGCTCTATGCATGATGTATTTGCTAAATGCAACGGGTACTTCTCCATTCACCTCCATGTGCAATACAAAGGTATGTGACCTTGTGGACTATATAGCTCATTTTTCAACCTCTCCTCTTCTTGAGTTCCATAACATCAGGTGAGCCATATTATCTTCTTCCCACTCTGAAGCACTGCTTTTTCAGGTTTGTTGGTCCCACATTCTATTTCCACACCTTATGAGTGAGCGGTTCCTGAAAAATGCTGGCTCCTGATTATCTATACTTCTCTCATTTTCTATCTTTCTTTCTTCCTACATCCTTTTCAACCTCCCTCTCATAAATACTTCTTTGCTCCATGACACCAGTTAACTATAAATTGGAGAGTTAGGGAGTCCCAAATATATGTCTCCAACTCTTATGTCTCTTCAAAACACCACTGTTTTTTGAAAAGACTGTTTTCCTTTATTTAGATTTTATTTTCATATTAAAATGAACTTGTATAAAATTATCCCTAATACTACATCTATCTTCAAGAGCCTTAAAATCCATCCATAAATAAACATATGATAAATCAAACCAGACAAATTCAATCTCCTTTTTAACTACCACTAAATTTTCTTAGCGCCTACTTACCTATTAACTGCCAAATACCAAATATTTTTGTGTGTTTTTTATGGTTTGTTCATGTTTTATGTTTTTTTCCCTAATACCACATTCACCAATTTGATTAAAATCTGCTAGAAAATATATGCAGGTCTTTCAAAGACGAAGGTTTTAAAGTTTGTAAAGTCATACGACTAGAATATGATCCACAGTGTTTTAAGTGTTTTCTTTGCCTCCAAAGTACACACATACAATGTTCAAAAATGTAGCTTTAACCTTGTTTCTCTGATCAAGAAATTAATAGGTACTTACTACCTAAGGGAGAAAATTCTGAGTGTCTCCCAGTGTGGTTGGGAAACCACACAAGCAGTATGTACTACTAATGATACCAAAATGGAAACAAGGCCTATGAGAGTGGCCAGTTTATATAACAAGCCTTTTGTCAGAAATCTAGTTTAGGGTACAAGGTGTGAGGTTAAATCATCAATCCATTGCCAATATAAAAACTTTGAGACTAATTTATTCTTTGTTAAAGAACTTTTCTGAATAGTATTAAGTGTTCAAATATCAATTAAACCTCAGACGTAAGATTTTTGCATAGAAATATAACTTATAATTTTGACATGGTACCCTCGTCTTCATAAAATTAAATAACACTTAAGGAGCTACTTTTAAATAAGAAAAAGTTATTTTCTAGATAATTTAGTCAAACATGCTCTGAAAGAATATACTTGATTTTTCTAAGTATCTGTATTTTATAGGTTTACTAAAATTTTAATTTAATGATTTTTCTAATCATTATGAAGTAAAAAATCTGATAAGTAAGCTCTCATTTTGTTGGTTTTCAAGAGGAGGGAGTATGCATTTTATTTTATTTCAGAATCACTAATTTTTATATAACTTGGCTTTTTATATTGTGTATAATTATATACATATAAATAAGGAAGTTATTATCTTCCTCTAATCCTGCTTTTAAAGACAAGTAATTAAAATATTTTGTTTAACATTAAATAAAAAAATTTTTTCCCATTAAATGGAAAAAATTTTGCTATTTTATGGCACAAATGGCATAAAAATGGTTTTCCATAAAAATGGCACAAAAATAGTTTTCCAGAAATATTTCCATATCCTTTATCTACAGATACTGCCAGGGATTTTGCTTTTTTAGAAACAATCAGATTAGTTTCTGCGAGCACTGTATTCTTGCCAAATTCAATACTAAGGAAAGCTCTCTATGGAGTTTTCATAGAAAGACTAAGCCTCATAGCATTGTTCAATAAACCAAGTAAAAGGTAAATGGCCATAATTCAATAAAGTATGGGAGCAGAGACAAGAAATTCTTTAAAAGCAAGGTTTAAACATTTCTTGAGGGTCTCCTGAGGTTTCATCCCTCAGTAGAATTAATCCGATGAGGAGTAGGGACCAAAGTGTTAACCTGCTAACCAACCAGAACAGTATGACACAGCCTTCCTACCTGAAAGGGTCATGCGTGGGAAAGAGAGAAGGAGGGAAGACTGACAGAATGCCTGGGGAGAGTATTGATCCACTGGCTCTTTTCTGGGAACCATTACAGAGATATGAGTTGACAGTAATTAAAATGACTTACACACTGGGATGGTTTCAAACTCAAATCTTCGACTGAAGACACCGTAGCCTGCTGCTGTACGGGCTCGAATTTGGAAGATGTACACTGAAGCTGGTTTCAAGCCCTCTGCAGTTATAGTTGTCTCTTTAGATTTGATGATCGTGTAGCTGGTCTCTTGGTCCTTGGATGAATCATGTACATGCAACAAAAAAGTCAACATATGAATTACTGATGACAGCAAAACTTAGAATCATAGATAAGAAAACAAATCAGAAACTAATACATTTGTTCTTGGTACAAATACAATGTTTTAGGAAAAAAGCACATACGCAGTCTAGGTGTGCTAGTTATAACGTTGTCTGGAGCTCATACGTGGTAGGTGACAGATTCTTCATCTGTCATACTCACCTGTCATCCATGTATCATCTGTCATCTGTCCTCTATCATATTCACCTTTGGCAAAAATAAATTTGCAAATTTAAAATACATTTTGAAGGAGATAAATTATTTTACATACTCTATTTTAGTACTGTTGTTTTGTGCTTCTTTATATCATAAAAATGTCCTACTGGAGCATATTGAACATGCTGTCTGTTCATAGAAAGAGGTGACAGTGCCCCATAGACTGCCAGGTGAGACTCACGCTTTATATCTTTAGTGAACTTGATCCAAAATCATATGAAGGGCTTGGCAGAAGGAATGAGAACTTCACTGGAGAACTTTCATTTCAGTC